>NC_082672.1:35960000-36585000 GCF_025265405.1 Mesoplodon densirostris | reverse complement strand
AAAGAACTAGAAAAAGAAGGCATTAAATATAAAATGTCTCTTGTCTGCCAAACTTCAGACCACTGCCTGATTTTCTTTAGTTTTGTGTTGATTTCTTTAATTCAATGTGAATACACAGACCAGGACTTTTTAAATTAAAAACTTTTTTTTAAAAGTATACTGTGTTTGTTGATTTAAAACACATACTTACAAACATACACACATTTGCAGGGTGTGGAAAAATAGCATTAGTGAATGAGGTTTGTGTTTCAGTGTTATTTTTATAGAAGCTTCATCTTTACTGGGTTAAGGGCATTTACTGTAAATTTAAACTGTTCCCTGACAGATGAGGACATTATTCATTTATAGAATGAAGGCTTTTTTGCCCTATATGAAGTATAAGGAAAGTGTAGTCGCCTATTATAACAACAAATGGTAACAAATGGTTACATAAGCAATTACATAAAGAATTCTGCCTGCTCCTCAGGCATGAATGTCTGAGGAATAAAACAGATGATCTGAAAACTGGTGGTGTATGAGCGAGTAAGTGATCATGGCAGATAACTTCTGGGTGAGCACGAGCCTAGGGCCATTTTCTCCACCTGAGAGTTGTACACTTGCACAGGGCCCTGTGCTCAGAAGGGCCCTGGCCTGGGTTTAATGCTCTGTTGTTGCATCTTAACATTGTCAATACTTTTTTTTTTTCTTTTGCGTTACGTGGGCCTCTCACTGTTGTGGCCTCTCCCGTTGCGAAGCACAGGCTCCGGACGCACAGGCTCAGCAGCCATGGCTCACGGGCCCAGCCACTCCGCGGCATGTGGGATCTTCCCAGACCAGGGCACGAACCCGTGTCCCCTGCATCAGCAGGCAGACTCACAACCACTGTGCCACCAGGGAAGCCCTGTCAATAATTTTTGAACAAAGGGTTCTACATTTTCATTTTGCAGTGAGTCTTGCAAATTATCTAGCTGGTTCTGCTGAGACTTACCATTCACACCATCTTCAAAGTTAGGGAAGACTACTTGGATTTTCCATAACCGTTTTAAGAGTATAAGAAAGATTCCAAAAGGGTGAGTAGAAATATTAGTGAAGGTGTAGCCTTTTATCTGAGACCTTCCAGATGTACTAAGAGTCTGTTTTATTACCTCAGCCCACCCTGGTCACCACTGGTTGAGAGCAATCCATCTCTTTGGCAGTGAAAAGCAATTTATATGGTGTTAATGAAAGGCTTACCTCAAAACCAACTTATACTATTGTATCTCAAAAACCTTGAAATATACATACCTATTAACTCAGTAATTCCACCACAGGATAAATGGTGCAAAGCTGTATGTAGTTTACAATATTACTCATAATAATAGTAAATAATTGGAAATGATCTAAATGTCTATCTGTGAATAATTAAATAAATTACATGCTACTTGATGGTATATGAAGTAGCCATTAAAATGATACTGTAGATGTATACTACTAAATATTAAAATTATATTACAATATACTATGTACAGCATGATACATTTAAAAATCTCTGCATAGATAAAAAGTTTACAGAGTTGTCTAACACAAGGTTATTATCTCTGGATGGTGAGATAAGTTTTTTTTTTAGCATATTGATACATTCTAATTTTTCTAGATTAAGTTTGTAGAGCAAAAATATTAATAAAAAGAATGAGATTCTGCCATTTGCAGCAACTTGGATGGACCTAGAGAGTATTATGTTCAATGAAATAAGATAGGGAAATAAATAGGGAAAGACAAATACTGTTATCACTTATATGTGGAATCTAAAAAATAAAACAAATGAATGTGTGTAACAATACAGAAACAGACTTACAGATATAGGTGAGTGATTACCAGTTGGGAGAGGGAAGAGAGGGGTGAGATAGGGGTATGGGATTAAGAGACACAAACTATGTATAAAATAAATAAGCAACTAAGGTATATTGTACAGCACAGGGAATATAGCCATTATTTTGTAATAACTTTAAATGGAGTATAATCTATAAAAATGTTGAATCACTATATTGTACACCTGAAATGAATATAATATTGTAAACAACTATACTTCAATTAAAAAACACAAAACATACAGATAACAGCAAAAAAATCAGTCAAAACAACAGAGAAAAGCAAACCAAAAATAATCATCTATTGCTAAGCTTTGTTTCCATGCTCAAGAAAACTATGAGTTTTTATTATTTTTCTTTATAAACTATAGGCATTGAAGAAACAACCATGTGTTAAAGAGAAAGTTTCAATAGGATATTATTTTCTTCCCATTGAAGATATTGTTATCTTCATGTACTTTTAGTTAGTCAGCTATAATTTACTGTTCTTTGGCCTTCCTCAGAAACTTCTCCAGAAGCTGTGGCAGGTGCAGAATGCATCAGCTCAGCTGCTACTGCATAAAGGTGTGAGAGAAGTGGCAAAGCCCCCATCTGTGAGGCACACTGCTTGCCAGCTTGATGAAAGGATTCCAGAACAGATCCTTATTTTCTGCTGTTAGACTATGGCTCTCTCTCACAACCACTGAGGAAGAGAAGTTACTGTATATACTAGAAGGCCTATGAGTATTATATTCTTTCAATTTTTCCTACCACCACAGGCTATCCTGATGGATACAGTCCATTTAGCTCTGAATTTTACCTTAGAGGGCAGTGACAAGGTTGAAAGCTTATAAAATCATCCTGTCTGTACTTATATGTATGTGTTCCCTCCTAACAGATCTTGATTCCATAGGTCAATTACAGCTTAATATGATAGGCTGGCAAGAGCCCATCTTGTCTCATGGTGGCCAAATTTCATTTCCTTGGGTGTTGATGGAGGTGAGTTATGGTTCATTGTTTCTGCCTGAAGCTTCTGCCAACATTACATACTGTGTACACTATGTAGCAACTAATGACAATATCATATACTATAGCTTTGTCTCCAGCTATACCAAGACCTGTTTCAGCCAGGGATTAGTAAGCAAGTTGGGCAGGTCTAGTTGTCTAAACCTGTTGGCTTTTTGATAGAATCTTTATGGTAACTGGATTTGTTAATGTTTATTGTAAAATATTAATAACTAGGGATATCATCTCTTTCCATTCAATCTAAATAAACATTTTTTTAAGAAAAGGCATCTGGGGCCTCCCTGGTGGCGCAGTGGTTAAGAGTCCGCCTGCCGATGCAGGGGATACGGGTTCGTGCCCCGGTCTGGGAGGATCCCATATGCCGCGGAGCGGCTGGGCCCGTGAGCCATGGCCGCTGGGCCTGCGCATCCGGAGCCTGTGCTCCGCAACGGGAGAGGCCACAACAGTGAGAGGCCCGCATACCGCAAAAAGAAAAAACAAAAAAACAAAAAAAAACAAAAAAAAAAAAAGAAAAGGCATCTGAGGAAATTTGGTAAATATATTAAATTTTATATAAATATATATAAACGACAGATACATTTTTTTTTTTTTTTTTTTTTTTGTGGTATGCAGGCCTCTCACTGTTGTGGCCTCTCCCGTTGTGGAGCACAGGCTCTGGACGCACAGGCTCAGCAGCCATGGCTCACGGGCCCAGCCGCTCCGCAGCATGTGGGGTCTTCCCGGGCCAGGGCACGAACCCGTGTCCCCTGCATCGGCAGGCAGACTCTCAACCACTGCGCCACCAGGGAAGCCCCCAAAATATACATATTTTAATGAATGATGAAAATTCTACTTTTTTTTCATAACCAAGTGAGTTTATTCCAGGATTGCAAGGTTGGCTTAACATTAGAAAATCAACGTAATTCACGTTAACATATTAAAGGAGAAAATTAATACAGTCATTCAATAGCTTTAGAAAAAGTGTTTGAAAAAATTTAATCTCTATTCATAATTTTAAAAATTAGCGGACTTCCCTGGTGGCACAGTGGTTGAGAGTCCACCTGCCAATGCAGGGGACACGGGTTCGTGCCCCGGCCCGGGAGGATCCCACATGCCGCAGAGCGGCTGGGCCCGTGAGCCATGGCCGCTGAGCCTGCGCGTCCGGAGCCTGTGCTCCGCAACGGGAGAGGCCACAACAGTGAGAGGCCCGCATACCGAAAAAAAAAAAGATTAGCAAATTAGGTAACTGAAGGAGATTTCTTAATTTGGTAAGAGGTATCTACAAAACCTACAGCAGAAATAATATTATTTAACTATACCTCCGTATCTCTTTTCCTGTTTGTCACTTATAATTAATATAGTTGATTTTACTCCTCCTCATTTCAGAGCTCTTCTCAGAGCCATCCTATGCAAAAAAGACCACTCAAAGTGGTTAAAAGATAAATCCTCTCATTTTCCCTGCTAACGCAGGCCTTCTCATAGTCCTTGAATTGGTGTGTATTTTAAATGCTGAAATCAAACAGAACATACTTGTTATATTCATTTGGACCAAAATGGCATAGATCACACAACTGTTGTAAGAATTCCAGTTCCCTGAGTCTGCCGAAGTGACATTGCCATGTTTTGAAAGCACCTTCCTCAGAATATCAGCTTTCTTGTTATATAGTTTAGTTGGGCTTATAGAAGCTTCACATTTCCTCTCACCCACTCCTGGCCCTTAATTACTCCCTACTTACTTCGCAATTAATCCCAGTAGGCATACCCCCATCCCACTTGCTCTCACCCACCTGTATTCTGTCTTTTCTTTTGCTTCTTTGCTTTACCTTCTTGATATTCTTTCCCATGCTTTCCATCACTCATGTTCGCCTAATTCTCTGGCTCATCAACCCTACGTAACACTTCCCAAACGATTTTCATGGTACCCAGTCTTTCCCCAGCTTCCGTTTGAAGCTGTTTTCAATGGAATAGGCTCTTCCCCATTTCCATCTTTTTTTCCCCTCTTCTCAATCCTTATCTTAAACTTTTATCAAACTTTATGTCAAGTTATACACCTATGTACCTCCCCTTTCTCTCTCTGTGCTCACTACCACCTCCTACCCTGGAATTGATCTAAAGCTGCTTCTACCTGGCCCATGGGGCCCCCAGATCAAAGTAGGCCTCATAATGACAATTTAGAGTCACCACTCTGCAGTAATATTGGGGATTTGGCAAAATCAGTTACAAATCAAGTAACAGAAGCTATGCCTGTGCCCTTCCTAGCCCAGCAGGCCTGTCCACCCAGCTTGCAACTTCTGTCCTCCTCATTGTTTTGCATTTTTATTCTGTTTCTGATCAATAGAGATCCATAGAACGTTTCAACCTATATGTGTCTTTCCCCCCTTTTTATCAATATATTAATCCATCATTTCTATGTTTAGAGCAGTATAGATTAAATACTTATATACTCATTTACCAAGAAGCAATCTGCCAAGCTAGTCTTCAGCATTCATTCCCTAACTGATCTATTTAAACTTTTTTCTATTCTCTGGATCGTCTGTATTTCTTCTGGGGGTCAGATCGTTGTTACTCTTGTCCCTTTTCCTTTATGCTCTGCTTTTTCTAAGTTGAAGTATAGTTGATTTACAATATTTTATTAGTTTCAGGTATACAACATAGTGATTCAATATTTTTATAGATTATACTCCATTTAAAGTTATTATAAAAAATTGGCTATATTCCCTGTGCTATACAATATATCCTTTTAGCTTGTTTATTTTATACATAGTAGTTTGCACCTCTTGATCCCCTATCCCTACCTTCCCCCTCCCCGCTTCCTCTCCCCACTGCTAACCACTAGTCTGTTCTCTATATCTGTGAGTCTTTTCTGTTTTATTATATTCATTTGTTTGTTTTATTTTTTAGATTCCACATATAAGTAAGAACATACAGTATTTGTCTCTCTGTTTCTTACTTATTTCACTTAGCATAATACCCTCAAGGTCCATCCATGTTGTTGCAAATGGCAAAATTTCATTCTTTTTTATGGATGAGTAATATTTCATTTTATATGTATACCACATCTTCTTTATCCATTCATTTGTTGATGGACACTTAGGTTACTTCCATATCTTGGCAACTGTAAATAATGCTGCTGTGAACATTGGGGTGTGTGTATCTTTTCAAATTAGTTTTTGTTTTCTTTAGATGTATACTCTGGAGTGAATTACAGGATTGCATAGTACTTCCATTTTTCATTTTTTGAGGAACTTCCATACTGTTTTCCATAGTGGCTGCACTAATTTACATTCCCACCAACAGTGTACTAGGATTCCCTTGAAAATTCTTTTTTAATATTGCAATTAGCAATTAGTAATAATTTAATAGAATTTTAGTGCTAGTGTACTCAGACCCCAGTTTAGATTTGAGCAGATACACAAGTTTGAAATAAGTGCATTTACAGTGAGGGGAGATAGAATAGGAAGACTCAGCCATTTTTCATTTTCATCTCCAAGGATGAAAAAAGGTAGAAAAAATTTATTTTAAAAAGTTAAGATAGGAGCACATTATATTTCAAAGATGGTTGTCCACTAGTCATTAAGGGAAATTTACTTTATCATAACATTGATTTGAATTATAGTCAGTTAAACTGTGTTTTGATTTAGAAAATACATAGACTCTTTTTTAGGGGTATAATGAAGGATAAATTGAAGCAGTATTATTTAGCCAGGTATCCTTGTGTCTATTTCTTCCTGGCACAAGTTGGAGGGAAAGTTGTGCTAGAAGACAGCAGTTATGGGGGACATCTGGGAGATGGGGATGGGAGAGGCAAAAGGAAGAAGGCAGAAACCACAGACAGACACATAGATAACACACTCGAACATGTGTGTATGTGTGAACACATGTATACACACACACAGGAGTTGAGCTTCCCACTCAAAACACTGTTATTAACTGTGGTTCCCTGTGTCAGTGTGTAGGTGTGTCCCCTTAAAATACTGTCTTAATAACAGTGATCCCTGATACTCTTTTTGGGATTTGTTTCTGTTCAGAACTCTGCCTTTTAAAACCTGCAGTGTAACTTAGAAAATGTCATTCTTCTGATTATTCTTTGTCAGGCTGGCAAAGTCCAGGTGAGTCTAGATTGCTTGACATAATAACCTAGCCTGCCTTTGAGCTGATGCCTGCATCCCTTAGGTTTACTCTGGATCAGTGCTTCTCAAACTTTAATGTCTCTGGGAATCTTGTCTTTGGGGCCCTAGATTTTGCATTTCTAACCAGCTCCCAAGTAATACAGATGTGGCAAGTCTGTGGACCACAGACTTTTGAGTAGCCAGGATTGGATTGCTCTACTTTAGTTCACAGCACAAGAGCTGTTCAGTTATCTTGTTCCTGGTATTCTCAATATCTTGTAGGATTGGCATGTGAAAAGGATTATATGAAGCCTGGCTGTACCTAGTTATCTAACACTCAAAACATGTCATATTTTTGCTTACAGCCTTGGTGGAGAAGCTAATTTTAATCTTCAGTGAGTTATTTGCTGAGTGCTGCTGGTTCAGAACTCATAATACTTCTGAGATTCTTTAGGCCCCTCTTGGATTTGGTCTCTATGCCGAAGCAAGGCTTCCTCCAAAGCACACTGGTGTTCGTAAATAGGCTTCTGGGTACCTTGTCAATGAGAGAATATTTGACCACTAGTCATGTCTTTAAGGTAAATTCACCTTAAGTAAGCATAACTTTGAATTAAACTCTGTTTTGATTTGGAAACTTACCTACACTCTTTTTTTTTTTTTTTGAGTGTAACAAAGTAGGAATTATTTCATTGAGGAAATAAAATGTATTGGGTTGGCCAAAAAGTTCATTCGGGTTTTTCCATAAGAGGTACAAAACCCCAAACGATCTTTTTGGCCAGCCCAATATATTAAAACAATATCTTTTAGCCAAGTATCCCTGTCTCTATTCTTGGCAGGAGAAGTTGAAGGTTAACTTTCACGTCTATGATCTTTAATATCTGTGATGGATATGATGTCTTTTGTCCAATGTACTTACCCTTTTCTTGAGAATTTATTCTCTCCACTTGTAATCAAGTGATTCTGGTAAGGCTTCCTTTTGTGGTGCTCTGCCTTGTATCCACACCGGTGAACACATGACCAATTGCATTGCTGTATTCCCCAGTCTAAAATGATTTAGTCCAAAGATGGGTAAGTGACCCACCCTGAGCCAGTTAGAGGCCTCCTGGGAATCGTTCTATCTGGAGCTGCATGTGTAGTGCACTGTATCTGGGCCATGCAGCTGCTAGGAGGTGAAGCAGAAAGCAAGAAGCTACTGATTCTGTTGGGGAGAATAAAGCCACTCAGAGACAAACAGATGAGAGACAGAGCACATTGAGTTAGTAGTTCTAAGTCACTGAAGATCTCAGAGTCGTCTTGATTCCCTTTGGCTTTTCTTTCAAATCTCTGGGCTTCTCAGATCTCATGAGCCACTAATTTCCTATTAGTATAAAGGCAATTTGAGTTGGTGTTCGAGCTGTTATAAAGAAGCCTATTAAATATCTAACACACATTTCTTTAAAACAGTAAACTGAAGAGGTATCTCAGTGAGGCTGCTGTACCTCATGGCCGTGCTGCCGTCAGTGTGTGTAAACTCGATTTGCAAATAAGAATCAGAATTAATGAAGAACAACTGAAACCTGTCTTTGTTTGCCAGCAAGTGCATTACATTAGTAAGTGATACTAAAGGGCTGAAAAATAAAAGGTAATAATCACAGTTATTGTCACAACAAGTTTGAATAAAGATGAACATTTTGAATACAAAGTGCATAAAATGAACATTAACCTTAAACTAAAGACATTGATTAAAGAAATAGAAAAATAAATCTGCCTGGCTCAAAAAGTAAATGAGGTCGGGCCATTGTAAGATTGAATATAGAAAAAGAAAAGCAGCTTAGACCAATTTTAATGGAAACAAAGGATTGTTGGTGAGTGATGATTTGCCACAAAGAAGAAAAAGTACTCTGGAGTTTATTTTACTCTCAATAATACATGCATCAGAACATTTACTAATAGTATCTAGGGACCTCAGTGAGGAAGAGGGAAAGGAGAATAGACAGCACATACTTGTGGGTAGATGTTTGAATCACCCAGAGGGCTTCCAGACTACACATACTGCTTTCCTCACTCCCCTTTTTGAAGCCTCTCATAGGCTTTTCTAGGGACTATTTTTTCCCATGCCAAATCCCACTCTCAGGTGAGAACTCAATAAGGGAACAATGGTTACTAATGGGAATGTATAATGTTTCTCAGATGTGTAAAACTTTAATAAAGACTGATAAATTCAGACTCAGTAAGAAAGCTGGTTCTTATTTAATGAAAAATGGAGTAATTTATAGAGCATACATAATGCAAACAAGGACAGAATGGCTCCATTATTTACAAAAATGTCTACAAGTATGACAAAAGGCTATAGCTGCCCATGAAAGAACCAAGAAGCAATGGAAGGAATGTGGTCAACACACTGAGAATCTATGATGTACTCTATGGAGTACATAACATCTGTCATTAAGTTATCATAATGTATTATAAGTTAGGCATTCTTATATGTGTTCAACAGATAAAACAGATACAGAGAATCAACTTGCTCAAAAACCACAGGGTTGGGCCTCCCTGGTGGCGCAAGTGGTTAAGAGTCCGCCTGCCGATGCAGGGGATACGGGTTCGTGCCCCGGTCTGGGAGGATCCCATATGCCGCGGAGCGGCTGGGCCTGTGAGCCATGGCCGCTGGGCCTGCGCATCCGGAGCCTGTGCTCCGCAACGGGAGAGGCCACAACAGTGAGAGGCCCACATACCGCAAAAAGAAAAAAAAAAAAAAAAAAAACCACAGGGTTGTCATACGCTGGACTCATATCTACTATTGTCTGTTTCCAAGTCAGTGAGCATTCTCATCCTCCACAGATGAGCAACAAATAGCTACTGAGTGCCATATAAATAAAGGACTGGGAGGAGACTAATATAGATAATTTATAACATAATTCAAATGTTTTAACCAGAAATAGATACAATATACTTGCAATAGAAAGGAATTTGCAACATAATTCAAGTGTTTGCAGGAGAAATGGGGACAACGAATAGAATAATATATAATCAACTAATGTTTATGGCTGCTTGGATGAGTTATATAAGGGAAATTATTGAAGAAAAGTTCCTTGAACAGTAAGGAAAAAGATCTTCAATCTTTTCAAATAATCAGTTTAGAGTATGTTAACAATATACTATAAAATGGTATATTTGTATGACCCTTTGCATGCCATTTGGAAGCGTAATTGGTAAGATGAGAGAGGGAATTTTATGAGGATTGTCTCTAGAAAATAGAGAATCTTAGGGCTTCCATGCTGTATCCTAAGGTATGGATAAAATAAGGAATTGTATCTCTTAAATAACTTTAATTTTATTGAATATGATTTTCTGCATAAAGCTTTATGACCAATCTTAATCTCATGGAACAGACTTAATAGTTAAAGAAAAAAATAAACAAACTGATTTCAGAGTCAGGAGATCTGTGGTTCAGCCCTTCACTGCTGAATGACTTGGGCAAAATCATTATTATCCATATCCTATTGGTAAAGTAAGGAGGTTTTATTATGTCACTTCTGATTTTACTCTTATTTATGAGTCTAAAATATTGATAACCTTCTCAGTCATATCAAACTTTTTTATTAAGTTGCAAAATCTGAAATAGATCAATTATATCAAATATTTGGGTGTGTTATGGTTAAGGCTGTTGGATGTTAAATTATAACAAAAATAATAGAGCTTCTACTTCTCTATCTCAATCTCAGATACTTCTATCCCATCATTAAATATAGGAAATCATAATCGTTGTTTTCCTAGGTGCTGTGCTCTTCTCACTCTATACTTTCTCTCTAGGATATCTCACCCTTGGACATGCGTGGTAAGCAGAAGTCTAAGGTGGCCCCCAAGATTCCCACCCCCTAGTATACACAGGCTGTTTATTCCTCACCCCTTAGTATAGGTGGGACTTGTGAACATGATGGAGGATTTCACTTCTATGATTAAGTTATGCTAAATGGCAAAGGTGAAAGAATTTTGCAAATATAATTTATATCCCTAATAAGTTGGCTTTTGGTTAATCAAAAGGGATATTAGCTTGGTCAGCCCTGACCAAATCGAGTGAGCCCTTGAAAATTCAGAGATTCAAATTGTCTAGAGATTTGAATTGAGAGAGCTTTGAAATGAGAGAGATTGGAAGCTCTCTTGTTGACCTTGCAGAAGCAAACTGCCGTGTTCTGGAGAGGGTCACATGGCAGGAAACATTAGGTGGCCTCTAAGAGCTGAGGGTCTTCAGTCCCGTGATCACAAAGAACTGAATTCTGCCAGCAACCAGTGAGTTTGGAAGAGGACCCTGAACCTCAGATTAGATTGTAGTCCTGGCTGACACTTTGACTGCAGCCTTGTGAAACCCTGAGCAGAGGACCCAGTTTATCCCTGCCTGGACTCCTGACTCATGGAAACTGACATAATAGATGGATGTTATTTTAAGCTGCTAAATTGTAGTAATTTGTGATGAAGCAGGAGAGAAAATTAATTCAACATGATTCCAGTTATCACCAGATGACTCATAAATTTATATATCCAGCAAGACCTTCTCTTGCATATCCAACTGTCTATTTGACCTCTTCTCTTGGCTGTCTCAAAGGTATTTCAGGTTCAGTGTGCTCGATACCAGACTCATTTTCATTACTCTTGGGCCAAGTTCAGTGAATAGCATTTATTATCCCTCAAGTTGAGCAGCAAAAAACCTAGGAGTCATTTTTTATACCTTTTTCAGATTTATACTTTATATCCAATGCATCAAAAATTCCAGTTTATTTCACTTCCTTGTGGAAAGTACTTTAGTCTGATTCATTCAGCATCTACTCTATCCCCATCAAATATGCCTTCCTTATACTTTCAAGGATGACAAGCTAAAGATAACATTTATTTTTCTTTGTAGCTGAGATTTCTCATGATACTTAGCTTCTGTGAGACAGATGAATTTATGTGAATTCGGTAAGATGAGCAGTGAGAAGTGGCAGCCGTGTATAAGAAGTACAGACCATCTAGCAAGAATGTTGAGGAGATGATTGGTTTTTCTGGGGCAGCTGTGGCAGGAGTTGTACTATCTGGTCCTTAGCCTCTTGAGGGCCGTGACTAGAACAGTTCCACTAGAACAATCAGTGTTGTGTGGTTGGATGTTTCTCTTTGTTGCAATGTTTCTGGCAGTAGAGCATTACATCTTGGTGATTGGACCCTTTTAGAAATTCTGTAAGTTACCTAATACCTTGAGATGTATCTCTTTTTTGCTTACAATAGATTAAGTGAAAGGATATATATTTTTAAAAGCCAGCTAATCTATCTTTTCTCTCCATCTCTACCACCACCATTACCACCATATTATTACAAGTTTTCATTATTTATGGCATGAACTCTAGCAATAGCCTCTTAGCGGGTTAACCTCTGTATTCACCATGCCCTCTTATGACCCTTATAATCCACACTCTACTCTTCAGCCTGAGTGACCTTTCCACATGTAATCCTCTCCCACTTAAAACATCTCCCCATTGTTTTCTTGATAAAGACTCAAATCTTCACTAGCCTATAAAGCCTGGCCCTTACCAACCTCTATCCTAATTTTGTACTTCTTTTTACCTTAGTCACCACTCCAGCTGGAGACCTTTAGTCTCTTGTAGGTACCGTGCACCTCACCTTCCTCAAGGAAGGCTCTTCCTTCCCAACTTTCCCAAATTAACATCACTCTGTGATTTCCAGATCTAAGCTATATCCTCAAGGAAGCCTTTGCTGACTTCCCTACCTTGGTCAATTATCTCATATGCTTTCTTGTACCATCTGCTCCTTAGGGATTCAGGTTTGCAAAGTTGCAATTTTATATTTGTGTCATCATTCAACTAACAATTGCTTTTCCCAGTATATGGCCAATACCATGTGAACAGATACTTTTTGTTTTTGCTTTCATCATATTCCCTCCACCTAGCATAGGATTTGGTACATGGTAGGTACTCAATAAATATTTGCTGAATAATGAATAAATGAAGCATGTATAATGTTCTAGGTGTTTTTCTAAGTGATTTATACTCAGTTTATCCTTAACAAAAATGTTATGAACCAGGTAGGATTATTCTGTCAGTTAGGGTAAGCTAGGCAATGCTGTGGTAACAGGTAACCCCCAAATCCAGAGATAACATCACCTAATGCTTCATGCTGACGCTTCATGTATAATTATGGTTAGCAGGTAGAAGTCTTTATCATAGTTACTCAGGGAACCAGGTCAAGTGCCCCATCTTGACACATGCTTCCACAATCATTGCATCAGGGAGGATAAATGATGGAGAATCATGTACCAGATTTTTTTTTTTTTTCGGTACGCGGGTCTCTCACTGTTGTGGCCTCTCCCATTGCGGAGCACAGGCTCCGGATGCACAGGCTCAGCGGCCATGGCTCATGGGCCTAGCCACTCCGCGGCATGTGGGATCTTCCTGGACCGGGGCACAAACCCTTGTCCCCTGCATCAGCAGGCGGACTCTCAACCACTGTGCCACCAGGGAGGCCCCATGTACCAGCTTTTAAATGCTTCTGTCCAGAAGTGTCACACCAGGGCAAAGCAAGTCACCTGGCCATGTCTAATGGCAAGGGGCAGAGATGTACAGTCATTTCAGGTGCCTGGCAGGAAAAGAATCAGAAATATTGGTGGTTGGATAAAATAGTGGTCTACCACATTTATTATTCCCATTTTATAAATGAGTAAACAGACATAGAAGCAACTTGCTTGAAAGTGAAGAAGCCAGGGTTTGAATCTGGAAAGTTTGACTTCCTCCTCCCCACCTAGAGTTCTATGTTCTTCTTCTTTGTCCACATTGGGACCTAAACATTCATGAGAATTCTAGGAACAAATGGTTAACCATGTTTCTATCATTGCTTTTGCTCCCAAAAGAGAGGAGTGAAGTCAATTGCTGCTCTAGCCAGAGTTTCACTCCCTGAAGATAACAAAAATGAAGACTTTTTTTTCAGGAATACCCTGGCCAGAAGCTGATACACCAGCAGTCTTTTTTTTTTTCCTCTGTTCTTTTGAAAGAGTCCACTTCTACCACCCTTACATAAAAACACTGTAGATAAAGAATGATTTTGTCAAGTCTATGTAGCCAAATGTTATCCTGAAACAGAAACTTTAAACAAAGCTGATCTTATTAAAGTCTTTTTCTGGTTGTTTTTACCTTTGGTTTGCAAAAGTCTGTTATGCTTTCTATTTTCTCAATCAGAAAAACATTTCCTTGGGTAATGTTACTTTGGACTATTAAATGAGTTTGAGAAGATGATGAATAATTATCTCTGAATCTCTAAGTTCATTTGAGCTTTTATGAAAATAAAATCCAAAACTAGTATTTTACATAATAGAGTAAAGCAAAAAGTTAGTTTTGGTTTTTGGGTTTTTTTAACTATGGGATAAGAGGAATAAGAGGGGGAGGCTTGAGTGTGTGTTTATTAGTGATGTACTAGCTTTTGAATATTATGTAAAATAAATTTGTGATTTTGACTCATGACTTATTAGGATTTATTTTGTCAATACAGAAAATACTTTTTTCAAAATACAGAATTTCAAGCAAAGAAATACATAAACCTTACTAACTCTGATCTCAATTATTTAAGGATATGGTTTGTTATGTATTCAGTGAACATTTGGTAAACATTAGTATTTTGCTGAAACGGTCATATTACCTGCTAACAATATCTTCTGTGCTCACATTAGAGTAATTTTTCTTACTTTTCTTCCCTTGATAACAAAGAGAGATGAATTATGATTATTTCTACATGTAAATGTTTATCAAATGAAGTTTGCTGCCTGTTATAGGAATACAAATATTATAGTAATTGAATAACATATCTGGGATGTATTTTCACTAGGAATAGAAAAAGACTAAAGCTCAATAAAACATGGTAATACTGAAGAAGTTGTTTGCATACATGTGTTCATTTGTTGCCTGCATAATTTTTTTTAGTCTGCATTCCTAATTTACACAGGTACATTTTTAATGGACCAAATTGTAAGACTATTTATTTATTTTAAAATATTTATCCTTAGGTAAATGCTAAAATAACTAGCAAAACCTCACAAAGGACTAAAATAGCTCGGCAATAAAGGCTTATAGTCCAGGCTTCAGTGTTTCCTTCATAGAAAAAGCAGGCAAATGTGCCATTTTTCCTCTCCATGGGGAGAGGAATATATCTGAGAGATCAGGTTGTCTTTTCTGAGTGACATTGTCAGTACCTGGTACTCCAGAATTCTAGGTGCCAGGACCAGTTTAAATCTCAGCTAAACATAGGAGACTCCCACTGAAATGAGCCAGAGAGATATATGAGCATCTTATCCAAGCAGAATGATCCTTCCTCTCCACCATGGATCCTGATTTTGAGCATACTTACATACCTCTGTAGAACATTTGGCTATTTAACCATTTGAGAAAATTGCATAAAAATCCGATGGTGTGTTTTGAAGAGAAGTTTAATCTCACCTTCTCTAATATTAATAAAATTCCCTTCTTCCTTCTGAAATTAACTCCCCAGAAGATATTTACAGTGTGCTTCTGTTTTGTTACCTGACACTGCTAGCCCCTCCTCTATTTTAGTTTAGCTAAGGCTTCCCACTTTAACACTGTTCACAGGCCAGCGTATCTGTTTCTCATCTCTATTTGTCTCTGTCTCTATCTGTCTGTCTGCCTCTCTATTATATCTCCTTTCACATGACACTAGGCTCTGCAACCCCCCCCCTCCTTGGAAATGAGACTACTTCCTGTTAAGTGATCCTGGGGTCTGTGGCATGTAAAAACAACTGAGAACAATGTAGTGTGTTCTGTTGTAAAGATACATAAAAGCCATAAAACACCAGAGCAGGGGGTGGGGTATATGTGTATGAGTAGGAGAAGAGGGCACTGAGTTTTGCGATGTACTGTTTCCATCTAGATCTGTTTTTTAAGTCACTTTTGGCCCTTTGGCCAATCTGCACTTAATTACCTGTCTGCCCTATTCCCCAGACAGTGTGGCCAGTCTATTCCCCATTCCCTCTGCGAGGCCCAGCTCTGGGGCTGAGCTGATGCATTACAAAAGCCTTGTGGACCGAAAAAATGTATGTGTCTGATGGGATTTTCCCTAAGTGGTCAGGATGCCAACCACAGTCCTGATCATTTTAAATGGCTTGCGATCTGAGGATGGGGAGATGCTCATTAGTGGCTGTAGGAGCCCGATATCAGGAACAGATTGAACCAAGATGCTCTGCCAACACAAGCATTAATAGAAAAGAGCGTGTCAATAAAAGTTCCCAAGATGAAGCCATAGAATGAGGCACTTATGGACGACTCTAAACATTTTGCCCCATGGTGACTCTCCTCTATCAAACCTACTCCAAGCCTGATAAGCGCTGCCTCTTTAGGGGTCATTAATTTCCCTGAAAATTTAAACAGCTGTCACTTGTGATCCTCCTCAGGTGTTCATGTGGGAGAGATTAGCCTGTGTTTATAAGCCAGTCTGTTCATTAAGCGCCTGCCCATGTGGAACCCCCTCCACAGGCCTGCAGATCGCCCACAGATAATTGGGGGCAGCAGCGAATTACACAGAGGCATTGCAGGCAGCAAGAATGGTGTGGCCTTATTAATATCAGCTGGGGAGAGTGCACCATTTTAATGATTTCCAATAAACTAAAGCAAGCCCTCAGAGTTTCACAAGCATTTGGGCATGACAGTTAAAAGGACTATACAGGTTTAGGTTTCCTGTAGCTACTATCAACTTTCTCATTAACACTGAAAATCTTGGTTTAACCCTTTGCAACGCAGTGATTCTTCCGTGGTCAGCTTCTAAGTTCAAGTTACTTCTGGTACTTTTTTTTTTTTTTTTTTGCGGTACGTGGGCCTCTCACTGTTGTGGCCTCTCCCCTTGCGGAGCACAGGCTCCGGACGCGCAGGCTCAGCGGCCATGGCTCACGGGCCCAGCCGTTCCACGGCATGTGGGATCCTCCCAGACCGGGGCATGAACCCGTGTCCCCTGCATCGGCAGCGGGACTCTCAACCACTGTGCCACCAGGGAAGCCCGCTTCTGGTACTTTTAATGCCTACTGCATCTTCTGGCAGATTTAATGGCTGTTATAGTAAGAAATAGATACTTCATGAAGCTATGTGGCTCCAATGTAGCACATCTGGGCTGTGTTTCTAAATCAAGATACTCATGTTTTAAATAGCATTCTCCAATTATATAATCTTTTAATGAAATTTGGTATACCGTATTTCTGTATTCTCGGACATTAATAAGTTCTTGTAAACTAATAAAAAATGTTATATTTTAACTTTTTTTTTTTTTTTTTTTTTTTTTTGCGGTACGTGGGCTTCTCACTGTTGTGGCCTCTCCCGCTGCGGAGCACAGGCTCTGGACGTGCAGGCTCAGCGGCCATGGCTCACGGGCCCAGCCGCTCCGCGGCATGTGGGATCTTCCCAGACCGGGGCACGAACCCACGTCCCCTGCATCGCCAGGCGGACTCTAAACCACTGCGCCACCAGGGAAGCCCTATTTTAACATTTTTGACAGGAGTTCAAAACTTACTGAGAAGTCTTTGTTTGAAAGAACTTTAAATGTATTGGACATTTTCCAGCCCAATCAACATGTAAAGAAAAGATATAGGGACATTTTCAAAATAGATGACACTTTTTTTTTAGTAATATAATTCTATAAGAGTAAAAATATTTCCAAATACCTTTTTCAAAGTGCTGTCTCCATTGTAAGATTTGCTTTTGAAAAGTAATCACTCATCCAACTTCAAATCCAACAGACAGACTATATGTGTTTATATTTTAAAAAAATCCTCTTGGGAGGACACTATGGGCAGTCATTGTAATCACAGTAAAAAGTTTGGCAAATTTTACACATTTAAAGAAATATATTCTGTCTTTAAGTTCGACAGTTCTTTTAAGAACTTTGCCGTGAGCTAACAAGCAAAACTTTGAGAGCCAAAGACTTTCTTGATTTTTCCTACCTCATGCAGTATATTCTAAAAATTCCATTATTTTAAAAAGGCTTATTTCTACAGAACTTATCATACTTTTGACATCCTATGTCTTGAAGGGCATCTCTGGCTTTCATTTCTTTGCTACCACACTTGGCTTATGAATGAGGCAGGAAGCAGTCCCTTGTACAGGGCTATCTCTGTAAGCTTAACCTTGAAGTCTTATATTCTAGTAGAGGCAGTGGCTTCAGCAATGGCAATGACTATATTATACAGTTGTATAAAGCATTGTTTTATTAAAGAATTTTGGTACTATTGAGAGTCTACCTTCTCTGTTTCATCTTTCCTTTGATAGCTTATAAAAAGAAGTAGTTCTTTGTGTATTTCATTTAAACAAAATCTGACAGATAATATAAGCTGTGCATGAGGGAATATTACTCTGCTCATCCAACTCATAGCAAACCTCTTATACTTCATAACGTGATCTGATGGTTGATTGGCCATATCTTTAACAATGCTTTCTATGCACCTTCCAAATCTATTTGTTGATAAAGGAGTGCTTTGTAGCTTGTTCAGTATATTGATTTCTATAAATTGTATCATACATTTTTATTAGGAAGACAAAGTGTTTCCCCAATTGTATATGGCTTTCACTATTAACTAATGAATCACAGAAGTGGCTCCTAAATACTGATCATTAAGTTTAGTAAAATGTTATAAACTGGTGGCTTGAGGATAGCATGGCTTTAAACATTGCTGAAAAAATGATTATGCTATATTTTACATGCTTACATCATGAGTTAATATCTTAAAGTACAATGTGCCTTAACATGAGACTCATTGTAGCTCATTGTGTGATGAAAATTATGGCTGTTCGTTGTTAAAAATAATGAAAGAAAACCCGTATTTCAAATAGCGTTCTTGATAATTTTGAAGTTTTCAAACAGATCTTTTTACACAGGACTAGATGATTTTTAAAAAATATATAATGTGGCTGATTAAAAAATAATACTAGGAGCTGAAATATTGATTTTGCCATTTTCTGGTGGTTTGGTTGTATTTAAATTACTAGCATTTTTCAATCCATGGGTTATTTGCTGAAACTTTTTAATCTACTTGACATTTTGTGAGGATAGATCCATTCAAAACCCAATAATTTTTTAATTCATTTAACTGGATCCACGAAAATTATAACATAATAGAATACACTGGAAACAAGCACATGAGGCAGTACATTGCTGTCACCCCTGATGTGTTTTGCAACTAGTCCCTTTTGTATTTCTAGATATCTTGCTCATTACATGTGGCAGAAGTCTCTGCATACTGACTGAATAAGGGGAATGTTGTTGATCCATGTAATAAAGTGTAGTTACTTCCTTATTGCTTAGATAAAAGATAAAGTTCTAATATTTTTCCCCACACTATAACAAATTATCTTCCTTAATGCCACATTGGAGGCTACTCCTGGAGAGAAGAGTATCTTTGCCTCTCATTCCTTTACCAAGCTCTGGCTCTGGCCACCAGACAGTCTTTGTGACAAGATGGGCAATGATAGACTTCGGTTAGAGGTTTTCTCTCTTTGTGGATCAGCTTTGATCTTAGGAGATAAAAATATATAATCACAATGTAAGTCTTCTGGTGATACTCCTATTGCTATATCTAAAATGAAAAAAAAGTTGGAGGTTTGAAAATATTCATTATTGGAAATATAGTAAATATAGCTGAATGCTGCATATTCCAAGTATATATATGTGAGGGAGAAACTCAGTTTTTTACAAGACTTCTAAGGTGATCTGGACT
Organism: Mesoplodon densirostris; assembly: GCF_025265405.1. Lineage (NCBI taxonomy): Eukaryota > Metazoa > Chordata > Mammalia > Artiodactyla > Ziphiidae > Mesoplodon > Mesoplodon densirostris. The sequence goes on along the minus strand of NC_082672.1, from coordinate 36,565,360 downwards.
TGCCTAAATAAAGTAAGATTCCCCAGGAAGCAAGTGACATCTGTGTTCTTTCATTTTGTTTACACTAATGAACAAGGAATGGAAGAACCCCCGTGCCCATTTCAGACTCATTGAAAGACTCCCTTTTAAATAGAATATGGCTTTTATACAATAGTAGAAAACTTTGTTTTCTTTCTGGCTGCTTTGAACGAAAAGACCCAAGACTCAGGTGTATATATGAAAGATCTTACTTTTTAAAGAGTGAAATTCAGTTAGTAACTAGACTGTTTCGTGTATTCAAAGAACAGAAGTAGTTGTTTGGGCAGGGATCCTGTTTACCCTGATGAACACACTGATAAGGCAAAAATGTACTCAGGAGGGATGAACCTATATCCTGAGGGTTAGAAGGAAACAACTGGATCTGTATTTGGAAAATTTTTTTAAATTTAATTTTATTTATTTTTATACAGCAGGTTCTTATTAGTTATCTAGTCTATACATATTAGTGTGTATATGTCCATCCCAATCTCCCAATTCATCCCACCACCAACGCCCCCCCGCCACTTTCCCCCTTGGTGTCCATATATTTATTCACTACATCTGTGTCTCTATTTCTGCCTTGAAAACCGGTTCATCTGTACCATTTTCCTAGATTCCACATATATGCGTTAATATACGATATTTGTTTTTCTCTTTCTGATGTACTTCACTCTGTATGACAGTCTCTAGGTCCATCCAAGTCTCTACAAATGACCCAATTTCTTTCTTTTTATGGCTCAGTAATATTCCATTGTATATATGTACCACATCTTCTTTATCCATTCATCTGTCAATGGGCATTTAGGTTGCTTCCATGTCCTGGCTATTGTAAATAGTGGTGCAATGAACATTAGGGTGCATGTGTCCTTTTGAATTATGGTTTGCTCTGGGTATATGCCCAGGAGTGGGGTTGCTGGGTCATAGGGTAATTCTACTTTTAGTTTTTTAAGGAACCTCCATACTGTTCTCTATAGTGGCTGTATCAATTTACATTCCCATCAACAGTGCAAGAGTGTTCCCTTTTCTCCACACCCTCTCCAGCATTTGTTGTTTGTACATTTTCTGATGATGCCCATTCTAACTGGTGTGAAGTGATAGCTCATTGTACTTTTGATTTGCATTTCTCTAATAATTAGTGATGTTGAGCAGCTTCTCACATGTCTCTTGGCCATCTGTTTCTCTTCTTTGGAGAGATGTCTATCTAGGTCTACTGCCCATTTTTTGATTGGGTTGCTTGTTTTTTTAATATTGAGCTGCATGAGCTGCTTGTATATTTTGGAGATTAATTCTATGTCCGTTGATTCATTTGCAAATATTTTCTCCCATTCTGAGTGTTGTCTTTTTGTCTTGTTTATAGTTTCCTTTGCTGTGCAAAAGCTTTTAAGTTTCATTAGGTCCCATTTGTTTATTTTTGTTTTTATTTCCATTACTCTAGGAGGTAGGTCAAAAAGGATCTTGCTGTGATTTATGTCGAAGACTGTTCTTCCTATGGTTTCCTCTAAGAGTTTTATAGTGTCCGGTCTTACATTTAGGTCTCTAATCCATTTGGAGTTTATTTTTGTGTATGGTATTAGGGAGTGTTCTAATTCCATTCTTTTACATGTAGCTGTCCAGTTTTGCCAGCACCGCTTATTGAAGAGACTGCCTTTTCTCCATTGTATATCCTTTCCTCCTTTGTCATAGATTAGTTGACCATAGGTGCGTGGGTTTATCTCTGAGTGAGCTCTATCCTGTTCCATTGATCTATATTTCTGTTTTTGTGTCAGTACCATATTGTCTTGATTACTGTAGCTTTGTAATATAGTGTGAAGTCAGGGAGTCTGATTCTGCTAGCTCTGTTTTTTTCCCCTCAAGATTTCTTTGGCTATTCGAGGTCTTTTGTGTCTCCCTACAAATTTTAAGATTTCTTGTTCTACTTCTGTAAAAAATGCCATTGGTAATTTGATAGGGATTGCATTGAATCTGTAGATTGCTTTGGGTAGTAGAGTCATTTTCACAATATTGATTCTTCCAATCCAAGAACATGGTATATCTCTCTGTCCGTTTGTGTCATCTTTGATTTCTTTCAGCAGTGTCTTACAGTTTTCTGCATACAGGTCTTTTACCTCCTTAGGTATGTTTATTCCTAGGTATTTTATTCTTTTTGTTGCAATGGTGAAAGGGATTATTTCCTTAATTTCTCTTTCTGATCCTTCATTGTGAGTGTATAGGAATGCCAGAGATTTCTGTGCATTAATTTTGTATCCTGCAAATTTACCAGATTCATTGATTAGCTCTAGTAGTTTTCTGGTGGCATCTTTAGGATTCTTTATGTATAGTATCATGTCATCTGCACAGTGACAGTTTTACTTCTTTTTTTCCAATTTGTATTCCTTTTATTTCTTTTCCTTCTCTGATTGCCATGGCTAGGACTTCCAAGACTACGTTGAATAATAGTAGTGAGAGTGGACACCCTTGTCTTGTTCCTGATTTTAGAGAAATGATTTCAGTTTTTCACCATTGAGAATGATGTTTTCTGTGGATTTGTCATATATGGTCTTTATTATGTTGAGGTAGTTTCCCTCTATGCCCACTTTCTGGAGAGTTTTTATTATAAATGGGTGTTGAATTTTTTCAAAAGCTTTTTCTGCATCTATTGAGATGATCATATGGTTTTTATTCTTCAGTTAGTTCACATGGTGTATCACATTGATAGATTTGCATATATTGAAGAATCCTTGCATCTCAGGGATAAATTCCACTTAAACATGGTGTATGATCCTTTTAATGTGTTGTTGGATTCTGTTTGCTAATATTTTCTTGAGGACTCTTGCATCTATATTTATCAGTAATATTGGTCTGTAATTTTCTTTTTTTCTAGTATCTTTGTCTGGTTTTGGTATCAGGGTGATCAGGTGATGGTAGCCTCGTAGAATGAGTTTGGGAGTGTTCCTTCCTCCGCAATTTTTTGGAAGAGTTTGAGAAGGATGGGTGATAAGTCTTCTCTAAATGCTTGATAGAATTCACCTGTGAAGCCATCTGGTCCTGGACTTTTGTTTGTTGGAAGGTTTTTTTTTTTTTTTTTTTTTTTTTTTTTTTTTTGCGGTGCGTGGACCTCTCACTGCTGTGACCTCTCCCGTTGCAGAACACAGGCTCCAGACGTGCAGGCTCAGCGGCCATGGCTCACTGGCCCAGCCGCTCTGCGGCATGTGGGATCTTCCAAGACCGGGGCATGAACCCGCGTCCCCTGCATCAGCAGGCAGACTCTCAACCACTGCGCCACCAGGGAAGCCCTGTTGGAAGATTTTTAATCACAGTTTAAATTTCATTACTTGTGATTGGTCTGTTCATATTTTCTATTTCTTCCTGGTTCAGTCTTGGAACGTTATACCTTTCTAAGAATTTGTCCATTACTTCCAGGTTGTCTATTTTATTGGCATAGAGTTGCTTATAGTAGTCTCTTAGGATGCTTTGTATTTCTGCAGTGTCTGTGTGACTTCTCCTTTTTCATTTCTGATTTTATTGATTTGAGTCCTCTCCCTCTTTTTCTTGATGAGTCTGTCTAAAGGTTTATCAACTTTGTTTATCTTCTCAAAGAACCAGCTTTTAGTTTTATTGATCTTTGCTGTTGTTTTCCTTGTTTCTATTTCATTTATTTCTGCTCTGATATTTATGGTTTCTTTCCTTCTACTAACTTTGGGTTTTGTTTGTTCTTCTTTCCCTAGTTCCTTTAGGTGTAAGGTTAGATTATTTATTTGAAATTTTTCTTGTTTCTTGAAGCAGGATTATATTGCTATCAACTTTGCTCTTAGAATTGCTTTTGCTACATCCCATAGGTTTTGGATCATCGTGTTTTTGTTGTTATTTGTCTCTAGGGATTTTTTGATTTCCTCTTTGATTTCTTTAGTGATCTCTTGGTTATTTAGTAATATATTGTTTAGCCTCCATGTGTTTGTGTTCTTTTATGTTTTTTTCCTTGTAATTCATTTCTAATCTCATAACGTTGTGATAGAAAAAGATGCTTGGTATGATTTCAATTTTCTTAAATTTACCAAGGCTTGATTTGTGATCCCAGGTGGGATCTATCCTGTAGAATGTTCCATGAGCACTTGAGAAGAAAGTGTAGTCTGCTATTTTTGGATGGAATGTCCTATAAATATCAATTAAATTTGTCTGGTCTATTGTGTCATTTAAAGCTTGTGTTTCCCTATTAATTTTCTGTCTGGATGATCTATCCATTGGCATAAATGAGGTGTTAAAGCCCCCCACTATTACTGTATTACTGTCAATTTCCTCTTTTATAGCTGTTAGCATTTGCCTTATGTATTGAGGTACTCCTATGTTGGGTGTATATATATTTATAATTGTTATATCTTCTTCTTGGATTGATCTCTTGATCATTATGTAGTGGCCTTCCTTGTCTCTTGTAACATTCTTTAGTTTAAAGTCAATTTTATCTGATATTTGTATTGCTACTCCAGCTTTCTTTTGATTTCCATTTTCATAGAATATCTTTTTCCATCCCCTCCTTTCAGTCTGTATTTGTCCCTAGGTCTGAAGTGGATCTCTTGTAGACACCATATATATGGGTCTTTTTTTTGTATCCTTTCAGTGAGCCTGTGTCTTTTGGTTGGAGCATTTAGTCCACTCCCATTTAAGGTAATTATCCATATGTATGTTCCTGTCACCATTTTCTTCATTGTTTTGGGTTTGTTTTTGTCAGTGCTTTTCTTCTCTTGTGTTTCCTACTTAGAGAAGTTCCTTTAGCATTTGTTGTATCGCTGGTTTGGTGGTGCTGAATTCTCTTAGCTTTTGTTTGTCTGTAAAAGTTTTGATTTCTCTGTCAAATCTGAATGAGATCCTTGCTGGGTAGAGTAATCTTGGTTGTAGGTTTTTCCCTTTCATCACTTTAAATATATTGTGCCACTCACTTCTGACTTATAGGGTTTTTGCTCAGAAATCAGCTGTTAACCTTATGGGAGTTCCCTTGTATTTATTTGTTATTTTTCCCCTGTTGCTTTTAATGATTTTTCTTTGTCTTTAATTTTTGTCGATTTTATTACCATGTGTCTCGGTGTGTTTCTCCTTGGGTTTATCCTGCCTGGGACTCTCTGTGCTTCCTGGACTTGGATGGCTATTTCCTTTCCCATATTAGGGAAGTTTTCAACTATAATCTCTTCAAATATTTTCTTGGGCCCTTTCTCTCTCTCTTCTCCTTCTGGGACTCCTATAATAAGAATGTTGGTACATTTAATGTTGTCCCAGATGTCTCTTAGGCTGTCTTCATTTCTTTTCATTCTTTTTCCTTTATTCTGTTCTGCAGCAGTGAATTCCACCATTCTGTCTTCCAGGTCACTTATCCATTCTTCTGCCTCAATTATTCTGCTACTGATTCCTTCTAGTGTATTTTTCATTTCAGTTATTGTATTGGTCATCTCTGTTTGTTCTTTAATTCTTCTAGGTGCTTGTTCTTTAATTCTTCTAGGTCTTTGTTAAACATTTCTTGCATCTTCTCTATCTTTGCCTCCATTCTTTTTCCAATGTCCTGGATCATCTTCACTATCATTATTCTGAATTCTTTTTCTGGAAGGTTGCCTATCTCCATGTCATCTAGTTGTTTTTCTGAGCTTTTATCTTGTTCCTTCATCTGATACATAGTCCTCTGCCTGTTCCTTTTGTCTGTTTTTCTGTGAATGTGGTTTTCTTTCCACAGGCTGCAGGATTGTTGTTGCTCTTGCTTCTGCTGTCTGCCCTCTGGTGGATGCAGCTATCTAAGAGGCTTGTGCAAGCTTCCTGATGGGAGGGACTGGTGGTAGGTAGAGCTGGCTGTTGCTCTGGTGGGCAGAGCTCAGTAAAACTTTAATCTCCTTGTCTCCTGATGGATGGGGCTGGGTTCCCTCCTTGTTGGTTGTTTGGCCTGAGGCGACCCAGCACTCGAGCCTACCTGGCTCTTTGGTGGGGCTAATGGTGGACTCGGGGAGGGCTCACACCAAGGAGTATTTCCCAGAATTTCTGCTGCCACTGTCCTTGTCCCTGTGGTGAGCCACAGCCAGCCTCCGCCTCTGCAGGAGACCCTCCAACACTAGCAGGTAGGTCTGATTCAGTCTCCTATAGGGTCACTGCTCCTTCCCCCTGGGTCCCGATGCACACACTATTTTGTGTGTGCCCTCCAAGAGTAGAGTCTCTGTTTCCCCCAGTCCTGTCAAAGTCCTGCAATTAAATCCCACCACACTTCAAAGTCTGATTCTCTGGGAATTCCTCCTCCTGTTGCCGGATCCCCAGGTTTGGAAGCCTGATGTGGGGCTCAGAACCTTCACTCCAGTGGGTGGACTTCTATGGTATAATTGTTCTCCAGTTTGTGAGTCACCCACCCGGCAGTTATGGGATTTGATTTTATTGTGATTGCACCCTCCTACTGTCTCATTGTGGCTTTTCCTGTCTTTGGATGTGGGGTATCTTTTTTGGTGAGTTCTGGTGTCTTCCTGTCAATGATTGTTCAGCCATTAGTTGTGATTCTGGTGCTCTCACAAGAGGGAGTGAACACACATCCTTCTACTCTGCCATCTGGAACCAATCTCTGGAAATATTTCTTACTAAGATGCTTTTTCCAGGTACGTTTTGTGGACTCTAACCTCAGTGTCATGCTTTGTGTCAGTTAAAATCAGAAATTATATGAGCAAAAATATATATACTTATCGTCAAAACTGACAATTAAGCAAAATGTATTGAATCCATCATTTATGTGAACTGTTCCTTTCTTAGAAAGTTTCTAATACTTCCTGTAAGTAGTCATAATGCAAATTGCCACGTCATGTGGTTCTGGCAAAAATTCACATTGAATTTGTTTCATTTTTTTTCTTTCCATTTGTCTTTTTTTGGATTCTCTTTTGATGACACTTATTGCTTCATAAAGTTTATAATCTTCTTCTTCCTCTCATAGTTGCTTTGTTCTCCATGCTTTTTGTTTCTCTGAAGGGAGAAGACAATATGGGAAGGCAGTGAATAGAGCATAGGTTTTGAATATGGATAGGTCAGGATTGACCTTTGCTATGTTTTAGTTTGTACTAAATCACATTGAGAAAAATCACATCTGTGCCTCAGTTTCCTCAGTGTGAAAGGTGATTCTATTTGAATATAGGTTTGGCTGCATGTAACCAAGTCCCCAAAGTCTATTCAGACTTAAACTGAATAGAACTGAATAGAAATTTATTTCTCATTCATATAAAATCTGGGCTGGTATTGTGACTGCTCTGGGAAGTCATCAAGGCTCCATGAGACATCAGAGACCCAGGCTCTTGCTGTCTGATTGTTCCAGTGTCCCTAGAGTGTTGTCCCCATTTCCATAGCCTGAATGACTCACTCTTTTTTTTAAAGATTTTTTTTTCTTTTTTTTGATGTGGACCATTTTTAAAATCTTTATTGAATTTGTTATAGTATTGCTTCTGTTTTATATTTTGGTTTATTGGCCACGAGGCATGTGGGATCTTAGTGCCCTGACCAGGGATTGAACCCACACCACCTGTATTGGAAGGCAAAGTCTTAACCACTGGATCACCAGGGAAGTCCCCTGAATGACTCACTCTTACCACTACTGAATTCCAGATGCAGGGAAAAAGAACACGACCTGGAAGTTGTGACCATTGCTCACGTTCCATTGATGAAACTTGATATCTGGCTGCACATAGCTGCAAGGGAGGCTGGGAACTGTAGACTTTATCTTGGATGGCCATGTGCCTGGCTAAAAACTGGGGGTTTCATTATTCTAGAAGAAGAGGTGAATAGCTTTTGTGGATTAACTCGCATTATCTGCCATAGGCAGGGTTGACATATATTAGCCAGTAGGCACAGTAGTACCTCATGCCTACAATACTTTTAGGGGTCCACAAAAAGATTTTAATTTTAATTTCTCTTAAAATCAGGAGAAAAAATGAATATGATAATAATGGATATATAATAATGGAGTCCAGCCTGTATTATATTTTCCTTTATTCCACTGCAGTTATAAAATATAATTTTTAATGTTTTCTTAAAAAGGAAGAGTACCACAAAGGAAAAAGTACCTATGGACCACAGAGCCATGATATAGACTGAGCCATAGGGATGATAATAAAATCTTCCATATGGTATTGAAAGGTAGAGATATTATAGAACAAAATAAGATAATTACTTTTCCTTCATTGTCATTTTTACTTTAATTCTTATATTATCATTGTTGTATGTGTTTACTCTGAAGATACTAACTTTTCTGAATTTATCACTGTCATCTTATTTTCCAATGAACCTCTTCTCCCATATACAGTCCTATCTACATATCTAATGGGGAGACAGGTTGCCTAATTTGAGGTCGACCAAAAGGCATGCTTGTCTCCAAATTTCTCATCTACTGACTTGCCCTATTAGAGACATTCCTTGGCTTAAGACATTGACCCTGGGATACCCTTGTTAAAAGTTCAACACAGGGCTTCCCTGGTGGCGCAGTGGTTGAGAGTCCGCCTGCCGATGCAGGGGACACGGGTTCGTGCCCCGGTCTGGGAAGATCCCACATGCCACAGAGCAGCTAGGCCCGTGAGCCATAGCTGCTGAGCCTGCGCGTCCGGAGCCTGTGTTCCGCAAGGGGAGAGGCCACAACAGTGAGAGGCCCGCCTACCGCAAAAAAAAAAAAAAAAAAAAGTTCAACACACAATTTGAAAAAATTTTCGAAACAGAATGTGAAATTTTAGATCTTTATCTACCTGGAAAGATAAATGTCTACAAAATTTCCATGGCAAGGTGGGATTTTATTTACTGTTTTCATATTTATTTAATTTAATAATTTAAGTGACTTTTAAAACCAGAATCACACAATAATTACAATTTTTAAATTTAAATATATTAATCAATTAGCAGTTACAACTCATTAGAATTTGTTTTATTGAGTAAGATGGTTGTCTCTTGACTGAGAACCGGCCCCAGGGATAAGGAATCATGGAATAATTGCATGTACTTCTAAAAGGGAATTGAAAAGATACCAGATTTACAAGGATAGTCTGTATCACCCTTGTTCTTTGTATTTTCAAAAATTTTAACCAGTAATTGCAAGTCATTTGTGCTACTGAAGAAACTGGGATATATTTATTAATATGTAATATTCTGTAAATATCAGATTTAAATCTTTAAAAATGAATATATATTTTTTCAATCATATCAGTAGCAATTACAGTTACAACCTATTTTATCCATGCTTTCTTCAAAGACTGTGATTAAACCTCTAATAATTTAAAATGACCCAAAAGCCTTGCTTTCCAAGCTAGTTTGTAGTCTTGATATATTGATGAATGCTTGAAATCACAGGGTCAACACAATACATCTTTCTGAGACAGAAAATTTACCCTCTATTATATTTACATTAAAGTATGTTACAAAAATGTGGAATAGAGCAAGATATCCACATGAATTGTCAAAAACAAAAAAAATGGATTCAAAGAAATTCAACATGTGGATGAAAACTCTTGGGTCTGCCTATAGAATTCTTACTTTCCTTGTCCTTAAAATTATTTCAGTAAGAAAGTTTGAGAAGTACCACTTTAAATATTTAAAGTACCACTGTAGATATTTTAATATCACGTTCCACCTGATCCAGCTTCAGAACATGAATACTGCATATAGTATGAATACCTAGGTGGGCCATTTGAAGCAAGAGACCCTCACACAATCAATTAGAAGATAGCCAGATGCCCATTATGATGAAGGAGTCATGGCTTACTGAGGAGGAGACTCTATCTCATGATTGTATCTAGAGATGAGCTCACCTAAACCAGAGTCTCAGCAAAGCTCTTTACTCTGTAGTTGAGTACATTATCAAAATTTTGCATCCTTAAGAACTTAGGTTATCTGTAACATGTTCCTGTGTCCTTAGAAAAAGCGCAAGTGTCAAAATGCCTGAATACTACGTTGCTTTTTAAAGACTCTTTTTGGTGAGTGGATATTTTAAACAAAATTGAGTCCCTGCTTTCAAAGCTTAACAAATTCACTTTTTTTCCCCCTGGCAACCAAGTAGTACTTAGCAGTTTTACTGGCTCTAAGCAATCTCTTCCAGCTAGGCAAGGATAGCTGTTTTCTTTGGCCTGACTATTTGGAATCATCTGCAGGAATTTGCTTGGTCGAAAATATGCTTGACAGTTGAGTCCCCCTTCTCTCTGCCTTGGCTCTGTAGGCAGAGCTTGTTAAATTATTCTGTGTGAGTGTGTTGGTACCTGAAGTATGTGTATTTGCACATGCCACAGGGGTCTTATTCAATAATTTATTACTTTGATTCCTTAAGTAGACACTTGTGACCTGAGTAAGAATTCCTTTAAATGGACTTACCCAGTTATAGTTGGGAAGTAAACTTTCTCTTGTTTGGAAGTTTAGGTTTAGAAAATGTTTGCATTAGCCCTTAAGTATTTGACATGGTATAGGATATAGAACATAGTATAGAAAGGCAAGATTAAACAAACTACAGTCCCTTCTGTGATGGATTCTCATTGAAACCTTTCATTGCCTGGTTTGGTCTGATGTTTATGTCCTTGAGTGATGTGGGCTCCACTTCATCATGAATATGATTTCACACTCTTGTAATCTATTATTACCTTATTAGATTACTTGATTAATATATAAATTTAATTTTACTTCTTTGTATCTAACTTGTATTCAGTCACTATAAGGTAAGAAATTATCTTACCATTAATTACTATGAACACCCCTTCTTCCTAATCACTTCTTAGATTGTAAAAATAGATGTAGTCAGAATGAATCTCTGACTATAAAATTGAGTGTAACAATATAAGTTTAGGGCTTCCCTGGTGGCACAGTGGTTAAGAATCCTCCTGCCAATGCAGGGGACACAGATTTGAGCCCTGATCCAGGAAGATCCCACATGCCGTGGAGCAACTAAGCCCATGTGCCACAACTACTGAGCCTGTGCTCTGGAGCCCACGAGCCACAACTACTGAGCCCATGTGCCACAACTACTGAAGCCCACGTGCCTAGAGCCTGTGGTCCGCAACAAGAGAAGACACCACAATGAGAAGCCTGCACACCGCAACAAAGAGCAGCTCCTGCTCGCCACAACTAGAGAAAGCCCGCATGCAGCAACGAAGACCCAATGCAGCCAAAAATAAATAAATAAATAAATTTATTAAAAAATACATATATATGTTTAAACTTTTTATATAATTCAGCTTACTCTCTATGTTGCACTCTCTCTTATAGTGGGGTAGAATATTTCCATTAATTTGGGATTTCCCCTCCTTCACATTTCTTTAGGATATATATTTAAGAATATATCTAAGAATTTGGAGAGGATAAAAGACATTGGGGGAGGGGATCCATGTGGTCTCTCTGTCATATTTGCATGGAGATAGCAAATGAGATATCTACTCTTCTAATTTGTCCTAAGTTATCACTCCACTTGGTTTGCTGCCAAGATGTCCTCAGCTCCCTAGGCATACTTTCTTTGGTTGTGAGGGCTCTTTTTCCTGATTCTGTATCACTAATAGGAGCAAGGAATCTTTCTGCTTCTCTCAGCCATCTCTGTGAGGCTGTTCATGGTCTCTTCAACTAAAGGTGTCACAGAGCCTTTCCCTTTCTAGGTACTTGTCTACCTAGGGAAAGAAAGACAGACAGACCGACAGACTGATTATTGACGTGTATATCTATAAACAACTCTTAGAACAAGTATAGACAGTTTGTTGTTTCTGGAAGCTTTTCCTAGGAACCAGGTACCTTTTGTTTCAGTGCTCCATAAACAGATCTTTCTCCCTTGGGCTTTCCCTCTGAGAAGTGGGGTACAAGATCCTTTCTCTGGGATCCAGGGAGGTTTTTGCTCTCATTTGACCTTCGTTCCATCTTTCTCCATCTCCCCTAATGGAAAAAAAGATTTTCTAGTCTGGATAAAAGTCAGATTACCTTCAATTAAAAAAAAATCTCTTTAACAACAACTAGGAAAACTTTCCTTAAATCAACCCTAAGTCAAGGAACATGGAGCAGACGATCTGCTCAAATTAGGGGAAAGGAAAGCAAGAAATTCTGGAAGGAAAAAAAGAACATGGGTGAATACCACAGAAGTATTATCCCACTACATTTAGGTCTTAATTGTCTATACAAGTTACTGCTATCTGAGCCTTGTGAAAAGAAAATTAAAATCTTCTCTGTTTTTTGGGAAATTTCCTTGGAATTGAACCAGTTGATTCAATCATCCAAGGGATGGTTTTCTAAGCATCTTGTCTCTTATCTTTCCCCCTTATGCTACTTCTTTCATTAAAAAACAAAAACAAAAAACTCCATAAGTGTGTGGGAGAAGGAAAATAAAGTAGAACAAAAATTCATATCGCTCTAGCTGCCATCTTGCGTCCTTGCGTGTGTGCACCTTATCTCAGCTGGTCTGCCCGAGACCCCCTGATCGCCAACCCTAGTCCCCTGTGCGGCCCCATTTCTGCTCCAACAAGATGAAAGAAGCTATCATGAACCAAGAGAAACTCGCCAAACTGCAGGCACAAGTGCACATTGGTGGGAAAGGAACTGCTCGCAGAAAGAAGGTGGTTCATAGAACAGCCACAGAAGACTATAAAAAACGTCAGTTCTCTTTAAAGAAGTTAGGGGTGAACAGTATCTCTGGTATTGAAGAGGTGAATATGTTCACAAACAAAGGAACAGTGATTCACTTTAACATCCCTAAAGTTCAGGCATCTCTGGCAGCAAACACTTTCACCATTACAGGCCATGCTAAGACAAAGCAGCTGACAGAAATGCTACCCAGCATCTTAAACCAGCTTGGCGCAGACAGTCTGACCAGTTTAAGGAAACTGGCTGAAGCTCTGCCCAAACAATCTGTGGATGGAAAAGCACCACTTGCTACTGGAGAGGATGATGATGATGAAGTTCCAGATCTTGTGGAGAATTTTGATGAGACTTCCAAGAATGAAGCAAACTGAATTGAGTCAACTTCTGAAGAAGATAAATCTTGAAGAAGTTACTGGGAGCTGCTATTTTATATTATGACTGCTTTTTAAAATTTTGTTTATGGATCTGATAAAATCTAAATCTCTAATATTTTTAAGCCCAAGCCCCTGGATACTGCAGCTCTTTTCAGTTTTTGCTTAATACAATGTCATTCTTTGCAGCTAATTAAGCTGACAAAGCCTGGGAATAAAGTTTGAAACAAAGGTTAATAAAGTTTCCAAAAAAGAAAATATTCAAATCACTAGTAGTTTTTTCTTATAAGCTAACATAGAGAAAGACAAATTGCTGGTAGGGTTTGGTACATTCTGTGACTTTCTCTAACCTAAATTATGCTTTTTTATGAGAGTTGTTTATAAATACACAGGTCAATAATCAGTCAGTCAACCTCTCTCTCTCTCCCTTTCACATATCCCGGGAGGGCAAGTACGTAGAAAAAGGTCCACAAATTTAATGTGCTCATAGTTGACATCATTGCTCATTTTGGCACTCTGTCACCTGGAGTCTGGTGACCAAGTTTTTTCAACAGTTATTCCATGTAGTCACTATCAATCACAGTTGACATACAAGATGAAATTTGTTTGATATCCTTGCCTAGTGGTTAAAAAAGTGTGCTCTGTTACCAGACTGCCTGTGTTCAAGTTGCTGTTCTATCATTTATGAACTGGGGAAACTGTTTGGGCAAGACATTTAACTTTTCTAAGCCTCAATTCTTTATGGAGTAATAATAAGAACTACCCAAAAAGTTATTGCAAAAATTAAATGGAATAGTCTATGTAACGAGCTTAGAGTAGTGCCTAGCCCTCAAAATACTTTAGCTCTTATTAATATTACTACTATTATTCATATGAGGTGTTTTCTATTTAGAATATCCAGGGAAAGGTTGACATATGATTCCAAATCTGTGAAAATTCCATCTGCCTACAGCTTCTCAGATGTAAGAAAGGTTTTATGATGTAATTGGGAGAATATGTGAGTGACCATTCTTGGAACCCTTGATTGTGGGCAGGTTGGCTGCACCCATTAGTGATTAGAGCTGGAACAAGAGCTAACACTGTCTACACTACACCACTTTATTAGGGGTCAGTGTGGACAAAAAACCTTTTTTTGTTGTTTATTTGTTTTTCAGCACCCAAAGAATCTATAGTTGTGGGGTATCTTAGCTAATTTGAAGCTTTTCCTCATCCTGACAGATTGGATAGAATCTATGCCTAGTATCAAAAGTTATTATAGTTGAAATGCTCAGACTAGAAGAGTAAATGTTATTAGCTTTTCTTCCATGAGAAATCAGGCTTAAAAAGGGTAATTTAAACCCAAAACAAAGGGCAGACTGGCAGAGATACACATATCCACTTAGGGACAGATGGATTGAATCTACTCTTGTATTGGTAGTCAATTAGGTAAGTGAAAACTTCTGCTTTGAGTGTTTAGCTTCAAAAACTTGATATAACAGAAGTTTGATTATAATAACTGAAATTAGAAATAGAATTACAATGCTGTATTGTAACTGGAAACTGAAAACAGGTGTGGTTCTTTGCTCCTCTCAAGCAAAGAACCAATTTTTGAGAGGGAGGCATATGTGAAGTTTGAAAATATTGTATTACTGGAAAATAAGTTATATAAAAATTTTTGTAAAGATAAGCCCCAGGGTTGACCTCACACCAACATGAGCAAATAAGTCATCAATTATTGAACTTGTGAAAAGTAAATGGGAAATACTATGGTGTAGTAGAAAGATTATCTTAAAACCAGTTCTAGATCCTTTAAGCATTCACCAGTTAATTAATTAACTGATTAATTAAAATAGAATTGATTGTATGCCATTTCCTGATTGGATGAAAAAAAATAAAATGGTATTAATGACAGTAGTGAGTAGAGAACACAAAACTGGAGTCCAGAAGAGAGAGAAGAGCTGTCATGTATAGTGGTTCATTGGCTTAAAGTGATAGTTAAATCCATGGGAGTGAGTGAAAATCATCCACAGAAAACAAACAGAAGAAAAAGAGGAGATAGACAAGGATGGAGCATCAACCTTCAGGGAGGAATAAAAGAAAAGAAGGCAGAACTAACTGGGACAAATAAATGTCAGAGAAGTGGCAGAGAGCAGGCTAGGGGGAGAGGACTTTGAAACTGAGGAAGTGAGGCTTCTGGTTCAAGATGACAGGTTGCACATACATATATCTCTTCTTCCACAAATCCCATTGAAATAAAATTTAGAAGTACCAAGGGTAAGAAATTTATAACAGTTCTCCAATGAGGCAGAGACATACGTAAACCATTAACCTTGATGAATTTCTGGAAGATGGAAAATATGTGATATATTAAGGAATACAGGAGCAGAAGCACAGCCAGATGTGCACACCCAGAGGCTGCTGTGGAGGCAGGAGCCAAGCTCCCTAATGGTGGTGCCTCCAAAATGCTTCCAACCTAGAGATAAAAGCTCCAGTTTCACGAGGGGGTATGGCTCCGATATCAAGGTTGATGTTTGTCTCTAAATGGTTGTACAAGTTAGCACCTGTTCCGTAAGCACTGCTTGCCAAAGGAATTGGTTTGGGATTCCCAAAATAAACCCCAGGTAGTGTGGGCCTAGCTTGCTCCCTGCTGTCTGCTCACACAGTTTAAAGGAAAGCTGTCTGTGGGCTCAGAGCTCACAGTCCATCCCTCTCACTAAAGAGAGGCCTGGTGGGGAAGAGAACTACATGCCGGCAGAGGGAAACCAGGTCAGCAACGTGTACCAAGTAAGTAGTCCTCAGTTCATGAGTTTAAATGGACACATATCATATTAGAGGAAAAATAATCATACACACATATGCACAGTGCCAATATGAACCAAGGAATCAACTTTGAAAGAAACTGATTATTCAGGACACAGAATATAATTTCATATATATCTTCATAAACACTAAGGAACAATAAAGAAATATTGGAAATTTAAAAATATGTCTGAAATTAAGAAAAATTAAAAAGAAGTGCTGGAATTAAAAACCTGAGGAAATCTAGAAATTAGGCTAAAAGAAAAATAGGAATGTATAGAAGAAAACTTTAAAGTCTTAAAGGATCTATCTAGGAGAACTACAGTCTTTCAAAAAAAGTTTCAGAAAGAAAAGGCAATATTTTAAGGAAATTATCGGAGAAATAATGGATGAAAATATATTTCTGAGACATAAACACATGCATCCTCAGCTTGAAAGGGCACACAGAATGAGGAGGACATGAATGAAGAAGAAAAACCATACCTAGACAGAGATTCAGGGAAAGTAGAAAGATCCCAAAAGCCTCCACTTACTGCCTCTAATAAATGGAAATCCAGCTTCTCATCAGAGACATATATGCTTGAAGACCGAGGTCTGAGAAAAATGTGATGTGTAATCTAGAAGTAAATGCTCAGCCAAATTATCAATTAAAAGAGTTCCAGTAAACTAAGGACGTTTTTAGATATGCAGGACTTAGAAAATTTTACCGCTTGTCAACCATCCTCTTTGGAAGACTTACTCTCCCTTTATCCAACAAAACAACAAAGGAATGTGAGAAAAAGGGAAAAGAAAATGAGATCCATGAAACAGAATACCTAATCTATTGTATATTATGGTTGTGTAGTAGAATTCCTGTTTTGTAGGAAACATACACTACAGCATTCAGAAGTGATAGAAAATTGAGTCTCACTCAATTTTGGTTTGATCACTCTCAAATGATTCAGAAAAACATATGCTTTGTATTGTACCTTCTGTAATTTTGTGATTATTTTGAAATTAAAAAATTAAAACGAAGAAAAGAGGCTATACAAGGTTAAAAAACAAGCCCCCTCACCCAAGGCATGGCCTCCCTAAAACTCCATCCCCATCCTCCATTCCCCAGCACTCTCTATCCCACCTTCCTAGCATCTATCAACAGTTGACGTACGTAGTAATGTATTTAATTATTTATATATTTCTTATCTTTTGCCTCTGCCTCACTGCTGGAATAAAATTTGTGAGGAGCTCTCTTCATTGCTGTATCCCCAGAGCATGGAAAACTGCTAAGAACATACTGAGTTCTTGATAAATATTTGTTGAGTGAACTAATAATCTTGTTATTATAAACATTAGTAATAAGTAAAATGTCATTCTTTATAAAATATTAATGCTTTCCAAATACTAAAATTGCAACTACTCAATATTACCTATTATTTGAGATTACAAATTTTCACTTCAATTTCTACATGAAAAGAAATCTACTCCGACACCATTTGTAAGATTATTGTCCCCCGAGATTTTCTTGAAAATGAGATGTCTTCTGCAAGTAAGTCCAAGGGAGGAAAATTTCAAATGCTAGATCGCAATCTTAAGAGTATTGAGAAGATGGTTTGCTACATTATTTTTTTTCAGAACAAGATATCAAAAATATTAGGAGAGGTAGCAGAAGATTTTAAAAAAGGAAAAATAATTCCAGGATGACAGTGATGTAGTAGGTTTAGAGTGCAAATTAGAACAGGGAATAAGATGGCTCCAAAAATAATTTCCTGTAATAAAATGTGATTAAGAAGCTAAGTGACCTTAGTGATAAAAAGAAAGTATAGCATCATAAAAATAAACAAACATAAGCAATGTGCCTTGCCCCCTTCCCTGTTTGTTATGTGCTCCTTCCAGCTGAACAAAATTAATGGCCCCTGCAATCCCCATCTCCACTCACTGTCCAGTCACTGTTTGATTTTGCAGGGAACTATATCTAAATTATAATATTGTAAATGCTGGGGTTTTTTGATTAACCTACAGACAAAGCAGAGTTAGTTACTTTTAGTTCTAAGAAGAGAAGAAAAATGATATAAAATCGGATGTTACAAAGTATGAGACAGTGCCTAAAATGGATGAGTCAAGAAATAGAAGGTTGTGTTTTATTTGAAGACACACATTAACAAATTTTAAAAACTTAATAAATAAAAAGAGGCCTTTAGAGTTTAAGGTGTGAAATCCTTGTGGGAATAGGGAAGTGAGAAAGCAGTGTAAGTAAGTCAGCAAAACTCCTCATTCTTCATGGTAGGGGTAGCAGTTAGATATAGTTTAAATGGATAAATAAATGAATAAATATAAATATTATGGATATAACCACCAAAAGAAACATAAACCTGTATAAGTGGTTATCAAAAATGAGGAGTAAGATTGAGGGTGAAGGATAGTTTATTCTTTAGTCTCAAATCCTCTTTCAGTTTGGATTTGAAATTTTAGATTATATACTAGATGTGCACAGAAAAATGTCTGGTCTGATCAGCCTCAGCTGTGAGCTATTGGTTCCCCCAAGTGGGATGGAGCAATAGTGAGGAGAGGACTTTTTATACTCTTCAGTATAATTTTCTATTTTTTTTTTGCAACAAGTATACATTATTTTGTCATTGACTAAAATTATATATCTAATGATATGTATGTACTATTAGGTAATAAGAAGGTGTATAGGTAACAGAGGTAAATGCTAGATCAGATAAGAACTAAGAGTTCATTGGATTTGCAGCTGGGGAGAGACCCAATGCGTGCAACTCCCATAGATGGTAGGAACACAAGTAAGATTGCAAGGGAACCCCCTTCTCGGTAAGGAGTGCAGAGGAGTAGGGGCGGCAGATACAAGTGTAAACTATTTTCAAGAAGTTGTGATGAGCAAGGGAAGGGAGAGACATTTAATAATCACTTAGACTGTAAAATAGACTGTGTCGTGTTGAATAGCTTTAACTTAAAATGAAAGGATCATGATATATAAAGAGCATTAAATGGTCACATAAAGATTTTTCCAAGAAAAGATTACATCTTTCCATTTTGGATGAGGCAAGCATCCAACACATTTTTATGGAGGGTTATTTTTACAATTTTAAGGCTTTTCCTGTCTTCCCCCCTTTAGTCCACTCTTTCAGAAATGCCTTTTGTAGGCACTCTGTACAGAGGCTTTTAAAGCTATTGAGAAGTAATTATGTCTCTATATTGCACATGATTGAGGAGTCTTTGACTATATCTGACTATTTACACATATTTGTGAAAGGTGAAATATCAGTGTTTTATTTCATTTCATAAAGTTATGCTACATTAAACTCCAGTCCTTAGTCATTATGACAAATGTGCTTAATTGATAAACCATCTATCTTTGCCATCCAGAAATAACTACTGAATGAAGCTTGATTGTCTTTAGTAACTAGGTCACTCTTTGGGTGAAACCAAGGTACCTCTGCCATTTCAGGGTGGGCTTCTGGGCTAGATATCAATTTGCACAGTCAGATCAGGTCAAGGAATAAAAAATCTGAGATAATTTTTGGGTTTTTTTGGCCACTATTCTCTCTTGTTCCCATTCTTCCTCTATCCTCTGTCCTTTGTGCTGCCCCGCAGCTTATTCATGCCTAGCATCCGGATATATTTCACATCTTGCCCAGTGCCCAGTGCCTCCACAATACAACTTCCAGCCAAACCTGATCTCCAGAAGGAATTAGAGAAATTCATCCAACCTGAGATAAAGCTAGTACAATGTCTTGCCTCATTAGGCCCTTGATAAATGTTAAATGCATGAATAAGATGTTGGTGACTGAAAATGCTTCTTCTGGTTGGTGATTATTATGTAACAAACTACCACAGAACTGAGTGGAGTAAAAGCCATTTTCTTATGCTCATGGATTCTGAGGATCAAGAATTCAGAAAGGCACAGAAAGGACTGCTCTTCTCTCCTCCGTATGTTTGGGATCTCAGCTGGAAGGACTCAGATAGCTGGGGGTGACTCAGATGTCAGGGCTGGGACAGCTGGGAGTGGGAGGATCACTCTCAAGATGGCTTCTTCACGTGTCTGCTGTCTGACTGGGACAGCTCACCTGGAATTGTCACCAAGAGGGCCTACATGTGGCTTTTCCAGCATGGTGGCATCAGGGTAATTGGATTTCTTATAAGGCAGCTCAGTGCTCTAAGAGTGAGTGTTCCCTGAGTCCAAGGGGGAAGTTGCATGATCTCTTATGAACTAGCCTTGGGACTCACATAGTATCATGTCCAACATATTCTATTGATAAAAGAAGTCAAAAAGCCCACCACAACTTGAGGAGAGGGGACCGAGGCAACCTCTCAATGGGAAGAGTGTCAGCAAACTCGTGGCTGTGGTTAACATAGTCACAATGCTTCATCAGTTGCTTAAGATGATTTTCGTCTTTACAGAGGATAAGAAGTGAAAAAAACAAACAGTGAACAGAAGAAATACCAAGAATCTGTGAGCAGGTGGAGAAAAGATTTTTAAGAAAGGGATCATTTTAGTGATGCATAAATGATTCAAGACAATTTCAAGAAGCCTCTCTTGAGGATTTTAGGATGACTTTATTTATTGAACGTTTTCAGACTACTGAACGTACTGTCATACCAACTTCTAAGTTTCTTTATGCATTTTCAAACATTTCTTCATGAAGTAAATGGGGAAAGGAGAAAGAAACTAACATTAATTGAATTCCTTCTGTGTTCCAAGATCCCAAAGACTGCACATTATTTGCAGACTGGAGAGGCTGCAAATACTGCCTTTTAAAATATTTAACAGTCCTTCATTTCGGTTCTCTCTTCTGTTATATTTTACTATGAGCAGAAGAAGCAGCCAGGGGGCACTTTCAACACTGCCTGGAAATCTCCTGAGCTCTATCACCCAGTTCATTAGTTACAATTTTTATATTTACATCTAATCATAGTCAACAATGTTGCTAAACCCTTTGCCACAGCATAACCAAGATCCTCTTTCTTTTTCCAACAGCGTTTTCTTTATTTCATTTTTGCCCTCACTAATAACCTTGTAGTAGACTCTCAGACTCCTTATCAGTTGTTCAAGACTCTTTAGGTTTTTCACAGTCTCCTCAAAGTCCTTCCAGTTTTTGCTTATCATGCAGTTTCTAAGCCATTACTGCAGTTTTAGGTTCTTGTTATGGCAGCAACCCTACTTCCAGATACCAAAATGTATGTTAATCATCTATTGCTCGGTAACAAAACCCAAGAATTTAGTGGGTTAAAACAAAATAATCATGTATTATTTCTCACAGATTCTGTTGGTTAGGAATTCACAGCACAGAGGGGATGATTTTTCTCTGCTCCATGATGTCTGGGGTCTCAGCTAGGAGACTCAAAAGTTGGAAACTAGAAGCATCTGAAGACCTGTTCATTTGCATGTCTAGTAGTTGATGCTGAATGTTGGCTCTAGGTCTAGCTGGAGCTGTTGGTTATAATAGTCACATGTGGTATCTCCTTGTGGCCTGGACTGCTTTACAAAATGGTATCTGGATTCCAAAAGGCAAGCATCTGGAGAACTGGATGGCAACTGTATCCCTTTAATGACCTAGCCTTGGAAGTCACAAAGATCACTTCTGATGTATTACATTGGTCTGGTCAGTCACAAGCTCCCAGAAAGATCTAAGGGGATGAAACATAGATATCACCTTTTTTGTGGAAGGAGTGTCAGCCTCATTGTAAAAAGAGCACGTGGATGGGATTTGTATAGGCGTTTCCATTTTTGGAAAAATATAATCTGCCATAGCCATTAAAGCTTTAAGTTATGTCAAGGATGAAAACACTCTCAGGCACATCAAGCCATACATAATATGCTTCCAATTTACTCACAATTATATATATATATATATATATATATATATGTATATATATATATACACACACACACATGCACTATTGTGAGTAAATTTATATATAAACTATTATATATAACTTTATTTTAAAAGTAGATTGTCAAATTTTACTAATTTTATCAAAAAATTAAAGGAATCATGGATATAACATTGACAAATAACTGAAGGTAATTTAATAAAAATATACATTTTTTACTATTATAATCAATGGTAAACATTTAATTTAATAGAATTCCAAAATATAAGAGCAAATGTTAAAGACTTGCCTTAAAAATATTGAATCTTTGAGAAGAATTTTACCAAATATTCAGAATAATACAAATTTTTTAATCTTCCATTTAACATTATATAAAATTATACTAAAGTTGAATTTTTGTTTTATACTTATATTTGCACAGTATATAGTTAATCTAAAAAGAGGGCAGTACTGAGTACAACTCCATGTCGATGGACATATGCACGAAAAGGGAAATCTCAGCTATTTGTGCATGTTGATTCCACGATCCCAAATATATAGACCCATATAGTATCTACAAGCCTCTGCATGGGAAAGACTTTATCATCCATAAACAACTTGGTGAGAAATAGGTACTCTTTGCATTTGACTTTCACTGGTTATTTGGCATAATATAGACCCTTACAATTCAAAATGTGGTTCGTAGACCAGCAGCGATAGCATTATTGGAGCTTGTTAGAAATGAAGACTGTCAGATCCTCCTGGAACCACTGACCCATAATCTGCATTTTTTACAAGATCCCTTAGTGATATGTGGGTATATTGAGAGCACTGTGACAGACAACATTCTATAACATGATTATGTTAAAATTTGAAGATGGGCATGCAGGACTGACCTTTACTATAGTTTGATGGGATTATTTTCCTGTGTGTTTCAAATATCACTGACTTTTGAATTGCCACTTAGCCACATGAAGCAAAAGTTTTCTAACCACAGTATTTTTTGACCAAATCATTTTTAACCAAATTAATTAACACATATACTGACTGCCTAGATTCAACAGTACATTTTTTTGCCATGTTTCCTTTAACTTTCTTTAAGTGTGTAAGACCTTTTTTTTCCTGAATTATTTAGAAGTAATTTAGGAACATGATAAAACTTCATCCATCACTATTTTCTCATACTTCTAATAAAGATGCTTTCTATTCTGATCTTAATACCATTAGTGTAACAGGGAAGAGCGAAACCAGACTCCATGTTTGATCTGTTTCTTTGACTTTAACCTTTGCTTTTCATTGCTTTTATTATTATAATCATACATAATGGCCTGCCTCAGGGAACCCTGCCCCTCTGCCTGAATGTTAAACTAAAGTGTCTCTGTTCAGCTCACAGGGAGACAATTTGACCCTGCCCACCTGTGGATGGCTGCAAGGAAGAAGAAATTAACACATCCCCTCACTGAGGCTGGCCATTCCAGGGGATATTTGCAAAACTTATGGCCTTTTTACTTTAATTCCTCACCTCCTCCCCCTCTCTGTGCTATAAAAGAAACTGGCATCCAAACCCAGATAAGATGGTTTATCGGAGACACAAGTCTGCCTTCTTCTCGATCTGCCAGCTTTCCGAAAAAAGTCATATTCCTTGCCTCAACACCTTGTCTCTGATTCATTGGCCTGTCGGGTGGCGAGCAGAGTGAGCTTGGACTCAATAACATTAACACACCTGATAAAATTAGCAGTAATTGCTTAATATCAAGTCCATGGTCAAATCATCCCAAATGTCTTTTATAATGTTTTTAAATCCAGGAGCAGAGATCATTTTTGTTTGTTTGTTTTGATTGGAAAAGAAGGACATAACATCAAGTTTAGTTTTGAAACCTTTTCTTTGAAAAATGGTTTCAACCTTTGGCATCCCTGTTTGGGTAGAAGTTATGGAAGGAAGAAATTTAGAGGCAAAGGTTTTGGAAATGATTCAGGTAGGGAAGACAAATGTGGACCATATCTTTACGAATTAAGAAAATGGAGCATGAAAAGACATTGAATCTGAGCAAACATTTTTAACAAGAGTCCATCAGATTTTCTTAAAAATAAATATTTGTATAGTGTTCCTGCACACAGGAGCCCTGTTAGCTCTTTCAAATACAAAAAGGGAAAAAAAGGAGGCATTACTATTCACTATCTACTATTCATTACTTTTTACATTCTTTTTATAGATGAGAGTCACAGAATATATATTCTTAATTGAGAATCTTCACTATGTGCATAATTTTTTAAAGGTTAGAAGTCCTAGCTGAAGTGAACATGGCATCATACTAAAAAAGGCAGTGTGTTAGAGCAACAATTTTGAAGAGCAAACACTTGAGGTTCATAGAAGGCCACTTCTGTAGGCTCATCGCTTAAAGTAACTTTAAACCCTTTTTCCTCTAGCTTCACAGCTTGGGATGTCATTAGGGAAGGAAGAAAGTGGTGAGGATTTGGGAAAAAAGGTGAGGATTTTATGGGATACTGATTTTATGTATAAAAAAGAGGGAAAATACCTGGGCCAACACTTATTCTGGCCACTCTCAAAGCACTGATTTTTCTAATGAGACTAACAGCTTTGAAAAATTGACTGAAAAAATTTATAATTAAAATACAGTTTGATAAAATATTCACTAGGCTGATATGGTTTTATTTTTAAGACATTGACACAAATACAATATACTAGTTTATTCTTTTTTTTTTGATTGAATATTTTGGCATCACATGGATACAAACTATATGAGAACGTTTGCTAGAAATTGTAGGCCTTCTACTAAAAGGATAAAGGGAGTAATACAGTGGAAAGGCATTGGATTCTTGATTTAGGCAGTTTAGAATCTTTGTTACTAGCTATAAACCTGGGTAAGTTATTCAGCTTACCTAAGCCTCGCTTACTAAATGGGGATAATAATACTTACCTCCAGTGTTCTTAGGAATACATGAAAAAATACAGAGTACAGTTCTGGCAAAGGCAGGTACTCAAGAATGTGCATCAGCGTTGCTTTCATTATCCTTATCGATTTTGACAATTTAATATATCTGATCCTGGGACCACCAAACTGTACTCAGAGGGATAATCTGAAACACTAGGTCTTCAAAATCAGATAATTCCTGCCACTCTGAGAAAACCGGTAATTGGTCTATTGTCCAACATGCAAGTTAGATGATTAGTAGATTCTTCAGTTTTTACTAGTTCTCTGTTAAACTCTAATTCTACAAGACACTCTGTGACAGAAAACTCTATGGGCAAATGATGTTGGTACACTTTCTAGACCTTATTTTTGTTCTGGCGTATCTCAATTTGACATATTGCACTAAATGACATATTTCCTAATAAAATACCTTTTAAAAACTCCAAATCTGTCTCCTTTGTCTGCTCTACAAACACCCTAGTGTGTCACTATCTTCTCTCACCTGAGCACTGTTAGTACCTCCTACTTTGTCTTCAGGCCTCCTCTTCTGTCCCACAGAGCAGGCTGGGTCATTTTTTAAAAATGTAAACCAGATCCTACTATTTACTTGTTAAAAACCCAAAAATGCTTTCCATTACTCTTAAAATAAAACCCAAATGCCTTTCCCTGCCTTACAAAATCCTACATGATCTTTCCTCAACCCCACACTAGGAGCATCCCATCTTCCCACTCATCCACTATTCCAGGAACCTCCAGTCCCACTCTGTACATCTTAAAAATACAACATTTGCTCACGTTGAGGCCTTTTCACTAACTCTTTTCTTTCTACATGAATTAATTCTTCCCTAATTTTTGGCCTGCTCCTTGCTATACTTTAGATTTGGCCATTCTTCAGAGACGCTTGCCCTGATTACCCTGTTTGAAATAGTCTTCTGATCACTCTATTTTAATTCTTTGCATAGCACTTTCCTCTAATATTCTTCACATTTATACCTACCTACCTACCTACCTACCCACCTATCTTTCCATCTTCATTTATTATTTCTCCCACTACCATGTGTGATTTATTAAAACAGGGACCTTGCATTTCTTGTTCACCTGGACTAGTGCTTGGGATAATCAGCAGCTTAATAGATACACTTGAAGAACAAAAGGCATGACTCTCCTGCCCCCATTCTATCTTTATTCTTGGATAGCAGAGAAGTAGTTTGATACAAAGAGGAGAGGCTAGGAAAAGCGCAATGGGGAAGAAAAGCAAAGTTGCCATGACTATATCTAAGAAAGTTCTATTGGTTAGAATTTAACTTGAAGACAATTTTATGCTACCAAAACAAAACAAAAAAATTCTCGAAAGGAAGTTTTATTTTAATAAATAATTGTCTTACCACCAGCAGCCATATCTTGCAGCTATTAATCCGATGAAGCTTGACTTTCTAAGTGATTGCAGATGTGCCATGTTGTTTGCGTGTAATTTGATAATTAATTGTTGAGCTATCTGAGGTTTACAAGATACAGTCTTTTTCTTTTCTCCTTTTCCATTTTTTTTCCACCATGCACTATTACACAGTACATGGTGAGTTTTACCTATAGGTGATAAATACCTGAGAATCAAACAGCATGTATTTTAATGACGATGCTCTACATCTGTGTTCTACTTCGTACACTGCAAAATGTTCTCACATTTATTACCCCATTTGTTCTTCTAAAATATTTTATTTATGAAATGTGTTTCTTTCTTATATTGTATATGTTCCTTTATTGGAAATTCTCTCTTATTATCAAGTAAATAAATATATTTCTGGAAATATTATGCATGTATTTTTCTTCTAAAAATTTAATAAATTTTTCCCCATGTATGGAATTAACTCAGGTTTTCTAATATGTTTTACCCTTTGGATCTTTTGCCAATGCTTTTTGAAAAGTGTATGGCAATTTTTCCCTGTCTATTACAGAGATCTTTAAGTTCTAGTCCAGTGTTCCTTGTTTCATCTAATTCTCCCTCTTTTGTTTACCAAATCCCCATGAAAACCTTTTTGTAGCTTTTGCACTCTTTTCTGTATGATGTTTGGAAGTTCTACCTTCAAAGCCTCTTGCAGTGGCAGAGATCAGGCATGGTCTCTGACATGTTTTAAAAGATTTCTTGCAAGATTTTAAGTATTTTATATTGCTCATCCTTTAATTCTACAAGTTTTTACTTTATAAGTAGAAGTCTTTTTGTATAAATCTTGACAGAATGCAATCCTGGCTTTTAGTTTTTGGTCTTTTTAATTTAGTTTGTCTTTTCTTCAACAGACCTTTTTAGGTGTTGCTATTTCTTATAATGAAATATTTTGTCTTATTTGAAAACTCTCTCCTCATCTGATTTTTAACAGAGCAGGAAAATGTCATTTCTGACATCTCTCTCTCTGTCTGCCCCTTCATCTCTTCACATGACTGTGGTCTTCTTCCCTTGAAGAGTTTATGCTTCAGAACATTACACTGTGTCTTAATAAGTTCAAGCTGCTATAACAAAGTATTATAGACTGGCTTATAAACAACAGAAATTTATTTCTTACAGTTCTGGAGGCTAGGAAGTCCAAGATCAAGGCACCAGCAGATTTGGTATCTGGTGAGGGTTTGCTTCCTGGTTCATAGATGGCCATCTTCTCTTTGTGTCCTCACATGGTGGGAGGGTCAAGGGAGCTCTCTGGAATCTCTTTTGTGAGGGCACTAATGCCATTCATGAGGGCTCCACCCTCATGACCTAATCACCCCAAAGGCCCCCATCTCCAAATACTGAGTCAGGCTGGGACCTGGGACCCTTTGCTGCAAGTGCTGCAATGCTTGCACCTGGACAAACACCTCCTCCAGCAACAAAACACAAAGAAACAATATGGGACTAAAAATAACTACATGCACCTGCAGTTGTGCCAAATTCTGGATAAAAGATATGAAAAGACTAAAAAAAATACCAATTGCCACTTATGAAGAGCTGGGAGCAAAAGCAGGGTACTGAGCATGCCCCTTGCACTCAGCAACACCAGAGGGGTGGGCAAAATACCTAAGCCACCCCTTCGGCTGGACCCCTGGACACATCCCTACTCCCACCCCTTATGAAGAACCAGCCGCCCCACGTTGGGAGTGAGCAAGGGAACCTGTTACTTGTTTTTGCTTCCTACCTGCTGCAGCAGAGGCCCCAATAAAGCCTTGCCTGAATTTCCTGTTTGATCTCTAGTCAATTTCCATTGATTGGGGAAGGCCAAGAACCTCTGGTCACGGTATCAATACCATTACATTGAGGATTAAGTTTCAACATATGAATTTTGGGGGACACAAGCATTTAATCTGTAGCATGTAGTAAGGCAATTTTAAATTGCTACAGGGTAACACTTCTCTGTAGTAAAGGTAAAGTAAATGTGGGTTGCTTAGTAAGTTTGTCTTTAATCCATGGAATGGGCCATTAAAATGTCCACCTATTCAACTGATGGTTGTCATACAGAGATAACATGCAAGAAATTGCTTAATCAGTCCTAACCATTTTTCCAGCAGTCTTCCCTACTATTTGCTGAACTAACTCCTGTCTCACCTCCTACAACATTTTCTCTGGGAAGCCTTTCCTGACACTTTAAGCCTGGGTTAGATACTCTCCCTCTATGCTTCCACAGCACCCCACACTAGCTCATCATGGCCCTGATCACATATCATCTGCTTCTTTTCTCTTTTTCTACATTTGTTGGTAGGCACCAGGAGGGTAGGGAAAATACCTTGTTTGCAGCTACATTCCTAGTCTTAACAAAATACTTACACATACTTGGTACTTAATAAATATTATTAGATTAAATTCTTTGGTTGTAGTTGGTGAGACAGGTAGTTCTTTGGTTATTTATGCCTCTCAAGAATATCTGTTACCCTAAGCCCTCTTTTAGTCTTGACAGACTTTTGAGCAAAATTCATGAAAGAATCTTATAATCGTGCCCAATAACCTTCAACCTTATAATCATGCTCAGTAGCCTTCAGTTTCTAATATCTTTTTTCTTTTCGTTTATAAAATGTGTTGGTTATTTATCTTTTTCAGGATAATTGACTGTCAAAGCTCTAGAGAACTTAGAGGAAAATTCACCTACCAATCCCCTTTCCTCATTTTAAAGTTGAGGACACTCAGGCCCAGAGATATCTGTGGGAGTATTAATTAGTTAATTGACAGCTTCAGCACAAGAACCTAGCTTCTCTGTCTCTCACTGCCTCACACTGCTGTATGTCACTCAAAACAAGAGCCAATGGCTTAGTCAGGGAATACTTATAAGTCACAAAAAAATGGTAAAGTTATCAGAAGCAGGACTGTTTCTCTTCTTCAACAGTCTGATAATACTACTCATTTCTTAAACTGTGATATGTTCCTCTAGATGATTTACTTTTTGTAAATTTTTGCCATGACCTTGGTCTACAGCATTCCATTTTCTTCCTCCTACAATAGAGGCAGAGGTTTCCCTTGTGGGTAGAGAATCATACTTAGATGTTGAATAAGACCTACTAGTTGGAAGATGGACTCGCACTGGGATTCTTCAGGGTAGTGCTATGCTTTGAAGGAAATGAGATCATTGATAATGTAAGCAATGATTATGGCAGATCAGTCACAACACTAACATTGCCCACATTTTTGGCCTCCTTTCACACTCTCACAACTGACTTAGTATCTGCTGATCCTGTGCCTACAACCATTTTGCATTTGGGTAGAAGATCAGCTTTCTTCTTACTGTAATCCCCTCCTGTATATTCTGGGCTGCCCCTTCCTTGCTCTGTTTTGACCATGTCAACACACTTCCATCTTATTTCTGATTTGCATCCATTTGTTACAACCTCCTAACTGCTATTATCCCTTTCCTATTCTCTTCACTGTCAAAGGTTTATCCTTCACTATCATTTTTACTGGGATCTCTACTAGGAAAGGAAAGTTGTGTTCAGCTTAGTTTCCATCTTGAGCAATTATGCTTGTTTTTTTTAATTTTAAATAAAAATAAATTAATGTTCTTCATTTTCCATCTGGATTCTGAAACATTACTCATGCTGGTTATATTGGGGGAAAAATAATGAATCATCATTGTTCTGTATCATATGCCCCCATCTGCCATAGAATTAGGTGATCCCCATTTCTAGATCTAAAACTTGTATGTCTCTAATAAAATAATATGTGTAATTGACAAAAATATAAATGAATCAGTAATCACTTCTTTATTTCCTCTTTTGACTGTAATTTAAATAATTAAAATATTACAAAACAAAAATCTCCACAAAAACATGCAAAATGTCATGTGTAATATCTTAATGTTGTGTGAGATCCAGATGTGTCTAAGAAATGAAGAGCTAATTAGAGGTAATATTTATCACCAGTTATAGGAGCTAATATCAGGCAAAACTTGGAAGGTTCAGTTCAGATAACTATCCAAGTGCTTGGCTGCTGATCTCAAACCTTATCTGAGCTATCTGAACCTCTCAAGTCTTGAAAACTGGGCTGGACGTCTTTATGAGAACAGCCTCATCTGGGGTATTTGGGTATGTTTGATTCCAGCTGGAACCCAAAACTGCAGAGAGAGGCAAAAATGAAGAATAATTGAGGGGAAACACTGAACTTCCTCAAACCTCAGAAAGAGGCTTTGGTTAAATTTGTAGCAAAGGTTAGGGATTATAAGCAGCTTCTATTTTATGTGGCTGCATTCATTCAGCCTTAAAAAATCCTATTTTAATCTTCCAAATGAAAGGTCATTAATATTTCTCTGTTTTTGTCTGGGAAATGTAATGAAACATCTTTAAAAAAGTGAAACTCTGCTGGTTTTACATGACACAGGTAAGAATTTGACAGCATATGATTGCTTCAAATGGTAAAGTGCATGTCACTGATCACTGACACATACCTAGGTTTGGTTTGGGGCATCACACCAAATGGAGCCTTCAATCAAGCTGTAAGAACACTGTAAAATATAGTCCACTGTAAGCACAGAGAGTAAACAAGAATAAATTATTATCTATTGTGTTGTTATTTATCAACTGTGAGGATTACACATATTCAAAACACACTTTTTTTTCTTTCATTTTTACAGCTTCATTTCACTTTAAATACACCAATTACAATTGAGGGATTTTGAACATATGAATTTGTAGATGTAGCACACTAAAATTTGTTAATTGCCTACTATGTGTTAACTATATGTGCATAATTTCACAACAGCTCTAAGAGGTAGATATTATTAACCTAATTTTACAGAGACTGAGATTCAGAGAGGGCTGTTTATTTGCTCAAGACTAAACAGCTAGTGTGATGGTTAATTTTATGTGTCAGCTTGGTTGGACCATGGTGCCCAGATAGTTGGTCAGACATTATTCTGGATGTTTCTGTGAGGGTGATTTGGATGAAATTCAGATTTAAATTGGTGGATCTAGAGTAAAGCAGATTGCTTTCCATAATGTGGGTACCTCATTCCATCAGTTGAAGACCTGAGTAGAACAAAAGACTTGCCTCCCCAAGCAAGAGGGAATTCTGCCAGTAGACCGCCTTTGGATTCCTCTGTAACATCAGCTCTTCCTGGTCCAACAGCAGATTGCCTTTAGACTCTAACTGTAACTCTTTCCTGGTCTCTAGCCCGCAGGCCTTCCCATCCCCTGTTGTACTCTCCAAGTTTCCACAATTGTGTGAGCCAACTCCTTAAAAATTAAATCTCTTTCTATATATATACACACATCCTGTGGGTTCTGTTTCTTTGTAGAATACTGACTAATACAGCTAGTAAGTGGGGAAGCCAAGGCTCAGACCTTGTTCTATTAACTTTCAGAGCCTTGAACCAAATCTCATTTTATATAAACACTTTTCTTTTTCTGCTTACTGAATTTATAGTTCAGTTTGTCAAAACGTGAATTATATGATCACATTTACATTCATATACACACGTACACCTGTATGCATGTCAATACATAGTTATTGAGTGTGTGCCATGTGGTCTTGTTTATATGTGTATGTTGGCTTTTGCTGTGGAACTCCTTAATCAAGGAGAATGATGAATCTTGTCCTCAACATATAATTAATCTTGTGACGATAAACTCATTTCACCATACTTACTATTGCATAATGGCAATATTTTCCCCCTATGGCATTATTATTGGCTAAATTTATCCCTAAAATCTGAGCTTTATACCTGAATCCTAATAATTGAAAATATTTTCCTGAATTTCCCCCAAATTTTGGCTTCATGGAAAATATTCAAAATTTTTTTACTGTTAAAATAATCATAATTCTATCTGATTATTCAGTTCTCATGTACTCTTTTTTTTTTTTTACTAGATCTTTATTGGAGTATAATTGCTTCACAATACCATGTTAGTTTCTGTTGCACAACAGAGTGAATCAGCCATGTGCATACATATGTCGCCATATCCTCTCCCTCTTGAGCCTCCCTCCCATCCTTGCTATCCCACTGCTCTAGGTCATAGCAAAACACTGAGCCGATCTCCCTGTGCTATGCTGCTGCTTCCCACCTGCCAACTCTTTTACATTTGGTAGTGTATATGTGTTGATGCCACTCTCACTTTGCCCCAGCTTCACCCTCCTACACCATGACATCAAGTCCATTCTCTATGCCTACCTCTTTACTCCTGCCCTGCAACTAGGTTCATCAGTACCATTTTTTGT
This sequence comes from Mesoplodon densirostris, assembly GCF_025265405.1. Lineage (NCBI taxonomy): Eukaryota > Metazoa > Chordata > Mammalia > Artiodactyla > Ziphiidae > Mesoplodon > Mesoplodon densirostris. The sequence goes on along the minus strand of NC_082672.1, from coordinate 36,533,237 downwards.
GTGTGGTTCCATATATATGCATTAGCATATTGTATTTGTTTTTCTCTTTCTGACTTACTTCATTCTGTATGACAGACTCTGGGTCCATCCACCTCACCACAAATAACTCAATTTCATTTCTTTTTATGGCTGAGTAATATTCAATTGTATATATGTGCCACATCTTCTTTATCCATTTATCTGTCAGTGCACATTTAGGTTGCTTCCATGTCCTGGCTATTGTAAATAGAGCTGCAAAGAACATTGTGGTACATGACTCTTTTTGAATTATGGTTTTCTCAGGGTATATGCCCAGTAGTGGGATTGCTGGGTCGTATGGTAGTTGTATTTTTAGTTTTTTAAGGAACTTCCATAGTGTTCTCCATAGTGGCTGTATCAATTTACATTCCCACCAACAGTGCAAGAGGATTCCTTTTTCTCCACACCCTCTCCAGCATTTATTGTTTGTAGATTTTTTGATGATGGCCATTCTGACCCTTGTGAGGTGATACCTCATTGTGGTTTTGATTTGTATTTCTCTGATGATTAGTGATGTTGGGCATCCTTTCATGTTTGTTGGCAATCTGTATATCTTCTTTGGAGAAATGTCTGTTTAGTTCTTCTGCCCATTGTTGTACTGGGTTGTTTGTTTTTTTGATATTGAGCTGCATGAGCTGCTTGTATATTTTGGAGATTAATCCTTTGTCAGTTGCTTCATTTGCAAATATTTTCTCCCATTCAGAGGGTTGTCTTTTGGTCTTGTTTGTGGTTTCCTTTGCTGTGCAAAAGCTTTTAAGTTTCATTAGGTCCCATTTGTTTATTTTTGTCTTTATTTCCATTTCTCTAGGAGGTGGGTCAAAAAGGATCTTGCTGTGATTTATATCATAGAGTGTTCTGCCTATGTTTTCCTCTAAGACTTTTATAGTGTCTGGCCTTACAATTAGGTCTTTAATCCATTTTGAGTTTATTTTTGTGTATGGTGTTAGAGAGTGTTCTAATTTCATTCTTTTACATGTAGCTGTCCAGTTTTCCCAGCACCACTTATTGAAGCAGGTGTCTTTTCTCCATTGTATGTTCTTGCCTCCTCTATCATAAATTAGGTGCCCATATGTGCATGGGTTTATCTCTGGGCATTCCATCCTGTACCATTGATCTATATTTCTGCCAGTACCATACTGTCTTGATTACTGTAGCTCTGTGGTGTAGTTTCAATCGGGGAGCCTGATTCCTCCAACTCCGTTTTTCTTTCTGAAGATTGCTTTGGATATTTGGGGTCTTTTCTGTTTCCATACGAACTGTAAGATTTTTTTCTTCTATTCTGTGAAGAATGCCATTGGTAGTTTGATAGGGATTGCATTGAATTTGTAGATTGCTTTGGGTAGTATAGTCATTTTCACACTATTGATTCTTCCAATCCAAGAACATGGTATATTTCATCATTTCTTTGTGTCATCTTTGATTTCTTTCATCAGTGTTTTGCAGTTTTCTGAGTACAAGTCTTTTGCCCCCTTAGGCAGGTTTATTCCTGGGTATTTTATTCTTTTTGTTGCAATGGTAAATGGGAGTGTTTCCTTAATTACTCTTTCTGATTTTTTGTTGGTGGTGTATAGGAATGCCAGAGATTTCTGTGCATTAATTTTGTATCCTGCAACCTTACCAAATTCATTGATTAGTTCTAGTAGTTTTCTGGTGGCATCTTTAGGATTTTCTATGTATAGTATCATGTCATCGGCAAATAGTGACTGTTTTACTTCTTTTGCAATTTATTTCTTTTTCTTCTCTGATTGCTGTGGCGAGGACTTCCAAAACTACGTTGAATAAGAGTGGCAAGAGTGGGAATCCTTGTCTTGTTCCTGATCCTAGTGGAAATGGTTTCAGTTTTTCACCACTGAGAACAATGTTGGCTGTGGGTTTGTCATATATGGCCTTTATTATGTTGACGTAGCTTCCCTCTATGCCCACACTCTGGAGAGTTTGTATCATAAATGGGTGTTGAATTTTGTCAAAAGCTTTTTCTGCATCTATTGAGATGATCATATGGTTTTTATTCTTCAATTTTTTAAATCACACTGATTGATTTGCATATATTGAAGAATCCTTGCATCCCTGGGATAAATCCCACTTGATCATGGTGTAGGATCCTTTTAATGTGCTGTTGATTCTGTTTGCTAGTATTTTGTTCAGGATTTTTGCATCTACATTCATCAGTGATATTGGTCTATAATTTTCTTTTTCTGTGATATCTTTTTCTGGTTTTGGTATCAGGGTTATGGTGGCTTCCTAGAATGAATTTGGCAGTGTTTCTCCCTCCGCAGTTTTTTGGAGGAGTTTGAAAAGGATAGGTGTCCGCTCTTTAAATGTTTGTTAGAATTCGTCTGTGAATCCATCTGGTCCTGGGCTTTTGTTTGTTGGAAGATTTTTAATCACAATCTCAATTTCAGTGCTTGTGATTGGTCTGTTTATATTTTCTATTTCTCCTGGTTCAGTTTCAGAAGGTTGTGCTTTTCTAAGACTTTGTCCATTTCTTCCAGGTTGTCCATTTTATTGCCATATAGTTGCTTGTAGTAATCTCTCATGATCCTTTGTGTTTCTGCAGTGTCAGTTGTTAATTCTCCTTTTTCATTTCTAATTCTATTGACTTGAGTCTTCTCCCTTTTTTTCTTGATGAGCCTGGCTAATGGTTTATCAGTTTTGTTTATCTGCTCAAAAAAAACCAGCTTTTAGTTTTATTGATCTTTGCTATTGTTTCTTCATTTCTTTTTCATTTATTTCTGATGTGATCTTTATGATTTCTTTCCCACTACTGACTTTGGGTTTTCTTTGTTCTTCTTTCTCTAATCGCTTTCTTTAGGTGTAAGGTTAGGTTGTTTATTTGAGATGTTTCTTGTTTCTTGAGGTAGGATTGTATTGCTATAAACTTCCCTCTTAGAACTGCGTTTGCCACATCCCATAGTTATTGGGTCATCGTGTTTTCATTGTCATTTGTTTCTAGGTATTTTTTGATTTCTTCTTTGATTTCTTCAGTGATCTCTTGGTTATCTAGTAGTGTGTTGTTGCGCCTCCATGTGTTTGTATTTTTCACAGTTTTTTTCCTATAATTGTTATCTAGTCTCATAGTGTTGTGGTCAGAAAAGATACCTGATACAATTTCAGTTCTCTTAAATTTACTGAGGCTTTGTGACCCAAGATATGATCTATCCTAGAGAATGTTCCATGAGCACTTGAGAAGAAAGTATAATCTGCTGCTTTTGGATGGAATGTCCTATAAATATCAAGTAAGTCCATCTTCTTTAATGTATCATTTAAAACTTGTGTTTCCTTATTTATTTTCATTTGGTTGATTGGTTCATTGGTGAAAGTGGGGTGTTAAAGTCCCTTACTATGATTGTGTTACTGTTGATTTCCCCTTATATGGCTGTTAGCATTTGCCTTATGTATTGAGGCGGTACTATGTTGGGTGCATAAATATTTACAATTGTTCTATCTTCTTCTTGGAATGATCCCTTGATCATTATGTAGTGTCCTTCTTCATCTCTTGTAATAGTCTTTATTTTAAAGTCTATTTTGTCTGATATGAGAATTGCTACTCCAGGTTCCTTTTGATTTCCATTTGCATGGAATATCTTTTTCCATCCCCTCACTTTCAGTCTGTATGTGTCCCTAGGTCTGAAGTGGGTCTCTTGTAGACAGCATACATATGGGTCTTGTTTTGGTATCCATTCAGCCAGTCTATATCTTTTGGTTGGAGCATTTAATCCATTTACATTTAAGGTAATTATCGATATGTATGTTGCTATTACGATTTTCTTAATTGTTTTGTGTTTGTGTGTCTTTTTCTTCTCTTGTGTTTCCTGCTTAGAGAAGTTTCTTTAGCATTTGTTGTAAAGCTAGTTTGGTGGTGCTGAATTCTCTTAGCTTATGTTTGTCTAAAAAGCTTTTCACTTCTCCGTGGAATCTGAATGAGATCCTTGCTGGGTAGGTTAATCTTGGTTGTAGGTTTTTCTCTTTCATCACTTTAAGTGTATCCTGCCACTCCCTTCTTGCTTGCAGAGTTTCCACTGAAAAATCGGCTGATAACCTTATGGGGATTCTTTGTATGTTATTTTTTGTTTTTCCCTTGCTGCTTTTAATATTTTTTCTTTGAATTTATTTTTTGTTAGCTTGATTAATATGTGTCTTGGTTTGTTTTTCCTAGGGTTTATCCTGTATGGGACTCTCTGTGCTTCCTGAACTTGGGTGACTATTTCCTTTCTCATATTAGGCAGGTTTTCCACTACAATCTCTTCGAATATTTTCTCAGTCCGTTTCTTTTTCTCTTCTTCTGGGACCCCTATGATTCAAATGTTGGTGCATTTAGTGTTGTCCCAGAGGTCTCTGAGATTTTCTTCAATTCTTTTCATTCTTTTTTCTTTATTCTGCTTCTCGGCAGTTATTTCCACTATTTTGTCTCCCAGCTCACTTATTCGTTCTTCTGCCTCCCTTATTCTGTTATTGATTCCTTCTAGTGTATTGTTCATTTCAGTCATTGTATTGTTCATCTCTGTTTGTTTGTTCTTTAGTTCTTCTAGATCTTTGTTAAACGTTTATTTTATTTTCTCAATCCATGCTTCCATTCTATTTCTGAGATTCTGGATCATCTCTAGTATAATTACTCTGAATTCTTTTTCAGGTAGATTGACTATTTCCTCTTCATTTATTTGGTCTTCTAGGTTTTTACCTTGCTCCTTGCTCCTTGATCTGTGACATGTTTTCTTGCCGTGTCTCTTTTTTTTTTTTTTTTTTTTTAATGAATAGGATTGTGTTCCTGTTTCACTGGTTGTTTGCCCTGAGGCTTCCCACACTGGTGTTTGTAGACTCTTGCGTAGAGCTGGGTCTTGGTGCTGAGATGAGGAACTCTGTGAGACCTCACTCTGATGAATATTCCTGGGGTCTGAGGTTCTCTGTTAGTCCAGTGGTTCGGACTCGGAGCTCCCACTGCAGGAGCTTCCACTCGACCGTGGGCTCACAAATCAAGATCCCACAAGCCACATGGTGTGGGAAAGGAAAAAAAAAGAACAATAACAAAGTAAAAAATAAAATTAGACTAGGATACTAACAGATATGTTAGAAAGAATGTAAACATAAAAATATAGGTGAATCAACAAACGGAAGGTACATCAGTACCACAAAGTAAAAAAGAGGAGGGAAAAGAAAAAAAAGGGTAGTGGGGGAAGGCCTTGGCTCTCATGGGCCGGGCCTAAGCAAGGGCAAGGTTTGGATGGTGGGCGCAGCCAATGCTCAGGACCCACAGGGCTGGAAAAGGCCCTGGGGGCTGTGGGGCGTGGGGCTTAGGCTCAAGGAACAATGGGGCCTAGGTGTGCCCCCCACCCCTGGTCTGAGAGGGCAGGGGACCTCACCTGAGAGCCCAGCAGGCTTCCTGGGCTTGAGTGGGTGGGGCAAATGCCCTCCTCTCCTCTCCTCTCCTGCTCCTCCATTCTGGGGTCTGGGAGGGCCCCACCCACCTGACTCTCCTGATATCCCTGCCCTCCCTCCTATGCCCCCAGGACCAATGCGGGCGGGGGGGGAGTGGGGGCCTTTGAGGGCAGGGGGTCAGCCTGGGAGCTCAGCAGTCTCCCCGGGCCCCAGTGAGTGGGGCAATCACCCTCCAGTCCTCTCCCGCTCCTCCTGGATGGCCCTTCCTGCCTGCCACGCCTGATCTTCCCAGCCTCCCTCCTATGCCCCCAGGACCCACGCAACCTGGATGGGACTTTGGAGGGGGAGAATGGCTTGGGAGCTCAGCAGGCTGCCCAGCCCGAGTGGGCCAAACAGCCAAACAGTCCCCCTCCACTCCTTTCCTGCTCTTCCTGGAGAGTCCCTCCCACCTGCCTCTCCTGATCTCCCATGCCTCAGGGGTGCCAATCTTGTCTGGCCTCCACTTCTCCTCTCCCCTTGGTCCCCCTGTGTCCTACCGGTTCACTCTGGGGTTGCTCCCGTATCCTTGGGGGTCAGAGTCCCCCACCCATAGCCGGCAGGCGCCCTAGTTGTAGAGAGACACTAACTCCGTGTCTTCCCACACCGCCATCTTGACTCCTACCCCTCTCATGTACTCTTATAACTATGAAACTGAAGCATCTAAACCAAAAAAAAAAAAAAAAGAAAAAATTAAGATACAAAAGAACAGTGAAATACTATGGAAAACTCTAGAACACTATTTTCAAAGATCCATTAAAAATTACCTAAATAAGGAAAATTTAAAGTAATATTACCTATAGCTACTAATCTATCTATCTTGCTAACTAGGTATGTAACTGTTTTTCAATCTCTGTCTTTTTTTTTTTTTTTTGGTATATCATGGCTATTACAATTCCAGATTAGATTTATGCTTGACAGTACAATTCGGGTGAGACATAGTGGTCAAAACTAGGGTGTGTAACATAGCTAAAGAGTTTAGGTGGGCTTCCCTGGTGGCGCAGTGGTTGAGAGTCCGCCTGCCGATGTCCCGGTCCGGGAAGATCCCACGTGCCGCGGAGCGGCTGGGCCCGTGAGCCATGGCCGCTGAGCCTGCGTGTCTGGAGCCTGTGCTCTGCAATGGGAGAGGCCACATCAGTGAGAGGCCCGTGTACCGCAAAAAAAAAAAAAAAAAAAAAAAGTTTAGGTGTGTGTATGTTGGAGGGAAATGGTTGGTGTATATTTAGTATATTTTCCTCATCTTTTTTATGCCATATATATTTATCGCCTTAATTACCTAGTATTGTGAGATAGAAATTACCATCCACATTTTACAGAGGAGAAACTTAAATTTTGGAGAGGTATGTCCAACATCAAACATCTAGAATGTGGTGTAGGACAATATAAACCTGTGTCTGTTTAATTCTCAAATTCAGTTTTCCAATTCTACCATGGTAAGGACATGGATACTACTGAAGAATATGCCACGAAAAAATGCTTCTTGCTCATACCCTCCAAAATCGCCTTTGGAATAATCTGAATCTACCACCTTTGAAATTGTCTTTTCCATTTTGTCCACAAGTACTGGTTCTAATCTTCAGCCTTGTTTATTTTTCACATGACCCTGAGAGACCTTTGAGTGAACATGCTGTTCCATCTCAAGATATCCTTCCATTAGCCCTTCCCTCTCATGAATCTTCTCTCTCTCTTGTTCCCTATCTCTCTCATTCTCTCTCTGTCTCTCTGTCTGTCTCTCTGCTAGATCCCTTTCACAGGCATTTAATATGCTCAGATCTTCTGCATCTATTTAAAAATAATTCTCCTTTGACACCACTTTACCTTTCAGCTACTTCCAATCTCTTTGCTCCTTTGGTTATCAAATTTCTGGGAAAAAGTTGCCATATCCATTTCCTCACATTCTCCACTAAAATGTCCCTGCTAAGGTCATCAATAACCTTGTCAATAAATCTAATAGAACTTTTAAAATCCTAACCTTTCTTGAACTTTCAGCAGCACTCGATATTATTCATACAATCTCCTTCCTGAGAATTTTGCTATGTGTAAGAAGCTTAAGTTCCTGATTTTCCTTCTACCTCTCTGGAAACATCTTCTCAGCCACTCATTTCTTCCTTTCTTCAAATACAGGGGTTCCTCAAGCACCTCTCTAGATCCATTTTTCATCTTCTACTCTCTTGTGAGATTATTTCATTTCTACTGATGACTTTAATTAACATTAGTACACTTATAATGGGAATAATATTCTTTTGTGATCATGTAGAATTCACAAAAATTGGCCATATATTATTCAAACACAGGTAAATTTTTTAATAACAAATAATTAAAACTAGAAATTAAAATGAAAACCCCATTCACTATCACTTAAAAGGAAATTGTATTATCTCTTTTAGAAAACGGAGTTCAAGTATATCAAATTAGAACTATTCCACCAATTATGTTACTAGGTCTTCTATATCTTTATTTAGTTTTTGTCCACTTGATCCAATAGGGTCTGAAAGAGGTGAAGTTTACTTTTACTAATGTGTTTTTATATATTTATCTTTGTATCAACTGTAGTTTTTTTCACTATGAATGTTGAAGCAGGTTATTTTGTTGTTATCTGTTCATACCTGCTTTATATATTCATTGTGAATATATATTCATTTCTGTAATAAGGTGTCTTTTTGCTGTTGTTTACTATCTGATGGCTTAAATTCAATCTTAAATTGATATTAAAATAGTTTCCTCTGTATTAGTTTTCTATTGCTGGATAAAATTACTATAACCTTAGTGGCTTAAAATACCACCCATTTATTAGTTCACATTTCTATATGTCAGAAATCTGGAACAGTGTTGCTGGGTTCTCAATGCTGAAATCAAGGTGTAGGTAGGGTTTAGCACTTGTCTGGAGACTGGAGAAAAATTTGCTTCCAAGTTTATTCTTGTTGGCATGATTCTGTTCTTTGTGTTTGTACAACTTTGGGCTGTCAGCAGGGGGCTGCTTACATCTCTTAGAGGCTGCCAAGTGGCCCCTTTCATTTTCAAGCCAAAAAAGGTGCATTAAATCCTTCCAGTGCTTCAGGTCTCTGACTGGGTCTTCTTTCACCAGCTGGAGAAAACTGTGCTTTGAAAGGGGTCATGTGATTAGATTAGGCCAACCTAGATAATTTCTCTATTTAAAGCCAGTTGTGCCACAGAACATAATCATGGGGGTAAAATTGGTCATAGGTGTAGGAAATCTTGGAAGCTAGCTCAGAATTCTGGTTACCATACTCTGCTTTCTTTTTGTGTACATTTTAAAAATAGTGTGTCTAAAATTGTCCTTATTAATCTTTCTGAATCAGTTTTTAAAATTTGTGTTTAATGTAAATAACATTTACTAGGGTTTTGCTTTGTGTTCCAAAGTGAGAGCTTTTTCCCCTCTAAAATATTAGTTTAGCCCATATTGATTTTATTGATTTATAGACATGTGGTCTTAATTCTTTCAGCATAATTTAGGTTCTAACTTTCTATTTTTGTTGTTTCCATAAAGAATCTTCACAATTTTGTTTTGTTTTGTTTTTTGCAGTACGCGGGCCTCTCACTGTTGTGGCCTCTCCTGTTGCGGAGCACAGGCTCCGGACGCGCAGGCTCAGCGGCCATGGCTCACGGGCCCAGCCGCTCTGCGGCATGTGGGATCTTCCCGGACCGGGGCACGAACCTGTGTCCCCTGCATAGGCAGGCGGACTGTCAACCACTGCGCCACCAGGGAAGCCCAGAATCTTCACAATTTTATCTGTAGATATTCTTTTTCACATTGACTGGTATGTGTTTCTTCTAATAATTTATAAGCATTGTATTTAAATTTTTCTTGCAACCTTAACTACATATCACTTTATAGTTTTATAATTTATAGTTTTTACCTTTTATGTATAACTTTACCTGATATATTTAATCTTCTTTTTCTTTTTAACAGCCGTTACTTACTAATTTGACAAAAATTTACCAGGTTAATTAACACAAATGCAATAATCCTTGCTCAGAGCCGGGAAATTTGACTTTACCATCAATAATATTCACCTTTGTATGCCAGTTGTGAAAAAAGAATTATGTTCTAGAGACATTATATGTTCTTGTTTTTTAAGTCACATTGGCAGGATATAACTTTGTAAATATTAAGGTTAAAAGGAACATATGTCTGTAATTTGTTGGAGTTGTCTCTAAAAGTGATCTCTTCTCCATAAACCTTTAGCCTGATTTCCTTTCAGGTAATAGAGTCTAAGGAACTCAGAATTATGTGTCACTCTTTTAAACAAAAATTCTTTATTGACAGAATATAGCTCACAATCAGAATGTTACCATTGCAAATGATCTTAGATGATCTCTAACCTAATTATTATTTAAATAATAATTATTACTTAATATAAACAATAATCTAGTGTTTTAAAATATTTTATAGATAAAGAAACTATTGCCCAGGTAGAGTGATTTAGCTGGACTGAAACACAGTTTGTCTGACTTCTAGTGGATGTTATTTCTTCAAGAGAGTGTGTTGCCTTCCTGAGAAACTTCAAAATCAGAAATATTACTTGGTTGCTTAGAATGTGAATAATAAACTTTTAATCTATGAACTAAGTAGTTTCTTACCCTATTTCCATTCAGCATCAGAGCTTTCTAACGTACCTGCCTGGGTGCACTCACTGTAAGGCTTTTGTACTTAACCAATAATTTAACAGCTCGTGGCAAGTTTTCTTGTGTTGTTTTAAGCACTTTAAGGTCTTATGAACTTAGACATCCCAGAAATTCTCTATTTCTGTGCTCAATGCAAAACCCTTATTTCAGTTCTTCTTATTTTAGGTATGAATTCTTTAATACAGGACTGTTCTCTGTGTGGGGTTTCCTTTTTATAAAAGCTATCCATCTTTTTATCTTGTAAGGAATAAAACAAATGAGGTCCAATGTCTCTTCCTCTCATGTTGTATTACTGTTCTAAACTTCATATTAATATTGTCTCAAACAGAATCCAATTTTATTTTCATTGCCATAGTGATTGACTGCTTTTAGAGCTTTCACCAATTTTTCCTGGCTTCATCCTATATCTAAAAGGGAATTGTTCTTTTACAATGACTTCCTTTCATGCCTAAGCATAGTTTCTTTATAGTCTGAGTTAGATTCATGACAGCACAGGTAGCGCATTAAAGATTATAGACAATCTTCTTTTACACTCTTCCTCTTTACTTGTACAGATAAAACAGTATCATGAATGTGTTGGTGAAAATGTACTGGAAATAAGAGTGACATGTAAGTAGTTCATTATTATTATGATTAATTTTTATTATGGTAAAATATTATTACATATCTTGGTATATCAGTTTTTAGGCCCTGTTTCCATAGCAGCCTGCGCATTGCTAGTTTGGAACTCCACAGTGAGCATAGCCTTTGGGAATGAATTTTAACTTTGCCACATGCCAGCTGTGTAAGCTTGGGCAAGTCGCGTAAACAATTGGGGGTCACAGTTTCCTCATTTGTAAAAACACGAATAATAAACTTTTGTATCACAGTTGTAAGTGTGAAATGATTTAATGTATATATGATAAAATGATATTATGAAGGGATTTACCAGAAAGCCTGGCACATTGAAGGGCTCAGCAAGTATTAATTTCATTTTCTGATTAATCTCTACTGCTGCCTTTAATGTTAGGATTTTTCACTTGTGGCCCATTATGGCCCACCCACCTGAAGGCCTTGTAGTGTTTCTTAAGGGTTTTTTTACACTTGCAGGTGGAAGATATTATAGCCAAATCATATGCTTGAAAATGAATGTGTATGCATCTTGTCCCCAGTTGCTTTATCCTTCCATTAAATTATTATGCTGTTTAGGCTTAACTTAGTCATTGTGCTCAACCTACAATGGTGAAAGAATCCAGTGAGAGACACGATAGGAAAACTCTGTACTGAATTAGAAGATGGTTAGGCAGTTCTGTTTGTTTAAGGAAAATGAACAAGAATATTTTGCATAATGCCTTTTGGAGCAGTCTTGTTCTTCATAATTGTTTGAGATATTTCAAGGTGCTTTGCTATAAATCTGAAGACTTAAAAACGTTGTTTTATAGTCTGGCCCACTAAGAATAATGACCTCTCCAGTTTCTTGTTTTTCTGGGTGATTAAGTGTTTCCTGGCTGGCTCCAGGCCATCTGCCCTGACTTTTTTTTTCCCAGGGATTTAGAACCATATTGTCAAAAATAATCTCTTACTCTGAGAGATTTTCTAGCCCCAGAAGGTAGAAAGTGTTTGCTGTGTTTGCTCAAACCTTGCATGAAAAATATTGCAAGTGATACTTCTTATTGATGGGACAAGGCAGTCCCATCATTTATGCTCCTTTAACTAAGTTAGGTGTAAACTATTTCAAGGAGGCCAAAGGTCTTCTCTATGTCCCTGTGAGGATAATTTCACAAATACACAGCAGGTCCCTCCAACTACAGATTTTGGCCAGGGAGACAAAAACAAGAAAAAGAAGAGGGCTATGGCCTGGAGCCAGTGCACACCTCTCCACAGGGGGTTTCCAGCAAGTGGGTGATTTTTAACCAAGCTGATATAAATCAGACTGTGTGGAGCAATGACATTCGGATCTCTGTGCTGGGAGATGCCTGGATAGTGTTACGCTTCCCTCATTAGGAGGGACTGGAGTTGAGCTTTTAGCTGTATCAAAATAACAGTGTGGGAGCAAAGAAGAGGCTGGGGTAAGGGGGTGTACAGACAGGTTATGTGAAATGTCCTGAACTCTCATCATTTGAGATCATTTATTTGCAAACTGAGCTTGATGGAATCAAGAAGAATTTGGTCCATGAATGCCATGGTTTAAATTTGGGCAAGACTGTAGCCTTATTCTTTCTCAGCTGGGACATCCTGCCACAGTGGCTGGCCTACACTCCCAAGCCCTGTTAAAACTAAGTTTGTAATCTGTTATAGAAGTGTCTGTTAGCGTTCAGAAACAATTTTAACCAAAGTACTCGTTGCTTATTGTCATTAACTTTCTGTGAAAATTGAGTGCTAAAACCCAAAGTTTGGCATATAAGACAAAAATAAAACTCCTACACCAAATAAAAGTTTAAAATATAGCAAAGAGTCATACCACTAGGAGAAGGAAAAATGGTAAATACAGCATTGTAAACCAAGTAATTATAAAATAATATGATAGAGTTGGTACAAAACATATCAGTCATATAAAAAATGTGAATGGGTCTAAATCACCTATTAACGGAAAAAAAGAATTTCAAATTTGTTGATAAAGCAACTGATGTATATAGGAGACATACAGACATTAAAAAGACTGGAAATAAAGGTATGGGAAAAAATGTACATGGCATATAAAAACAAAAAAAAATCAGAAGGCTAGATCTTCATATCAGATAAAGCAGAATTGAACAAAACGATATATGCTCTTACCTTGTGGTCCAGCAATCCCATTTTTAGGAAGTTACTCTGAAGAGACACTTCCAACTCTACACGATTCTGAAACTACCTGTTGTTATTAAAGAATTAGGTAAATGGGTACATGTGTTGATGGTGGGAGCCAGGGTTCTCACTTTGGAGGAAGGGCGACAAAATATAGAACAGGAATGGCAAGGAGGAACCTTGTGAGGATGGACTGTAATTGGTGGTATCAGAATGACCCCATGGTTTCAAATATACATCTTTTCCAAAAATACGAATGACATTGAAAGGCAGAGATACCTTTCCAGATTAAAGGAGACTCAAGGAACATGACACCTCAGTGCAATACATGATCATAGACTGGATCATGGACTAAAAGGAAAACATATTAAAGTCACATATAGCATTCTGAGTTTATTCCCTCATATCTGTTTGCCAAGAAAAATAATATGCATTTATGTATCCTTATTTCACTTTGTTATTCTTTCATGTTTTTCAACCTTTATCCTTTCCGTGAGTTTGTAAATACTTGAAAAGCACATCATGTGTTCTTACTTTTCAGAGCTTGTCATTTTCTGATTCTTTTGGTTGCATTTTTCATATATTTATTGATTTAATTTTGTATACACATAAAACAAGTATTCCTGAAGGATAGTCTCTTAATTGGCTCCAAACATGTTCTCCTCACACATTTTTTTTTCAAGAATAAAGTCTTGTCCCATAGTAAGTAAATCACATGGTTTTGGTTTGGGACATAGATTTCAGGAATTTTACTAAAACGTGAGGGCAAGCCTGACATATTTGAATAATTTCTACTTCCAATCATTTTGTTTCTTATTTTCCAAATGGTTTACATATAGATAACCTATGTTTGAAACTTCTTATAGAATGTTAATGACCATTAAAGATACATACCAAGAGAAATCACAGGCAAAAATATATTTTTGATAAATATAGTAAAAATGTATCCTATTAAAATCTGCTGAAAAGAAAATTTATAGGCTATTTACCAAAATATTGGATTTAACATCTTACATATGTCATCCATATAACGTTGGGAATTTAGGGACCAACAATGTTGTCAAAGAGTGTAAAATGGATTGCACATGAAGTGTCAAGGGTTGAGTAAAAAGGGGATCCATTTTCAATTATGACTCTAGGAAGGTCATGATTTTCTTTTACCTAACAAGAGAGGATAAAAATTCTCCACCAAAGTTATACAGCTTGAAAAACAAGACCTCAAGGAGGTCACAAGTAAAACAGCTATAGGACGCTTAACTTTCAGAGAGAAGGCAAGCTCAGAGCAGTTGTCTGAGAGTCAAAGAAAAGTAGGACCAGTTTTCTGTGTACACTGCTTAGGGCCCAGAACCAAGAATAAGGATCAGTATAGAACAGACTGCACTAGACAAGAACAATGCAGGACATTCAAAAGATGATCTGGAGGGGACAAGGACTATTTCCAGACCCACACTGGGTAGAGATTATCACCAGTTACTTAGTGAGGAGAAACTAGAGACAACTATCAGAATGCTGAATGTTATATAGTTAATTTATATAGAAGTACAAATTAGAGGAGTGCTGGGAGCAGCACATCTCCATGCACCCATGAAGCTGAGGTTCAGTACAGCCATTTCACATTAGGAACTCTGGTCTGCAACGCCTCTGCATGCTGCACTCAATGAGCAAGTGAAACTAGATGAAGCACAAAGGAAAAGAGAAAAAAGCCATGTGGCTGACAGTCTCTTGTTGCTCTGGCCGGCTGTCAGGCCTGAGCCTCTGAGGTGGGAGAGCCAAGTTCAAGACATTGCACCACCAGAGACCTCCTTGACCCATGTAATAAAAATTAGCAAGAGCTCTCCCAGAGATCTCTGTGTCAACGCTAAGACACAGTTCCACTCAACGACCCACCAGACCAAACTAATGAAGAGGAAATAGGCAGTCTACCTGAAAAAGAATTCAGAGCAGTGATTGTAAACATGATCCAAAATCTTGGAAATAGAATGGAGAAAATGAAAGAAATGTTTAACAAGGATCTAGAAGAACTAAAGAGCAAACAATGATGAACAACACAGTAAATGAAATTAAAAATTCTCTAGAAGGAATCAATAGCAGAATAACTGAGGCAGAAGAACGGATAAGTGACCTGAAAGATAAAGTAGTGGAAATAACTACCACACAGCAGAATACAGAAAAAATAATGAAAAGAATTGAGGACAGTCCCAGAGACCTCAGGAACAACATTAAATGCACCAACATTTGAATTATATGGGTCCGAGAAGAAGAAGAGAAAAAGAAAGGTACTGAGAAAATATTTGAAGAGATTATAGTTGAAAACTTCCCTAATATGGGAAAGGAAATAGTTAATCAAGTCCAGGAAGGACAGAGAGTCCCATACAGGGTATATCCAAGGAGAAACATGCCAAGACACATATTAATCAAACTATCAAAAATTAAATACAAAGAAAAAATATTAAAAGCAGCAAGGGAAAAGCAAAAGGAATCTCCACAAGGTTAACAGCTGATCATTCAGCAGAAACTCTGCAAGCCAGAAGGGAGTGGCAGGACATATTTAAAGTGATGAGAGGGAAAAATCTACAACCAAGATTACTCTACCCAGCAAGGATCTCATTCAGATTCAATGTAGAAATTAAAACCTTTACATACAAGCAAAAGCTAAGAGAATTCAGCACCACCAAACCAGCTTTACAACAAATGCCAAAGGAACTTCTCTAGGCAGGAAACACAGGAGAAGGAAAAGACACACAAAAGAAACACAACACAATTAAGAAAATGGTAATACGAACATACATATCGATAATTATGTTAAATGTAAATGGTTTAAATGCTCCAACCAAAAGATATAGACTGGCTGAATGGATACCAAAACAAGATCTGTATATATGCTGTCTACAAGTGACCCACTTCAGACCTAGGGACACATAGAGACTGAAAGTGAGGGGATGGAAAAAGATATTCCATGCAAATGGAAATCAAAAGGAACCTGGAGTAGCAATTCTCATATCAGACAAAATAGACTTTAAAATAAAGACTATTACAAGAGATGAAGAAGGACACTACATAATGATCAAGGGATCATTCCAAGAAGAAGATAGAACAATTGTAAATATTTATGCACCCAACATAGTACCGCCTCAATACATAAGGCAAATGCTAACAGCCATATAAGGGGAAATCAACAGTAACACAATCATAGTAAGGGACTTTAACACCCCACTTTCACCAATGAACCAATCAACCAAATGAAAATAAATAAGGAAACACAAGTTTTAAATGATACATTAAAGAAGATGGACTTACTTGATATTTATAGGACATTCCATCCAAAAGCAGCAGATTATACTTTCTTCTCAAGTGCTCATGGAACATTCTCTAGGATAGATCATATCTTGGGTCACAAAGCCTCAGTAAATTTAAGAGAACTGAAATTGTATCAGGTATCTTTTCTGACCACAACACTATGAGACTAGATAACAATTATAGGAAAAAAACTGTGAAAAATACAAACACATGGAGGCGCAACAACACACTACTAGATAACCAAGAGATCACTGAAGAAATCAAAGAAGAAATCAAAAAATACCTAGAAACAAATGACAATGAAAACACGATGACCCAATAACTATGGGATGCGGCAAACGCAGTTCTAAGAGGGAAGTTTATAGCAATACAATCCTACCTCAAGAAACAAGAAACATCTCAAATAAACAACCTAACCTTACACCTAGAGAAAGCAATTAGAGAAAGAAGAACAAAGAAAACCCAAAGTCAGTAGTGGGAAAGAAATCATAAAGATCACATCAGAAATAAATGAAAAAGAAATGAAGAAACAATAGCAAAGATCAATAAAACTAAAAGCTGGTTTTTTTTGAGCAGATAAACAAAACTGATAAACCATTAGCCAGGCTCATCAAGAAAAAAAGGGAGAAGACTCAAGTCAATAGAATTAGAAATGAAAAAGGAGAATTAACAACTGACACTGCAGAAACACAAAGGATCATGAGAGATTACTACAAGCAACTATATGGCAATAAAATGGACAACCTGGAAGAAATGGACAAAGTCTTAGAAAAGCACAACCTTCTGAAACTGAACCAGGAGAAATAGAAAATATAAACAGACCAATCACAAGCACTGAAATTGAGATTGTGATTAAAAATCTTCCAACAAACAAAAGCCCAGGACCAGATGGATTCACAGACGAATTCTAACAAACATTTAAAGAGCGGACACCTATCCTTTTCAAACTCCTCCAAAAAACTGCGGAGGGAGAAACACTGCCAAATTCATTCTAGGAAGCCACCATAACCCTGATACCAAAACCAGAAAAAGATATCACAGAAAAAGAAAATTATAGACCAATATCACTGATGAATGTAGATGCAAAAATCCTGAACAAAATACTAGCAAACAGAATCAACAGCACATTAAAAGGATCCTACACCATGATCAAGTGGGATTTATCCCAGGGATGCAAGGATTCTTCAATATATGCAAATCAATCAATGTGATTTAAAAAATTGAAGAATAAAAACCATATGATCATCTCAATAGATGCAGAAAAAGCTTTTGACAAAATTCAACACCCGTTTATGATTAAAAAAACCCTCCAGAAAGTAGGCATAGAGGGAACTTACCTTAACATAGTAAAGGTCATATATGACAAACCCACAGCCAACATTGTTCTCAGTGGTGAAAAACTGAAACCATTTCCTCTAAGATCAGGAAGAAGACAAGGTTGTCCACTCTCACCAGTATTATTCAACTTCGTTTTGGAAGTTTTAGCCACAGCAATCAGAGAAGAAAAAGAAATAAAGGAATCCAAATCAGAAAAGAAGTAAAGCTGTCACTGTTTGCAGATGACATGATACTATACACAGAGATTCCTAAAGATGCTACCTGAAAACTACTAGAGGTAATCAATGAATTTAGTAAAGTAGCAGGATACAAAATTAATGCACAAAAATCTCTTGCATTCCTATACAGTAATGATGAAAAATCTGAAATTAAGGAAACACTCCCATTTACCATTGCAACAAAAGGAATAAAATACCTAGGAATAAGCCTACCTAAGGAGACAAAACACCTGTATGCAGAAAACTATAAGACACTGATGAAAGAAATTAAAGATGATACAAACAGATGGAGAGATATACCATGTTCTTGGATTGGATGAATCAAAATTGTGAAAACAACTATACTGCCCAAAGCAATCTACAGATTCAATGCAATCCCTTTCAACCTAGCAATGGAATTTTTCACAAAACGGGAACAAAAAATTTCACAATTTGTATGGAAACAGAAAAGACCCCGAATATCCAAAGCAATCTTAAGAAAGAAAAATGGAGCTGGAGGAATCAGGCTCCTGGACTTCAGACTATACTACAGAGCTACAGTAATCAAGACAGTATGGTACTGGCACAAAAACAAATATAGATCAATGGAACAGGAGAGAAAGTCCACAGAAAAACCTATGCACATATGGTCACCTTATTTTTGATAAAGAAGGCAAGAATATGCAATGGAGAAAAGACAGCCTCTTCATTAAGTGGTGCTCAGAAAACTGGACAGCTACATGTAAAAGAATGAAATTAGAACACTCTCTAACACCATACACAAAAATAAACTCAAAATGGATTAAAGACCTAAGTGTAAGGCCAGACACTATAAAACTCTTGGAGGAAAACATAGGCAGAACACTATGACATAAATCACAGCAAGATCCTTTTTGACCCACCTCCTAGGGAAATGGAAATAAAAACAAAAATGAGCAAATGGACCTAATGAAACCTACAAGCTTTTGCACAGCAAAGGAAACCATAAACACGATGAAAAGACAATGCTCAGATGGGAGAAAATATTTGCAAATGAAGCAACTGACAAAGGATTAATCTCCAAGGTATACAAGCAGTCATGCAGCTCAATATCAAAAAAACAAACAACCCAATCCAAAAATGTCAGAAGACCTAAATAGAGATTTCTCCAAAGAAGATATACAGATTGCCTACAAACACATGAAAGGATGTGCAACATCACTGATCATTAGAGAAATGCAAATCAAAACTACAGTGAGTTATCACCTCACACCAGTCAGAATGGGCATCATCAAAATATCTACAAACAACAAATGCTGGAGTGGGTGTGGAGAAAAGGGAACCCTCTTGCACTGTTGGTGGGAATATAAATGATACAGCCACTATGGAGAAAAGTATGGAAGTTCCTTAAAAAACTAAAAATATAACTACCATGTGACCCAGCAATCCCACTACCTGGCATATACCCTGAGAAAACCATAATTCAAAAAGAGTCATGTACCACAATGTTCATTGCAGCTCTATTTACAATAGACAGGACAAAGAAGCAACCTAAACATCCATTGACAGATGAATGGATAAAGAAAATGTGATACATACATACAATGGAATATTACTCAGCCATAAAAAGGAATGAAATTGAGTTATTTGAAAAACAAATACTGAATGCTAACACATATATATGAAATCTAAAAAAAAAAAAAGATTCTGAAGAACCTAGGGACAGGACAAGAATAAAGATGCAGACGTAGAGAATGTGCTTGATCACACCAGGAGGGGGAAGGGTAAGATGAGATGAAGTGAGAGAGTGGCATTGACATATATTCACTTCAAATATAAAATAGATAGCTAGTAGGAAGCAGCCGCATAGCTCAGGGAGATCAGCTCGGTGCTTTGTGACCACCCAGAGTGGTGGGATACCGAGGGTGGGAGGGAGATGCAAGGGGGACGGGATATGAGGATAATGTATGCATATAGCTGATTCACTTTGTTATACAGTAGCTACTAACACAGCAGTGTAAAGCAAAAATACTCTAATAAAGAAGTTAAAAAAAGTACTAATTAGAAACATAAATCGCTATTGTTATAGAATATTGATTTAGTCATTAATCAATCCTTTAGTCATTCTCATAAAGTTCCTACTTAAAAGCATATGTAAATATTTTATATAGATGCTTAGACTGGGCAGAGCTTGCTTTATAGGCAAAATTCTGGGCCCAAAGTAAGCCAAACCAAGTAAGTGACCCTCCTTCAGAATAGTGTGTTCAAGTGGCTTCTTTTAAAAAAAATTTTCTATATATTATATCTTGTTTTCTGAGTATAGGTGTTATAAGACTTGACTTACTTTAAAATAATTTTTTTGGTATTGTCTTAAAATTAACTCTTGACGATGGATTAATGAGGTGTTTTTAATGTTAAACACTTTATGAAAAAGGAATAAATGAAATAATACATATGTTGATATGTGTGTGCATGTTGCCAGAATGTTAGCATGACTGGTTTTATTCCATATAATTTAAAACAGAGTAAAGGCATTCTAATAATCAGAATCTTTTGCATCACACAGGCATTTCTTTGCCTACTAACCTAGAAGGTTCCTGTATTATATAAATAAAAAACAACACCTGAGACCAGTGGTTTGTTTGGTAAAATGTTCTTTGATTGTTGATGAAGTATATTCTGTTTGCTTTCTCTTGCAAGTTGTTATTGGTTGTCAAGTAATGCAGTGAGTGATAGAAAGCCCAGTGTATAAAAAAGGAAAAAAATAATTTGAGTAGAACAGCAAAATTTCTTTTTGTCTTTTACATTACCCTCCACTGTCCTCTTTTTGTCTCCCCAATTTTTAGTTCTAATTTTCATGGCTTGTATGCCTTCCTTTCCACCTCCTTTTTGTTATTACCTTACTCTAGCCAGATCGTTTGAACTGGTGTTCAGCAAAAATACATTCTCAGGAATGGGGATGAGTGGGGAAAAAAACTAACATTTACTGTATGCAGAACACTTTACATAGATGATTTCATTTACTCCACATGGGAACTCTATGAGTTGAAATTATTATCTCTGTATTACAAATGAGGAAACCAAGGATCAGAAATGTTTATTGAATTGCCTAAACCTAACAGTACCAATCAAGGGAGCAAAGATTCCATTGAGAAATGATCTGCACACAGACATTACACCCAAGCTGGCTACTTTCCCAGCACCTTTAGAGTTGAATCAATCTTACAGCATTTTCACTTTTAATCGTTGACTTCTGCACAATCTCCAAGGGGTCAAAGTCTGAATCAGAATCAGAGAACCAAAGCAGTCCATGTAGACTGTGTGTGGTTGGGACAGCTTTGAACACTATTTTGAAGGTGATATTAAATGTTGATTCCACAAAAAAACCTATTTACTGAATCACTGCATGTAGTCACACCTTGGATTTTCTTTGGTGGTCTTCCTTCCAAGTAATGACAAAGTAAGACCTGGTTTATTTTATGAGGACTGAGAAAGTCAGAGCACAGGGTGGCCTTAAGTTTCAGAAAAGTTTAGCTTTTGTTTACATAGATTTTTTTCCAATCCTTAAAGTTACACTTCTATGCATAAACAAAAGTTTTTAGAATCATATGTTTTCAGTGGGCAATAAACTCCTCAGTAAGCACTCCTAGACATTTGCATTTCAGTCGTGGTAACTGAATAGGCTAGACCTGTGATGAAACTCATCATATATGAAAATCAGTTGCTCTCTGCCAACTTTTCCTTAGACATAAATTTTATGGATTTTTAAAGTTACCAATAGATGTATTACTTAGTTCCACAAACTTGCTGCTTTCTGATTAATTTTTCACTTCAAACACAAGAGAACTGACTTTCTACATTCCAATATGTATGTCCCTAGGCATAACTGGCTGAAAGGAATTAAATTCCACTAATATTTTTTATTTCTTTTTGGCTTGAAACACTCGCAAGGCTTTTTGAAATGTGGGCTCAGGCTATATTTATGGTCAAAATAAAAAAGACATTTAAATACATATTAAATCGCAGAGCCAGATAATGATTACAGCATACATCTATTAAATTTGGTATATTTGGGTTTATTTGAATAAATTTAAATAATTATTAACCTAAATGCTTTATAATATTTAGTCATAATCAGTATGCCTGGTATTTCCCTTATTTACCTCTCATTAAATATTGTAATAAATAAGAAACAAAGTAATAGACAAAAGACTTCTTTTTTTTTTTTGCGGTACGCGGGCCTCTCACTGCTGTGGCCTCCCCCGTTTCAGAGCACACCCTCCAGACGCGCAGGCTCAGCGGCCATGACTCACGGGCCCAGCCGCTCCGCGGTACATGGGATCCTCCCGGACCGGGACACGAACCCGCGTCCCCTGCATCGGCAGGCGGACTCTCAACCACTGCGCCACCAGGGAAGCCCAAGACTTCTTTCTTATAAGATAAAAATATTACAGATTTCAACTTGATTGATGATTATTCCATTTAACATTTCAAGTAAATCAATAATTACAAATAAAATAATTACACATTTATTTGTAAACAATATTTTATTGTGTGTATTTCCTAGTAAGTATTTTTTTAAATTTAATAAAATACATGTAGTTAATCACTTGTCACAAGAGCACTTTCAATAAGATTTCTCATTTGGGATAAGTATCTCTTTCTGTCAGAACCTCATTAGGAGAGAAAAACCACACAGTTTGAATAGAGAAAGTTTAAAGTAACAGATTATTAACTATATCAGGGATTGGTGTAGTGTGGGATTGGCTAAGTAAGAAGTGGAGAGAACTCTAAAGAATATATGAATAGCAGATATAAGAAGCAAGCACTCTACACCTAAGCCTGAGAGATACTCAATGAAAAATCCCCATTCTCTTAAGTTTGAAATACACGTCTTGTTGGAGGGTGCAGAGACATGGCTTACTGGATGGCCAAGAAGTCACTATGATGCCACACTGGTGGAAGGTGCTAGAAATCCACCCTTTTGTTTGCTGGGGAAAGCTTTTCACGGGGAGGTGTCTCATCAGAAACCTGAGGGGTGTGCTGTGGAAAGCTGATGACAACTGGAAGCTGCTGCACTATAGGAGCCTGGTGCTGTGGTGCTGTGGGTTCCTGCCTAGTGAGAATATGGAAACTAAGAAATGAAACGCTTTTCCTCCTGCCATGCCTCTCCAGCACCCTCTACTGAGAGAGCTTCAGTGCCAGCTGGCAAAGAACAAAGTATTTAAAGGATCCAGATCCATTTTCACAGAGCATGCCAAAAACGGTGAATTTGGAGCAGAGAGGTAATGAATCAATAACTGGCATAGTATTAGATTTTTTAAAAATGACTAAATACATTATATTTTAATACTTGTTGTACCCATATCAAATATTGGTTTTGACATGGGTATTATTATATATTACCATAGATACATCTATGGGACCAGAAATTATTTTAAACAACTCTTAGAAGTCAACATTCATAAGGTAATAGTTAAGTGTTCTGAGTCGGCAGTCAGTTAAACTGATTTAGTTACTGGCTCTGTTCCTTTCCAACTCTGACCTTGGGTGAGCTTTTTCACCTCTATGTGCCCATTTCCTCATCTGTAAAATAGAGTCAAAATGGAATCTACCTCAGCTGGGTTGTTGAAAGGGTTAAAGATGATAATGTAGGTACAGCACTTAGATCTGTGGCTGGCACAGGGTAAGGTCTCAAATCTTTTATTAAGATTTTATATTTATCAAGCTGGCAGTTTAATTTTTAAATAATTTACACCAACATAATTTATTTTCCAAGCAAAATCCTTTAGGAGCCTGAAATGTTTAGAAACTCATGAGGCCATGGTCTGTTCTTTAGTTTATGTACACAATTGACCGCCATTATGGAGGCAAGCAGGGCAAATGAGAGTTATATTTTTTAATTTCTTAATTTTAATTCTGCTTAATCAGAATTCAGAATAAATATGCTATAAATATATACAACTTTTAGTTAAGGATGGGATGTAGTCATATTCCTATGTGCTGTTAAAATACTTCCTAAATAACCATAACTAATATATGGAAAATTTTTAAAGTATGATTTATAGAAAAGCACTCCCCCACATTCTAAAGTAGAATAACTTACATCATCCCTATGTTTTAGTACTTTTTGTACCGATAATGATGATGTTCGACTTGAGTTTTCAGAACACATTAATCCAAATGGCGAATACAAGAAACGCTAAAATTGGATAACAGTATTTGGCCAAGCTCTCAGGCTCTCCCACAAAACTGGAAGAAAAATGGTTTGTCTTAGGCCAGTATTAGCACAGTGTCTAAAAGAAATACTAAGTTAACTACACAAAACTTTAAAAATAGGTGGATATTTATTGCAGATCTCCTGAGGAAGTGGCAAAGAGGAAATTACATTGCATCACACATAGCAAAACTTAAAAATCCTCTAATCACTTTACCCTAATCACTTTCTTATTTCTCACAGGAGCTGATCACTTTCTCTCTTCATATGTTTTAGTTTGATAGCTAATATACCACTTAGTTCCTACCTCATTCTGCAGACTCAACCTAAATAGCTTGGTCTTGCTGCTCTTGGGTGAGGAAGGAGCAAGGAAGATAGGGGAGACAAAAATGAATGAGAGAGCCTACTACATCAGTTCCAAGAGCAGAGTGGACTCTGGGGCACCAGTGCTTCCTGTTTTACAAAGCTACGTGGGAGAAGAGGATGCATTCAAAAAGCCCACATTTAAGGAAGCTCTACATTTTATCCCCTTTAACACTCTACCCAATGCAAATGTAACTAATGTAAGGTCTGGGAATTTGACCAGTTATACCAATCCTGCTTTTCCTTGAGAGAGAAGAGGAGATAAAAGATGGGTGGGTTTGGAGATAAAGAGAAATCTTGATTTACCCCTAAAATCCAACAGTTATGAAAATACAGTATCAACTAAAATGAAATACTCAGGCTGTAGAAATACTTCTGTCCTCTACTTAAGCATTTTAACTTACGACTTTTGTGGATCATAATGTAAAGGAGGACTTTATGTTCTGAGGAATATGGTTTCCATTCACAAATTGAAAACAGGATTACAAAACTTAAGGGAAGGACAGTGTACATAGATTCTATTTTCATTCCAAAAGGATAGCAGGGAAGGTTAATTGCTATTCTTTTCTAGTGTGTGTGCCGTTGAGCTATATCCTTGGAAATTTGTGAATCATATTGACCATTCATGATTCCATTAATACAGAGCTGAAGCCATTTCCAAAGCTTTTACATAAATTGTACCATAAAATAAACTGTACATGACATAACAAGCATTATTATTTTGTCATATTAAATTTAACCTTATTTGACGATAGTGACTTTAAATGAGAATTTCTCTTAGAACGCATGTCGAGAGTGGGTGAGAACAATGGTGAAATGTATCATACAGCAGGTAAAGGTGGGTCACAACTGCTCAACAATGGCCTTCTGACCTGCAGAGGCAGCCACATTGACCTTCATGGAAGAAGCAGGTGGCAGAGAATAGGAGGGATAAAATGGTAAAACACTTCATGGAAGGATACCAGAAGGGAAGCGGCTTGTGAAATGCTAGGTTATTAAGGAATATTACGAATGGCAGTACCATTTTGCCCTTGGCGATTATTTTTGCATTTCCTGGAAAGTAGCTAACATATTGTTTATTAATTATGACTAATACATTTATGTGTTAGTAGCTTTGCATCTGCATATTGAAGGGCCTTAGCATACTTTCAAAAATCCAAAATAGCTTTCTCTAATTCTTTAATGTAGTTTTTGCCACTTTGAAACCAGATTGCCTGGTTTTCTGCACCTTTTCAGCTCTCCTTCGTGACCTACAATGTTGCCCACAAAATCTTCACCATTCATTTCCTATACAACTCATAATGGGTATCACACTGTCATCTGTGGATGGAATCCTGCCCTCAACCACTTGGCTTTCTAAAAAATTCACTTTTCAGATTTCATCTCACCCACTAAAGACTTAATGTTCATCAATCATTTAGCAATGTGGTAATAGAAGAATGTTCTCATTCTTCCAAATATTGGCATCAGTGCTTAGATTTTTTTTTTTCCATAGTGTTTATTTCATCATGCCTTGGTCTGGAAAGCTGGGAGAGAGTCATGATATTAGGGGAAAGGAACACCATACTAACTGACACAGCAGTAAAAATGAAAGAGCTTATGCATATTTGGTATATTATTAGCAGAACCTTAAATTCACAGTTATAGGAAGTAATATATTTTTATACTTTTAGCTAAAATATTTATTAAACCAGCCTCAAAAGAGATCTACCATGATCCACACTTTCATATACATCTGCCAAGGAAATCTGGCCTCTTGGTGCCCTGCATTTTGCAGAATGGTAAATAAGCCTGGCTTAATTACCCTATCAACTACACTGCCCTAAATTCAAGGGAAGTTTGACTTTGGCACCTGAAAACTTGTACTGTCTCTCCCTTGGGTATTCTCACCAAGGCAATTTCTTCCAGCCAGTTTAATGTTGGGCTGAATGTTATTTTAGCCTTCTTTATGTGTTTCTTTAGCTTGGGAGGATAACATCTGTAAGGGGTTATGGTCTAAAGATTCTGCCTTTCCAGTTTACTTTACATTATGCAAAGTTATATGGTCCTCCAAATTAAAAAAAAATCTTGCTGCATGATAAAAAAAATTATTCCTGTGCCTTAACTAGTAATATGCCACCTGCAGTTTTAGAGACATGTTTCTACAGGCTCCTGACTTCTTCCCAAATAAATTTATGTTGAGATCCATACGTTTTCTGAACACGTTCTTATAAACCAACATCTTTACAATATTTACTTTTTTCTACTTATAATTTTGCCAGGCTAAAACACCTATTGAAGTAATTTCACAAATTACTTTCTTATTTCCAAAAGAAAATACAGTAGGATCATTCACACAATAGAGCCATCAGCAAATTTCCTGTTTGCTCTCATAATTTATCTAAAACTTATACTTCATCCCTGATCACTCTCATTATACGGCAGGAAAAAAGAATTTAGTGAAATGTGGGTGTGGAGAGGAAAAAAACTCACTAGCACTATCCTGAACCCCTGTCTTACTAGGATATGTTTTCTTATACCCACATGCTCCACTCAATACCATGCTTAGACTTCACTCCCATCATGACAACTAGGGGTTGATTTCATTTTCAGAGATATTTTCCCAAGAAATAAATTTCATGATTTCAGAAGTTTCCCTATTTCTGTTAAAATGAGAGAATAATTAATTACATTGAAAAGTGGATGCTTGCTAGTATGTTAGGCTCTATCTAGTGAACCAAGCCCCATAGTATGTTCAGTTGTAATTTCTTCCTAAGCCAAAATCAAATTATCAATATTATAAGTCAAGTACTTTCATAGTTGCTGGCATACTGTGAAAACCAAAAAATATTAGTTCCAAGAGCTTAAAAGACTAATATATAAGGAAATGTAAGACAAGATGTACTACTCCCCTAGCTCTAATAGGCAAAATTTTTAAGGCATATATTTGCTATTCAACATTTGATAAACTTTAGTTCTTGAGTATCTGTTATATGTCCAGAATTGTCATGGGCTTTTTGGGGTTTGAAATAAGGTAGAAAAGTTTATTTTGCCCCTCACAGTCTTTACAATAAAATATCTTACAGGAAGTTCCACAAATATTTGTAATTTTTTTCCTAATTTAAGTATGAGTCTAAGAAAGTTCAAATAAAGCAGCAATTTATTAAGTTTCCACCATGGAGAAAGTACTGCATGTGCAACTTTAGTGACAGAATTTATGTTCTCTGTGTAGAGGATTGTCCTTGTCATTATTATCATTTTCAACATCATCATCACCTCTGTGGTCATTATTCTTATGCTTCTTATATATTCACTTACATATGCATGTGCTAGGCTCATAGTAGAGTTGATTATATAGCATGAGGATAGTTTACAGTATCAGTACATTATCACAGCTGACTATTGGCTTTACATACTGACTCTATTACCAATAGCTTTAACTGTTCCACTATACTTTCCCCACTTATTACTCTAAATGAATATTAAATTCTAAAATTAGACCATCCAGAATAAACATTCAACACATTCTAGACAAATGTTTTAAGCTGTTAGCCTTTTCAGAACTGCTTAGGGCAGATGAGGATAACTAGTGGGATTACACTGTAACCTTCATGTAACTAGTAGAGTAAGACTGAGTACATGATGACAATCTTGTAATGTCCTCATCTTTGGGAAAATGAAGAGTCTTGTGACATTTCAGGGAAATTAGGAGAATTAAGATGACAGCTTTGGGAGATCCAAGAGAAGAATCAGAAAGCTTTAGAGTTAGAATTAGAGAAACTCACACTAAGGTCTGGGGATAATTTTAGGCTTTACATTTCTGTCTTGTGGGAACATTGTGGTGAACAAGACTACCTTAGTCATTGTCATTGTTAAGAAGAAATGAAGCAAAATCAAAGACATTGGCCTCTGTTATGAACTGAATGTTTGTGGCCCCTCAAAATGCTTATGATGAAGTCTAATCCTCAGTGTGATAGTATTTAGAGGTGAGACCTTTGGGAGGTAATTAGGTCATGAGGGTGGAGCTCGTGAATGGGATTAATGCCCTTATTTAAAAAAAGAAGAAGAAAAAAGAATGGTAGCTCACTCTCTTTTTACTCTGTGAGGATACAAGGAGAAGTTGGCAGTCTGTAACCCAGAAGAGAGGTCTCACCAGAACCCAACCAGCTAGCACCTGATCTTGGGCTTCTAGCCTCTAGAACTCTGGGAAATAAATTTCTGTTGTTTAAAAGAAACCCAGTCTATGGTATATTTTTTTATAGTAACTTGAGCTAAGACAGTCTCTAAATTTGCATATCCTTTGTGTCATTGAAGAACTAATACATAATTTGAGGAAATTTTTAGATTGTTAACACATTGTAGAAAATTTAAAGCTAAAATCGGTTGAAGTTCTTTTCTATGTCTTTTGGTAAAATATAATTTTAGATAGAGTTAAAGCAGGGAGAGGAAAATACTTATACTCCTGACACAATTGTATCATTAGGAAATGATGATGTGATTTCAGGTATGTACTATCTGTTTATATCTCAAATTACTCATTAATTATAGTTAAATAATAAAAAGTGTCAGGACTATTCTTTAGTTCAAGTAGTTCATTTAAGCATTTATTCAACATTTGCTTATCAAACATTGGTTGAGTTCCTCTATAGACCAGGCACTGGCCTAAGTGATAGACACACAAAGATGAGTAAGTCGTTTGTTCCTGTTTCCAAGGAATTCAGTCTAGTAAGAGAGAGAAAAAAAAAAGTCACAGATGAGAAATATTCAAATTGTTGTGGGTGAAAAAAAAAGGAAAGAAATTGCCTTGGAGAATCAAGGAGATCCTCAGAGAAGAGGTGAGATCCACCTTGAATCTTGAACGGCAGAGAGAAGGAACAGAATCCTAGACAAAAAGAACTGTGGGTCTGGAACAAAAAAATGAGTGTCTTTGAGGAGCAAAAAGAAACTTAGTACAGGCCCAGGAAACGAAAAATTGGGAAAGGGGTAGTATAGAGAGGGAAGAAGATGGAAAAAGTACATGGTAAAAGATTTTATTTGCCAGGTCAGAAAGTCTGGACTTGATCCTGCAGATAATGGGGAACCATTAAAGGTATTAAATCACTAATGATAATTTTTTTTAAAGCTCAGTGTATTTAAAAAGGAATATATGGTATATAATCTCTTCCATATCCTTCCATAGTTTTGTTTAAATGGCCTGTTTATGGTCTTCCTCAGAGCATCATTATTTTTATACTCTTCAGGACCTCATTGACCCTCTCTTTGACTCTGAATTACTTTCATTATAAACTGCCTTTAAGTCCATGCCAATTGTGCCAAAGTGAAAGATATGTTAAATATAATCCCTGAGGGTAACTCAATCATGAAATGTAACATGGATTCCCGAATCATTCGGTTGGACAGTCCATGCATTTACATTAACTGTCTAATTGCCACACCTCTTTGGTCACTTTAGCTAGTTCTACACAGCTGAATATGGCTTATGTAACATATGAAACATGGCGATGTCTAGGAGGGATAAAAACTTAAAATTAATACATGTGGACAGGTCCAACTATGTTGGCCAAACCAAGTTTCTGTGGGCATAATGAGTTTTGAAAATTACTTGTAAGCTGACTTAAGAAATATTTGTAGAACACTATGATGTTTTTTGAGAAAAGTCTCTGGATAAGGCATAGTATTGTTTCACTGAATGTCCAAAACTTTGAAATAATCTTAACATTCTTTGTATTGTAAAATACTCAGCTTGATATTTTGAAATGTACCTTTCCTGGGACTTGAAAAAGGTTTATTTGGTGCTCTAGTTTGAGATAAAATATTTCATGTTGTCTTTCTTACTCCACTGTCCTTTTTATGAACTTTTTTAAAGAATATGTATAATTATAAATATAGCTATTTGTTGATTAGAATAACTAAATTTAATTAGGATGAAATATTTATCTTTTTAAAATAAACAGATGGTAAAATATCTCCGCAATTTGTTCAAAGTTTGGGCTGGGAATTGGAAAAGAAGGTAATTAACACATATGAGTATACATCTATAATATACACCATACATATTTAATATAATACATAAAATATTATACAATTCTTAATTTTTCTAGTAATGAAACACCAATCCCCTGAGGTGTTAAAAGTTGCTTCATGAAAAGAGTTCTTAATCAAATAAGTTTGACAATGCTTAACTATATTTTTACTCCTCCTTTCTTAAGAAAACTTAACACATATTAGCCCTTTAAAGTCTTTTAGAAGTCCTGCCATAAAGAAACCCATTTAACTTTGTTTAACCTAATGTTTCCAAAAGTTATTTGTGTTTGGAAACTCTCTTCTCCCCAGAACATTTATTAATATCTCATGGGACTCTAGTATTCTAAGGAACATTTTTTGGGGAAAGTTAACATAGAATGTAAGTAAATATAATTTATTATACACACAGAGGTGCAAACAATAAACACATTGCCCCTGATTAGGTAGAGCAGTTTGTCTTGACATAAGTTGTATACTTTGAAGTTTTAAAACTGAATACAATGCCTGAAACACAGTAGGTACTAAATAAATATCTACTGAAGTGAACTGATTTTATTATGTAGACACTTCACTCTCCCCACCCCCCCTCCTCCAGTGTCCAGTTTCCTGTAGCATTCCCTTGAACTACTTTTCCCTGTGGTCAGACAAGCTAAGAAAGTTATTATGATCCCCTTGTAATTAAAATCCTAGGCTCAGCATATTTTAACTTGCTGTATTATATCAAGGAGCTTCTTTTGGTGGTTGTAAAACGCTCCTTAGCCCTGACACCACAGCATGCTGAAACATCGTGTAGCCGTTAACCATCAGAGGATTGTTTTCTCAAAGTTACATTACTCCTGCCCATGTTGATGAAGGCATTAGTCTTCAAGGATCACTGCTCTTCCTGGGCCTCATACTTTTTCAATGTTCTCTGCCCTGATAATATTTCTTCTTTTAAAATTTGATCATTTCAGGTTCTTCTTGGAAACAGGTGCTTAAGTCCACCTTCTATCTTGTGGAATTTGAAGTAATCTAATGTCTTTTTCTAGATCGATCTATCGCCCAAGGTTTTTCTATGAACTCCTTCAGCAAACATTTTAGTGCCTACTGATTTTTGAAACTGTGGAGGTGAAATACAGACTATTCAAAATAATCTCATGGTCTAATAACAAAGCATGTACATAACGTATAATCACAGTTCTGGGTGATAGCAAGTATGTTCAAAGTATGCACAAGAGGTAATGTTATCTCAGAGGAGAGTCATTTCCTCAGTATAGTCGTGAAATACCCTTAGATTCTTTGCCTTTCTGTCTCCACTACATGCCTGAAAAAAAATCCATCCTTTTTTATCTCTTCAGGACTCAAACGACTACTGGAGAAAAATCACACAACTAGGCTAGTGGATTCATTTTAAGTTTGTGATTACGTACTCCAAATAAGCTCTCAACAATGCTCAGTAATTCTATTATGTCTTTCTTTAGGCTCAATTTGGACCTCTGTTAGACAACTCTTACCAGTTTCTCTTCTCCTTAATCCTCCCTCTTCTCCCACCTTTTAAATACACACTGTCTGTTGGTAATCATTCCTCATTTCTTAAAAAAAATAGAAGACCCTCTAATAACTCCCTCATTTTCCCACCATCAAACTTAAAGGCTACCTACATCTGCACTATCTTTGTCTTCCTCCGTCCTATTATCTTGGAAGAAGTGTCCCTCTGTCAATCAAAGGCAAGTGCCTCCACTTTTGCCTTGTACAGAAACTTATCTCTACTATTGCTTCTCTCTTCTACTTAATAATCTCTCTTTCTCCGCTGGAGCATTCCCACCAGCTTAAACATCTTCCAGCATCTCCCATGTCGAAAAACTGAAAGATGGAGGAGGTGGGGGAGGAGGTAGAAAGAAAGGAAACTTGTCCTTTAAGCACCCTCCCTAAATACCAACCCATTTCTTTGAGCCATATTATATCCAAATTTACTGAAAAAACTGTATACACACTCTGCCTCCACCTCCTCATCTTTCCTTTACTTTTCAATCTTCTCCATCCTGGCTCCATCCCCATATCTTCACTGATGCTGATCTTAATGTCACTGAAGCCAGTAAAATCTGTTCTGTCCTCATCTTATTAGACAACTCAGCAAAATACAACATGACATCCAGGTCCTTCTCAGATCCCTCTTTGGCCGTGGCTTCTGTATCTGTTCTCCTGGTTGTTTTCCTACCACACTGGTCACTCCTTTCATTCTTCTTTGGTGCTCTCTCTAACAATTGTTGTGCTTCAGGACTTGGCTCTTACCTTTCCTTTGGCCGAACTCTCTTATTATGTGATCTCATCCATTTCCATGACTTTATATTTTTCTGTTGTGTGATGACTCCCTTGAGCTTCAGATTCATATCTAACAACTTATTTGAATGTATTTCACCACTGACTCAGTTTAGGAAGCATCACAAGGTGGCCTCGTTTTGCATTCCACTCCACTCACTACAGGTGTGGGAAGTCTTCCCTTCCACATCACCATCTCCCCACTCAATATCTAGGGCTTTATCAAGTATTGTGAGTCACTAGAATATTTCAAAATGATCTGTCTATTTGTCCATATGGGGTAAATCAGAGAAGGATCAAACAAAATCTGAAGCACTAACAGGCATCTCTCCTGCTGAGCAGTGGCTGGGAGCAGTACCAGGGACTATTGAAGAGATACCTTTATTAGACATTGATGAAAAGAACAGTATGTATAATCTATGGGCACAAGGGATGGACAGTGATTGCATAAACGTAGTCCAGGGCACTCATCAGATGATGACTTTCACATGGTTCCTACAAGACTTACAGTGCTCCTCACTGTGGCCCTTTGATGAGCTAATCCCCATTTCTGTCCATGTGGCACATCTAGGTCTAGTCCTCTTGACCCATACCCCAACCTTTCTACTCTCATCACTTGCATCTCTTTGTTCCTTTTTATCTCCAGGGATCTGTTCTTTTCTGGCTACTGGGTAAGGCATGATGCAGCAAAGGCCTGATCCACCTAATTATATCTCTCACATTTTATCTATGGTAGGAATCCTCTATGTTCTAAAAAGACCCAAAGCCAGGAAGTTTTCTTCTTTTCTCTGGATTTTACAATCAGAGCTTTACCTTGATTCAATTGCATACAGAATGGTATGTCTGTTTGAATAGGGGTTGGAGAAAGGATAAAAGTAAGCATCAGGTAATAAATTAAACTATTATCCTACTAAGATGTCTGTATTAGCTCAGGTTGCTATAACAAAATACCATAAGCCCAGTGGCTTAAACAGCAGAAATTTATTTTCTCATAGTTTGAATTTGTTCACTTCTCCATCTCTACAATCCATATATTAGTGCACACCTGGACTAATTACCTGGACCCCATCACCTGGACTGCTAGCCTCCTTAAATAATGTCCCTACTTCCAATCTTTCCACCTTATTATTCAGTCCCCACAGCATGAATGATTTCATTAAAGTGTCAATCAGATTATTACATGCACCTGAATAAAACTTTTCAGTGACTCTTACTGCACTTAAAATATGATCTAATTGCTGTACTTTAGCCTATAAGACTCTGGTAAAATTTTTGGATGTTATAAGAAAGATGTTTGGGTGTTACAGGATTTCAAATGGGGGAAGAAATGCTTAGACCTACTTTGTGAGACATGGCAATTTGGAAGCAGTAGAGACAATAGACAGAAAGATTAAGCTGGTGACAAGAAGAGATATATACAATTTACTGATATAATCAAGGGTGAAATTATAAAAGTTGAAAGTAAGATAGTAAGTATTGACAAGAGGAAATATATTAAGGAGTATTTATGAGATACAGGAAAAAATAAGCCATGCTGAACTGACATAAGGGTAGCAGAGAGACAATAAGGGAACAAGCTCCTGCCAGGCTTCTGAATCTTGTACCTGAGTGGAAGGCAGTATCATTCACTTATCATTAGAAATTTAGGAGAAACAGAGACTTGTGGAAGAGTTAACCAAAAAGTTATTATAGAAGCCCCTTTCAGGGTAGGTTATCATATTTTGTTGCTTGGAGAAGCACATACTATATGCCTTGCACAGTTGACATTGCTGAATGCCTGTTGTATGAAAAAATCCGTAAAAGAAATCATGGCACTGACACTTTTTAATGCTACAGTAATTCATAAAATTAAAAATTGAGGACTCCCTCTTGCAAGAGCACCAGAATCACAAATAACTGCTGAACAATCATCAACAGGGAGACACTGGAACTCACCAAAAAAGATAACCCACATCCAAAGACAGGGGAAGCAGCAATGAGATGGTAGGAGGGGCACAATCACAATAAAATCAAATCCTATAAGTGCTGGGTGGGTGACTCACAAACTGGAGAACAATTATACCACAGAAGTCCCCCCACTGGAGTGAAGGTTCTGAGCCCCACATCAGGCTTCCTAACCTAGGGGTCCAGCAATGGGAGGAGGAATTCCCAGAGAATCAGACTTTGAAGGCTACTGGGATTTGATTACAGGACTTCAACAGAACTGAGGGAAACAGAGACTTCACTCTTGGAGGGCACACACAAAGTAGTGTGCACAACAGGACCCAGGGGAAGGAGCAGTGACCCCATAGGAGAATGAACTAAACCTACCTGCTAGTGTCAGAGGGTCTCCTGCAGAGGCAGGGGGTGGTTGTGGCTCAGCACAGGGACAAGGACACTGACAGCAGAAGTTCTGGGAAGTACTCCTTGCCGTGAGTCCACCATTAGACCCACCAAAGAGCCTGTGGTTTGCAGTGTTGGGTTGCCTCAGGCCAAACAACCAAGAGAGAGGGAACTCAGCCCCACCCACCAGCAGACAAGCACATTAAAGTTTTACTGAGCTCTGCCCACCAGAGCAACACCCAGCTCTACTCACCACCAGTCCCTCCCATCAGGAAGCTTGCACAACCCTCTTAGATAGCCTCATCCACCAGAAGGCAGACAGCAGAAACGGAAAGAACTACAATCCTGCAGCCTGTGGAAAGAAAACCACATTCACAGAAAGATAGACAAAAGGAAAAGGCAGAGGACTATGTACCAGATGAAGGAACAAGATAAAACCCCAGAAGAACAACTAAATGAAGTGGAGATAGGCAACCTTCCAGAAAAAGAATTCAGAATACTGATAGTGAACATGATCCAGGACCTTGGAAAAAGAATGGAGGCAAAGATCGAGAAGATGCAAGAAATGTTTAACAGAGGTCTAGAAGAATTAAAGAAAAAACACCTAGAAGAATTAAAGAACAAACAAACAGATGAACAATACAATAACTGAAATGAAAAATACACTAGAAGGAATAAATACCAGAATAATTGAGGCAGAAGAATGGATAAGTGACCTGGAAGATGGAATGGTGGAATTCACTGCTGGGGAACAGAACAAAGAAAAAAGAATGAAAAGAAATGAAGACAGCCTAAGAAAACTTTGGAACAACATTAAACACACCAACATTCACATTATAGGGGTGCCAGAAGGAGAAGAGACAGAGAAAGGACCCGAGAAAATATTTGAAGAGATTATAGTTGAAAACTTCCCTAACATGGGAAAGGAAATAGCCACCCAAGTCCAGGAAGTGCAGAGAGTCCCACGCAGGATAAACCCAAGGAGAAACAGGCCAAGATCATAGTAATCAAATTGGCAAAAATGAAAGACAAAGAAAAATTATTGGAAGCAGCAAGGGAAAAATGACAAATAACATACAAAGGAACTCCCATAAGGTTAACAGCTGGTTTATCAGCAGACACCCTACAAGCCAGAAGAGAGTGGCACGATATATTTAAAGTGATGAAAGGGAAGAACTTAAAACCAAGATTACTCTATAAGGATCTCATTCAGATTCGATGGAGATATCAAAGCTTTACAGACAAGCAAAAACTAAGAGAATTCAGCACCACCAAACCAGCTATACAACAAATGCTAAAGGAACTTCTCTAAGTGGGAAACGAGAGAAGAAACGGACCGACAAAAACAAACCCAAAACAATTAAGAAAATGGTAATAGGAACATACATATCGATAATTACCTTAAATGTGAGTGGATTAAATGCTCCAACCAAAAGACACAGGCTTGCTGAAAGGATACAAAACTAAGACCCATATATGCTGTCTACAAGACACCCATTTCAAACCTAGGGACACATACAGACTGAAAGGAGGCGATGGAAAAAGATATTCCAGGCAAATGGAAATCAAAAGAAAGCTGGAGTAGCAATAATTATATCAGATAAAATAGACTTTAAACTAAAGAATGTTACAAGAGACAAGGAAGGACACTACATAATGACCAAGAGATCAATCCAAGAAGAAGGTATAACAGTTATAAATATATATACACCCAACATAGGAGGACCTCAATACATAAGGCAAATGCTAACAGCTATAAAAGGGGAAATTGATAGTAATACAGTAATAATGGGGGGCTTTAACACCTCATCTATACCAATGGATAGATCATCCAGACAGAAAATTAATAGGGAAACACAAGCTTTAAATGACACAGTAGACCAGACAAATTTAATTGATATTTATAGGACAGTCCATCCAAAAACAGCAGGTTACACTTTCTTCTGAAGTGCTCGTGGAACATTCTCCCGGATAGATCACATCTGGGGTCACAAATCAAGGCTTGGTAAATTTAAGAAAATTGATATCATATCAAGCATCTTTTCCAACCACAAAGCTATGAGATAAGAAATGAATTACAGGGAAAAAAGCATAAAAGAACACAAACACATGGAGGCTAAACAATGTGTCACTAAATAACCAAGAGATCACTGAAGAAATGAAAGAGGAAATCAAAAACTACCTAGAGAAAAATGACAATGAAAACATGACGATCCAAAACCTATGGGATGCAGCAAAAGCAGTTCTAATGGGGAAATTTATAACAATACAGTCCTACCTCAAGAAACAAGAAAATTTTCAAATAAATAATCTAACCTTACACCTTAAAGGAACTAGAGAAGGAAAAACAAACAAAACCCAGTTAGTAGAAGGAAAGAAATCATAAAGATAAGAGCAGAAATAAGTGAAATAGAAACAAAGAAAACATAGCAAAGATCAATAAAACTAATAGCTGGTTCTTCGAGAAGATAAACAAAATTGATAAACCTTTAGCCAGACTCATCAAGCAAAAGAGGGAGAGGACTCAAATTAATAAAATTAGACATGAAAAAGGAGAAGTTACAACACTGCAAAAATACAAAGCATCATGAGACTACTGCAAGCAGCTCTGTGCCGATAAAATGGGCAACCTGGAAGAAATGGACAAATTCTTAGAAAGATATAACCTTCCAAGACTGAACCAGGAAGAAATAGAGAATATGAACAGACAAATCACAAGTAATGAAATTGAAAGTGAATAATAATATTCCAGCAAACAAAAGTCCAGGACCAGATGGCTTCACAGGTGAGTTCTATCAAACATTCAGAGAAGAGCTAACACCCATCCTTCTCAAAAACTTCCAAAAAATTTCAGAGGAAAGAATACTCTCAGCCTCATATTATGAGGCCGCTATCAACCTAATAACAAAACCAGGCAAAGATGTTACAAAAAAAGAAAATTACAGACCAATATCACTCATGAATATAGATGCAAAATTCCTCAACAAAATACTAGCAAACAGAATCCAACAACGCATTAAAAGGATCATACACCATGATCAAGTGGGATTTACCCCAGGGATGCAGGGATCCTTCAATATATGCAAATCAATCAATGTGGTACACCATATTAACAAATTGAAGAATAAATCTATATGATCATCTCAATAGTTATAGAACAAACTTTGGAAAAATTCAACACCCACTTATGATAAAAAGTCTCCAGAAAGTGGGCATAGAGGGAACCTACTTCAACATAAAGGCTATATACGACAAACCCACAGCAAACATCATTCTCAACAGTGAAAAACTGAAAGCATTTCCTCTAAGATCAGGAAAAAGACAAGGATGTCCACTCTCACCACTATTATTCAACATAGTTTTGGCAGTCCTAGCCATGGCAATCAGAGAAGAAAAAGAAAGAAAATGAATCCAAATTTGAAAAGAAGAAGTAAAACTGTCACTGTTTGCAGATGACATGATACTATATGTAGAGAATCCTAAAGATGCCACTAGAAAACTACTAGAGCTAATCAATGTATTTGGTAAAGTTGAAGGATACAAAATTAATGCACAGGAGTCTCTTGCATTCCTATATACTAACAATGAAAGATGAGAAAGAGAAACTAAGGAAACAATCCCATTCACCATTGCAACAAAAAGAATAAAATACTTAGGAATAAATCTACCTAAGGAGGTAAAATACCCGTACTCAGAAAACTATAAGACACTATGAAAGAAATGAAAGATGACACAAGAGATGGAGAGATATATCATGTTCTTGGATTGGAAGAATCAATATTATGAAAATGACTATACTACCCAAAGCAATCTACACATTCAATGCAATCCCTATCAAATTACCAATGGCATTTTTTTTTACAGAACTAGAACAAAGAATCTTAAAATTTGTATGGAGACACAAAAGACCCTAAATAGCCAAAGCAATATTGAAGGAAAAAAACTGAGCTGGAGGAATCAGACTCCCTGACTTCACACTATACTACAAAGCTACAGTAATCAAGACAATATGGTACTGACACAAAAACAGAAATATAGATCATTGGAATAGGATAGAAAGCCCGGAGATAAACCCAGGTACCTATGGTCAACCAATCTATGACAAAGGAGGCAAGGATATACAAAGGAGAAAAGACAGTGTCTTCCATAAGTGGTGCTGGGAAAACTGGACAGCTACATGTAAAAGGATAAAATTAGAACACTCCCTAACACCATACACAAAAATAAACTCAAAATTGGGCTTCCCTCGTGGCACAGTGGTTGAGAGTCCACCTGCCGATGCAGGGGACACGGGTTCGTACCCCGGTCCGGGAGGATCCTGCATGCCGGGGAGCGGCTGGGCCTGTGAGCCACAGCTACTGAGCCTGCACATCCAGAGCCTCTGCTCTGCAGCGGGAGAGGCCACAATGGTGAGAGGCCTGCGTACCGCAAAAAATAAATAAATAAATAAAATAAACTCAAAATGAATGAAAGACCTAAATGTAAGACCAGACATTATAAAACTCTTAGAGGAAACCATAGGAAGAACACTCTGACATAAATCACAGCAAGATCTTTTTCAACCCACTTCCTAGAGTAATGCAAATAAAAACAAAAATAAACAAATGGGACCTAATGAAACTTCAAAGCTTTTGCACAGCAAAGGAAACCATAAACAAGACAAAAAGACAACCCTCAGAATGGGAGAAAATATTTGCAAACGAATCAGTGGACAAAGGAGTAATGTCCAAAATATATAAAGAGCTCATGCAGCTCAATATTAAAAAAACAAGCAGCCCAATCAAAAAATCGGCAGAAGACCTAAATAGACAGTTCTCCAAACAAGACATACTAATGGCAAAGAGGCAGATGAAAAGATGCTCAACATCACTAATTATTAGAGAAACGCAAATCAAAACCACAATGAGGTATCACCTCACACCAGTTAGAATGGGCATCACCAAAAAATCTACAAACAACAAATGCTGGAGAGGGTGTGGAGACATGAAACCCTCTTGCACTGTTAGTGGGAATGTAAATTGATACAGCCACTATGGAGAACAGTATAAGGTTCCTTAAAAAACTAAAAATAGAATTACCATATGACCCAGCAATCCCACTACTGGGCATATACCCTGAGAAAACCATAATTCAAAAAGACACGTGCACCCCAATGTTAATTACATTAGCCGGGTCATCAAAGCAACCTAAATGCCCATCGACAGACGAATGGATAAAGAAGATGTGGTACATATATACAGAGGAATATTACTCAGCCATCAAAGAGAATGAAATTGGGTCATTTGTAGAGATGTGGATGGACCTAGAGACTGTCATACAAAGTGAAGTAAGTCAGAAAGAAGAACAGATATATATTAACGCATATATGTGGAATCTAGAAAAATCGTACAGATGAACTGGTGTGCAAGGCAGAAATAGAGACACAGATTTAGAGAACAAACATATGGACACCAAGGGGGGAACGTGGGGGGTGGTGGGGGTGATGGTGGTGGGATGAATTGGGAGATTAGAATTGAGGTATATACACTAATATGTATAAAATTGATAACTAATAAGAACCCGCTGTATAAAGAAATAAAATTCAAAAATATATTGAGATGAAAACATGAAGATCAAAACATCTCTTTAGAACTGGATCTTTACCTTAAAGATGGAAATACCTACATATATGACTGGGCTTGCCATTTTGCTTATATTACAGTATCAGCTTTTGCGTATCAGCACAAACCAATGATTGAAGATCTTCTTTTATGTGAATGCTTGGCAACAACAGAAATGGTGCGGAAATAGTCAAAGGATTGAATATCTTCTTTTGAATCATATGATTTCTTTGGAAACAACTGTGTTGATATTTGTTCTGATGGTGCAAAAGCATTTGGTGAGTTAAACTGCTGGCACATATAAAAGCCATAGGTCCAAACCATGTTAATAGTCATCAAATTCTCCACCGTTACATATTGGCAAAAAAAAAAAAAAGAAAAAAGAAAATTGCCAGTTTTATTTAAGAATGTCCTTGAAAAAGCAGTAAAAAGTATTTTTTAAAATTAAATCTTAACCCTTGAGTACCTTTTTTATTATTTGGTGTGATAAAATAGGAAGTATGCATAAGCACTTCTACTGCAAACTGAAGTGTGATGTTTGTCAAGGGGAAGAGCGCTCATGCAGTTGTTTCAGTTGTAAGCTGAACTGGTCGCTTTTTTTCATGGAACACTATTTTTGCTTGAAAGAATGACTGACAGACAAAATTATAGTTATTTAGACTTGGGTGTTCGGTAGATATTTTATCAAAATACATCAAATGATATTTAAAAGCAAATATGAATTTTAAAAAATTATATAATGAAATGTTTCAACACTTAGAAGATCTGCACAACTCAGTGAACTGACACTCTAAATAATCAGTAAGGATGCTACAAAATGGCACATGGATGAATGATCCACTTCAAGTACAAGAGGGACCAATGGATTTTAATGTCACAGAGTACAGAAAGTTA
The DNA here is from genome assembly GCF_025265405.1 of Mesoplodon densirostris. Classification (NCBI taxonomy): domain Eukaryota; kingdom Metazoa; phylum Chordata; class Mammalia; order Artiodactyla; family Ziphiidae; genus Mesoplodon; species Mesoplodon densirostris. The sequence continues at coordinate 36,491,892 of NC_082672.1, read as the reverse complement.
ATTGGCATTGCATCTAACCTTTAAGAAGCTACCACTTGTTGAGTTTTGGTGTACTAATAAAGAAGAATTTCCAGAATTATCTGCAAAGATTACTGAAATACCATTCCTTTTCCAAAAAGTTCCTTCGGGTTTTTCTGTAAAATGTTACAGAACGACCCGAAGGAACTTTTTGGCCAACCCAATATATGTGTGGTTAAATTTTCTCTATACACTTCACAAGCAACGTATGGCAACAGATTCCATATAGAAACAGATATGATGATTCACCTGTCTTCCTATAAGTCAGACATAAAAGAGATTTGCAAAAATATAAAATGCTATTTTTCTCACTTTTTTGTTTAGAAGAAAATAAATTTATTTTCATTAAAAATGTTATTTATGGTAACATGTAAGGTACTTATTTTTATTTTAAAAGAAATTAACAAATAAATATTGTTTTTAAAAAGAACAAATGGGAATTTTTCTTACTTAGCATCCAGCATTCAGCATTGTCACAGCTAGTCCCATAATCTCAAACATCCACCCTTGTCATTTAAACTGTTCAGGCTCCAGGGAAATGCTTCTTCACGTCTCTTGACTTACCTTTTTGACCCAAAAGGCAACTTCTCTGAATGCCTTGAAAATGTGTGCTTTCTGCAACTGTCAGTATTGGTGGTGGACACAGAATTGAAATAGAGGGAGGATCTGAACAGCAAGAGTGCTTAGGGGTAAAAGAAAAGACAAATTAATTAGCTTGTCAAATCCTTCCTCTCAGCACTAACATAGTAGAGTCTTACATATTAAACTATGGTGTCCTACCAATACTCAGTATCCATTTCTTCCTTCTCTTCATATTCCATTTTATTGTTTCAGAAGTAATCACAAATTTTTATGGTTATTGTAGCCATTGTACACGCTTGCTGACCATTTAGCCCTATGAAAACAGCCGTAGTAAATAATTTATATTATTCTTAAATTCTTATATAATTATAGACATAAGTGAAGGGTGATACTGAGTTTACATTATTGTATGGATCCAGACATTGCTTTAAAAGAAGGGTGAAGATTGGTGAAGCAGTAGTAATTTGATAAAATTTTTATTTGATGAAATTTAAAATATCTTGTAACATTTCTGTGATTACAAGTATTTATGATCCATTTTAATATTAAAGGAGGTCCTGAGTTTCCACTGACCCATCATCTGTCCCTAGCCTACAAAAGAAAGACAGAGTTCACTTAGAGCAGGGGTCCCCAACCCCCGGCCAAGGACCGGTAGGAACTGGACCGCACAGCAGGAGGTGAACGGCTGGCCAGCGAGTGGAGCTTCGTCTGCCGCTCCCCATCACTCCCTACTGCTCTCATTACCACCTGAACCATCCCCACCACCGCCCCACCACCAACCCCCGTCTGTGGAAAAAATTTCTTCCATGAAACCCGTCCCTGGTGCCAAAAAGTTGGGGACCACTGGCTTGGAGAGCAAAGATGTGGTAACGGATTTTTTTTCTTGAGGGAGCATATGTAGTGTACTGTGTGTTCCTTCTATCCTGCTGTCGGGAAGAAGTGATAGGGAGCATTCTCCTCAGTTCAGACTAACCAAGGGAGACTTCAAGATATGTCCCATTTGGTGGTGCGAGGGACATAAGGACTGATATCTGACTCTTGCCTATCAAACCTAAGAACTGGATCAAACAGCCTGGCAGCAGAGCAACAAGATACCATAGTGAGAGTCAAGTGCATTTATAGTAGGGGAGGGTAAAAGTGGATGTTTCCCCAAACCGATGTGGATCCCACAAACATAGCTGGCCTGAGGTTGTCTTAAAAGGGAACCCACCCTGTAGGGCCTATAGGGGAGAAGGGACCCTAACAGAAAAAATGGGTTGCCATAAACCAAGAGCTGAGGGAGAAATCAATAGTGGCATCCAGAGGATACATTTCCAGTATCAAGGGAAGTGATGTCAGAGTTCCCCAGCAGGCAAATCCTTGAGGAACCCACAACTGTCCATCATGAGAGGAAGGACATGAACCTCTGCATCTAGTATAAATCAACACCAGATTTCAAATGCACCAACAAAGAAAGTAGGGTGGGAGATAAAGCCAAGACACAACTGTCATCCTGTCTTCCACCCCCTCTTCCTCTATCTCCATCAGTATCCTAAGTCCAATGCTGTCCCATGCTACAGGAAAGGAGAACCTTTCAGCTAGATTGGAGTTCTAATATCACAGAGAACAGGACTTTATAATACTTTGAAAAGGAGAATATCCATCAATTATTTATGTTATTATTTTTTAAACATTTTTATTGGAGTATAATTGCTTTACAGTGGTGTGTTAGTTTCTGCTGTACAACAAAGTGAATCAGCTATATATATACATATATCACCATATCTCCTCCCTCTTTCATCTCCCTCTATAAGTTATTATTAAAGCTATGAGAAATCCTTCAAGATTTCGCTTAAGGGCAGAGAAAGAACTATTTGTCAAAATGAGTTTAACAGGAAGTTTTAAGAAGGAATGTAGTTGCTTTTTGCTTGTCTTCTACTGAGTACATTGTGTTCAATAAAATGATTTTGCAGGAAACATCAGCTTGGAAAATGTATTAAAGGAAATAATGATTTTTTTTTGCATTATGTTGAAAAAAACTTGGAATGTAAGGCAAATTTTGAGTTTTGCTTGTGAAAACATTTTTAAAAACCTATAAATAATACTATAAAGTTAATAAAATATCTCAACATGGACATTTTAGTATGAGTAAAACATGGACCAGGTAGAAGAAGAAATGCAGAACTTGAAGAATATTCAAGGCAAAATCTAGAATGAACCCAAACAGAATATTTACTCTTAAAGTGTTTGAAGATATTTATGAATTAATCAATAAGGGGAACTAAAAATGCAAATCAGAACTTCTCTATACAGTATGCAAAGTTTGTAGCATATATTTCTGTGGTGGTTAAATCTAGAGTAAAATAAATTTCATGGTTGTATGCTTTTGTTTATCTACTGCTGTGGAACCAATGATACCCAAACGTAGTTTCTTAAAACAACAACCATGTTATTATCTTTAAACATTCTGTGGATTGACTGGGCTCAGTTGTGTTGTTCTGCTGTTCTATGTGATGTCTCCTGATGCTGCAGTTATCTTGGAGTTCAACTGAGCTAGAACATACAAGATGCTCACTCACATGGTTAGTTATGGAGGCTGGCTGGAAACTCAGTGGGGACTGTCAACCCCACTCTCTGCAATATGGCTTTTCCTTCTGCCTTTGGCTTCTCATAGCAAGTCCGTTGAGCCCACGTGGTAGTGGGAGGGTTTCCCAAGAGCAAGAATTCCAAGAGGAAGGAAACAGAAGCTGCCAGTCTTAAAGTCTAAGGTCAGAAGTCCCAGATTATCACTTGTACGGCATTCTGTTTGTCACATCAGTACATGGTCAGCCCAGAATCAAATGAAGGAGAAATAAACTTCACCTCTCCATAGGGGAGTGGCATGTACAGATAGAGAAGGGAAGAATTGATAGCAGCCATCTTGGGAGTACAGAAACTACAGAGTGCAATTATTCTCAGAATCCTTCTTTGTTTTCATAAAGTTGTACCCCAGAGCCCCACAGGGTCCTGCTCAGTTCTAATCTCATTGACCATATTTCTGGATCTATAGCATTTAATTTAAAAACTTGTCTTCTTTACTGGAAGTTAAAATTCACATGTCTAACATTTGACAAACAACCAGGTAAAGTACATGTTGACCAAATTGTCGAGGCTGGCTAGAATCAAAATCCAGATGGAAAAAAATGGCCTAAAGTTACTTTATGCAGGCCTCTTTATGGACCAAGCATCATAAAATTAAAATCTGAGACAGTGTGTAAATTCTTTGCAGGCACTGGCCCTTCCTTGTTTTCTCCTTCCCTGGATTCTGCCTTTATGTATTAGTCATGGTTCTCCAGAGGAATAGAACCGTAAGACACATATGTGTATGTGTATTCATTCATTCATTCATTATAAGGAATTGGTTCATTTGATTATGGAGCCTGAGAAGTCCCACAATCTTCTGTCTGTAAGCTGAAGATTCAGGAAAGCCAGTGGTATAATTCAGTCCATGTCAAAAGGCCTCAGAGGGCTTCCCTGGTGGCGCAGTGGTTGAGAGTCTGCCTGCCGAGGCAGGGGACATGGGTTCGTGCCCCGGTCCGGGAAGATCCCACATGCCATGGAGTGGCTAGGCCCGTGAGCCATGGCTGCTGAGCCTGCGCATCCGGAGCCTATTCTCCGCAATGGGAGGGGCCACAACAGTGAGAGGCCCGCATACCGCAAAAAAAAAAAAAAAAGGCCTCAGAATCAGAGGAGCCAGTGGTTTACATCCCAGTCTGAAGGACAGAGAAGATGAGATGTCCCAACTCAAGCAGGTAAGCAGGAAGCAAAAAAGGTGAATTCTTCCTCTGCTTTTCATTCTATTCAGGTCCTCAGTGGATTGGATGTTGCCCATCCACACTGGGGAGGGCAGTATATTTTACTGAGTCTACCAATTCAAACGCTAATGACATCCAGAAACACCCTCATAGACACACCTGGAAATAACCTAGGCACGCCATGGCCAGTCAAGTCAGCACATAAAACTTACCATCACACTCTATGCTCCCACTAGCTGCTATTTGAGTTCAACTTCTCTGATTTTCTTCCCTGGACCTTTGACACTTGCTTGAGATCAGTTTTAAACATGATTTTCCACTTGGTGATTGAATCCTTATATATAACATTTGATAATTACCCTCTGGTTTCACACAACAGAACATGGCTAACAGGCACTCAATTTTTCCTCCAATTTGTTCTTCCTCCTTTTCTTCCTTCCTTCCTTTTCCCACTCCTTCCATTTCTCTCTTTTCTCCCTTCCCCTTTTCTTATTTTCTTTCTCTGCCACTCTTTATCCCTCTCTCCCTCCTTCTCTAGCTACTTTCCATCCCTCTCAAATAATTTTTCACGCACTTAAGTATTCAGTGCACTACTTTTGGTACTTAGGACCCAATGACCAACAAGACAGATATCAGGCTTTAAGAAACCTACACTCAAACAATAAATAAATAATTTCAAAATTAATGATTTGGTTCTAAACGTAAGTACTATAAAGAAGCAAAGAACATAATGAAAGAACATGATAGGATTCTTGAGACAGTCTTGATGGGGGGGTCGTCTTCATGGAGTGAGTGACATAGAAATTAAAATCTGAACAATGCATTCATGCAAATTAACCAGGTGAACTCTAATGGAAATGGTTGTTCAGGCAGAGGGAGTAACATGCTAATATCCTAAGAAGACAGACTACGGGAGCATTTGGAACTGAGATTCAGTGTGGCCGGGGCTCATTAGAGAAAGGAGAGTGCTGAGAGTTGAGGCTTCGAAGGGTGGTAGGGGCTAAACAATGCAGTGCCTTGTAGGTGATGATAAAGCATCTGAAGGGAATTAAGTGGAGAGGGATTAAGAAGTACTTTGGCTGCGTAGTACTGAATGACCAGGCCTGACCATTAGTGGAAGGAGGAAAAGAAATGAAAGGATGAAACTCCCAATTTAAATGAAACTTTGAGATAATCTATAATCTGTGCTTACTCATTTCATACCCATTAGTGAATAATAGTTTTAAATCTTTCAAATTGAACACAACTGTGTTTTGTTTGTTTTTACTCTTACCTAGAGTATGCTCTGCCTCTATTCTTGACATATGAATCCCTGTCTGTGTTCTGAATTGAATTCAGAAGCCTCCTTTAACTGATGCATTTTTGGACCTCACATAAAAGAAAAGGAGGATCAAGAGAATGCTGCAGTACTGTTTGTAGTTCTCTGTTTATAAGAACATATAGCAATCAATGTTTGTACCCCATGGAAGTATGGTTTCAATTTTGTCCTTGAAATCGGAGAAGAGATGTGTTGCCAGCACATATTTATTCCTGCAAAGCATCTTCTTATTTCTAGCATGTACAGACGTCCTATGAAGTTTTGCTTTCGATTTTTTCAAGTTTAGTTTCATTTTGATGTGATGAACACCTGACAAATGACAGCATTTGTTACGATGAGAATATCAGCTGGAATGCTGTGCCAACAGAGATGGTGGATAGATACCAATTGTGATGAGTCTACTACGAATATCAGCTGCTGAGTTATTTATTGAGATTTTATTTGAACATACTGGCTGACTTTCAAAACTGAACTTTGCACTGATTAGAGTCAAAGCAAGGGGCCAAGATTTTGAGGCTGAGTGTTTAGAACTTGTTGCATTTTGAACTGTGTAGCTTATAACCAGCTTATTGAATTATACAGCAGAAAAAGATGATTAATAATTATAACTTTGAAAATTCCTTATAAATGTGACAGACTCATTTACCGAAAGTTTAAAGTCTTGAAGTTTACTTATGACCAAAAATGTAGCCTATAGTCCTTTGTTGGAATTCGTGTTCATACTTTTATTTTTTATCGAGCAATTGTGGAGAAACAATAGTATACAATCCAGCATTGCTACAAAGAACACTAAAATTTGAAATATATTATTTTGGTGAATTCACTCTGGGATACAAATGTTCTATCATGATAAATGGGTTAAGGTCATCAAAGTTGGCCTTGATATTTGGGTTTCTTCTAACTACTATTGTATTTAATCCTACTGTTTCTCTTTTATCAACAACACATTTTATTATTGTTCCACTTTATTCAACTACAGTACCCATACATTTGGAAGTCCCAGAAAAAAATTCCTGTATGGCAATTTGATATCGAGAACTCAAGTTCTCGATATCAAATTCACTGTGTGAAAAACATTTAGAAAAGCTTAGAATCTGAGTGGATATGAAGACTTTGTTAAGCTTATCCACCACAGTATTTCTTACTATTTCTCCAAAGGTTATGATGTTCATATTGCTGCACAACTGAGGATTGATCTTCAGTTAAGGTTAAAGAAATGTCTCCTCAAATCTGAATTCTGTTCTCATTACTCCACTGAAGTTGTTTTCATAAAGTTCATCAATAATAGTCTATTTGTAAAATCCATTGAATTTCATAATTTTTAGCAGCATTTTTCAGTGTTGACCACTTTCCTGTCCACTCCTTCCCTTTTTCTTACTCTGTTCTCTCATATAGAAAATGGGGTTGTTGTTAGATTTAAATAAGTTAATATACGTAATCTTAAAGTAGTATCTAGCACATAGTAAGCACATAATACCTTTTAGCTATTATCATTGTTTTATTATTACTTGACTTCCTATCATGCCTGTGTTTCCCTGGAAGCAGAGCTGGTATGAAGGCAGTTTATTGTGAAATGATCCCAGGGAAGGAGTGAGGAACCAGAGGAATAAAACAAAAAATGAAGAAAAACTAACACAAAGATATATTATCAGGTTGGCCATCTCTTTGGGAGCTTAGGTAATACATTTTTAAACTGACTACATTTGTGCATTGTCTGTCATACCTTAATGGTCAAGATATCTCCATGAACGTTAACTTCTTTACACTTTTGGGTAGAGAAATTGTTAGTGCCAATCTGGTTTAGTGTGTGTCAGAGTAAGCAAGAAATTATAGGACCAGAGCACAGGCTGAAGTGAGGAGCTTTCAGGTTGCAACTTGAAAAGCTGGTCAAACACTGTGCAGAGCTGGTCACTGCTGCAGTGGCTGTAGTAAGAGGCGTGGCCAAGAGTATTTTAGGTGACGTTCAAGAGGTGTCCAATACACACATTCTCCTGGGTTTTCTCTTACCTCCTTGGTTACCCTTCCTCCCCCTCTTCACATTATAGATTCCTTATTTTGTAATGTTTTTTTAAAAACCAAATTTTGCAATACAATTCACAAAAAATCAAATATACCTATTTGAAGTATACAGTTGGTTGGTTTTGACAAATGCTTACACATCTACGTAACCACCATTCTAATTGAAGTCATAAAACACATCAGTTCTCCCCCAAATTCTCTCTTGCCCCTTTGTAATCAATACCCCAGCCCTACCTCCAGGCTATCGCTGATGAATAAAGATATTGAGCATTGTTTTGTGTACATATTGGTGATTATTTTCTTTTGTGAAATATTTGTGGAAATATTGTGTCCACTTTCACTTCAGTTATTTGTTTTCTTATTACTGAGTTGTAAGGAGTCTTTATGTATTCTGGATATAAGTCCTTTGAATATTTTCTATTGTGGCTTGCCTTTTTATTTATTTTTAGCAACGTTTTTCAAAGAGCAGAAGTTTAAAATTTCAATAAAGTCTGATTTATCAATCTTTTATCTTATGGTTCTCCTTTTTGTGTACAATCTAAGAAGTCTTTGCCTAGCCCAATAGAGCAAATGTTTCTCCTCTTTTCTCCTAAGAGAAAAGTTTTAGCTCTTATAATAGGCCTATGAAGCATTGCCAGTTAATTTTATATACGGTGTGAGGTAAGAGTCAATACTCCCTTATTTACTGTTTTTTTAAAATATGGCTATTCCATTGTTCCAGTACTGTATTTTGAAAAGATTACCCTTTCTGCATTGAATTGCCTTGGAATCTTTGCAAAAAAATCAATTGACCATAAAATGTGGATTTATTTCTAGATTCTTTATTTTGTTTCATTGGTCTATATGTCTAATCTTACATCAATACCACACTGTCTGTATTACTGGAGTTTTATAGTAAGTGTAGAAGTCAGGTAGAGTAAATCTTTTAACTTTGTTGATCCTTTAAAAAATTGTTTTGGCTCCACTAGTTTAGTTCCTTTATGTTGTCAGAAGAATTTTAGAATTTGTTGATTTTTACAAAAAGCTGGCTGGTATTTTGGTTGAGATTGCATTGACTCTATAGACCAATTTGGGCAGATTTGACATTTTAACAGTAGTAAGTCTTCCTGTCAATAAATATGGCATGCCAATCCATTTACTTCATGTTTCTTTAATTTCTCTCAGCAGTGTTTTATAATTTTCAGGTACAGGTCTTTTATATATTTTGCTAACCTTATCCTAGCTATTTTATGGTTATGCTACTATTATAAATGATATTTTATAATTTTGAATTTCCACTTTTTTGATAGCATATACTCATACAATTGATTTTATATATTCTGATTTTGTTTCATAGGACTTATTTCTTATAGCCTTACTAAATTCACTTATTCTCATAGTTTTCTTTGTTGATTCCTTATAAATTTCTACATACTCAATTATTTCATTTGTGAATAAAGACAATTTTGCCTTTTCCTTTTATATTTGTATTCTTTAAATTTCTTTTTCTTGCCTTATTTTCCTAAGACTTTTAGTACAGTATTTATTAGAAGGAGTAAGATTGGGCACGCTTGGTTTGTTCCTGATCTTGGGGTGGGGGAGAATTGAGTTTTTCACCATTAAGTTTATATTAACTATAAGATTTTTTTAGACTGTCTTTATCTGGTGAAGGAATTTTCCTTTTAATTCTAGCTTATTGAGAGTTGTAGCATTAATGGGTGTTGAATTTTGTCACAAATTCAACTGCAATTTATAGGCAATGCCCAATTTCAATACTGGCTTTCCCTTTTGTTTTTAAATAAAATAGTTACTTAATAGTTATATTATTTAGATATTAAAAAGTACTAAGTACTCCAATTCTTTATCTTCCCAGTTCCCACTCTTTCTCCATAGATAGATACTTTTATTAGTTTCCAGTATAAGCTTTCTGAGTTTCTAAAATGTATATTCTAATTTTGCTCAACTTTTTAAACACACAGCAGTCTATAAAGTGGTTTTGCACATTGCTTTTGTTCACTAAATAGATCTTGGAAAGCTTTCCTTATGTAGTCCTGCTAGGGACTGAATGTTGTGCTCCCTGTTTCATATGTTGAAGCTCTAACCCCCAATGTGATGATATTTGGAGGTGGAGCCTTTGGGAGTAATTAGGTTTAGATGAGGTTATGAGGGTGGAGCTTCCATAATGGATAGTGTCCTAGTAAGAAGCAGAAAGACCAGAGGTCACTCTCTCTCTCCACCTTGTGAGGATACAGCTAAAAGATGACTGTCTACAGGCCAGGAAAAGGGCTGTCACCAAGAACCGAATCTACTGGCACCTTGTTCTTGGATTTCCCAGCTTCCAAAACTGTGAGAAATAAATGTCTATTGTTTAAGCCACCCAGTCTGTGGCATTTTGTTATAGCAGCCCAAGTTGACTAAGACAGTGCATAGAGAGATTCCTTACTATTTCTTATAGCTACTAGTATTCTACTGTATGCATACAGAAAATGAGTGCCCTTTGATGGAAATGTGGTTTGTTTCCAATCTTTTGTTGTTTCAGGAATACCGCAGTGGATAACCATGTATATATGTCAATTCCTATAATTAGTAGCCCAGTTCAAAGGGTACAAACACTTGTAATTTTGATAGTACAAATTTGTATTAACTTTTAATTTTTCATTACCATGAAATGATGAGACTTTTGTTTGGATGTGTTATGAGAGAGCTCTGTCCTACTCGTGTCTAGATTCCACCCTTCATTTATCATTCTGCCTCCAAGTCATGTACTCTTTCTCTTTTAGTTTCAACAATGTGTCTCAGGCTAGACAATGTCAGAATGATTACATTATTTTATCATGATTTTATAGTTACTGTAAAGAATTCATAATCCCTTGATCTGCTATTGCTTGGAGTTCAATATCAGTCACATTTAATTGCATTTTTATGACTAAAGCTACTATTGTTCCCAGATTGCTACAGAAAATATATGTGCAAAATTACAACATAAAAAGATTTGTACTCTTCTCCAACACTCAAGTTGGAAAATATCTGCTATGAAATTTAACCTTCTTTCTTTGCACTGCTCTCTCTCTTTGCATGATTTCTCTCTGTCCTTGAGAAAAGGATTATATAGATTCACTTGGAGTAGAGCAAGGAAGAAGAAGAGTTACAAGTTCAGTACTATTTAGTTGATTTCCCACATTTTGAAAAAGGAATTGACTCTATCTTATTCTGTCAAAAACAATCTCATTGGCTGTAGAATCAAAGTATGTTTTATTGACCTGTTTATGTACGCTGGGTGAAGATCACACCTACTTTTGTTGTCTAATAAAAAGGAATGATGGGGCTTCCCTGGTGGCGCAGTGGTTGAGAGTCCGCCTGCCGATGCAGGGGACATGGATTCGTGCCCCGATCCGGGAAGATCCCGCATGCTGCGGAGGGGCTGGGCCGTGAGCCATGGCCGCTGAGCCTGCGCGTCCGGAGCCTGTGCTCCGCAAGGGGAGAGGCCACAACAGTGAGAGGTCCGTGTACCGCAAAAAAAAAAAAAAAAAAAAAGGAATGATGATGGGAACTTTAACAAGTCCAGTAGATTGGAGCTTCAAATATTACTTGCCTATGTGAAGGGCTGACTCTGGATTTACTTATATTAAAATAAATGCTGGCTTCATTTTCTTTTACTCCCTCTGGAAACGAACTAGAAATGGTTATGCTGGAAACAACACTACAGATGACGAGTAAATCCAAACAAATAACAAACTTTGGTAATATTTTATTCTGCTTTCTCGAAGTTTATGGTAATCAGCCCTTTTCATTCCATTCCTATCTTTTCTATCTTTGGATGCACCTCTGAAGAGAGTACAAAAGGCAGAAGGGGAAATATATGACAGAAGAATAGAACTCACTGACAGAAATTAAATGTGTGTTGCAATCTCTTGAAGGAACAGTATGCAAAGCATTCTTGGGTGACTTTAACTTGAGCAAATAACAATGCCGTAGAAATTTAAATAATTAATAATATTTAAAGAAATGCTATAGGAATGTAAAGCATCAGAGTAGCTCAGACCCTATGATAGATTTAAATTTCTCTCAAATATTTTTGGATGTTGGTGTGAGGGAGCAGGAAGACATTTAGGGCTGGAGACTCAGTAGAGCAATACATTCCCTCCTACTGCATTTAGTTAGAATGAATGTGTTCTATTCATTTATTACAATCTTTTAATGAAACATACTTAATTGGAATCTTTTGTATATCCCTTTTGTGCTAATATATTGAGTTAGTTGATTGGTTAGCTGACTTGAAAGAAATACTGGTTAAGAGCAGTGGCTTTGGAACTAGAGCCTGAATTTGAATTTTGACTTCCCTACTTATTAACTAATCAGTTGTCTCACATATTCTCCAGTTTCTCAGGTGCACAATTTCCTCATTGGTGAAACAGACATAAAAATACCACCTTCATAAGGTTATTGTAATGATTAAGTGAGATAATATATGTTAAACATTCAACATACTTTCCTGGCAAATAATAAGCACTTAATGAATGTTAATGAAAATGAAAAGAACAAAAATTATTTTTGATCCCAGTATAGGTACACTAATTGAATATGAGGAAATATGCTTAGAGATAATTACTTTAACTAAAACAGTAGAATACATGGCAAAACTTTATATATATATATATATATACACACAGAAACACATATACAATTATGCATATATACAAAGTAGTGGAGAAAAAATGCTTTTGGTAGCATGAAATGAATACACTTAATCCATTTATCTATGTTTTACAATTACTGATTCTAATATTTGTATCTGCCTCTATATTAGCACATTCCAGAAGGATAAGCAATATTTCTAGCTATGCATAATCAGAAAAATACATCTGCATGTACTTTAAGAATCCATTGGGGTGCCTGGTTCCCTGTGGTATAATGCTGTGTGTACAGCTTAGGCTAGGAATCTTTCAGGGATAGCATCATAACACATCCCATGATTTAATTCATTTTCTGGCTGGCATCGTTCCCAGTGGAGCAGGATAGACACACACACACTAACATGGCTATTGAAACAGGTTAAGATGAATCATCTGAAAATATATTAAGGCTAGGATTAGTGAGGATTAGTAAGGCTAGGATTAGTGAGAAAACCTACTAATTTTCATTTAAATGTTTTGTAACATCACGATATTAGACTGTCTGTTCAGGAACATACCACCTGCAAATTATATTTCTTTTTTAAAATCCAAAAAGTTTAACTTTGGAGTAGATGATAGAGAGCTAAAAGGAAGTGGGGAAAACTAAAAACTTATAAAGAATAAGTTTTAAATGAGATGACTGAAATTATCCAGAGAATAATTTTTATCAGTAAATATACTTTTCACCCTTTCCTCTTGATTCACATAAATTTAATAAAGAGAGTTTAAAAAGTGTATGCTGGCCTGCATTTTATTATGTAATAACGTTTGCATGGTACCGCTTTTCTGTTTCTCACTTCATCAGAACTGTTTTTCATTTGGTTGGACCTCCTCAGCTGTGACAGTGTCGGAAAAAAGCATCTGTAGTTGTGCAATCATCTACTGAAAGCTGTTCTGTTTCCATGTAGCTATACATCTCTTTGAGACCAAATGGGAGATGCTTAATGTTAATAAATAGGCAGTTTCTGCATAAATAAACACCAGGCCCTGCAATCCACAGACTTAATTATTTTTTTCTGTGCCAAGCCAAATGGACTCATAAAACAAGTGATAAAGCTGTAAATTGTGTACTTAGTTACAAATGTATTCAGAATAAATATGGTTTCTATTTGTAAATACAAATATCGTAGTGCTATGGGATTCAAACTTAATCCATTACAATAGAGAAAAATACAAATATATGACCCTTGTGCATAAAGTACATTCCTAGCAAAGTACTGCAGCAATGGATAATACGTTTGTCTTTGTTTTAGATGCCAAAAATGTGGTTCAGAGTTCTGGGAGATATGTCCAACTCACCTCCTTTCTGGCCTCTCGCTGTCCCCCCACAAACTTCAATATTTAATCTGATCAAATGGGAACATTATATGGTGATTTTCATACAAGTTGCATATATTTGCACGTATTTAAGAATATGGTCTTTAAAAAAGTGATGGTGCTAATTTTTAAAAAGAGGATGTTTTATTCTTCTATGAATATAGAAACTCAGGACTAAAATAAAGAAGCAGCCATGTTAGCTATTATTTTCTTTTGCTATGAGAATAATGTTTTACTGCTGTTAGAACAATTTGTACAAATACTCTCTTTTGTGCATTTTTTTCTTATTTCTTACAGTGAGATCATAAAATCGTGATTGACCACAATAATAAATGGTTGCCCTAGATCGGGTTTTGATGTCACAAATTCACCATTTCACTTTAGGATCAAATAGATGGAGAACTCAAACTAGGAGGAAGCAAAACCCTGTTTAAATATAAATAGCTTTGACAATTGTCTCGGATAGTTAAAAGGATTATGAGAAACATATGAAAGGTAATAGATACATGTTTGTTTGACAATAGAGTTTGAAGTTTCTTCTGTTCTGAATGTTCTACTTTGCAAAGAGAAAATGTAAATTTAAAAGATAAATTATTATATTTGATTTAAGGAATTTTTTTCTATTTAACAACAAAAGCTACTTTATAATGATAAGATTCTGGCAAACTATTGTCTTCTTTCCAAAAATAAACTACTTTAAAATAAATGTCTAATAAAAATACTTTTTAATTTTAGCAGTATATTTGGACAAATTAGCACTTCAAGAATATCCATTTATAATTAACATAAAATATAATTTAAAAACTTAAGTGCATTAAGAAATGTAAGGTCCCCATTAAGAAGCCCCACATGTTTTATGAAGTCCTGGTAGACTTCAAGTGGCTCAGCTGGCAACCACCTTCCACTCAGCCTATACTGGATACTTACTATTTACATTGAACTATCCCCCTCCAACCAGAATCCAGCATCCTTCCCGCTAACTATGTAAATATAACTATAGCGACTCCTAAAAAGTAGTTTGGTCACTAAAACCACTTCTGCACCAGCCATAAGCTTTTCATGCCTAAACTGAAAATTGAATTCATTTCTCAAATCAAATGTTACTTCTTCTGTGTAGCTTTCTTCAATTTTCTAATCCCACCTCAACTGAGTTAAATTTAGGTCTCCCTCCTGTACAATCCTATTACATTTTCCCTGGACACACACACACACACACACACACACACACACACACACTTGCACTGGAGCCATGCCCATATTTTAATGTATATCCTGAGTTTGCCTGGTCATCTCCTGTATGTGATCATGGAATGACATGGAAAATTTCTTATTGTACACTCATTAAATAAAAAAATCCAATTAATATGTGATGAGTAAGTGAGTGAGTAAATGAACTGATGAAAAGCAGTTAGGAGAAAATTAATTTGGCACCCTAAATCACAGATAAGTTACTCATCCTATGAACTCTTTTTTTTAAATTTAATTTTATTTTTTTAATACAGCAGATTATTAGTTATCTATTTTATATGTATTAGTGTATATATGTCAATCTCAATCTCCCAATTCATCCCACCACCACCCCCCTCCCTGCTTTCCCCCGCTTGGTGTCCATATGTTTGTTCTCTACATCTGTCTCTATTTCTGCCTTGCAAACCGGTTCATCTGTACCATTTTTCTGGATTCCACATATATACGTTAATATATAATATTTGTTCTTCTCTTTCTGACTTACTCCACTCTGACAGTCTATAGGTCCATCCACATCTCTACAAATGACCCAATTTCGTTCCTTTTTATGGCTGAGTAATATTGCATTGTATATATGTACCATATCTTTATCCATTCGTCTGTTGATGGGCATTTAGGTTGCTTCCATGTCCAGGCTATTGTAAATAGTGCTGCAGTGAACATTGGGGTGCATGTGTCTTTTTGAATTATGGTTTTCTCTGGGTGTATGCCCAGGAGTGGGATTGCTGGGTCATATAGTAATTCTATTTTCAGTTTTTTATGAAACCTCCATACTGTTCTCCATAGTGGCTGTACCAATTTACATTCTCACCAACAGTGCAAGAGGGTTCCCTTTTCTCCACACCCACTCCAGCATTTGTTGTTTGTAGATTTTCTGATGATGCCCATTCTAACTGGTGTGAAGTGATACCTCATTGTGGTTTTGATTTGCATTTCTCTAATAATTAGTGATGTTGAGCATCTTTTCATATGCCTCTTGGCCATCTGTATGTCTTCTTTGGAGAAATGTCTACTTAGGTCTTCTGCCCATTTTTTGATTGGGTTTCTTGTTTTTTTAATATTGAGCTGCGTGAGCTGTTATATATTTTGGAGATTAATCCTTTGTCCATTGATTCGTTTGCAAATATTTTCTCGCATTCTGAGGGTTGTCTTTTTGTCTTGCTTATAGTTTCCTTTGCTGTGCAAAAGGTTTTAAGTTTCATCAGGTCCCATTTGTTTATTTTTGTTTTTATTTCCATTACTCTAGGAGGTTCATCCTATGAACTCTTGATCTTCACTCTACATGAACCTGTTTCTAGACTCACAATCTAAAATTCATTTAATAGCAAAATGAGAAATATAATTCAGTTCAGCTTGCTATTTAAATATGAAACTATATTGCTTATATGATAATGTTCCTAAATTCTGAGAGAATTAAATGGACTTCACCTTTTACTCTTTCTATGAAAAGTATCTGAATCCAGAAGCAAGTAATAATGGAGAAATTATTCATAAGATGATTCCATGAATACAATGTGTCTTAAGTATTTATGAGGCTCTTTGAAAAGAGTGTTCAAATTGTTGGAAGTTTGGAAAACAAGTGCTTGCTCCTTTGCAACTTCCAGTCTTTTTTTGAATGAGAAGAGTAACAAACAGGTAATAGCAGATATATATTTTTTAAATATTTGGATTTAGGTAATTAATGCTCTTTATGTCCTCTTATGTTTTTGTTTTTGTTGAGAAGACATTTACATATTTTTCTTCCTACTATATATATATTTTATAATTGAAAACAATTCTCTCATTAACTATTAATTAGTTTATCTGAGTTTGCTACATTGACCTTTAATCCCCCCAAAGACCTAAAAGAAGCAGGAACATCAGTCACTTAGATATCACAAAAATCAAGAAACTGAAAAAATATGCTTATTGTTTTTCATTGCTACTGTCATTTTCATTCCTTTGAACATTTAATAGTGGAATGTCTAGTTTTATTCTTTGTCCATGCCTTTAGAATAATTGTAGCTACTTTTAGTATTAATGGTAGTCTATGCCTTTAAAATTGAGCTTAATCCTATTTATTTGGGTTTAAACACTTTAAGATCCCAGATACCATATACACTTTGTGAAATTAATAATCAAGAATCTGGGCTTCCCTCGTGGCGCAGTGGTTGAGAGTCCGCCTGCCGATGCAGGAGACACAGGTTCGTGCCCCGGTCCGGGAAGATCCCACATGCCGCGGAGCGGCTGGGCCCATGAGCCATGGCCGCTGAGCCTGCGCATCAGGAACCTGTGCTCCGGAAAGGGAGAGGCCAGAACAGTGAGAGGCCCGCATACCGCAAAAAAAAAAAAAAAAAAAGAATCTATTGTGTTTGATTAAAAGTGATAGAAACAGCTCTCAAACTAGCTTAAGTGAAAAAGGAAATTTATAGGAAAGATGCTGGGATAGATCACATAAAGGAAGGTATCAGGAGCTAGGATAGCCTGAGGGATGTCAGAAACTCTCTGCCTCTAATCTGTGCTTCTTTCTGGGTTTTAGGGACATGGCTGCAGGGAGTTCTGGGGTCTCAGATTTGAGCTTCACAATCAGGGAGGAAAGAATGATTCTTATCTTCTCTAGCAAAAAAATCCTTGGGAAGAACTCTGACTGGCTCACCTCACCGCATATACCCATCCCTGGACCAATCGCTGTGGCCACAACTAAAGCAAATTATAAGTGATCCAGCCTGGGTCACATGATAACCTCTGTGGTCAAGATATGGGACTGTTTTTCAAAGGATGATGACAGGGATACCAGGCCATCAGTGGCAATAGCCACTACAAAAAGAAACCAGTCACTTTTATTTTATTAACCCTTTATTCCTCATTCTGTAACATCTTACAGAGATTATAGAAAAAATGATGATTTGTATCAGGTGTCAAATATTTGTAATGGTACTATTAATTTAAAGGTGGAAATATTGTGTCTGTACAACATTTAAATATTTGCTCTGGCTAGGGTTTATTATGAAAAAGAAAAAGAAAAAAAGAAATCACCACTATTGAGGCCAGATGTTAAAGAGAAAATTTAATTGAAACATTAGAATGTAATGGGTTATGTGATTTTAAAGTGAGATGCCAGGCCAAGATGAAATTTTTCAAAGGAAGTGTCTGTAAAAGGATGTCTTGACTGTGAAAACCCCTTATTCTCATTGGAAATATAAACAGTAAAGAAAGCAGAGAGGGAGAGGAGATTAGTGAAAAGGATTTTTTGAACAAAATTATGATTCCCTCTTCATCTTGAGAGAGGATTTCTAACAGGATTACTCAAAAAGGCTGACCTATGGCCCTGCAGTTAGGGAGTCACAGGGAAATAAAGAGGGTAAGGGAGTGGTTGGCTGCAATAAAAGTCACACTATATTAGGTATGTGGGTTTAAGGATGCCTGAGTGTTTTCTGCACATCGTATGAGGTTGAGAGAGAGAGAGAGCTGGAGCAGATGCTTTATTAGATACTGTACAAGCAACATCCATGAGAGGCCAAACAAGCCTCAAAAGAAGTTAGAGGTGAATCACCAGACTCATTATGGCAGAGAAGTAAGCAACCACTGAAATGGAGCGCATTTGCCCTAGTCAAGGGAACTGCGGATCAGAGACCACCTGGAATGGGGAGAGGTAGGCTAGGGCATTTCAAACAAATATAAAAGTTCCCCGGAGGAGAAAGTGTTGACTTTGAACATCTGCCAGCCCTTGAGAAAGAGAAGGCAAGTTAAGACAGTGGCAGTCAAGTAAGAATTTTCCTGCCCCCAGCTCATCCCCTGTCCTTCCTCTCACATTGTCTCTGGAGGGAAGGTTCAAAATCATGGTTAGCAAGATGGAGGTGTAGGAGAGACCTAAAGGGAAGAATCAGAGATAAAAAGATACAAAATTAGTATCCCTCCCTGCTTTACTGGCTTCTTGCTTATAACAGGCCTACAAGCTCCATCTGGGGGACTGGAAGTAGCTCTAATTTTAAATGTGATCAGATACTTTGACTATAGCAAGAGACTGGTTGTTCTAAGTATCAAATCCAGGGTTTGATTACAGAACCAGACCCGGAGTGGTCATAGTTCTTTTTATTATCTGAAAGTGAGAAGAACAGTCATGGGCTACTTGTGCTTTATTCCAGAGGCAAAGTGAAGAGTTCATATCACTGAATAAATTTTAAGGGAGAGTGGGTGGGGAAAAATGTATATATATATATATATATATATATATATATATATATATATTTTGCGGTATGCGGGCCTCTCACTGTGTGGCCTCTCCTGTTGCGGAGCACAGGCTCCGGACGCACAGGCTCAGCGGCCATGGCTCACGGGCCCAGCCGCTCCGCGGCCTGTGGGATCTTCCCGGACCGGCGTACGAACCCGTGTCTCCTGCATCGGCAGGTGGACTCTCAACCACTGCGCCACCAGGGAAGCCCGAAAAATGTATATTTCTGATTACAATCTTTGAGTTCTGTTTTTTCCCCTCTTTCTTTCTTTCTTTCCTTCCTTCCTCCCTCCCTCCCCCTCCCTCTCTTCCTCCCTCCCTTTCTTCCTTCCTTCCTCTCTTCCTTCCTCACTTCCTTCCTCTCTCTCTCTCCCTTTCTTTCTTTCTCTCTCTTTCTTTCTTTCTTTCTTTCTTCCTTTCCTTTCTTTCTTTCTTTCTTTCTTTCACAGAGATGGTCCCTTAACTGAATTTTCAGGTTCTTAGGCTATACCTAACCAATCAATTCTTGTGAAGTGGTATCTTTTGTTCTATTTTATCAGGTCTGATACAGATAAATTCTGTGTATTACATTATTTGTGTCTATGTGTATCAGTGCATTTATATTTTATATTCTTTATCATATAGCTTACCAGGTGTCTCAATAAAATAATTATAGAAACAGCTTTGTTGAACTTAAAAGTTATTTGAGAGTCAGATTCATATTATAAAAGTAATAGAGAAAAATCAACCACTTATTAGAACTTGCAAAATATATTTTTACAGATTAAAATGAAAAACAAAATGCCATTTAAATGTTTTAATTGGTTTCAGTTTTACAACTGCAAGCCAGATGGTTTCTTTTCAAGTAGTTTATAATGTCTTTGCCAAATAACTGAATTACCAAAGCAGCTGTGATTATTAACATTTACCTAAACAGAAAAACATGTCTGCTATTTGTTTGCTAAGAGAGTACCTGCTTTATATAAGTTTGGCAAGCAAATCATGACTCTACTCTGGATAGCATAGTATTTTAATAAAATAGAGAGCAGAGGTAAAAGTGATGCCCATATTAACTCATATCCTAAAATGAATGCTGATTTAAAATTTGAACTTATTTATCATGTGTCAAAACCAAGCAATCTCTTGTGGATTCTTCCAATTTTATGATTCTACAATTGTAAATTTTATTTACATTTTTAATTTGAAGAAACTGCTTTAGGCTTTTTAAAACTCTGTTAATAATTCTCTTTAACTGCTTGTTAAAATCTTATATTCTGGAAGCAACTGGTCCTTACAGAAATATGTTTCTGATTTAAGCTTAGGTTTTCTAACTCTAAACTTTTAGCAAATGTAAATTTCTAGATACTAATTGTGACTGGAGTACTGAATGCAAATTCAATTCTGTAAAAAAAAAATGTTAAACAGAAACCTCAATTAAATAGAGATGGGAGACCAGAACGGGAAGCTCTCATGCCCTTTGACAAAAACAGAGCCCAACAGGAAAAAGAAAGAATCCTCTTCTTTCCTAGCAAGGACTCAGCCAATGAAAAGCCATGGACTCTGTTTTCTACAGCCCTCCCAACTTCCTTTTTCCCCCTCTATAAAAGTGTTCTCCTTCCCTTGCCCTGAGGGGATTTGCATGCAGTTCATCATGATTGCAGACCCCAGGTTGCAACTCTCTGCTCATTCCAAAGAAATCCATCTTTGCTGGAGAAATATCTGGCAGTCTATTTGTTTCAGGTCAAAACAATTCTCTTTAGAGCCAATTAAGGAAGGAGACATTTAAGGGGAAGTAATGGTGAGAATTGTTTCAGTTCTTTTATCAAAAAGATACATTATCAGGAAAAATTCTGATTAGAAAATGACATTGTGAATATTCCATGACAGTCCTTTTCCAACCAGAATTTTCCTTGGTAATTTACTGTTTATTTTTGTAAATAAGCAGTAAGTTGTAAACAACTTATTTTGTCTCACAAGTCTATGGTCGGCTAGGCATTTTTACTGATCTGGGTTTAGTTTGGCTGATCACAGTGGGGTTCTCTCAGACATCTATCTCTAGTCAGCTGGAGGCTCTGAGGGGCCTGGTTGGTATAGGATGGTCAGCATGGTGATGACTCAGCTCTCCTCCAGGTGTTCTTCACATTCGCAAGCTAGCCCAGGATGTTCTCATAGCAAGAGCAGCAAGAGAGTGAGTCCCGATGCACAAGAACTTTTCTCATCTCTGGTTGTGTTCTGTTTGATAACATTTCAGTGGCCAGTGTGAGTATTGTGTCTAGCTCAGAGTCAAAGAGTGGGGCAGAATGCCCTGCCTTTGATGGGAAGAGTAAAGAATTGGGGCAATCAATGCATTCAAACACATGTTCATATAGGTTTATACTTTGATAGCTCTCCTGGGTATGATGTATTCAATACTATAATTTGCTTAATAATTTCTCTATTTATGGATGTTCAGATTGATTCTACTTTTTTTTGCAATTACAGCCAATGCTGCCATAAAAATCTATGTACATACAGCTTTATACACATGTATGAATTTTAAAAATTATCAAATTTTAAACATACAAGAATATGTCCTCACCACTGAGATTAAATGGCTTTTCATATTTTGTCCTACTTGTTTCAATCTTTGCAAGTACCTTGTTTGTTTGTTTTAAGAAATAGGAATAGCTAAAGCCCCATCACTTATCCTTCCCTCCATTTCTAGAGGCAATGACTTACCCTGAAGTTGGTATGTCATTCCAGTGTGTGCTATATATGCCTTTTTATTTATGTAAAACTATACTGCCATTTTATATTTGATCATTTTTATATGTGTTATCATGCTACATGTAAGTTTTTGCAGCTTCCATTTTCATACATTATATTTTAAAATTTATCCTTATTAATACATGTAAATTTATTTCAATAATTTTAATAGCTATATTGCATTATTCCACTGCATGAGTAAACCAGTTATTGAGATGTAGTTGTGTTTTCCCAAAGTTTTGTTGTTGCAAAGAGTGCTCATATCCTTGTGCATGTTTCTTTGTGCATGTATGTGAAAGTTTATCGAGGGCAGAAACCCAGAATAATTTTGGTTTAGCAGAGTATGTGCATCTCATTTTGCTTTTTTTTTTTTTTTTTTTTTTTTTTGCGGTACACGGGCCTCTCACTGTTGTGGCCTCTCCCGTTGCGGAGCACAGGCTCCGGATGCACAGGCTCAGCAGCCATGGCTCACGGGCCCAGCTGCTCTGCGGCATGTGGGATCTTCCTGGACTGGGGCACGAACCTGTGTCCCCTGCATTGGCAGGCAGACCCTCAACCACTGTGCCACCAGGGAGGCCCAGGTATTTCCCCCTTTTAAGATAATATAATTCATGTTTAGAGAGATTAAGCCAGTTGCCCAAATTCTCAAAGCTAATAAGTGACAGAGGTGTACTCTGATTCCAGTTTATTTGACTTCAAGATCCATTTTAATCTCTACTCATACTGACTTCCAGTAAAACCTCCAGTGTCAGAGGCTGCTTGTTATTTACACGTTCTTTGGTTTTTAGCTAGGTACATTGTAGCTACAAATAGCATTTTGTACCCCAACTTACATCTTGGTGTGGTCATGTATCAGAGTTCTGTCCAGAGGAATAGAAATGATATGGTATGGTTGACCCTCAGTTGAGGGGGTGGAGTTGGTTCCAGGACCCTCCCCTCCCCACAGATACCAAACTCCCCATGCTCAAGTCCATTATATAAAATGGCACAGTACAGTGGGCTGGCTCCACGTCTGCTGATCTGGAGGGCCAACTGTATATTTGACTTTAAGATACGGACCCTAAAGAAAGGGGCATGTGCTTCATTTCCACTTAATCCTTTGTTCTTGCTGGAGCACTGATGTGCTTACAGAAGATCAAGTTTAAGGATGTGTCCATGTTAAAAAATCAGTTTTCCATAATGAATAAGACATTTTTGTTACTGCCTTTGCTAGTCTCATAATATAGTTAACCCTTGAACAATGCAGTGGTTAAGAGCACTGACACCCACCACAGTCGAAAATCCCAGTCACTACAGTAGGTAAATTATCCTTATTGGACGTTTCACATCCACGGATTCAATCTAATTGTGTAGTACGTATTTACTGGAAAAAAATCCATGTATAAGTTGACCTCAGTAGTTCAACCCATGTTGTTCAAGGGTCAGCTGTACGAAAAACCTCATTTAAATCAATTTTTAAAATATAAATCACTTGGACTAGATTTGATCAAAATTTTAAAAAGTGGATTCCTCTCTCCATTTTATTATAAATTTATTTTCCTATAGAGAAGTAATGTCACCACATTAAATAAGTAAGAAATAACAGAGAAAAAAATGACCCATAAATTGATACCCTTTATTCACATTTTGTGATTTTTCTTCTAGCCATTTTTAATAAACTTTTTTTAAACAAAAGATATAAAGCAAATTACATATTTCTACCTGGTGATTAAAATCATTATTTTAAGTGAGTGCATGGCAGTCCATGGAAACACTACATTTATTTAACTGGGCATTTTATGTTATTTCCAGTTTTTTGGGTGATAAATTTCATTTCCACCATATACTGAATATTTAAGTTTTAGAAAGTTACCTTTGGGTCTCTCTTTCCTTCCCTGTAAATGAAGATAATGATGGTACTTACCTCTAAAGGCCTAGAGAAGATTAAATTCACTCTTGCTTGTTAGGTGTTCAGAGCAATTCCTGACACATGGTAAATACAAAGAATAAAACTTCTTTTTTATTATATATTTTAAGGCTGAGATGACTGAAGAAGACAGACTTGATGAAGTGTAAGCAGAAACTAACTTTATCCCTTCTCTCGTTCTCCCTCCAAACGTGATCTTTTTTTATTTCTTAGATGGAAATCTCAGGATTTTACTGTCTCTCTTAGGTAATAAACTAAAAGCCCCTCTGTTTTTCTTTGTTTGTTTTTTGCGGTACACGGGCTTCTCACCGCTGTGGCCTTTCCCGTCGCGGAGCACAGGCTCCGGACGCGCAGGCTCAGCGGCCATGGCTCACGGACCCAGCCACTCC
The DNA here is from genome assembly GCF_025265405.1 of Mesoplodon densirostris. Taxonomy (NCBI): domain Eukaryota; kingdom Metazoa; phylum Chordata; class Mammalia; order Artiodactyla; family Ziphiidae; genus Mesoplodon; species Mesoplodon densirostris. The sequence goes on along the minus strand of NC_082672.1, from coordinate 36,467,736 downwards.
GCAGCATGCGGGATCCTCCCGGACCGGGGCACGAACCCGCGTCCCCTGCATCGGCAGGCGGACTCTCAACCACTGTGCCACCGGGGAAGCCCCAGCCCCTCTGTTTTGATGATAAAAAGTCTAGTCTAGTCTCATAATCATCCCATCATTGCAATTCAATCCAGAAGAAAAACAAAAACTTTGAACTCTTACCCAGTTTAAAGCTTCTCTCTCCCTTGTGCCTGATCCAGACTGGGAAGCCTGGAGTGGGAGAGGAAAGTGTATTACTTTCTTCATTATAGCCTTGCTCTCTTTCTCCTCTAACTTTCCAATAAAAGTTGCTAAATAATAAGTAATTTGAAAATTTCCTCATTTTCTTAAAAATTCTTGTGTTGTTTTTTTTCTCCCAGATAAATGTCATGGTTTTTTTAGGGATTTAAGACAAAAAGTATTACCTGGCAATAAATGGTTAGTTTATTCTTGTTTTCTTGACAATTAACCAATTGATGTCATTTAGCTTTCTTACAGAATTCTTATTAATTTATTCATGGAAAGCGTTGCCAGTTTGAAAACTGTCTGGAGTCATGAAATTAAAAAAAAATCCTGATGATTTGATACGGGCCCATTACCAGCTGAGTAAAATTGTTAGACTGCAGTATTTCTCTTCTTTTGCCCTGTCCTGTTCCAAATAATGTTCTAATAGCAGTTATTCTTCATAGTGTATAAACTGATAATAAAATGTTACAGAAAAATTGTTAGCAATGTAGATCTTACTCTAAGTTATGATTTTTATTTCTATTTAGCATCTCCTAGCAATATCCATTTCTTATGGATTAGTATGTCCTACTTCGAAGGCATAGTTTATCATGGAAAATACATCAAGAAGTCTAAGTTTTCTGGCATTCATAACAAGAATTCGTTTCAAAGCCAATATCTTTCATCAATACTGGAAAATAGATTTGTGTCCCTGTAACCACTCCATATGCAATCTAAAAAATGAGGTAATCAGTGGGGGGAAGAGGGGAAGAAGAGATGTACTTAGCTGAGCTAAACATTTGAAATATGAATATTAATTAAGAGACTATACGAGTTAGGTGAAAATTTCCAAATCTGCTGGAGTAATTTGTCTTACAAACCACTGGACTGGTAAAAAACTGAAATAGTGCACATTCCAAAATTTTGTGAAATTCTGTATCTTGCACATGATGAATGAAGCCATGACAGAGCTGTTTTAAAGTTACAGAAATTTTTGGCAACTGTGCTTCATCTAGCTGATTAAAATTTTTATTTTAATCATTATTATAATCAACATGATATTTTAAGGACCAAACAACACAATGTGTCAAAACCTTTTGCAAACTATGATTCAGCCTAAATAGTGTTAGTTACTGTCAACACTTTTTGTAATGTTTTGCTGATAAGCACAAAAGTACAAGTCAGAAATAATCTTCTAAATCATTCATTTCATTTAAAATGATCCAAAAATGTTGATTCAGAGTAATACATTACCTAGTAACATATTCCATATGTATGCATTAGTACAATTTATGAAAAGTAAAATCAAATTGTTTTCCAAGATTATGTCAAACAACAGAAAGTATTGTCAATTAAGTTTTTAGGTTTTCTAATGTAAATAATTTTCTTTATTTTAATGTATTTTAAATGAAGTACTTTAATGAAATTTTTAATGTATTTTAATGAAATTCATTCAGTAAACACTTAAACCATATACAACATCAATTACCTAAAATATGAAACATCTTATTATTTCTTGTTTTAAGTATGTTTATTACAGAATATTGGATAACATTTAAAATAATGAAACAAAATTATCCATATTCCCAATACCTAAAAACTGTTCATATTTTGGTATGTTTCCTCCCAGTGTTGTGTGTGTGTGCATGCATTCAATATTCTTCAGATCATATTATAATTAATTTGGTATGTAGGTATTTTTTTCCCACTTGGCACTAACATGGACCTTCTTCTAGGCTATTAACAACTTTCATAAATGTCATTTTTAATATGGCCATAATAATATTTAACTGAAAGTATGTACCCAAATTTACACATTAGACATGTTTAAAAAATATTTTTAAGAACTCTGTGCATAAAATGTACCTTATATTTAGGGGTAATTTCCTTAGGACAGATTCTGAAAAACAAGTGCATCATTGTTTTAAAAAGAATCTTAATAGACACCAACAAATGTCATCAACAAAAGACAAAAATTCTCGATAGCTTAATATAATTGTTTCTCATGTACAGCAAGTCCTTAGAATAGCATGAGAGGAGGAAAATCCTTCAATAACTTTCCTTGAATACATTTTATTTTTGTCTTCCCAAGGTAAACAGCAGTATCAAAGAGGCCTTGCCCTTTTCAGATGAGGGCAAAATTTACATTAGAAGAAGAACAAGTTGGGATAAAGAAGGATGTATTGATCCTTCTTGTGTCAAGATCCTGTCCAGATCTTGTCCTTCCTATCTAGACTCCCTTTTACTTTCCCTGGATCTGGAGTCAAGTGCTGTCATCACTCAAGGCACTTCCAGTTTTGGGAGAAGATTCTAGTTGTGTGGGATAGGGTTAGCTGCCTCATGAATTTTAACCCGTTGAATCGAAGGAACTTAAATTACTGAAAAACTGTAAAAGAAAAGGAGGCCATTTTGAAAATTTAGGTTATGATGAAATTTTCCAATGTTTTCCTCTGTGATTCTTTAGTAAATGAAGGTGAAAGTCTATAAAAATAAAGAAAAAACTTTATTTTAGGAAAGCAATTAAGCAGAAGTTAGATGCTTCTCTTACACTTAAAGACAGTATGACATATCAGAAAATTAAAACACTGAGGTTAATGCCTTAAATTTTCCACATAAATTCTTTTACTTTGAGCCACTCAAACTCTCTGACCATTTAATTTCATGTAAAATAGAAATAACAACATCCATACTAGACTTACTAATGTCATAGTTTTGTTAAGATCAAATAAGATAATGTACAAGGACATACTTCATTACAGGGATAAATACAGTTATTACCCTCATATTCTATTCAACTATTCTTTTAAATATGTAAAAAATGTAAAAACAGAGGTATTTTCATTGTAAAAGTTATGAAAAATTGCAGATAAATCGAAAATTCTCTTTGATTCCTGTTCCTTGGCTTCTACCGACCTACCAAACTATTGCAGAGAATTACTTGTTAGAGTTACCTATTAGTTTGCTCTAACAGCACTGCCCACTATGGTGGCCACTAGTGACACATGGATATTAAATGTAAATTAATCACATTTAAATGAGATTAATATTGTTAGTCACACTAGCCATATTTCAAATGCTCAACAGCCACGTGTTACTATATTGGACAGAGAAGATAAACACATCCATCACTGAAGAAATTTCTACTGAACAGCCCTACTCTAGAATTAAGTCCAGGAAGAGAGCCTGTGGTAGGCAGAATAATGCCCTTCTCCCCCAAGATGTCAATGCCCCAATCTCTAGCATCTGAAAGTGTTAATTAGAGAATAAGAGAATGTGAAGATTTGATTAAGAATCTTAAAATGGGAAGATTATCCTGGATTATCTGGGTAGGCCCAATGTAATAACAAGGGTTCTTAGAAGAAGTCAGGAGGATCAGAGTCAGAAAAAGATGTGCTGATAGAAACAGAGGGTAGAGTGATGTGCTTTGAAGATGAAGGAAGGGGCCTTGCCTCAAAGAATGGAAGTGGCCCCTAGAAGGGGGAAAAGGCAAGGAAACAGATTCTCCCTTAGAGCCTCTAGGAGGAAGGCTGACACCTTGATTTTAGGATTTCTGATCTGCAGAACTGTAAGATGATACATTTGCTTTGTTTTAAGCTATTAAGTGTGTGATAATAGCAATAGGAAGCATACACATGACAATATGTGCTTCCATTCCCCCCTTTATGCACATTGTCTCCAATTATTTCTATTATATAGATAGAGCTACAAAAACGTTTTTCTATATGCAGGAGCTAATATTAGATAATGAAAACTGCTACAGAGAAAAATAACCCACTGAAAGTGTTAAGATGTTCAGGTTGGCAGGGATATGTGCAGTGTTATGTTGGTAAATGTTTAACCACTTGCTTTCCAGAAAAAAACAAAATTTGCCAGTTCCCATGGCATAAATATTTCTACCATGACCAATTTCTAGCTACTGATGTAACGTCACTGAACACAAGAGCTGGGAACATATGTCAGTTTCTGCACAGTACTGGATCCGGGTATGTGTGTGCACATGTGTGTTTCTAAGTACATATGTGTGGAGTTCCTATTTTAAATAGAAGGTCTTTGTGATACTGACAGAGACTTGAAAAAGATGATGGAGACACTTATGAAGATGAATGGGGAAAAATATTCTTGGCAGAGGGAATAGTAAGTGTAAACACCTGATGGGAGAGTGGTTGGCATATCTGTTGGATTTCAGGTATGTCTGAGAGCAATCAAGGAGTCTAATATAGCTGGAAGAGAGTGAGCTGCTGAATTGTGGGAGATCAGGTCAAAGAGTTAACTGTATATTCGTAGGTTTCTTTGCATTTAGGGGACAGATAACGCTTCATAAGTCATTGCAGGGACTTTTATTTTGAGGGAAAAGGAAGGAGATTGGGGAGAAGAGTGACATAATCTGAGTTAAATTTGGCTCTTCTGTTGATGATAAATAGAAACAGACTGAGACACCGGAGGGTGTTGCACAAGTGAGAGATGATAGTGGCTTGGCCAAAAGTGATAAGATACTGCAAGTAGAGGGGACAGAATTTGCTGAAAAATTGAATATGGGGGGAAAGAAAGTGAGGAGCCAAGGTTGACTCCAAGATTTTGGCTTGAGTAATTGAAAAGAAGAAAGTGTTATCAGCTGTGACTGAGAAGATGGTGGGAGAATCAGTTTGGGGGTACAGGGGTGTATCAAGAGCTAATTTTGAATGTGTTAAATTTAAGATGACTTTAAAAAATTCCAGTTCAATGAAGAATTGGATATACATGTCTGATTAGGGAAGAGAATCAACTGGAGATGTACATTTGGTACTTAAAGCCATGGTACTGGATGGAGGTCATAGAGGGAATGAGTGTAGGTAGAGAAGAGAAGAAATCTGAGGACTAAGTCTTGGGATACCCCAGGATTTAGAGATAAAGAACACAAAGAAACCAGAAAAGGAGACTAAAAGGCCATCAGGTAGGAGGAAAACCAAAAGAGAATAGTATCCAATTAAAGAAAATGTTTCTTGGAGGAAAGAATCATAAAAGCCAACAAATATTCCTGGTTAGTCAAATAAACTGAAGCCTGAGAAATGAGCACTGGATTTGAAAGTGTTATTGATCATGTTAACCGAAATAATTTTGGTGGAGAGATAGGTACTAAAGTCTGATTGCAGTGGCTTCAAGAGAGAATGGGAGGAAAGGATTGGAGACATAAAATTTAGCCAATCCTTTCTAGTTTTTCTGTGAAAAAAATGAGAAGAAGGTTGCTAAATATAAGATCCAGAAAGAGTTTTCAAAAGATTGGAGATATTATAGCATGTGTTTGTGCAGATGAAAAGAAAATTCAGCAAAGAAGGAAAATTCATGAAGCAAAATAGGGGAGAGTTGCCAGAGAATGTCCTTAAGAAAGGGAGTGAACTGGGATCTAGGGCACACGTGGATTAGTTGGCCTTAGATAGATGGTTCATCCATGGGAGCAGATGGAGATTGATGGGTAGATATGGTATTGGGAGCATGTGGAAAGTCTCTATGGGGTGCTTCTATTTTGTTATTAAAACAATGTCATCAACTGAGGGTTAGGATGGGGTAGGGAGTGTAGGGAGACTTGAAGAGAATGGGTGAATGAATGGACTTCAGAAATAACAAAAGACTGTAGGCTGTACTTAGAGGCTCAATAAAATGGTCATGTACTTACCTTGAGACCAGACACAAACTTGCATGTTTTTGTTAAGACAACATCAATGTACAGATGCAAATACAGAATGGATTGAGATTTTTTTTTTTTTTTCCTGTACGTGGGCCTCTCACTGTTGTGGCCTCTCCCTTTGCTGAGCACAGGCTCCAGACGTGCAGGCCCAGAGGCCACGGCTCACGGGCCCAGCCGCTCTGCGGCATGTGGGATCCTCCCAGACCGGGGCACGAACCCCTGTCCCCTGCATCGGCAGGCAGACTCTCAACCACTGCGCCACCAGAGAAGCCCTGGATTGAGATTTTAACATAAGCAGGGTTGTGTTTTTGTCAATTGAGTATGAGGGGAAAAAAAAGAGCCTGACTAGAGAGTTAAGGATATATGCAAGAGGATATTATGGTGATGTACAATAGACCACAGGAAGGAGAATAAAAAAAAGATTAAGGTTAGGGACATGGTAGAGACAGAGAGGACAGTGATCCAGTAGCATGTAAGAATTGTTGAAGTGGGAATACTGGAGGAAGTGAGTTCCAGAGATAAGGTTGAAGAGTAAGACAACTGAATTGAGAATATGGAAAGGTATTAGTAATGACAAGGCCTAGTGTATGACCACAGATGTAAATGGCTCATAGGATAAAAGATAAGATTATTGGCAGAGAGGAGATCTTGAAAGTGGGAGGCCAGATAGAAGGATCTATGTGGATACTGAAAGCACAACACAACAACTTCTACAGCATTAGTATTAGAGGTAATTACAAATAACATCACAGTGATATCAGAGTGGTCAGACTAACAGTGTTCCAACATGTCTTGAGTACTTGTTAGAAATGCAAATTCTCAAGTCCCATTGAGACTTACTGAACCAAGAAACCAAGGGGTGGTGCTTCAGGTGATGCACAATGACGTCTGAGAACCACTTACAGGGGCAGCACAGAAGATGGAAGAGTTAATTTGCTTGGAAAAGAAGGATTCAATGAAGTAGCATTTAAACTACAACAGAAGTTATTGCAAGGTTAAATGTAGGGGCCTTAAAATTAAAGGGAGCAGCATTTGTAAAGAAAAGCTTGAATCATGAAAAGACCTCAGATAACATAACATAAAATTACGTAAAAGTGAAAAACGTTAGCTAGTAATATCAGAAAATCATGCCTTGCTAGGAAGCCATTGGTTCTTCAAGAATCCTGATGAAACATCATAGACTTCTTTCTATTCATCTACTTTTTCTTTCATTGGTATTAGGCTCAGTAGAGAATGAAAGCTGGGACAGTAAGTGTGGCTGCTTTGGCATATCAACATTTTCCACAATTTCCCAACGTCTCTATCGAACACTGAAGAAATTGTTTCAAAGAGCTAGTGCTAAAGGCTAAAGCCGCAATGCTCGCCCGTCTATGACGTCACGGGGCGCCCACCGAGGGTGTATTCCATCAACAGCTAGACGCCGCGGGGGGGCGGGGCTTGAGCGTGCTGACGTCACTACCGGGCGCCAGGCGCGCTCAATTGGCGGCGGATTCAAACGTTCCGGCCCGGTCTCAGGGCCTGTGGGAGAGTAGGAGTCGGGGTTCTCGGTGTCCCCGAGAACGTGAGCTGCAGTGCGGGGCAGGGAGGGCCTAGGAAGCTTAGGCAGCTGGTGCCCGAGCCGGAGGGAGAGGATGGCGCTCTCGACCACAGTCTCGCAGAGGAAGCTGATAAAGCGGAAGGCTCCCCGCGGTTTTCTAAAGCGCGTCCTCAAGCAACGGAAGCCTCACCTCCGTCTGGAGACAAATTGCGACCTACTGGTAAGATTTTGTCCCTTCTAGGACTGGAAGTGGGGTGGAGACAGGGGAAATAACCCCCAGCCTTTATTTTGCCGCCCCCAGCCAATCTAGCTTTCAGGCCTACGTTTGAGGTGTTCGCAGCAACAGCTGGGCGGGTTTGCCCCAGCCTGCCATATCAGTTAGTATTCCTGATGCTGAGTTGTTTTGGGGCCCTCTGAAATGTAGATATCCTGACCTTTTTTTTACAGGAGGCTATTAGCCACATCAATTTAAGGAGAAAACTAACGTTAAGTTCCTGCTTATAGTTTTTCAATATCGCTATTAAGGAGCACAGCCTGGTACTGTGCTTAGTGTAATTTGCAAAGGTTCGAAAGATACATTAAAAAAATAGATTTTGGAATTCAGGCTGGGTTATTTTTATTTAAATATTGTAAAAGACATTACTGACATGCCTTTCAAAAGTGCCTTTCTCCTTGTCTTCCTTTCTTCCCCTTTTTTTTACGTTGTTAAACAAATATATTGCCCTATTTCCTCTACTTTAGCTTATTTACTAAAGAACCCTGATCCAATAGTTTATTTGTAAGTAGTCTGCTCCCAAATGAATTCGTTTTCCTAGACAAATAGAACACCTGTTTAGTTTTCAAGCCCAACCATTAAAAGTTTATCTGACTCATAGTAACTACAGCATAATGCTCACATGATAAATAACCACAACCAAACCACTGTGTAATATTTCTGTTTTGAAATAAATTAAGAGTTTTTATGTTGAATGCCTGGAATATATATCCCTCTAGCAGAATGAACACTGTTTCCCTAGGTTTAAACCATAGGAGGCACCTCCTGTGGTTTGTTACAAGAGCTCTTTGAGTAAAGGAGCCACTACAGGTGGGCACCTAATTTCCCCGAGATCAAGGATAAAGAATTGTGGATAATAGGGATATATGGCACGGAGGGTGGCTTCACAATACATCATTCCATCTCTTCTTAAGCTACATTGTCGTCCCCCCCCCCACCTCTTTTCTCTACAGCCTCTGCCAGCTCTCTACTGCCTCCCCTAATTTTAGGGTTTCTATTTTTAATAAATTACTATAGAATTGTCTTCACTTTTCCTTTCTCTGAGCCAAAACAACTGTTTTTTTTCCTTGGAAAAGTAGACCTTCTAATATCTCCTGTCCTTTCTTGTTCCTTTTTTAGACCCTGTAGGAAAAGACAATATATACTGTTTTATTACCCTCCTTCCCCCAAGGTGGTGATTAAGGTGGCACAAGTGAGCTGTATTAAAATTCTTTTGAAAATCAATTTCACTTTAGGTAATTTATTCTGAAGTCTTCACTGGTGCTGGGGTTCTTTCAATAAATGGTGGGGGGAGGAAATGTACCTGCTCTAGAATCTAGGAGACTACCAGCTCGTGTAGATTGTTGGGCAGAAATTTCTCAAGTAGTCAGATTCCTCCCACATCCACACTTGCCTGCCCCAGGTGATCCCTGGACAGGAGGACTCTATTGTGGAGTGGGATCCAGGTGGTACAGGAAAGAAGGGGAGGTGAGATTCTAAGCATTTGCAGTGGAAAGGGAATGGAAGTTCTTTTTGCTACCGTCTATTACTAGATTGTATGCTTGTCTTTGGCTTTCATAATTTCTCCTTCACCGTCTTGTATATGCCATGTATCGCTCTGGTTTCTTTACTTATGGTTTTCTGCTTGCCATTGGTACTTAATTATCTTACACAGCAGGTGTCCCACATCATCCATAAACTTCTCTACAATTAAGGTGGTCTGTTTTGTTTTCTGAACTTGGATAGCTGTAAGAGTGTACATCATACAGTGTGGCTACTGGGACCCTGACACTGTTCTCTAAGTTCTATATGTCAATGTTGTCTCCCAGTGCGGTATGCAGCTTCTTGAGGGGAAGGAACCACACATATCTCCTTTTGTGTCTTCCATTATCTTTAACACAGAACTCATCTACTTTTATGATGTCTCTGCATAAGATATTTCTTCTGTTTGAAGATGTCCTCACTCTACTCCGCTTCTCAAACTTCAGTTAGTTCAAAATTCAGTTCAAATGTCTGTTATTCAGTGAAGCCATCCTTCATGGTCTTAGAAAGCATCAACCTTACCTTCCAATATCATCTACTGTCACACATTTGTCTTTAATTAGGTTTCGTTCTCCCATCGGACTGGGAACTTTGAATTGGGAACTTGTTGTATTCCTGGTGTTTAGCATAATACCTTGAACGTTCTGAGTGTACAGTTAAAGTTGGGAGTGATGATGACTGTATGTGGATTGATAATTCTAACATTTTACTTATAACTTCCTTGTGTTACTTCATATTCTTCTGCACTGGCTTTTTATTGTTGTTTAATTTTATGACTTATTTGATTGTATATCACCAGGGCCAATACTAGTGAGTGTATATTAATCTCAAATTGTTCGGCTTTCTTGTGACTCAGTTTTTAGATTTATCACTAAGGAATACTGTGCAAATATCTGGGTACTTACAGTTTATGTAAAACTCAGAAGTGCTGTGAGGAAGTGGGGAAGAAGTCAGGCTGGCCCAGTCTTTTGGTCACCTGAGACTGTCAAATGGATACCTCTTTGTAAATTATCTTTTGGTTTACCTTTCAAGCAAGCTAATTTTTTATTTTTCCAAAGTGTAAGTTCTTGATGGAATGGCTTTCAGGATTGAATATCTAGCTGAAACCATAAAATTTGCTTTTGTTCTGACCATTTTAATTTAAATCTTAGTGCACTTGAGTGACACCACTCAATTAACTGTTTTATTACAGAGAAATAGGTTGTTTAAAAAAAAATTCTGACATAAGAAAAAGTAATATTAATTCAGTATCTATGGTTCATGCCCATGAAGAGTAAAGGACTCAAGCCTCAAAACAGAGTGTGGTTTATTTGGGATTGGCTAAAAAAATTTTTTGCCTAATTTGGGGAGATATGGATGGATCTTTTGTTCATGCAATAATAATTGACTACCTACTGCATATTGGGCCATGGGCTAAAGGTCACTGGGAATATAATGTCTGGGAAGATAGACATGGTTTAGCCCTTATAGTACATTGAAGAAGACAGGTGAGAAATTGCTGCCTAATGTATGTAGTATGTATAGTGATAAGAAGTTCAGGGTGCCATGGATCTATATAAGCTTACATATTGGGAGGAATTGGGCTTTTCAGAGAAGTCTGTAAACCAGTAGCATGGCTGTAGGCAAACTTATATTTGAATACTGAAAGAAGTTCAAAAGACCTAGTATAGAACTGAAAGTTGGGAAAGGTGAGAGATGAAATTAAAAAAGCCTAGTCAAGTGGGGTTTAGTACTAAGGAATTTGGAATTTTTCTTGAGGCATCTGGAAGATATTTAACTTTAGAAGTAGAAAATACAGATTAACGGAGGAAATTGAGCCATGTTATGGAGTACTTTTGTTGCAGAAGGAAATGGTATATCACTGGAAGTTTAAAGAAATTTTGAATGACATGGTATATTGTAGAGAATCAGGATTGGGTGATTTAGCTCAGAGTTCTTGTGAGAATTAAACAAGACAGTGCATCAAAAAGTACCAAAAGAATATCTCCTTCCATAGGTTCTTTATCATGTTAACTTTAAATTCCCAAACTCCTCTGCTTGCCCCAAATATCACTAAAATATTCTTAAACATCTATAACAATCCACTAAAGATTTCTGCATAATAATTTAAAGCACCACATTACCTAATTTTTTAACATTTGGTGAACTGTTGGGGAGAGTTAAGTATTGTGTGTTTTTCTTTAATTTTATTTTTTTATACAGCAAGTTCTTATTAGCTATCAGTTTTATACATTAGTGTATATATGTCAATCCCAATCTCCCAATTCATCCCCGCCCCCACTTTCCCCCCTTGATGTCCATACATTTTGTTCTCTACATTTGTGTCTCTACTTCTGCCTTGCAAACTGGTTCATCTGTACTATTTTTCTAGATTCCAAATATATGCATTAATATACAATATTTGTTCTTCTCTTTCTGACTTACCTCATTCTGTATGACAGTCTCTAGGTCCATCCATGTCTCTACAGATGACCCAGTTTCGTTCCCTTTGATGGTTGGGTAATATTCCATTGTATATATGTACCACATCTTCTTTATGCATTCGTCTGTTGGTGGGCATTTAGGTTGCTTCCATGACCTGGCTGTTTTAAACAGTGCTGCAATGAACACTGGGGTGCATGTGTCTTTTTGAATTATGGTTTTCTCTGGGTATATGCCCAGTACTGAGATTGCTGGGTCATATTGTAATTCTGTTTTTAGTTTTTTACGAAACCTCCATACTGTTCTCCATAGTGGCTGTATCAATTTGCATTCCCACCAACAATGCAAGAGGGTTCCCTTTTATTTACACCCTCTCCAATATTTGTTGTTTGTAGACTTTCTGATGATGCCCATTCTAACTGGTGTGAGATGATACCTCAATGTGGTTTTGATTTGCATTTCTCTAATAATTAGTCATGTTGAGCATCTTTTCATGTGCCTTTTGGCCATCTGTATGTCTTCTTTGGAGAAATGTCTATTTAGGTCTACTGCCCATTTTTTGATTGGGTTGCTTGTGTTTTTAATATTGAGCTGTATGAGCTGTTTATATATTTTGGAGATTAATCCTTTGTCCGTTGATTTGTTTGCAAATATTTTCTCCCATTCTGAGGGTTGTCTTTTCATCTTGTTTATAGTTTCCTTTGCTGTGAAAAAGCTTTTAAGTTTCATTAGGTCCCATTTGTTTATTTTTGTTTTGATTTCCATTACTCTAGGAGGTGGGTCAAAAAAGATCTTGCTTTGATTTATGTCAAAGGGTATTCTTCCTGTGGTTTCGTCTAAGAGTTTTATAGTGTCTGGTCTGGTCTTACATTTAGGTGTTTAATCCATTTTGAGTTTACTTTTGTGTATGGTGTTAGGGAGTGTTCTAATTTCATTCTTTTACATGTAGCTGTCCAGTTTTCCCAGCACCACTTATTAAAGAGACTGTCTTTTCTCCATTGTATCTCCTTGCCTCCTTTGTCATAGATTAGTTGACCATAGGTGCGTGGGTTTATCTATGGGACTTCTATCCTGTTCCCTTGATCTGTATTTCTCTTTTTGTTTCAGTACCATATTGTCTTGATTTGTAGTATAGTGTGAAGTTAGGGAGTCTAATTCCTCCACCTCTGTTTTTTTTCCCTCAAGATTGCTGTGGCTATTCGGGCTCTTTTGTGTCTCCATACAAATTTTAAGATTCTTTGTTCTAGTTCTGTAAAAAAAAAAAAATGCCATTGGTAATTTGATAAGGATTGCATCAAATCTGTAGATTGCTTTGGGTAGTATAGTCATTTTCACAATATTGATTCTTCCAATCTAAGAACATGGTATATCTCCCCATCTGTTTGTGTCATCTTTGATTTCTTTCATCAGTGTCTTATAGTTTTCTGAGGACAGGTTTTTTACCTCCTTAGGTAGCTTTATTCCTAGGTATTTTATTCTTTTTGTTGCAATGGTGAAGGGGATTCTTTCCTTAATTTCTCTTTCTGATCTTTCGTTGTTAGTGTATAGGAATGCAAGAGATTTCTGTGCATTAATTTTGTATCCTGCAACTTTACCAAATGCATTGATTAGCTCTAGTAGTTTTCTGGTAGCATCTTTAGGATTCTCTATGTATAGTATCATGTCATCTGCAAACAGGGACAGCTTCTTTTCCGATTTGGGTTCCTTTTATTTCTTTTTCTTCTCTGATTGCTGTGGTTAAAACTTCCAAAACTATGTTGAATAATAGTGGTGAGAGTGGACAACCTTCTCTTGTTCCTGATCTTAGAGGAAATGGTTTCAGTTTTTCACTGTTGAGAATGATGTTTGCTGTGGGTTTGTCATATATGGCCTTTATGATGTTGAGGTAGGTTTCCTCTATGCCCACTTTCTGGAGTGTTTTTATTATAAATGGATGTTGAATTTTGTCAGAAGCTTTTTCAGCATCTTTTGAGATGATCATATTGTTTTTATTCTTCAATTTGTTAATATGGTGGATCACATTGATTTTTTTTTTTTTCAGTACGTGGGCCTCTCACTGTTGTGGCCTCTTCCGTTGCGGAGCACAGGCTGAGGATGCGCAGGCTCAGCGGGAATGGCTCACGGGCCCAGCCACTCCACGGCATGTGGGGTCTTCCAGGACTGGGGCACAAACCTGTGTCCCCTGCATTGACAGGCGGACTCACAACCACTGCGCCACCAGGGAAGCCCCACATTGATTTTTTACTGAAGAATTCTTGCATCCCTGGGATAAATCCCACTTGATCATGGTGTATGATCCTTTTAATGTGTTGCTGGATTCTGTTTGCTAGGATTTTGTTGAGGATTTTTGCATCTATATTCATCAGTGATATTGGTCCGTAATTTTCCTTTTTTGTCGTATCTTTGTCTGGTTTTGGTATCGGGGTGATGGTGGCCTCGTAGAATGAGTCTGGGAGTGTTCTTTCCTGTGCAGTTTTTTGGAAGAGTTTGAGAAGGATGGGTGTTAGCTCTTCTCTAAATGTTTGATAGAATTCACCTGTGAAGCCATCTGGTCCTGGACTTTTGTTTGTTGGAAGATATTTAATCACAGTTTCAATTTCATTACTTGTGATGGGTCTGTTTATATTTTCTGTTTCTTCCTGGTTCAATCTTGGAAGGTTATACCTTTCTAAGAATTTGTCCATTTCTTCCAGGTTGTCCATTTTATTGGCATGGATTTGCTTGCAGTAGTCTCTTAGGATGCTTTGTATTTCCGTGGTGTCCGTTGTAGCTTCTCCTTGTTCATTTCTAATTTTACTGATTTGAGTCCTCTCCCTCTTTTTCTTGATGAGTCTGGCTAAAGGTTTATCAATTTTGTTTATCTTCTCAAAGAATCAGCTTTTAGTTTTATTGATCTTTGTTATTGTTTTCTTTGTTTCTACTTCATTTATTTCTGCTCTGATCTTTATGATTTCTTTCCTTCTACTAGTGAACTTCTAAAATTTCAATTATTAACATGTTTTTGATTAGATATTTCAAATTAAATATCTGGTTACAAAATCTTTATACCTTGGATTGTAGAATGAGAGATGACTAGCTTTAAATACAATATTTGATATGTTTTTTTAATCTGGGGGAAATTTTAAATTACATTGGAAACTTAAATTTAGTTGGAATGGGAAACAGGAATATTTTTTCTTAATAGAGACCTACCTAAGTTTTGATGTAATGATCCTTTAGAGTAATGTTATTGTCTATGGCCTTTCGTCAGCTTTACATAGACTTGTTTCATGTATTGTAATAACTAAGTCTCTTTTTTATGGAATCTTAAGATGGACATATATTAAACTTAATTCTGTTACTTTAAATAAAGGTTAATTGATGTAATCGCAGTAGTAAATAGTACAGCATTAAAATTGGGGATATTCTTTTTATTTTTTAATTTTTTTATTTCTTATAAATTTATTTTTACTTATTTATTATTTTTGGCTATGTTGGGTCTTCATAGCTGCATGCGGCTTTCTCTGGTTGCTGTGAGCGGGGGCTACTCTTCGTTGCGGTACGTGGGCTTCTCATTGCGGTGGCTTCTCTTGTTACGGAGCACGGGCTCTATGGCACGTGGGCTTCAGTAGATGCAGTGCGTGGGCTCAGTAGTTGTGGCTCGTGGGCTCTAGAGTGCAGGCTCAGTAGTTGTGGCTCATGGGCTTCGTTGCTCCACGACATGTGGGATCTTCCCGGACCAGGGCTCGAACCCGTGTCCCCTACATTGGCAAGTGGATTCTTAACCACTGCGCCACCAGGGAAGCCCGGGGATATTCTTTTTAAAAGTCATTATTTCAAAACATCAGTGTTTGAGCTTAAAAATCCTTTTGCATTTTCTCTTTTAAAGGTGCATCTGAACTGTTTACTCTTTGTTCATCGATTAGCAGAAGAGGCTCGGACAAATGCTTGTGAGAATAAGTGTGGAGTCATTAAAAAGGAGCATGTACTGGCTGCAGCAAAGGTAAGATCTGAATTTCTTTTCTTGAGCACTGTTGCCTTAAAACACCACCTAGTTCGTCACCTCTGCCTGGTTTAGATTCCTTATTCAGTTTTGTTGAGTGAGTTGATGCTTGGCTTTTCATGGGTTTTAATTACAGAGTTAGGGTTTTTTTTATTATGTGTATTATGGATTTCTGATGGAAAGATTCATGGCCATTGCTTTATTGCCATTTAGGGGAAAATAAGTGTTTGACTGCTAATCTGTGTGATATGTAGTAGCCTATGTATAGCTAAGAAGATTTATTACCTTGAAATTTATCAAAACTTTCTTCTTGATCATTTTAAGTTTACCTAATGATTTTTCTACATTTGTTTTGAGATTTGAGTGACTTCTGAATCATATTGCTTATATAAGCAGAGAAGATTGCTTCTTACTGATATTTCTGTATAATGTAATAGTGTGATGCCTAGGGCAGAGTTTTTTCCATATATGTTCCCAAGATTACTTTCACTTGATGTTAATAGATGCCCCAATGTAAAAGGCTTCTGGGGTCAGATAAGTTTGTATAACCTAACATACTATACCTCCTTGAATAGTCATAATGTTTCGTATAGAGAGCTTGTTTCTGTAAGAATATGCAAGAAATTGGCACATGGTTGACTGGAGGATGATGTGTGAGAGAGACTCATTTTTGACAGTTTACCTCTTTATAGGCTTTTTTTGTTTAACATTTAATATTTTTGAAATAATTATAGACTCACAGGAGGTGCAAAAATAGTGTAGAGAGTTCCAGTGTACCTTTTATCCAACTTCCCACAATGGTAACGTCT
Organism: Mesoplodon densirostris; assembly: GCF_025265405.1. NCBI lineage: Eukaryota > Metazoa > Chordata > Mammalia > Artiodactyla > Ziphiidae > Mesoplodon > Mesoplodon densirostris. Next base: position 36,451,296 of record NC_082672.1, on the reverse strand, counting down.
TTATATAACTATAGTTATGTAAAGTTATGAAAGGTTATGAGAAATATACCAGTAATTTGTTGAACTCTGTTTAATTTAGCATTTCGTAAATTTGGGTGTATAATATACTTAGAATTTTGTAAATTCATTTGAGTACATAGTATTCTTTTGCAGTCCCTATACTAACTTCTTGTAGAACAGAGAAGTATGGGCCTAGGGTATAAACCTATTTGGTGACCTCTGTGGAAGCCTAAAATGGGCATGCCTTGGCATTTTTTAAGGGGCTTTAAATTCTCTTACAACTATAAACATTTCAACAAGTTTCTGTACTATTAAAGTTGATATAAGTGCTTTCTGCAGGTAAAGCAAGGCTTAAGAACTTGAAGAGTGTATGTGTGTGTCTTAAATTTAGGGTTGGTTTGTTTTTATTAATGAATTATAAGTGTACTTACCTAAAAGTAGGTAAGTTCTTTAAAATATTTTTGGATATATTCTGGTCTCTAATGTTCCTTGTCTTTTACAACTTAAGATCTCATTTTGTTTAATTTCTCTTATGGGCTTCATGTCTTAAAAATTATCTGCCTAACAAGCTTCTCAGCTTGAGATGACTAGTCTTGGTCTCTGATATAATTCCAGCCTAAATACAAGAAATTTGGTGTTGCAGTGGATTTGTATTGCTCTATAGTTGTTAAATGCCTGATTCATAATAGGTTTTTCAAGTTTTGGAACATTCCTTAACTCCCCGAATTACTAAATTGTCTATAAACCTCAAGTTGGGAGCCATTAATCTGGACACTTTTGGCACAATTGAAGAAATTAACATCTAGAAGTGACTATTATAAAACCAGATTTTGAGAATCTAGGCATGTTTCACAATCTTTGAGAGAATTATACTATTTTAGAGAAGTCTAAAACCGTTTATAAGGCAAAGGTTTCCCTAATCACTTTCCAAATTGGGTTTTATAAATTCAGAGACTTGCATACTATACACATAGGACTTTTAAACTTTTTGTTGAGGAACTGTGTTTTATTTGGCATAGGTATAATATGAATCTTCATTTTCTCCCCCTCACAGGTAATTCTAAAGAAGAGCAGAGGTTAGAAGTCAAAGAACACATTTTTGAAAATTATATGATGTATTATTTTAGGTGGTAACAGATCGTGAAAGCACTTTTTATATAGCATTTAATATTGTGTATTAAAATATTGGCTAGCTGAAGGATGTGTGTGTTTGTATGTTTTTTACTGGTATTGAAATATCTCAAGTATACACATAGAGCTATATAAGCTTTGTTTTTGACGAATTGTTTCATTTTAAGTGGCCTTTAGTTCATTCTACTTCCCTTTTTGTTGGTATTGCAGATGTTTTACATATCAAAATGAAATCTTAGTGTGTGAAGTAGCTTGAAGAGATGTATTTCTTAGAATTAAGTTTATAAGTATTTAGATTTAGCCACAGTTAACTATGGAATCAATTTAATCTATGAAGGAAGACAATGTGCAGTCAAATCTAGGTGTATTTTAAATATTTTAACTGTTTAATGCCTTTGTATAAGCAATGCAGTCTACTTTTATTTAGGCCAATAGTGTAATAATATAATTTCTCAACTGTAAACACCAGCAGGGTGTTTTCAAAAACCTATTTCCCTCCAAAACCAAAAAAAAAAAAAATATTACAGAGCAAATTGACGTATTTTCTTCAAGTCACACAGATTTAATAGATGGGTATTCTTGGGGAAACCCCCAAGAAATTTTTTAGAATTTTTTGCATATCATCTAATAGTTGTGTTTTTAACTTTTTATTTTGAAATAATTATAGATTGCAACTTGAAGTTGCAAAAATAGTACAGAGAGGTCCACATGTACTCTATATCCAGTTTTCTCCCAGTGCCTACATCTTAAATAATTACAGTACAATATCAAAACCAGGAATTTGACTTGGTACAGTGTGTGTATAATTCTGTACCATTTTAGTACATTTGGAGATCTGTGTAACCACCACTACAGTCAAGATACAGAATTATTTCATCATCACAGACTTCTCCATCATGCTGTTCTTTTATAAATTACACCCAGCTCCCCATGTCCACTGCACACACAACACTCCCCTTCCTATTTCCACCATCCCTAAGCCGTGGCAACCACTAGACTGTTCTCCATGTCTACAATTTTGCCATTGTGATGCAATCATACAGGTATTACTTTTGGGAATTTGCTTTTTTCACTCAGCATAACTCTCTTGATCCTCCAAGTTGTTGCATGTAGCAATTTGTTCCTTTTTATTACTGAGTCGTCATATTCCATGGTATTTATGTACCACAGTTTGTACAGCTATTTACTCACTGAGGGATATTTTGATTATTTCTAGTTTTGGGCTATCACAAATAAAGCTGTTGTGAACAGTTGTGTACCAGTTTTTATACAGTTTTCATTTCTCTGGGATAAATGCCCAGGAGTGTGATTGCTGGGTTTAATGGTAAGTATGTGTTTAGTTTTTCAAAAAGAAATGGCCAAAGTATTTTCCAGAATGGCTGTACCATTTTGTATTCCCATTAGCAGTTTATGAGAGAGTCATTTTTTCCTCCTTCTCATGAACATTTGGTATTATTTTTTATTTTAGCTGTTCTGCTACGAATGTCTAATCATGGTTTTTAATTTACATTTCCCTAATGGCTAATGATGTTGCACATATTTTCATATGTTCGTCATCCATTTTTTCTCTTTAGTAAAATGTTTCTTCATTTCTTTTGCCCATTTTCTATTTGTTTTTCTAATGTTGAATTTTGAGAGTTCTCTAGGTATAGGTCTTTGGTCAGACACGTGGTTTGCAAATATTTTCTTCTATTCTGTAGCTTGCCTTTTATCCTTAAACAGTATCTTTCAAAGGTCAATGATTTTCACTTTTGATGAGGTCCAATTTATTTTTTATTTATTTATTTTCATGCTGTTGATGTCATGTTTAAGAACTCTTCACCAAGCCCTACATCTTATAGATTTTCTCCTGTATGATTTTTTAAACTTACCCTTTTTTGTTATTGCAGTTTTTTTAAACATCTTTATTGAAGTATAATTGCTTACAATGTTGTGTTAGTTGCTGCTGTATAAAAAAGTGAATCAGCTATATGTATACATATATCCCCATATCCCCTCCCACCCTCCCTATCCCACCCCTCTAGGTGGTCACAAAGCACTGAGCTGATCTCCCTGTGCTATGCGGCTGCTTGCCATTAGCTATCTGTTTTACATTTGGTAGTGTATATATGTCAATGCTACTCTCTCACTTCGTCTCAGCTTACCGTTCCCTGTCCTTGTGTCATCAAGTCCATTCTCTATGGCTACATCTTTATTCCTGTCCTGCCCCTAGGTTCTTCAGAACCATTTTTTTAATTCCATATATATGTGTTAGCATACGGTATTTGCTTTTCTTTTCCTGACTTACTTGACTCTGTATGACAGATTCTAGATCCATCCACCTCACTACAAATAACTCAATTTCGTTTCTTTTTATGGCTGAGTAATATTCTATTGTATATATGTGCCATGTCTTCTTTATCCATTCATCTGTCAGTGGACATTAGGTTGCTTCCGTGTCCTGGCTATTGTAAATAGTGCTGCAATGAACATTGTGGTACGTGACTCTTTTTGAATTATGGTTTTCTCAGGTATATGCCCAGTAGTGGGATTGCTGGGTCGTATGGTAGTTGTATTTTTAGTTTTTTAAGGAACTTCCATAGTGTTCTCCATAGTGGCTGTATCAATTTACATTCCCACCAACAGTGCAAGAGGATTCCTTTTTCTCCACACCCTCTCCAGCATTTATTGTTTGTAGATTTTTTGATGATGGCCATTCTGACCCTTGTGAGGTGATACCTCATTGTGGTTTTGATTTGTATTTCTCTGATGATTAGTGATGTTGGGCATCCTTTCATGTTTGTTGGCAATCTGTATATCTTCTTTGGAGAAATGTCTATTTAGATCTTCAGCCTATTTTTGGATGGGGTGGGTTGTTTGTTTGTTTGTTTTTGATATTGAGCTGCATGAGCTGCTTGTATATTTTGGAGATTAATTCTTTATCAGTTGCTTCATTGGCAAATATTTTCTTCCATTCTTAGGGTTGTCTGTTCATCTTGTTTATGGTTTCCTTTGCTGTGCAAAAGCTTTTAAGTTTCATTAGGTCCCATTTGTTTATTTTTGTCTTTATTTCCATTTCTCTAGGAGGTGGGTCTAAAAGGATCTTGCTTTGATTTATGTCATAGAGTGTTCTACCTATGTTTTCCTCTAAGAGTTTTATAGTGTCTGGCCTTACATTTAGGTCTTTAATCTATTTTGAGTTTATTTTTGTGTATTGTGTTAGGGAGTGTTCTAATTTCATTCTTTTACATGTAGCTGTCCAGTTTTCCCAGCACCACTTATTGAAGGGGCTGTCTTTTCTCCATTGTATATTCTTCCCTCCTTTATCAAAGATAAGGTGACCATATGTGTGTGGTTTATCTCTGGGATTTCTATCCTGTTCCATTGATATATATTTCTGTTTTTGTGCCAGTAGCATACTGTCTTGATTACTGTAGCTTTGTAGTATAGCCTGAAGTCCGGAAGCCTGATTCCTTCAGCTCCGTTTTTCTTTCTTAAGATTGCTTTGGCTATTCGGGATCTTCTGTGTTTCCATACAAATTGTGAAATTTTTTGTTCTAGTTCTGTGAAAAATGCCATTGGTACTTTGATAGGGATTGCACTGAACCTGCAGATTGCTTTGGGTAGTACAGTCATTTTCACAATGTTGATTCTTCCAATCCAAGAACATGGTATATCTCTCCATCTGTTTGTGTCATCTTTATTTCTTTCATCAGTGTGTTATAGTTTTCTGCATACAGGTCTTTTTTCTCCTTTGGTAGGTTTATTCCTAGGTATTTTATACTTCTTGTTGCAATGGTGTATGGGAGTGTTTCCTTAATTTCTCTTTCAGATTTTTCATCATTAGTGTATAGGAATGTAAGAGATTTCTGTGAAGTCATTTTGTATCTTGCTACTTTACCAAATTCATTGATTACCTCTAGTACTTTTCTGGTAGCATCTTTAGGATTCTCTATGTATAATATCATGTCATCTGCAAACAGTGACAGTTTTACTTCTTCTTTTTGAATTTCGATTCCTTTTATTTCTTTTTCATCTCTGATTGCTGTGGCTAAAACTTCCAAAACTGTGTTGAATAATAGTGGAGGAAGTGGGCAACCTTGTCTTGTTCCTGATCTTAGTGGAAATGGTTTCACTTTTTCACCATTGAGAATGATGTTGGCTGTGGGTTTGTCATATATGGTTTTTATTATGTTGAGGTTACTTCTGTCTGTGTCTACCTTCTGGAGAGTTTTTATTATAAATGGGTTTTGAATTTTGTCAAAAGCTTTTTCTGTATCTACTGAGATGATCATATGGTTTTTATTCTTCACTTTGTTAATATGGTGTATCACATTGATTGATTTGCATATATTGAAGAATCCTTGCATTCCTCAATAAAGTGGGATAAAACCACTTGATCGTGGTGTATGATCCTTTTAACGTGCTGTTGGATTCTGTTTGCTAGAATTTTGTTGAGGATTTTTGCATCTATGTTCATCAGTGATATTGGATTGTAGGTTCTTTTTAAAAATTTTTTTGGGGGACATCTTTGTCTGGTTTTGGTATCAGGGTGATGGTGGCTTCGTAGAATGAGTTTGGGAGTGTTCCTCCCTCTGCTATATTTTGGAAGAGTTTGAGAGGATAGGTGTTAGCTTTTCTTTAAATGTTTGATAGAATTCGCCTGTGAAGCCATCTGGTCCTGGGTTTTTGTTTGTTGGAAGATTTTTAATCACAGTTTCAATTTCAGTGCTTGTGATGGGTCTGTTTTATTTTCTGTTTATTCCTGGTTCAATCTGGGAAGGTTATCCCTTTCTAAGAATTTGTCCATTTCTTCCAGGTTGTCCATTTTATTGGCATAGAGTTGCTTTTAGTTATCTCTCATGATCCTTTGTATTTCTGTAGTATCAGTTGTTACTTCTCGTTTTTCATTTCTAATTCTGTTGATTTGAGTCTTCTCTCTTTTTTTTCTTGATAAGTCTGGCTAATGGTTTATCAATTTTGTTTATCTTGTCAAAGAACCAGCTTTTAGTTTTATTGATCTTTGCTATTGTTTCCTTCATTTCTTTTCAACTTACTTCTGGTATGATATTTATGATTTCTTTCCTTCTGCTAACTTTGGGTTTTTTTTGTTGTTGTTCTTCTTCTTTCTCTAATTGCTTTAGGTGTAAGGTTAGGTTGTCTATTTGAGCTTTTTCTTGTTTCTTGAGGTAGCATTGTATTGCTATAAACTTCCCTCTTAGAACTGCTTTTGCTGCATCCATAGTTTTTGGGTCGTCATGTATTCATTGTTTTTTTGTTTTTGTTTTTGTTTTGCGGTACGTGGGCCTCTCACTGTTGTGGCCTCTCCTGTTGCAGAGCACAGGCTCCTGACGCGCAGGCTCAGCAGCCATGGCTCACGGGCCCAGCCTCTCTGCGGCATGTGTGATCTTCCCAGACTGGGGCATGAACCTGTGTCCCCTGCATCAGCAGGCGGACTCTCAACCGCTACGCCACCAGGGAAGCCCTCTAAGTATTTTTTGATTTCCTCTTTGATTTCTTCAGTGATCTCTTGGTTATTTCATAGCATATTGTTTAGCCTCCATGTGTTTGTATTTTTTACATTTTTTTCCTGTAATTGATATCCTTATAGCATTGTGGTTGGAAAAGATACTTGATACAATTTCAATTTTCTTAAATTTACCAAGGCTTGATTTGTGACCCAAGATATGATCTACCTTGGAGAATGTTCTACGAGCACTTGAGAAGAAAGTGTATTCTGTTGTTTTGGGATCAAATGTTCTATAAATATCAATTAAGTCCATCTTGTTTAATGTATCATTTAAAGCTTGTGTTTCTTTGTTTATTTTCATTTTGGATGAACTGTCCATTGGTGAAAGTGGGGTGTTAAAGCCAACTACTATTATTGTGTTACTGTCGATTTCCCTTTTTATGGCTGTTAGCATTTGCCTTATGTATTGAGGTACACCTATGTTGGGTGCCTAAATATTTACAATTGTTACATCTTCTTGGTTTGATCCCTTGGTCATTATGTAGTGTCCTCCTTTGTCTCTTATAACATTCTTATTTTAAAGTCTATTTTGTCTGATTTGAGAATTGCTACTGCAGCTTTCTTTTGTTTTCCATTTGCATGGAATGTCTTTTTCCATCCCCTCACTTTAGTCTGTATGTGTCCTAGGTCTGAAGTGGGTCTTTGTAGGCAGCATACATACAGGTCTTGTTTTGTAACCATTCAGCCAGTCTGTGTCTTTTGGTTGGAACTTTCAATCCATTTACATTTAAGGTAATTATCAATATGTATGTTCCTATTCCCATTTTCTTAATTGTTTTGGGTTTGTTATTGTAGATCTTTTCCTTCTCTTGTTTCTTACCTAGAGAAGTTCCTTTAGCATTTGTTGTAAAGCTGGTTTGGTAGTGCTGAATTCTCTTAGCTTTTGCTTGTCTGTAAAGGTTTTAATTTCTCTTTTGAATCTGAATGAGATCCTTGCTGCGTAGAGTAATCTTGGTTGTAGGTTTTGCCCTTTCATCACTTTAAATATGTCCTGCCACTCCCTTCTGGCTTGTAGAGTTTCTGCTGAAAAATCAGCTGTTAACCTTATGGGGATTCCCTCGTATGTTATATGTTGTTTTTCCCTTGCTGCTTTTAATATTTTTTCTTTGTATTTAATTTTTGATAGTTTGATTAATATGTGTGTTTGTGTTTCTTCTTGGATTTATTCTGCATGGGACTCCCTGAGCTTCCTGGACTTGTTTGACTCTTTCCTTTCCCATGTTAGGGTAGTTTTCAACTATAATCTCTTCATATATTTTCTGAGTCCCTTTCTTTTTCTCTTCTTCTTCTCTGATGCCTATAATTCAGATATTGGTGTGTTTAGTGTTGTTCCAGACGTCTCTGAGACTTTCTTCATTTCTTTTCATTCTTTTTTCTTTCTTCTCCTCTGCGGTAGTTATTTTCATTATTTTATCTTTCAGGTCATTTATCCGTTCTTGTGCCTCAGTTATTCTGCTATTGATCCTTCTAGAGAATGTTTAATTTCATTTCTTGTGTTGTTCATCATTGTTTGTTTGCTCTTTAGTTCTTCTAGGTCCTTGTTAAACATTTCTTGTATTTTCTCCATTCTATTTCCAAGATTTTGGATCATCTTTACTACCATTACTCTGAATTCTTTTTCAGGTAGACTGCCTATTTCTTCTACCTTTGTTTGATCCGTGGGTTTTTACCTTGGTCCTTCATCTGCTCTGTATTTCTCTGTCTTCTCATTTTGCTTAACTTACTGTGTTTGGGGTCTCCTTTTCGCAGGCTGCAGGTTCATAGTTCCCGTTGTTTTCGGGTTCTGCCCCCAGTGGATAAAGTTGGTTCATGGGTTGTGTAGGTTTCCTGGTGGAGGGGACTGGTGCCTGTGTTCTGGTGGATGAAGCTGGATCTTGTCTTTCTGGTGGGCAGGACCTCGTCTGGTGATGTGATTTGGGGTGTCTGTGAACTTAGTATGATTTTTGACAGTCTCTCTGCTAATGGGTTGGGCTGTGTTCCTGTCTTGCTAGTTTGGCATGGGGCGTCCAGCATTGTAGCTTGCTGGTTGTTGCGTAGAGCTGGGTCTTAGCGTTGACACGAGATCTCTGGGAGAGGTCTCGCCAATTGATAATACATAGGGCTGGGAGGTCTCTGGTGGTCCAGTGTCCTGAACTTGGCTCTCCCACCTCAGAGGCTCAGGCTTGACATCTGGCCAGAGCACCAAGAACCTGTCAGCCACATGCTGCTGGTCTTGGAGAGTCTCCTGGAGAGACTGGGGGTGGCTGTGGCTTACTCTGGGGACAACAAACACTAGCCGAGAGGCAGCCACAGTCAGAAGCTCCTTCTACCCTCCTATATTATATTTTTACAAGTTTCATAGTTTTACATTTAAATACCTCATTATTCAGCTGTTCCAGCACCATGTTGAAAAGAGTATGTTTCCTCTTTTGAATTTTTTCTGTACTTTTTTTACAAATATGTCAGTCATAGTTGTGTGGGTCATTCCTAGGTTCTCTGTTCCCCTGATTTCTTTTAGACACTCCACCAGTAACACGTAGTCTTTATTACTGTGGCTATACAATCAGTCCTGAAATTCGGTAAAATAATTCCTCTCACTTGATTCTTTTTCAGAATCGTTTTGGCTTTTCCAGTTTCTTTGCCTTTTGTATACATTTTAGAATAATCTTGTTTGTATTTACCAAAGAACCTTGCTGGAATTTTGATAGGAGTTGCATTAAACCTGTATATCAATTTGGGGAGAATTGGCATCTTTATGCTATGTTGAGTCTTTCAATCAATGAATAAAATAATGAAAAAATGAAAAAGGAAGTTCACTATGTCATTATTTTAAGGTAGGTCTGCTGGTGACAGATTTTTGTTTTCTTCCTCTGAGAATGTCTTGATTTCTCTTCATTGTGAAGCATATTTTCACTGGATAAAGAATTCTGCGTTATAACTTCTTTTAGCACTTAAAAAATGTATCACTTCCTTCTGGCTGTCATGCTTTTTGATGAAAAATCCGTTGTAATTTAAAATGTTTTTCTTGTGTAGTTGATGCATTGTTTCTCTGGCTACTTTCAAGAATTTTTTTTTTTTTCTGTCTTTAGCAGTTAGAAGTTTGGCTACGATGTGTTTTGGCATAGATCTTCTTTGGGTATATCCTATTTGGAGGTGACTCTGAATCTTTGTGTTTGTTTTTTGCCAAATTTGGGGAATTCTCAGGCATTGCTTTTTTTTGGAATACCTTTAACCCATCATCTTCTTCCTCTCCTTTTGGGTCTCCGATGACACAATTGTAAGATGTTTTTTTTTTTTTTTTAATCCACAAACTCCTGGAGCCTGGGTTTTTTTGTTTTGGTCTATTTTCTGTTGTTCTGATTGGATAATTTGTATGTTCTATTTTTCTAATTCACTGATTATTTCTTCTGTCTTCTATATTATACCTTTGATTTATTGAGTTTTTTTTCAGTTATTGTAATTTTTAGTTCTCAAAGTTCCATTTGTTATGTCTTTTATATCTTCACTGTACTATAACAGATTTTCTTATGCCATTCTGGTGGATGAAACCACTGCCTTGTTACTGCTGTTGGGAGTAGAAGTCCAGGTTCTCCATTGAGCCTCTGACAACCAGCAGTGAGGATGGAGGGGGCTCTCTCTCCTTGCTGCTGCTGGGCAGAAGTGGGAGTTCCGACTCTCCACTAGGCCTTTGCTCATACCATCCTGGTTGGGCCACTTTGTTACTGCTACATACCTGTATCCCACTGATGTTGTAGGGGGGTGGCCATGTTACTCCTGAGCAATGGTGAAAAGTCCCCACTCCACTAGTTTCTGATACCACCCAATGGGGAGGGGAATGGACAACTCCTTGTTTTACCACATCCTGAAAGTAGAATACCGGACTTTATGTTGTCTTTGTTGAAACTGTGAGGGTATGTGCTTGTTACCGCTGAGTGGTGAAAATGCTGCCTTTCTGGTAGGTCTCTGATACTTCCAAACAAGGGAAGGATGGGGTGCCTTGTTACTGCTGGGTGTGGATGAAATTCTGGGCTCAGGATGAAATTCCTAGTTTCCCATTTGGCTGCTCTTACACCACCCTGGTAGGGGGGTTGAGAGTGCATCATTATGGCCTGGCAAGAGTAGAAATCTAAGCTATCTGCTTGACCATTGCTGATGGGGGTGTGGCGTAGGGGCTGCAGTTTTTATCTGGTGTTTGGTTGGAACAAAGTGGTTATTGTCTGAAAATATTTTGTCTTATTAGGATGCCCCTTATTCTTTGGTTAGAGTAGATTTGGGGGGGTGCTTTTGTTTTCCCCCTCTTGTCTGTGGCCATTGGCGTTTCTAAGTTGCCAGCTTTTCTAGTATCCATTCTGATATAGGGAAAAAAAAAACAAAAAGAAAACCCAGGGAGCTCAGCACTGTATTTTTCCTTTGGTCCTAAGTTTGTAGCTAGTCCTCTGTCTTGACTTATATTACATATATATATATATATAATATGGTTACTCTGTCTTCTTGAAAATAGGAGTCCTAATAGTTATTTAAGTAAAGACTTTAAGTAAAATATTTTATTCTTTTTTTTTTTTTTTTTTTTTTTTTTTTGCGGTACGCGGGCCTCTCACTGTTGTGGCCTCTCCCGTTGCGGAGCACAGGCTCCGGACGCGCAGGCTCAGCAGCCATGGCTCACGGGCCCAGCCGCTCCGCAGCATGTGGGATCTTCCTGGACCAGGGCACGAACCCGTGTCCCCTGCATCGGCAGGCGGACTCTCAACCACTGCGCCACCAGGGAAGCCCAAATATTTTATTCTTAATAAATATTATGAATGGAAAAAAAAGTCATCTGCTTGAAAATAGTCACATAAAATGATCTCATTAACCCCAGTGCCAGTTTGGAATTTGTCAGAGTTTTATAGTATACCTTTGGCCCTGATGAACGCCAGAATACCCAAAAGTACTGCTTTTGTGGTTGGTAGATAGGCTTGAGAATGCTAATTAATGATTCACAAACCCATTTAGATTTATTTTGGATATAATCCCACCTAGAATGTTAATATTAGAATAGATAATTCTTAATATCATTAATATTTAAATCATTACTTGCTAGGTAAATCAGAATTTTGTCCTGCTTAACTTGTAATTTGTGTTCTGGTTTCCTCAGAGATTTAAAGTATTCTGAAAAGTGCCCAACATGGAGTTTGCTGTTGATTTTATTTAATGATGATATGTAAAATCATTTTTTTTGGAATTACATAATTATAATTGTTTAGCACAATTTGGAAATATTATAAAATGAGAGTTCTAGGATATCCTATTATAAGGAGATTGAGTTTCTTGAAATGTACTTACAAAATAATTTCCCTTTGATATTAACTGAAACTTTTTCTTTTGAAAATTGGGTCCTCCAACTGTTAAGCAGCTTTGGCTTGCTCCTTTTGATATTCTTTATGTTGGAAAATGCCTCAGCCCTTCCCAGCATTATTTATTTTCCTCTGTTGTACTGTCTGGTGTGCATTGGCAGATGTGGAAACCTACCACCAGCTTGAAGTAGGAATTTATCTTATACATTTAAAAAAAAATGTGCCTAGCATCCAGCACATAGTTGACTAGCATTTCTTTCCTCTATTGTCCAGCACATGGCTTGGACCACATAAGTTCTTTGAAGGAACGTATCACATTTTATAATATAAATTAGCGGGAAATTGTATTTGTCCTCCTATCCATTTGAGGGGGAACATATCTCTTTCAGGTACAATTATAATTCTTTGAATGCCTCCCACTTCACATGTTTAAGTTCCTTAAAACCCAACTTACCACCTCCTTAGTAAGCCTTCTCATATCTATCCATTGAATTCCTATAGCTTTCCTTTATTTAAGGCATGCATCATTTTTGTTGTACTAGTAAACCAGTGTGCACAGGACATACAGAAACAAAGCTGTAGGCAAGATAAGGTGAACCTTAACTCTGGTTATTTTATTAATGTGTGCAAATCTGAACTCAACCTCTCCCTCAAACCCTTTATTTCCCATTGCACTACATGATGTTGCCATTCTTGCAGTTATCTAAACTAAAAACCTGAGATTTATCCTTGACTCATTCTCCTTCCCTTATTCAACCAAATAGGTCACTAAGATCTGACTTTGAATCTTAAGTCTGTTCCTACCTCTTTCCATCCCCACCACTTCATTTCAGACTCTTCATTCAATATCTAATACAGGAAATATGTACCTAACACCTGCATTATTACAGCATCCTATGTGGTATCCTTGACTCTAGTTTCCTACCCTACCTTCATCCAGTCTCTAGTCCATCTCCACAGTATTGGAATTGTCTTTCACTAAAATGTAAACCCAATCATGTCATGTTTCTATTGAAAATCTTTCAGTGGTTTATCATCTTAGATTAAAATGAAACTTCTGAGTCTGATATATAACACTTTGTGATCTGGTACAGACTTAAGAGATAATGTGTATATAGGCAGGGATTATTTTCTGTCAAGCTTTCTTTGGAGGTAAGTGGGTTAGTGAGCAGAGAACCAGGTAGTATGCCAGGGAACTCCAAAAATTCAGAATATGGAGAACTTTATCACGAACTATCCACACCCATCCTAGTGGCCTATCTCTCTGTAATTTATGTAATTTTCACTAGAGAAGAATTCCCCCACCCCTCGCCCGCCCTGGGATAAATTTTCTGAGAAAAAACTGTCCCACATTTAGATCTTCAATTAATCATTTTGTTATTGCCCCGTCTCAGTCATCCTCCTTTGTATATGGCAATCTGGACTCAGGAGAGACCCCAGAGTTCTGCTTGGGTAGGTCAGCTGCCTCTGCTGCAGCACCTTCTACTCCTCTTGTTGCTTGTAGCTTCTTTCTTGACTCTGCCTCAGCACTCATTATGTCCTCCTTGCATCTAGAAGTTTCTTGAACTCTCTTGAAGTCTACATCTTAGCTCTTCAATTTTGGTTTATACCTTTTTATACTTTATTATTTTAATGGAGTCTAAGGAGGGAAAGAATATATGTGTGTAGTACATCTTGGACGGAAAGCCTCGTGGATTCTTAGTTTGACATAAAAGTTAATAATTCTTTTAAAGCATTGTTGTGCCAAGATTTCAGTGTCTTACTTGTGATATAAATACACATTTTTGATATGAAATTATTTAATGTAAAGATAATTATAGATAAATATTAGGATTTCTTGTGAGTGTAAATTTGAAAAAAAAACCATGCAACTAGAACCTGTAATACTCAAGTGTTTTGTAAACATGTGTAATATCAATCTTATTTTTCACTTGACTTTATTTTAAAATAATAGCTGAAATAGGGAATTTTGTTTCTAGGACAATTAGAACTAATGTATTTAGAGTTAGTATCTTCCTTGTTTTATTATTGTTCTGATTGAAGTATAGCTGATTTACAATATATTAGTTTCAGGTGTACAACATAGTAATTCAACATTTTTATAGATTATACTCTATATCTTTATAGATTATTCTCCATTATATATAGCATTATAAAATAATGGCTGTATTCCTTGAGCTGTGTAATATATCCTTGTAGTTTATTTTATACGTAGTAGTTTGCACCACTCTATTCCTAAACTGCTTTTAGGCCTTGGTTGCTGAACATGAGGGTAGATATGGGACCTAAGGATGGGTGTTTGGTTTCTCCATTTCTTTGGTATTTAAATCTTCACATTCAGTACAGAAGACTGGATTTGTTTCATGACAGCATGCTCCCTAATCAGTGGTTTTCAAGCTTAATCAAGCTTCAGAATCACCTAGAGGACTTGCAAAGTATAGATTGTTGGGTCCAGTTCCCTTCAGTTTCTGATTTGATAGATCTGAGGTGGAGCTGAGAATCTGTATTTCTAACAAGTTCCCAGCTGATGTTAATGCTGCTCATCCAGGGACCACACTTTTGAGAACTGCTCTAGATCAAAAGTTTTATAAATAAAGCTTTTTTGGAATATAGGCACACATGTGCCTATTATCTATGACTGCTTTCATGCTACAAATCATGGCAGAATTGAGTAGTTGCAATAAATACTGCATGTCCCGCAAGCCTAAAATATTTACTGTTTGGCCCTTTACAGAAAGTTTGCTACGCCTGTTTTAGATAATTCTCCTAATCTGACTATATTGCGTAAATTCAAGTTGCCAAAATTTCAGATAAAAGAAGAGGAATTGCTACTCCAGAGGCTGCTTTCCTTGCTAGTTGTGCTTCCATGGTTGCCCAAATACGTATAAATTTGTATCTACCCAGCTCATTCATTTAACAAACACATGGCAGTAGGCTAGCCACTGGGTATTTAAACCAAATACACTAAGAAATGGTTACTAGAGTTTCCATCAAGTAGATAAATGAATTGCCCCTCTCTACGGATAGATATTCATTAATTTGTCATTAAAATCTTTCATTTTATATGAGACATATAGTCAAATCTTGTTATCCAACGAATATTTCTAAATATTATCAATAAAACATAATGGACCCATTGACATGCTGCAGTTTCCTCCTTATTTATATCAGCTACATTGAAGTGCAGTACTTTCCTGATTCCATGTGGTGAGGGATACAGTTTTGAGATACTCTTATTATCACATGTAAAATCTGTTTGCCCTGTTTTCTTGAGATATTGTCACCTCTGATTATGTGCAATTTCCTTTTCTGAGTCTCAGAGTTCCCTGTGTCTGACTAGCTATGAGTTTTCTTTGCTTAGTATTTGTATAAATATTTTCCATCATGATACTTTGAAACATTCTATATTCTTTAAAGTGTATCTCTCGTAATTGGCATATACTTGGGTTTTGTTCTTTTTATCCAATATGATAATATTAGTAATGGGGGTATATAGTCCAGTTACATTTAATGTGAATACATTTGGGCTTATATTTACCATTTTACTATTTGTTTTCTATGACCCAGCTGCTTTCAGTGCCTTTTTCTTTTTTGTCTTTTGAATTTTATGATTCATTTTCCCTTCAGTTACCTTAGTTATATATTCTTATATGAGGGATTATAATATGCATCCTTGGCTTGTTATATTATATATCCTTTGTTAATCAGCTATTTGTGCAGTCTTTTACTACAGGCTTTAACGTGAACCTTTGACTATCTGTAGAACCTTAGAACACTTTAACTCCATTTATCTACTTCTGCCTTTTAATTTTACATATGTTAAACCACATAAGACATTAGAATTATTATTAGTATTACTTGATACTACCAGTATCCAGTAAGTATTTATATCTACCTTCATATTTACCATTTTCTTTGCTTATCATTTCTTCAATTTCATTTTTTTCAACCACCTGAAGAACTTCCTTTAATATTTTCTTTAGTGTATGTTTCTTGATAATAAATTCTCTCAGTTTTTGTCTGAAAAAATGTTTTACCTTTAAATTTGATATTTTCATTAGATATAGAATTCTAGGTTGGCTTATTATAACACAAATATCAATATTCCATATCTTCAGGCATCCATATTTTTTTGAGATGTTTGCAAGTCTTAAAGCAATATATCTTTTTTCTATTAGTAAAGGTTTTTCTTTCTGGTTTTCAGTAATCTTACTATGACTAATTTTCCTAGGTTTTGTTTTGTTCGTTTTATTCTGCTTAAGGTTTTTGAACTTTCTGAAACTGGGATAATGTCTTTCATCAGTTTTGGAAGATTCTTGGCTGTTTTCAAATATTAGTTCTGCCCCATTTTCTCCTCTTCTGGGAATCCAATTATGTATTATTATTAGACTTTTGACTATGCCTCATATCTCTTACACTCTTCTGTTTTTTACATTACACTTTTTTTCCTTCAGTTTGACTGTTGTCTTTGAGTTCACTAATTTTGTCTGCTCTGTTTGATCTGCTCTCAGACCCATCTAAGATGTTCTAAATTTCAGATTTTTTCCCCCTTGCGTGCTTTATCTGATGACATTCTTAATATTTTTTAAATCTATTTTGCTTATCCTTTATTCTGATATGGTAATTGTATTTAAGGTGGTGTTAGTTAATGCCAATATTGGATTATCTCCTTTGTTACTTGTTTTTTCACTTGGTTTTTGTTCATGAGGTCCTGTCTCATGACATGCCTAATAAATTTTGCTCAATTGGATATTTTGTTAAAAAAAAATTCTGCTTGGGGTCATTCTTTCCTCCACTATGCCAACAGTGATGGTGGATCACCTTAATCTAATCAGTGGCTATGTTGATTCAAGGTTAAGTTCTAAAGAAACTTAGTTCAGCTCTTGATTACCCTTGGCCCTCCAGGTCCTTTAACTAGGAGCTGTGTGTGTGTGTGTGTGTGTGTGTGTGTGTGTGTGTGTGTCCTCTCCTGGAATGTACTGAATGCTAATCTTTGACACAAGAGAATGCCAAAAACTCTGCATTACTTTTCAGAGTCTTTTCCATGTAGGACAAGAATTCTGTAAATGTCCTGAAGGGAAAACTCCCCTTGTAATTGAAAGTCCTAGATTGCTGTCCAAAGCTCTGCTACAGCAGTCTGGAGTCTCAACCTCCTTCCTTTGCTTAGAATTGGTAAATGCCTCCAAGGTAAAATCAGCTGCAAATCTTAGCTCACCTTTTGTAACGTTTTCAAGTTTGGAGTTGTAGTATCTCCCTTTTTTGTTACCTTAGCAGATCTCATCTGTCTTCACATAAATGGTTTCTTTATATTATCTAGTTTTGTTTTGCTCTCAGAGGGAACACTGTTTGGCCATAAATGTATTCTAACTAGGGTGACCACCTGTTCCAGTTTGTCCAACTGTTCCACTTTAACACTGATGATCCTGCATCCCAGGAAACTTCTTTCCCAGGCGAACTGGGACAGTTGGTTACCTAATTCCAAGCCATCCAGAAATAGAAGTTAGTAAATCTAATTTAGTATGAAACTAATATGTAGAAAGGTGTTTTTAATAAAACTCAAGTGAAAAAGACTAATTTTCACACTGACATTGTATGTTAAATTATTAAATTGTTTTAGCCAATATTTTCATGAATAAGATAGTGTTCCAGGAAAATGCAAATAATTACCATTTATAAATTATACCTACAAAAGATTTTTAAAAACCATCTAATCATTATCTTAATTGTTCCTAAGCAAAAAGTTGGTAATATCATTGGTTTTGTTTTTGAAATAGTTTTCTTTTTCTCTCTAGAGTTGGAGTTGTTTTATAAAACTAATTTTATTATCTCCCCATTTTATTTATTTATTTATTTTTACTCGAAAATCTTTGTCTATTGATCAGAAATGTCTGTGCAAATAAAAGTTCAATCTGGCCAGTATATCCTGTGTTAAGGCAATCTTAAGTCTATGAACCACATGTGATTATAATACTCCTGAGCTCTCTAATATTTTAATTGTGTTTGTATAAGAGGCCAAAAGAGAGAAGCTGTTTTATTGATAACTTTTGTTAAATCTGTTGCATTCAGTTTTTCTGTGTTCTTCTGTCTTCACCTCTGAATTTTTCCCCTATGATTTTCTTTAGCAATTGTGCTGAAAACAAGCTTTTCAGAGTTAAGATTCATACTAGAATCACTGTTCTTATCTAAAGGTAAATATAATAAGGAGAGAAAAACTGCTGGGAGATGTTTCAAGAATATATCTTGGTGAAGTTGGGACAGTTTTGGCTTGTATAGTCAAATTTTATTTTAAAAAATAAAACAGAAATATATTTTAAAAGAAAAATGGCCTATATCTATTAAGTCTCATCTTGAAGATTCTTTGTTGGACTCACAGCTGGCCATCTATGATGGAATAACCAGAGACCGTGTCCCAGGTACCGTATTTGGCCTACAGAGAAGTTTTGTTTGACCCATGTAGTTTTTAAGCATTGAATTAGTCGATTACATTTTAATAATTAAATTCCACATGCAAATTTAATTTCTGGCTTCTTTTGAAAAATTGCACAATATGGCAATAAAACAGCCACAGTCAGTTGGACCTAAATAACTTCTTTCAGATGAAGACATTCTTTGGTTCACTCCACTTAGTCAGGCCTGCCTTACTTATGTTAACTGCTGCATTTCTGTAGTTATTTGAGTTCACAGTCCATTTGAACACTTAAAAATTGGCACTTCTTTTGACATTCCTGGCCAATTTTAATGCATGCTCTAGCTATGACTCAGTTATGTTCTCTTTCTCCGCATGGTATTTTCCAAAATTTTCTCAAGTTTCTGGTAGCACTTAGCTTTGTATCATTGGTTACAAAGCTTGCTCAATTACAAGTTCAATAGTAGCAGCCAGGTTGTTAAAGAATCTGGTCTTGGGCAATAGAAGTAGGGCAAAGTATTTGAGCCCGTTCAAGCATATCTCCCTTCAACCTCACCTCTCCCATCCAAAAGGAACTCAAATATCTTAAGATTTCCTGTATCCATGTAAGTTGGATCAAAACTCATGTCCAATTTGCAACTCCAAGGGAGTTTCTTAGACTTCCTTCATATGGTGCACAGATAATAGTGCTATATAGGATTTGCTTTTCTGTATATTCAGCACCAAAAAGGACCTTCTCAGATTGTACTTACCTCAGTAATGTCTCTTTTTCCTTTATAATGCTGTACCAGGAACCATAATAGTGCCCACTATTTGTCTTACATTCAGTCCATTGCATCCTGAGTGTAGGAGTTTGACAGGCATGGTGAAATGCACTCTAGGCTTAGTTCTACGCTGCCTCCTAGAGGCATGTGGTACTAAATCTGAGGTCTAGAATTCTGCATGGTAGCCCTGCAGAGTGTACTACCGTGTCTGCATCAATTAAGCACTCAATTATATATATACTTGTTGAATGGATGAGTGATATACACCATCGCTTAAAACCTTAAAACCCAGCCACTTTTGGTCTCATCTTTGCTGTGTCACATTTAAAGGAATAGAAACCTGTCTTAAAAGTTTACCTGAAGGTGACTTTAGGCTTTCTTAAAGGCACAGTATTCAGTTTTCTGTAGCATTTTTACCCAGAAAGCTTCTAAAGTTTTTCTTCAGATTTCACTTTTTCTATTTATGAATTCTGAAAATTTCTGCTTCTTTCACTCTCACCACAGGACTGTCACACCATTTTTTCCTCAGTGTTTAATAGTTCTTCCTCTTCCCCTCCTGCACTGAGCTTTCAGGCATCCCAATTCCGGTGACCACATGACCCTTTATGTCTCGTGCTATCCCCACCCACTGTCCATTCTAAATGTAACTTTCCTATCAAGGTTGCTTTGCTCATGAGAATCAGCTCTCTTGTGAATGGGTGAATAAAATTTTACACGTTATTACATGTCAAAGAAAACTTGTATCAAGGAAATTTAGTGTCCTTCTTATCTCGTTCCCTTCCAAATCTCTTTCACCCACTTGACCAGGATTGAGAGGCATGAAGAAGAATTACTGAAATACTGTGGGATGTATAAAGTAAATTTAGTATCCAGGCAATTGTGACTGAGTTAAAGCAGCTCAGAAGACACTCTGTTGGTATGATGGCTGAGGTATTTTTGTTTTTACTAGAAGCCTGGAAGATAGATATTATTTACAATTATGTGCTTAAACGTAAATCAGGAAACTAAGATTCAGAGGGAAGTAATTTGGTGCTCATAATCACTCTCAAGATTGCCTGTGCTGGACAATTTTCAAACAGACAAAAAGGCTGAAGAAGAAGATCCTGGTGAGTCTTGAGATCTGAGTGATATGAAATGACTAGAATTTCTTAATTTTCAGGTAGAAGCACAGATTACTGGGGTGGTAGCATTATAATGAACTTAGATCACCTAGCCTAATCTTTAAATATTGTAAACTTGGGGTTCAGGGATAATTAAAATGGAATTGTAACTTAATTATACATTTTCAGAGATATATGTGAGTTGGGATCAAACCACAACTAGGATAGCACAGTGTAAAGAAACAGTGTTATCTGTGTGTATTTATGATGAAAGAGGCTATTCAAAGCTACTGTTTAGGGATTTCAGTAATTGGTTAAGCAAGAAAAACATGTCTTTTTCTTCTCCCTAACTCTGATCCACAAAGCATTAAATGAAAATGAGCATTTTTATGTTTTGTGGCCATATGTGTTTCTTTTCCCTGTATTTTGTGGGTGGTGAAATACCTTAATTTTGAAGTCCAGATTTCTGATTAAGCAATTTGTTCTTAGTGGGCTTTTAAATCAAATTTTATATCTGAGTTTTGAGAGTTAAGGCTGCCAAGATTTAAATGAGGAGCAAAAACGCTCATTTTGATCCCTACTAACATTAAATTGTAAGACTTTGCAGTTGTAAAGTTTAAATACTAAAAATAATTCAAATTTGAAAATAAAGTTGCTATTTTAAGAAATATTTTCTATGCAGAGAAAAACAATGCAATCTGATGTATGTATAGTATAGTTACATTTGATTTGTATTATAAGTTCAAGTTAGAGCCTTAAAGATAATTTTTTCTCTTATAAAATTTTACTCTATAGTTATTTTAAAGAAATTACCTTAGTCTTTATATTATGAAGCCCAAAATATAAAAAGAACACATATCTTTCATTAGTTTCCTTACATAGTTTGGTTAATATCATAAAATAATGGCAATTTTCAACACTATATAAAATTTTTATTTATTTTAGAAAACTTAACTGAGGTTTTATTTGTAAGTTAAACTGTTAAAGTTTCTATTTTTAAAATTGTCATATAGTATTTAAATATACTATACTTATTCTTAGCTACAAATTCCAGTATAGAGCACTTGAGGAGTGGGAGGGGGTGTATTGGTGAGACAGATTGGTACATTGATTAAATGCTCCTAACCCTGAAATTCGTGCATAGAGCACCCTCTACTGTGAACACAACTGTTCTTAGATTTTTTTTTTCCATTAATCAGCACTTTTATTTTTTTTATTTATTTATTTTTATTTTTTTATTTTACAAATTTAATCAGTTATACATATACATATGTTCCCATATCCCCTCCCTTTTGCGTCTCCCTCCCACCCTCCCTATCCCACCCCTCCAGGTGGTCACAAAGAACCGAGCTGATCTCCCTGTGCTATGCGGCTGCTTCCCACTAGCTATCTACCTTACGTTTGGTAGTGTATATATGTCCATGCCGCTCTTTCACTTTGTCACAGCTTACCCTTCCCCCTCCCCATATCCTCAAGTCCATGCTCTAGTAGGTCTGTGTCTTTATTCCTGTCTTACCCCTATGTTCTTGATGACATTTTTTTCTTAAATTCCATATATATGTGTCAGCATACAGTATTTGTCTTTCTCTTTCTGACTTACTTCACTCTGTATGACAGACTCTAGGTCCATCCACCTCATTACAAATAGCTCAATTTCATTTCTTTTTATGGCTGAGTAATATTCCATTGTATATATGTGCCACATCTTCTTTATCCATTCATCCGATGATGGACACTTAGGTTGTTTCCATCTCCGGGCTATTGTAAATAGGGCTGCTATGAACATTTTGGTACATGTCTCTTTTTGAATTATGGTTTTCTCAGGGTATATGCCCAGTAGTGGGATTGCTGGGTCATATGGTAGTTCTATTTGTAGTTTTTTAAGGAACCTCCATACCGTTCTCCATAGTGGCTGTACCAATTCACATTCCCACCAGCAGTGCAAGAGTGTTCCCATTTTTCCACACCCTCTCCAGCATTTATTGTTTCTAGATTTTTTGATGATGGTCATTCTGACTGGTGTGAGATGATATCTCATTGTAGTTTTGATTTGCATTTCTCTAATGAGTAAAGATGTTGAGCATCCTTTCATGTGTTTGTTGGCTGTCTGTATATCTTCTGTGGAGAAATGTCTATTTAGGTCTTCTGCCCATTTTTGGATTGGGTTGTTTGTTTTTTTGTTATTGAGCTGCATGAGCTGCTTATAAATTTTGGAGATTAATCCTTTGTCAGTTGCTTCATTTGCAAATATTTTCTCCCATTCTGAGGGTTGTCTTTTCGTCTTGTTTATGGTTTCCTTTGCTGTGCAAAAGCTTTGAAGTTTCATTAGGTCCCATGTGTTTATTTTTGTCTTTATTTCCATTTCTCTAGGAGGTGGGTCAAAAAGGATCTTGCTGTGATTTATGTCATAGAGTGTTCTGCCTATGTTTTCCTCTAGGAGTTTGATAGTGTCTGGCCTTACATTTAGGTCTTTAATCCATTTTGAGCTAATTTTTGTGTATGGTGTTAGGGAGTGATCTAATCTCATACTTTTACATGTCCCTGTCCAGTTTTCCCAGCACCACTTATTGAAGAGACTGTCCTTTCTCCACTGTACATTCCTGCCTCCTTTATCAAAGATAAGGTGACCATATGTCCGTGGGTTTATCTCTGGGCTTTCTATCCTGTTCCATTGATCTATCTTTCTGTTTTTGTGCCAGTACCATACTGTCTTGATTACTGTAGCTTTGTAGTATAGTCTGAAGTCAGGGAGCCTGATTCCTCCAGCTCCGTTTTTCGTTCTCAAGATTGCTTTGGCTATTCGGGGTCTTTTGTGTTTCCATACAAATTGTGAAATTTTTTGTTCTAGTTCTGTGAAAAATGCCATTGGTAGTTTGATAGGTATTGCATTGAATCTGTAGATTGCTTTGGGTAGTAGAGTCATTTTCACAATGTTGATTCTTCCAATCCAAGAACATGGTACATCTCTCCATCTGTTTGTATCATCTTCAGTTTCTTTCATCAGTGTCTTATAATTTTCTGCATACAGGTCTTTTGTCTCCTTAGGTAGGTTTATTCCTAGATATTTTATTCTTTTTGTTGCAATGGTAAATGGGAGTGTTTCCTTGATTTCACTTTCAGATTTTTCATCATTAGTATATAGGAATGCCAGAGATTTCTGTGCATTAATTTTGTATCCTGCAACTTTACCAAAGTCATTGATTAGCTCTAGTAGTTTTCTGGTAGCATCTTTAGGATTCTCTATGTATAGTATCATGTCATCTGCAAACAGTGACAGCTTTACTTCTTCTTTTCTCATTTGGATTCCTTTTATTTCCTTTTCTTCTCTGATTGCTGTGGCTAAAACTTCCAAAACTATGTTGAATAAGAGTGGTGAGAGTGGGCAACCTTGTCTTGTTCCTGATCTTAGTGGAAATGGTTTCAGTTTTTCACCATTGAGGATGATGCTGGCTGTGGGTTTGTCATATATGGCCTTTATTATGTTGAGGAAAGTTCCCTCTATGCCTACTTTCTGCAGGGTTTTTATCATAAATGGGTGTTGAATTTTGTCAGAAGCTTTCTCTGCATCTATTGGGATGATCATATGGTTTTTCTCCTTCAGTTTGTTAATATGGTGTATCACATTGATTGATTTGCGTATATTGAAGAATCCTTGCATTCCTGGAATAAACCCCACTTGATCATGGTGTATGATCCTTTTAATGTGCTGTTGGATTCTGTTTGCTAGTACTTTGTTGAGGATTTTTGCATCTATGTTCATCAGTGATATTGGCCTGTAGTTTTCTTTCTTTGTGACATCCTTGTCTGGTTTTGGTATCAAGGTGATGGTGGCCTCGTAGAATGAGTTTGGGAGTGTTCCTCCCTCTGCTATATTTTGGAAGAGTTTGAGAAGGATAGGTGTTAGCTCTTCTCTAAATGCTTGATAGAATTCGCCTGTGAAGCCATCTGGTCCTGGGCTTTTGTTTGTTGGAAGATTTTTAATCACAGTTTCAATTTCAGTGCTTGTGATTGGTCTGTTCATATTTTCTATTTCTTCCTGATTCAGTCTTGGCAGGTTGTGCATTTCTAAGAATTTGTCCATTTCTTCCAGGTTGTCCATTTTATTGGCATAGAGTTGCTTATAGTAATCTCTCATGATCTTTTGTATTTCTGCAGTGTCAGTTGTTACTTCTCCTTTTTCATTTCTAATTCTATTGATTTGAGTCTTCTCCCTTTTTTTCTTGATGAGTCTGGCTAATGGTTTATCAATTTTGTTTATCTTCTCAAAGAACCAGGTTTTAGTTTTATTGATCTTTGCTATCATTTCCTTCATTTCTTTTTCATTTATTTCTGATCTGATTTTTATGATTTCTTTCCTTCTGCTAACTTTGGGATGTTTTTGTTCTTCTTTCTCTAATTGCTTTAGGTGCAAGGTTAGGTTGTTTATTCGAGATATTTCATGTTTCTTAAGGTGGGATTGTATTGCCATAAACTTCCCTCTTAGAACTGCTTTTGCTGCATCCCATAGGTTTTGGGTCGTCGTGTCTCCATTGTCATTTGTTTCTAGGTATTTTTAAATTTCCTCTTTGATTTCTTCAGTGATCACTTCGTTATTAAGTAGTGTATTGTTTAGCCTCCATATGTTTGTATGTTTTACAGCTCTTTTCCTGTAATTGATATCTAGTCTCATAGCATTGTGGTCGGAAAAGATACTTGATACAATTTCAATTTTCTTAAATTTACCAAGGCTTGATTTGTGACCCAAGATATGATCTATCCTGGAGAATGTTCCATGAGCACTTGAGAAAAATGTGTATTCTGTTGTTTTTGGATGGAATGTCCTATAAATATCAATTAAGTCCATCTTGTTTAATGTATCATTTAAAGCTTGTGTTTCCTTATTTATTTTCATTTTGGATGACCTGTCCATTGGTGAAAGTGGGGTGTTAAAGTCCCCTACTATGATTGTGTTACTGTCGATTTCTCCTTTTATGGCTGTTAATATTTCCCTTATGTATTGAGGTGCTCCTATGTTTGGTGCATAAATATTTACAATTGTTATATCTTCTTCTTGGATTGATCCCTTGATCATTAGGTAGTGTCCTTCTTTGTCTCTTCTAGTAGTCTTTATTTTAAAGTCTATTTTGTCTGATATGAGAATTGCTACTCCAGCTTTCTTTTGGTTTCCATTTGCATGGAATATCTTTTTCCATCCCCTTACTCTCAGTCTGTATGTGTCTCTAGGTCTGAAGTGGGTCTCTTGTAGACAGCATATATATGGGTCTTGTTTTTGTATCCATTCAGCCAGTCTGTGTCTTTTGGTGGGAGCATTTAGTCCATTTACATTTAAGGTAATTATTGATATGTATGTTCCTATTCCCATTTTCTTAATTGTTTTGGGTTTGTTATTGTAGTTCTTTTCCTTCTGTTGTGTTTCTTGCCTAGAGAAGTTCCTTTAGCATTTGTTGTAAAGCTGGTTTGGTGGTGCTGAACTCTCTCAGCTTTTGCTTGTCTGTAAAGGTTTTAATTTCTCCATCAAATCTGAATGAGATCCTTGCTGGGTAGAGTAATCTTGGTTGCAGGTTTTTCTCCTTCATCACTTTAATTATGTCCTGCCACTCCCTTCTGGCTTGTAGAGTTTCTGCTGAGAGATCAGCTGTTATCCTGATGGGGATTCCCTTGTGTGTTATTTGTTGTTTTTGCCTTGCTGCTTTTAATATGATTTCTTTGTGTTTAATTTTTGACAGTTTGATTAATATGTGTCTTGGTGTATTTCTCCTTGGATTTATTCTGTATGGGACTCTCTGTGCCTCCTGGACTTGA
The DNA here is from genome assembly GCF_025265405.1 of Mesoplodon densirostris. Taxonomy (NCBI): domain Eukaryota; kingdom Metazoa; phylum Chordata; class Mammalia; order Artiodactyla; family Ziphiidae; genus Mesoplodon; species Mesoplodon densirostris. The sequence goes on along the minus strand of NC_082672.1, from coordinate 36,425,272 downwards.
TTAACTATTTCCTTTCCCATATTAGGGAAGTTTTCAACTATAATCTCTTCAAATATTTTCTCAGTCCCTTTCTTTTTCTCTTCTTCTTCTGGAACCCCTATAATTCGAATGTTGGTGCGTTTAATGTTGTCCCAGAGGTCTCTGAGACTGTCCTCTGTTCTTTTCATTCTTTTTTCTTTATTTTGCTGTGCAGCAGTTATTTCCACCATTTTATCTTCCACCTCACTTATCCGTTCTTCTGCCTCAGTTATTCTGCTATTGATCCCATCTAGAGTATTTTTTATTTCATTTATTGTGTTTTTAATCGATGCTTGATTCGTCTTTAGTTCTTCTAGGTCCTTGTTAACTGTTTCTTGCATTTTGTCTATTCTATTTCCAAGATTTTGGATCATCTTTACCATCATTATTCTGAATTCTTTTTCAGATAGACTGCCTATTACCTCTTCATTTGTTAGGTCTGGTGGGTTTTTATCTTGCTCCTTCTCCTGCTGTGTGTTTTTCTGTCTTCTCATTTTGCTTATGTGTTACTGTGTTTGGGGTCTCCTTTTTGCAGGCTGCAGGTTCGTAGTTCCCGTTGTTTTTGGTGTCTGTCCCCAGTGGCTAGGGTTGGTTTAGTGGGTTGTGTAGGCTTCTTGGTGGAGGGGACTACTGCCTGTGTTGTGGTGGATGAGGCTGGATCTTGTCTTTCTGGTGGGCAGGTCCACGTCTCGTGGTGTGTTTTGGGGTGTTTGCGGACTTTTTATGATTTGAGGCAGACTCTCTGCTAATGGGTGGCGTTGTGTTCCTGTCTTGCTAGTTGTTTGGCATAGGGTGTCCAGCACTGTAGCTTGCTGGTCGTTGAGTGAAGCTGGGTGCTGGTGTTGAGATGGAGATCTCTGGAAGATTTTCGCCGTTTGATATTATGTGGAGCTGGGAGGTCTCTTGTGGACCAGTGTCCTGAAGTTGGCTCTCCCACCTCAGAGGCACAGCACTGACTCCTGGCTACTCAATTTGGGATGATTTGTTGTCTATTCATGTATTCCACAGATGCAGGGTACATGGAGTTGATTGTGGAGCTTTAATCCGCTGCTTCTGAGGCTGCTGGGAGAGGTTTCCCTTTCTCTTCTTTGTTCTCACAGCTCCTGGGTCTCAGCTTTGGATTTGGCCCCGCCTCTGCGTGTAGGTCGCCGGAGGGTGTCTGTTCTTCGCTCAGACAGGACAGGGTTAAAGGAGCAGCCTCTTCGGGGACTCTGGCTCACTCAGGCCGGGCGGGAGGGAGGGGCGCGGAGTGCGGGGCGAGCCTGCAGCGGCAGAGGTCGGCGTGACGTTGCACCAGCCCAAGGCGCGCCGTGCGTTCTCCCAGGGAAGCCGCCCCTGGATCCCGGGACCCCGGCAGTGGCAGGCTGCACAGGCTCCCGGAAGGGCGGTGTGGACAGTGACCTGCGCTCACACACAGGCTTCTTGGCGGCGGCAGCAGCAGCCCCAGCATCCCACGCCCGTCTCTGGGCTCCGCGCTTTCAGCCGCGACTCGCGCCCGTCTCTGGAGCTCCTTTACGCGGCGCTCTTAGTCCCCTCTCCTCGCGCACCAGGAAACCAAGAGGGAAGAAAAAGTCTCCTGCCTCTTCGGCAGCTCCAGAGTTTTCCCGGACTCCCTCCCGGCTAGCTGTGGCACATTAGCCCCCTTCAGGCTGAGTTCTCGCCGCCAGCCCCAGTCCTCTCCCTGCGCTCTGACCGAAGCCCGAGCCTCAGCTCCAGCGCCGCCCGCCCCGGCGGGGGAGCAGACAAGCCTCTCGGGCTGGTGAGTGCCGCTCGGCACCGCTCCTCTGTGCCGGAATCTCTCTGCTTTGCCCTACCCAGGTATGTGGGGAGTTTCTTGCCTTTTGGGAGGTCTGGGGTCTTCTGCCAGCGTTCAGTAGGTGTTCTGTAGGAGTTCTTCCACGTGTAGCTGTATTTCTGGTGTATCTGTGGGGAGGAAGGTGATCTCCGCGTCTTACTCTTCCGCCATCTTACCCGGAAGTCTGTTCTTAGATTTTTATTGTAACTGGACCATTCATTTTGCCCAGAGGGAAAGAACATTCCTATTGTAATAAAATGAACTCACTTATTTTCTGTGGTCTTTGTATATTTTTGGGCAATTCAGATTTTAAGTGGATTAAATTAGGTATTAATGAACCATACTTGCATGGTATCTTTGAAATCTAATAACATCTTTGAGTGTCACCTTGTGAATAGTTTCTGAATTTGTTAATGTATACCATACACTCAAATAATCATGTTGGACATGTTCATTTATTTAGTACTTGCTGTATACTGAGCACTCAGAGTGAAAGAGAGACAGTATCCCTGCATTCAAGAAGTTTATTTAATTGGGAGTATTTACTATGTAGAATTTACTTAAATATTTGCAAATAAAATTTTAGAAATCAAGGTCATAGTAATCACAGAGATCACCAAATTCAGACTTGGTGGAAAAGGATAATGGGGGGTTGAAAGTTGGCAGAAAATACATAGGAAATGGCACAGACAAGGAGGAAGGAATAAACCATAAGATGAACCCAAGTTTAGAGTGTAGGGGCATGTATGATGAGATTGAAGAGATTGTCTGGAAGATTTCCAAATGGTGGAAAACTTGAGCCAAGAATTTTAGAGTCGGTGCAGGGGATAGTGGGTTGTCAGTGAGGTTCTTTGAATGGGGTTGTAAGGAAAGAAAATGGTGTTTTGGAGATTATTCTAGTAATTGTGAGTGGGTTAAGAGATAATGGACAGTGAAACTACTTTGAAATGGATCAGATGTGAAATGATTCCACAAAAGACTCAAAGCTCTGAAATGAAGAGGAGATACTAGATCTGGAAGAACTCACAAAGGAAAAAAAATTATATAAAGTCTTTAGTGTCTAAAAGTCATTTCAACATTTAACTAGTTAGGAGTAGACATTGGTAAATTATAACTGATTTAAACCATGATCTAGAGGACTTTTGGGCATGTTAAGATATAGGCTATAGAAATCCCAAATATAGAAGCTTAGACAAAAAGGGGGAAGAGAGCAGTTTAGGAAACTGCAATGGCTTAAATATTTCATCAAGGTCCTGGGATTTTTCTGTCTTTCCTCTCAATCTTGGGGTGAAGGCCTTTCTTCATATTCATGCATATTCCCGTAGTTTCAAGATAGCTGCTGTATCTCTGGATATCACCTTTGTGTTCCATACTAGAAGAAAAATGAGGAAACAGGAAAGGATGTTGCCTGCATCAGGAGAGAAAAAGCTTTTCATTTTATTGACTTGAACTTGTCATATGACTACCTCTGGGTGAAGTAGAGTCTGGAAAAAATTATTTTTTTAACTTTACTGAGGAATAATTGACAAATATAATTGTATATATTTAAAATGTACAACATGATGATTTGATATACATTGTGGAATGATTACCAATAGCAAGATACTTAACATCCATCACTGTACATAGTTATATTTATTTATTTATTTATTTATTTGGTGCGAATTCTTGAATGCTTAATATCTACTTTCAGCAACTTTCAAGTATACAGTACTGTATTACCAAGTATAGTCACCATGCTGTACATTAGATCCTAAGCACTTATAGCTGAAAATTCGTACCCTTTGATCTATGTCACCCCATTTCTCCCTTCAGCCCTGACAGCTGCCATTATATTCTCTGCTTCTATGAAATCAGCTTTTTTAAAAAAAATTTATATTCCACATATAAGTGATAATACATTATTTGTCTTTATCTGGCTTATTTCACTTAACATAATGCCCTCTAGGTTCATCCATGTTTTCTCAAATGGCAAGATTTCATTCTCTTTATGGCTGAATTAAGTATATAAAATTTTCTTCATTCATTCATCCATTGAAGGACATTCAGGTTGATTCCATATTTTCGCTGTTGTGAATCATGCTACAATGAGCATGGTGTGCAGATATCTTTTTGAGATGCTGATTTAAATTCCTTCAAATATATGCGCAGAAGTGGAATTGCTGGATCATATGGTAGTTCAATTTTTAACTTTTTTGAAGAACTGCCATACTGGTTTTCATAATGGCTACATCAATTTGCATTCCCACCAAGAGTGTTAAAGTTGCCCTTTTTTCCACATCCTTGTCAGCATTTGTTATCTTCTTGCTGATAATAGCCATCCTAACAGGTGTGCTGTGATATCTCATTTTGGTTTTGTTTTCTCTTTCCCTGGTGATTAGTGATGTTGGGCACTTTTTATATTTGCCATTTATATGTATTTGGAAAAATGCCGATTCAGGTCCTGCCCATTTTTTCATGGGGTTATTTGGTTTTTTTGCTATTAAGTTGCATGAGTTCTTTATATATTTTGGATAGTAACCCCTTATTAGATATGTGGTTTGCAAATATTTTCTCACGTTCTGGAAGTTGCCTTTTCAGCTTATTGATGGTTTTCTTTGCTGTGCAGAAGCTCTTTAGTTTGATGTAGCCCTACTTGTTTTAGCTTTTTTTGCATGTGCTTTTGGTGTCTTATCCAAGAAATCATTGCCAAGACCAATGTCATGGATCTTTTGCCCTGTGTTTTCTTCTAGGAGTTTTATGGGTTCAGATCTTACATTTAAGTCTTTGATCCATTTTGAGTTAATTTTTGTGTGTGGTATAAGAAAGGGGTTCAGTTTCCTTCTCTTGCATGTGGATATACAGTTTTTCCAACACCATTTATTGAAGAGTCTATTCTTTCCCCATTGTGTGTTCTTGGTGCCCTTGTCAAAAATGAGTTGGCTATATATGCATGGGTTTATATCTGGGCTCTCTCTTCTGTTCCACTGGTGTATGTGTCTGGTTTTTTTTGCTGATACCATACTGTTTTGATTACTATAGATTTGTAATATAGCTCGAAATCAGGAAGTGTCATGCCTCCTGCTTTGTTCTTCTTTCTTAAGATTGCTTTGGCTTTTTGGGGTCTTTTGCAGTTCCATACAAATTTTAGGATAGTTTATTCTATTTTTTTGTGAAAAATACCATTGGGCTTTTGATAGGGCTTGCACTGAATCTGTAGATTAATTTGGGTAGTATGAACATTTTGACAAAATTTCTTCTTCCAATCCAAGAACATGATATCTCTTTCCATTTGTTTACATCTCCAGTTTCTTTCCTCAATATCTCATAGTTTTCAGTGTTAAGGTCTTTCACATCCTTGGTTAAATTTTATTCCCAAGTATTAGTGTTTTTGGCACTTTGTTTCTCTGAACACAATCAAGGTTTTGTCATTAAAGGAAGAAGAGGCATGTATTAGGTATGTGTCTCTGGCAGAAGAGCTATTTTGTAGAACCCACTGATTCTACAAAAAAATGTATGAAATCATTAAATTAAAAACCTTTACATATTAAGCTGGCATTCTTTTAGCTGTTTGAATACAGAGTCAGGACACTTGTTACTGTTTTTGATCCTATTGCTTTCTCAAACTGTGTGGCCAGAGGAAACCCAGATTTTACCAGTGAGAAAGTGTAGGAAATGCATGTAATCTGAGGACCAACTTATAAATATGAAAACTAATACATAAATATGTGGTTTCAAACATCTTTATTTATATTATTTATTTTAATAGTGTTTATTTTTACTTGTTGACAGTTTGCATTATTTATTTATTTATGGCTGTGTTGGGTCTTCATTTCTGTGTGAGGACTTTCTCTAGTTGTGGCAAGCGGGGGCCACTCTTCATCGCGGTGCGTGGGCCTCTCACTGTTGCGGCCTCTCTTGTTGCGGAACACAGGCTCCAGATGCGCAGGCTCAGTAACTGTGGCTCAGGGGCCAGTTGCTCCGCGGCATGTGGGATCTTCCCAGACCAGGGCTCGAACCTGTGTCCCCTGCATTGGCAGGCAGATTCTCAACCACTGCGCCACCAGGGAAGCCCTCAAACATCTTTAAATTAAAAAATTTATATTTCATGTTTATAGTTTTAACATTTAACATCTTAAATTATATTTTCAAAATTGTGGGTCATTTTATTCTCTTGCTTTCTAATACCACCTGTTATCCCAGGTGAAGTACCTTCAAACTAAATGACCAGTATACTTAAAACAATTCAATAATAGGAAATAAACGTAGCCAGGTAGATTATCAGTGTGCCTAGTGCACTTTTACCCCCAAATGATATGTGATGAAGGTGCAGAATTGTATAGCTAAGGATATTTAGCCAGTGAGATCATTGAATTGGTGAAATATTCCTAAAAATATGAAGCTCTCAAGGTATGTGGTTATTTGAAATTATTTTGGATAAGCCTCCAGTGATGCAGAAGTTAAAATGTCTAGCCAAAAGGTTGAATCACTGAAGAAGTGCAGAAAGAACCAGCAATAAACTTGCTAAGTGTCTTTCTGGAAATGCAATCATTTCATTGTTACTCATGTAAGTCTTCTAAAGTGCTTTGGGATATTACCAGTAATATAGATTCTATGCCCTTGAGTAATAAAATAAAATGTTACTCTGAGTCATTTGGAATTTTAAATGTTACTTTATTTCTAGATGCAGCTGAGTCAGTTTTCTTTTTGGTTTCTAGGGAAGGCTTCAAAGTAATTATATTTTTCTATACTATTATAGTTCAATAATAGTTGTAAACAATGCTTCTTCACATATGAAAAATAATAAAGGTACAAGATATAAATGATATTAAAATAATGTTTTGGGATTCTGAAATCTTGTGAATAATATAGTCCACAAAGATTTTTTTGTATGTAAGGAAATGATTTTATAACAAAATTAGCTTTATTCTAAAACTTGAGAGCCAAAATAAATTCACTGGGTCTCTAAGGTACTTAATCTGTGGACAAGATAATAAGTATTATTTCAGCACCCAGTATTTTCAGGGCACTATGCTAGAGAGTGAGGGACATAAAAACCATTAAAACACATTCTTTGCCCTTAAAAAGTTTATAGTTTGAGCAAATAACACAGAGAATAACTCATGACACAGGACACTTTACTAATATTTAAAGCCGTTCCAGCCATAAAAGTCTATGCTGCTAACATACTGCCTATTTTGTTTTTTGCTGTATAACAAATCATCCTAAAACTTAATGGCTTAAGACAGTGACACTTTTATTGTTTCTCATGATTCTTTAGGTTGGCTGAGGCTCAGCTGGGCTGTTCTTCTGCTGGTTTCACTTGAAATCTCATACTATTGCAGTCAGATGATAGCTGGGCTGGGGTGTCCAAGATGACTTCTTCACTCATGTATCTGGGCCTCAGGTCTCTTCCAAGTTGATTCCTTCTTCCCATAATGTCTCATCCACTAGAACATCTTCATGTGGCCCCCTTATCCAGTAGGGCAGCTTTACATCATGGATTAAGACTCCAAGAGTCAGGAAGTAGACACTTTCAGTACTCTTAAGTCCTTGGATCAAAAGTACCAGAATATCCATTTTAACCCCCTGTTGGTCAAGGCAGTCACAAGACCAGCCGTGCTGGTGGGTTGGGGTAGGGAAATAAGCTCTTGATGTGAGGAACAGCAGATAGGTAATGAGGTATTTTTGGAGGCCATCTTTGGAGATTAGCTAGCACACTGCCTAATTAGTGGTCTAGGCCTTGCTCTGGGAGTTCTAAGAAATGGAGGATTCTCTGAATTTGTGTGACTAAGGAAGTCCCCAAAGATTAGCTAAAGCTTTTTCCTGAGTCAAAAAGGGGCATAGAGGAGATGTCAGGGAAGGCGGGGGCGAGGGAAGGAATTATGGGATCCTCAAGAAGCATAGCATTTGCAAAAGTACGTAGGTGGAAAAACAAAGTCATTAGATTAATAAGAGCTATAATAAAAATAAAAAATTTGGCCCAAAGTAATAGTCATCAGAGCTAACACTGCCTGTTTCAGTTAATATAGAAAGGACTGGTGAAGATGCACAGGAAGTAGATGTTTTTAAAAGCCTGATGCAATTCTAAATATGGAACATATTCTTTAAAAACAACAGAATCAGTGACTTAAAAATTGAACCATTTTGAACTTAGAAATAAGATGGCAAAATTTGATTTGGAAGAATTTTTTGTTGGTTTTTATCAGATTTGAAATTTTATTCAGGCAGCTGGACAATGCCAGCCTAATGCAGCATGCCACTTGAATGAAGGACAAGTAAGAAAAGACAGGTATAGACATGGCTTGGAAATTTTGCCTCCTGGATGATTAAGTTTGGTAGAGCACAGGTTCATGGCAACTGAGCTTACATTCATCAGCACTGAAGTGAGAGCTGATAACTCAGAGAGCCAACAGTACAGATCTCCTGAGAACAAATAAGTCTTGACCTTAGGATAGTTATGTATGCTGTGAAATAAGAGTCTTGTATGAATTCTTAATAAAGCAAATCATCAGCACTGCCACCACTTTGGAATTTAAATAACAAAATTAACTTCAGGTATATAATAAATAATTCCTTTCATTCATTTTTTAAAATTTGTTGATTATTTGCTATATGAATTGTTCAGTACTGAGGAAATACAATGATGTATAAAGTGTTCTAATTTTTAGGAAGTTCTTTATTAGGCTGGAATGTTCCTGTTATTTCCATACATTGACACTATTTCTGTGTTCTAGATGAATATAAATTAATCTCTTCTACAAGATATTCCTAAATCATCTGGAGAAACAAACATTCCCACTGACCAAGTCTTCTTTTTTCCCCAGATTCTTCAATTGTTAATGCTATGCTGAAGCTTTCATAATTCACATTTGTTCAGGCATTTATTGAGTTCCATCTATGAGTTAGACACAGTCAAAATGGCTTTTGAGCTGTGACCTGTATTTTGAGAAGGATTCAGCCTTAAGGTCTGGTTGGAGCACAAAAGCCTTGAAGAAGAAAATAAACCTAATGTATTCAAGGAAGAGAAAGTCAGCCTGCCTGTAACATGCTGAAGAAGAGATGAGTTAGGACAGATAATGGGTGGCAGCTGAAGCCATAACAGGGACTTTGAAATTTATTCTGAGTGGGGAGGGAAGATGTTGGAATGTTTTGAGCAGGGAAGTGACATGACTATAATTTACCTTTTATAAGGTTCATTTCTGATTCTTAATAGAAAGTATAGAGGAGCAAGGGCCAGGAGGGTGTCAGGAAGCTATTACAATAGTCCACAGTGATGATAGCAACCTGGATTAGGTGGAAGTAGAGAATTGGTGAGAAGTTGGATGCTCTCTACCCCTCATCCCTTTGTCCATCCCACTTTTGCTCTCCACATATTTCCCCTTTCCTCTCAATGAGTTGGAGAGTGCCTATCTTGGGCCTCACAGCTCTTCACTTCTTTTCTAGCCCTCTTTTCTCTCCTACTGTACTTCCTCCACTGTTGTTTCTTGCCCATTTTCCTCTCCTGTTTTTTCCCCATACCATTCATTTCTGATTTTTCCCTTTTCTGTCTCACTCATCATTACTTTAGCTCTGTGCAAGCCTTACAAAGGCTACCTTATTCCCATTCACTGATGAGTCTAATTTTTTACCTCTTTGAGGAGGCAAATGAAGGGTCCAGTCTTTTCTAATTTACTCAGTCTAGGAAATTTAAAATATTCTGATCTGGTTTTTCTGTCCTATACAGGGGCCTGCAGAACTAGTTCTTATTGTGGCCTTGATTAACACTGGAAAGGTCTCAAATTGTAGTGGCTTATAATAGGAAGCTATCAGTAAACACAGCATGCATGTCCTGAAGCTGAAACTGGCTGAGATACTAACCCAGTTCTGATATGGCTGTGCTTAAGAGTCTTGCTTGGTGCTGGGAGTGACTGAATAAATGAGTGAATGAATAAATGGAAATAAAAACTTGGTGCAGAATAGGAAGGATTTTCTCATCTACACAAGCTAATAACCATGTGTCCTTGTATCTATCCTTGTATCCTTGTATAGCTGAAAAAATTTATACCTTAGTGGCTTTCACATCCCTGACCAGTTCTTGGGACCTAGGCATACAAGTATGCCAGGCAGCACACCTTCCTTCTGAGACAGAATGGGCATCTTTCAAGGTCAACATACTCCTGACTTGAGATTCCACCTACCTTATAACACTACATACTACATTAGTAATAGCTTCTTTTGTCATTCCTGTCACTAATGTTGGGGGGTAGCAATTCAGCCAGTTAGATCTCCTATGAACAGTAATAGAGTTAACAGGGCAGGGGCTGGGACAGCTAAGAGAGCAGAACCCGAGTAGATACTACAACTGAGGTTCTGGAACTGGGCATTTCTTAGGAATGGCCACTGTCAGAATTTCTGTGGCTAATTCTGCCATACAAATCATGTTTCTAGCTGTATTATTAAAACACTTAAATATTCCCTAAAGGCAAACTGAAGGGCATGTAATACTTTTCCTTAATGTAGGAATTGACAGCAGAAAAGTATTCCACATGATAAGTGCCATTAATTAATAAAAGGAGAGAGGAGACAAGAACACAGAGGCGCCTTGTGCTGATGGGAGCACCCTGCTGCTTCTGTGTCTGGGATGGGGCTGTGTTTGGTGCATTGGTTCTCATTTTGACAAAACTGCCACAAGATTAGTTTATCCTATGTGTGTACTTCAGCCTGTGTGCACACATTTTTAGGTAAGGGTGATGTTCTATTTTTGCAGGTGAAGGAGCTCAGCAGTACATCAATTAAATACATTCTTTAATTAAATTTAATTTTTAAATTTCAGAATATAGGGGGAGAGGATAAAAGAATGCAGGGTCTTTCCCCCTAGTTGTGTGCAGAAAGCGGGGCATGTGAACTGGGGAGAGGAGGAGAGCCCTCTGACCTAGACCTTTTTTCACAAAGAGTATCACATTTAAACTGTTATTCTTCAACTAAAGTTATACAGATGGTTACAGAGATACTCACAATTTAAGATAAAGGGTGGGTCCTTTTATGGAAACATGCATCCCCAATTAACTGTTCACTGCTTTACATATTCATCAGTTTATTTACTCCCTAGCCTCGCACTCTAAAGGAAACAGTCCAGAATTATTTGCTACAGAATAGAGCTAGGTTTGAGTCTGTGCTTGAAAATCTATATTTTAATCCTCGGTAAATGTAGTAGCAGGCAAGTGCTATCACTGTCTACTTAATTTTCAAGATGTGGTTCTTAAATAAACTATCTTTTTTTAATAAGTGGAGAGGGGGAGGAAGGGAGAAACAAACAGAGTGTCTGCAGCATTGCTAAACTCAGGTTGCAGAATGTGATAGTTAAGTACCTTGCCAAGTTTTTTTAGCCAGTGTGAGTCTGTTGTACCACAAAATTGGGACTGTTGGGAACTCTTCTCAAAAACACTCATACTTTAAGAAATGTACTTTAAATCCATCTTTTGACTTGTTTTGCATAAGTAAACCACATGCTAACACACCACTCCCTTTAAAAGCACTATCCGAACAACACCAAGTCAGTTCCAAACTACAGACAATTTCCAATTCCTCTGTCAGAAAGCAAATAACAACAAAAGACTTATTCCAAACATAAGTCAACCAGAACCTTGGAGAACCTTCACACACAGTAACTTGCTTTGCACAACTTCAGGAAATTTTGTGAATAACCCACAGTGGGGAGCACATAACCCCATAATATTCAGAACATATTGCCCAAGTTACACATGACGACAAGGTAAACATTTGCTTAAGAACTCTTTCAAAGGGGGAAGTGGTATGAAATAACCAGGGGATGCTCTTCGATCTCTGAAACCCCAAACTAACTACAGCCTTGGCTGTACCCAGCACCCTTAAGGTCTGAGTGCTACAAACTATCTCTTCCTTTGTTTCAAAGAAAACAAACTTTTCCACCAAAATACTTCTAATTGTTAGCCTGCTGGAATGAAGCTAGGAGTGGGTATGCATGAATGATACGTTCTGTTTTCTCTTTCTTTTTTTTCTAAATCTTTATTGGAGTATAATTGCTTCACAATACTGTGTTAGTTTCTGTTGTACAACAAAGTGAATCAGCCATATGCATACATATGTCCCCATATCCCCTCCCTCTTGAGCCTCCCTCCCATCCTCCCTATCCCACCCCTCTAGGTCATTGCAAAGCACTGAGCTGATCTCCCTGTGCTATGCTGCTGCTTTCCACTAGCTATTTTACATTCGATAGTGTATATATGTCGCTGCTACTGTCACTTCGCCCCAGCTTCCCCCTCCCACCCCGTGTCCTCAAGTCCATTCTCTATGTCTACATCTTTATTCCTGCCCTGCAACTAGGTTCATCAGTACCATTTTTATTTTTTTTTTAGATTCCATATATATGCGTTAGCATAAGGTACTGGTTTTTCCCTTTCTGACTTACTTCACTCTGTATGGCAGACTCTAGGTCCATGCACATCACTACAAATAACTCAATTTCCTTTTTTTTTTTTTTTTGTGGTACACAGGCCTCTCACCGTTGTGGCCTCTCCCGTTGCGGAGCACAGGCTCTGGACACGCAGGCTCAGCAGCCATGGCTCACGGGCGCAGCCGCTCTGCGGCACGTGGGATTCTCCCAGACTGGGGCACAAACCCGTGTCTCCTGCATCGGCAGGCAGACTCTCAACCACTGCGCCACCAGGAAAGCCCCAGTTTCGTTTCTTTTTATGGCTGAGTAATACTCCATTGTATATATGTGCCACATCTTCTTTATCCATTCATCTGTCGATGGACATTTGGGTTGGTTCCATGTCCTGGCTATTGTAAATAGTGCTGCAATGAGCATGGTGGTACATGACTTTTTTTTTTTTAATTTTTAAATTTTATTTATTTTTTTATACAGCAGGTTCTTATTAGTCATCAGTTTTGTACACACCAGTGTATACATGTCAATCCCAATCTCCCAGTTCATCACACCACCATCCCTACTGCCCCGCCGCTTTCCCCGCTTGGTGTCCATACGTTCTCTACATCTGTGTCTTGATTTCTGCCCTTCAAACTGGTTCATCTGTACCATTTTTCTAGGTTCCACATATATGTGTTAATATACGATATTTGTTTTTCTCTTTCTGACTACTTCACTCTGTATGACAGTCTCTAGATCCATCCACATCTCAACAAATGACCCAATTTCCTTCCTTTTTATGGCTGCCATTCTATATATGTACCACATCTTCTTTATCCATTCATCTGTTGATGGGCATTTAGGTTGCTGCCATGACCTGGCTATTGTAAATAGTGCTGCAGTGAACACTGGGGTGCATGTGTCTTTTTGAATTATGGTTTTCTCTAGGTATATGCCCAGTAGTGGGATTGATGGATCATATGGTAATTCTATTTTTAGTTTTTTAAGGAACCTCCATACTGTTCTCCATAGTGGCTGTACCAATTTACATTTCCACCAACAGTGCAAGATCACACAAGATCTTTTCTCCACACCCTCTCCAGCATTTATTGTTTGTAGATTTTCTGATGATGCCCATTCTAACTGGTGTGAGGTGATACCTCACTGTAGTATTGATTTGCATTTCTCTAATAATTAGTGATGTTGAGCAGCTTTTCATGTGCTTCTTGGCCATCTGTATGTCTTCTTTGGAGAAATGTCTATTTAGGTCTTCTGCCCATTTTTAGATTTATTTATTTATTTTATTTATTATTATTATTATTTTTTGCGGTACGCGGGCCTCTCACTGTTGTGGCCTCTCCCGTTGCGGAGCACAGGCTCCGGACGGGCAGGCTCAGCAACCATGGCTCATGGGCCCAGCTGCTCCGCGGCATGTGGGATCTTCCCGGACTGGGGCACGAACCTGCGTCCCCTGCAGCGGCAGGCGGACTCTCAACCACTGTGCCATCAGGGAAGCCCGGTTGTTTGTTTTTTTAATATTGAGCTGCATGAGCTGTTTATATATTTTGGAGATTAATCCTTTGTCCGTTGATTCATTTGCAAATATTTTCTCCCATTCTGAGGGTTATCTTTTTGTCTTCTTTATGGATTCCTTTGCTGTGTAAAAGCTTTGAAGTTTCATTTGGTCCCATTTGTTTATTTTTGTTTTTATTTCCATTGCTCTAGGAGGTGAATCAAAAACGATCTTGCTGTGATTTATGTCATAGAGTGTCCTGCCTATGTTTTCCTCTAAGAGTTTTATAGTGTACAGTCTTACATTTAGGTCTCTGATCCATTTTGAGTTTATTTTTGTGTATGGTGTTAGGGAGTGTTCTAATTTAATTCTTTTACTTGTAGCTGTCCAGTTTTCCCAGCACCAGTTATTGAAGAGACTGTCTTTTCTCCATGGTATGTCCTTGCCTCCTCTGTCATAGATTAGTTACCATAGGTGCGTGGGTTTATCTCTGGGCTTTCTATCTTATTCCATTGATCTGTGTTTCTGTTTTTGTGCCAGTACCATACTGTCTTGATTACTGTAGCTTTATAGTATAATCTGAAGTCAGGGAGTCTGATTCCTCCAGCTCCATTTGTTTTGCTCAAGACTGCTTTGACTATTTGGGGTCTTCTGTGTCTCCATACAAATTTTAAGAGTTTTTGTTCTAGTTCCATAAAAAATTCCATTGGTAATTTTATAGGGATTGCGTTGAATCTGTAGATTGCTTTGGGTAGTTTAGTCATTTTCACAGTATTGATTCTTCCAATCTAAGAACATTGTATATCTCTCCATCTGTTGGTATCTTTAATTTCTTTCATCAGTGTCTTATATAGTTTTCTGCATACAGGTCTTTTGTTTCCCTAGGTAGGTTTATTCCTAGGTATTTTATTCTTTTTATTGCAATGGTACATGGGAGTGTTTCCTTATTTTCTCTTTCAGATTTTTCATCATTAGTATATAGGAATGCAAGAGATTTCTGTGCACTAACTTTGTATCCTGCAACTTTACCAAATTCATTGATTAGCTCTAAGAGTTTTCTGGTGGCTTCTTTAGGATTCTCTATATATAGTATCATGTCATCTGCAAACAGTGACAATTTTACTTCTTCTTTTCCAATTTGTATTCCTTTTATTTCTTTTTCTTCTCTGATTGCCATGGCTAGGACTTCCAAAACTATGTTGAATAATAGGGGTGAGAGTGGACATCCTTGTCTTCTTGATCTTAGAGGAAATACTTTTAGTTTTTCACCATTGAGAATGATGTTTGCTGTGGGTTGGTCATATATGGCCTTTATTATGTTGAGGTAGGTTCCCTCTCTGCCCACTTTCTGGAGAGTTTTTTTATCATAAATGGGTGTTGAATTTTGTCAAAAGCTTTTTCTGCCTCTATTGAGATGATCATATGGTTTTTATTCTTCAGTTTGTTAATATGGTGTATCACACTGTTTTGCGTATATTGAAGAATCCTTGCATCCCTGGGATAAATCCCACTTGGTCATGGTGTATGATCATTTTAATGTGTTGTTGGATTCTGTGTGCTAGTATTTTGTTGAGGATTTTTGCATCCATATTCATCAGTGATATTGGTCTGTAATTTTCTTTTTTTGTAGTATCTTTGGTTTTGGTATCAGGGTGATAGTGACCTCAGAGAATGAGTTTGCGAGTGTTCCTTCCTCCATAATTTTTTGGAAGAGTTTGAGAAGGATGGGTGTTAGCGCTTCTCTAAATGTTTGTTAGAATTCACCTGTGAAGCCATCTGGTCCTGGACTTTGGTTGTCGGAAGATTTTTAAACACAGTTTCAATTTCATTACTTGTGATTGGTCTGTTCATATTTTCTATGAGTTCCTGGTTTAGTCTTGGAAGGTTACACCTTTCTAAGAATTTGTCCATTTTTTCCAGGTTGTCCATTTTATCGGCATAGAATTGCTTTCAGTCGTCTCTTAGGATGCTTTGTATTTCCATGGTGTCCATTGTAACTTCTCCTTTTTCATTTCTAATTTTATTGATTTGAGTCCTCTCCCTCTTTTTCTTTCTTTCTTTTTTTTTTTTTTTTTGTGGTACGCGGGCCTCTCACTGCGGTAGCCCCTCCCCTTGCGTAGCACAGGCTCCAGACGCGCAGGCTCAGCGGCCATGGCTCACGGGCCCAGCCGCTCCGCGGCATGTGGGATCTTCCTGGACCGGGGCACGAACCCGTGTCCCCTGCATCGGCAGGCGGACTCTCAACCACTGCACCACCAGGGAAGCCCTCTCCCTCTTTTTCTTGATGAGTCTGACTAAAGGTTTATCAATTTTGTTTACCTTCTCAAAGAACCAGCTTTTAGTTTTGTTGATCTTTGCTATTTGTTTCTATTTCATTTATTTCTGCTCTGATACTTATGATTTTTTTTCCTTCTACTAACTTTGGGTTTTGTTTGTTCTTCTTTCTCTAGTTCCTTTAGGTGTAAGTTTAGATTGTTTATTTGAGAATTTTCTTTTTTCTTGAGGTAGGATTGTATTGCTATAAACTTCCCTCCTAGAACTGCTTTTGCTTCACCCCATAGGTTTTGGATCATCATGTTTTTGTTGTCATTTGTCTCCAGGTATTTTTTGATTTCCTCTTTGATTTATTCAGTGATCTCTTGGTTATATAGTAATGTATTGTTTAGCTTCCATGTGTTTGTGTTTTTTACATTTTTTTTCCTGTAATTGATTTCTAATCTCATAGTGTTGTGGTCAGAAAAGATGCTTGATATGATTTCAGTTTTCTTAAATTTACTGAGTCTTGATTTGTGACCCAAGATGCGATCTATCCTGGAGAATATTCTGTGCGCACTTGAGAAGAAAGTGTAATATGCTGTTTTTTGGATGGAATGTCCTGTAAATATGAATTAAATCTATCTGGTCTATTGTGTCATTTAAAGCTTCTATTTCCTTATTTATTTTCATTTTGGATCATCTGTCCCTTGGTGTAAGTGAGGTGTTACAAAGTCCCCCACTATTATTGTGTTACTGTCGATTTCCTCTTTTATACCTGTTAGCAGTTGCCTTATGTATTGAGGTGCTCCTATGTTGGGTGCTTATATATTTATAATTTCTATATCTTCTTTTTGGATTTATCCTTTGATCACTATGTAGCATCCTTCCTTGTCTCTTGTAACGTTCTTCATTTTAAAGTCTGTTTTATCTGATATGAGTATTGCTTCTCCAGCTTTCTTTTTATTTCCATTTGCATGGAATATGTTATTCCATCCCCTCACTTTCAGTCTGAATGTGTCCCTAGGTCTGAAGTGTGCCTCTTGTTGACAGCATATATATGGGTCTTGTTTTTGTATCCATTCAGCAAGCCTGTGTCTTTTGCTGGGAGCATTTATTCCATTCACGTTTATGGTGATTATTGATGTGTATGTTCCTTTGACCATTTTCTTAATTGTTTTGGGTTTTTTTTGTGTGTGTGTGTGGTACGTGGGCCTCTCACTGTTGTGGCCTCTCCCATTGTGGAGCACAGGCTCCGGATGCGCAGGGTCAGTGTCCATAGCTCACGGGCCCAGCCACTCCGTGGCATGTGGGATCTTCCCATACCGGGGCACGAACCCGTGTCCTCTGCATCGGCAGGCGGACTCTCAACCACTGCGCCACCAGGGAAGCCCTTGGGTTTGTTTTTGTAGGTCCTTTTCTTCTCTTGTGTTTCCCACTTAGAGAAGTTCCTTTAGCATTTGTTGTAGAGCTGGTTTGGTGGTGCTGAATTCTCTTAGCTTTTGCTTGTCTGTAAAGGTTTTGATTTCTCCATCAAAACTGAATGAGATCCTTGCCAGATAGAGTAATCTTGGTTGTAGGTTTTTACCTTTCACCACTTTAAGTATATCATGCCACTCCCTTCTGGCTTGTAGAGTTTCTGCTGAGAAATCAGCTGTTAACCTTATGGGAGTTCCCTTGTATGTTATTTGTCATTTTTCCCTTGCTGCTTTCAGTAATTTTTGTTTGTCTTTAATTTTTTCCAATTTGATTACTGTGTGTCTCAGCATGTTTCTCCTTGGGTTTATCCTGTATGGGACTCTCTGTGCTTCCTGGACTTGGGTGGCTGTTTCCTTTCCCATGTTAGCAAAGTTTTTGAGTATAATCTCTCCCAATATTTTCTCTGGTCCTTTCTCTGTCTCTTCTTCTGGGACGCCTATAATGTGAATGTTGTTGCTTTTAATGTTGTCCCAGAGATCTCTTAGGCTGTCTTCATTTCTTTTCATTCTTTTTTCTTTATTCTGTTCCCCAGCAGTGAATTCCACCATTCTGTTTTCCAGGTCACTTATCCGTTCTTCTGTCTCAGTTATTCTGCTATTGATTCCTTCTAATGTAGTTTTCATTTTAGTTATTGTATTATTCATCTCTGTTTGTTTGTTCTTTAATTTTTCTAGGTCTTTGTTAAACATTTCTTGCATCTTCTCAATCTTTGCCTCCATTCTTTTTCCGAGGTTCTGGATCATCTTCACTATCAGTATTCTGAATTCTTTTTCTGGAAGGTTGCCTGTCTCCACTTCATTTTGTTGTTTTGCTGGGGTTTTATCTAGTTCCTTCATCTGGTACATAGCCCTCTGCCTTTTCATCTTGTCTGTCTTGCTGTGAATGTGGATTTTGCTCCACAGGCTGCAGGATTGTAGTTCTTCTTGCTTCTCCTGTCTGCCCTCTGGTGGATGAGGCTATCTAAGAGCCTTATGCAAATTTACTGATGGGAGGGACTGGTGGTGGGTAGAGCTGGCTGTTGCTCTGGTGGGCAGAGCTCAGTAAAAAGTTTAATAGGCTTGATTGCTGATGGGTGGGGCTGGATTCCCTCCCTGTTGCTTGTTTGGCCTGAGGCAATCCAACACTGGAACCTATCTGGGCTCTTTGGTGTGGCTAATGGTGGACTCTGGGAGGGCTCATGCCAAGGAGTACTTCCCAGAACTTCTGCTGCCAGTTTCCTTTTCCCCATGGTGAGCCACAGCCACCCCCCACCTCTGCAGGAGACCCTCCAACACTAGCAAGTAGGTCTGGTTCAGTCTTCCCCGGGTCACTGCTCCTTCCCCTGGGTCCCGATGCGCACCCTAATTTGTGTGTTCCCTCCAATAGTGGAGTCTCTGTTTCCCCCAGTTCTTTTGAAGTCCTGCAGTCAAATCCCAGTAGGCTTCAAAGTCTGATTCTCTAGGAATTCCTCCTCCCGTTGCCAAAGCCCCAGGTTGGGAAGCCTGACATGGAGCTCAGGACCTTCACTCTAGTGGGTGGACTTCTGTGATATAAGTGTTTTCCAGTCTGTGAGTCACCCACCCAGCAGTTATGGAATTTGATCTTACTGTGATTGCACCCCTCCTACCATCTCATTGTGGCTTCTCCTTTGTCTCTGGATGTGGGGTATCTTTTTTGTGAGTTCCAGTGTCTTCCTTTCAGTGATTGCCCAGCAGCTAGTTGTGATTCTGGTGTTCTCACAAAAGGGAGTGAGAGCACGTCCTTCTACTCCGCCATCTTGTTTGCAATCCCTCGGAATCCCGCCGCTGCCTCCCGGGTCCCGCTCTAGCTGCAGCCAGCAGAGCCCGCCATGTCTCTTTCTGAATTATGATTTTCTCAGGGTATATGCCCAGTAGTGGGATTGCTGGGTCATTTGGTAGTTCTATTTTTAGTTTTTTAAGGCACCTCCATACTGTTTTCCATAGTGGTTGTATCAATTTACATTCCCACCAACAGTGCAGGAGGGTTGTCTTTTCACCACACCCTTTCCAGCCTTAATTGTTTCTAGATTTTTTGATAATGGGCATTCTGTTTGGCGTGAGCTGATATCTCACTGTAGTTTTGATTTGCATTTCTATAATAATTTGTGACGTTGAGCATCTTTTCATGTGCCTCTTGGCCATCTGTATGCCTTCCTTGGTGAAATGTCTATTTAAGTCTTCTGCCCATTTTTTAGCTGGATTGTTTGTTTTTTTTTGATACTGAGCTCCATGAGCTATTTGTATATTTTGGAGATTAATCCTTTGTCTCTTGTGTTAGTTGCAAATATTTTCTCCCATTCTGAGGGTTGTCTTTTTGTCTTGTTTATGGTTTCCTTTGCTGTGGAAAAGCTTTTAAGTTTAATTAAGTCCCATTTGTTTATTTTTGTTTTTATTTCTCTTACTCTCAGAGATGGGTCAAAAAAGATCTTGCTGTGGTTTATGTCAGAGAGTGTTTTTCGTATTTTTTCCTCTAAAGGTTTTATAGTGTCTCGTCTTACATTTAAGTCTTTAATCCATTTGGAGTTTATTTTTGTGTATGGTGTTAGGTAGTGTTCTAATTTCATTACATGTAGCTGTACAGTTTTCTCTGCACGACTTATTCAAGAGGCTGTGTTTTCTCTATTGTATGTTCTTGCCTCCCTTGTTGTAAATTAGATGCTCATATTTGCTTGGGTTTATCTCTGGGCATTCTATCCTGTAGCATTGATTTATATTTCTGTTTTTGTGACAGTACTGTACTAGCTTGATTACTGTAGCTTTGTGGTATAGTTTGTACTCAGGGAGACTGATTCCTCCAACTCCGTTTTTCTTTCCGAAGATTGCTTTGCCTTTTCAGGGTCTTTTGTGTTTCCATATGAATTGTAAGATTTTTTGTTCTAATTCCATGAAGAATGCCTTTGGTATTTTGATAGGGATTGCATTGAAGCTGTCCATTGCTTTGGGTAGTATAGTCATTTTCACAATATTGATTCTTCCAATCCAAGAACATGGTATATTTCTCCATCTGTTTATGTCATCTTTGATTTCTTTCATCAGTGTTTTATAGTTTTCTGAGTACAGGTATTTCGCCTCCTTAGGCAGGTTTATTCCTAGGTATTTTATTCTTTTTTTTGCAGTGGTAAATGGAAGTGTTTCCTTAATTTCTCTTTCTGATCTTTCGTGTTAGTGTATAGGAATGCCAGAGATTTCTGTGCATTAATTTTGTATCCTGCAACCTTACCAAATTCATTGAATAGTTCTAGTAGTTTTCTGGTGGCATCTTTAGGATTTTCTTTGTATAGTATCATGTCATCAGCAAATAGTGACTGTTTTACTTCTTTTCCAATTTGTATTCTTTTATTTCTTTTTCTTCTCTGATTGCTGTGGCTGGGACTTCCAAAACTATGTTGAATAAGAGTGGCGAGAGTGGACATCCTTGTCTTTTTCCTGATGTTAGTGGAAATGCTTCAAGTTTCTCACCACTGAGTATGATTCTTGGTGTGGGTTTGTATATATGGCGTTTATTATGTTGAGGTAGGTTCCCTCTATGCCAATTTTCTGGAGACTTTTTATCATAAATCGTTAAATTTTGTCAAAAACTTTGTCTGCATCTATTGAGATGATCATATGGCTTTTATTCCTTAATTTGTTTATATGGTGTATCACATTGATTGATTTGTGTATATTGAAGTATCTTTGCATCCCTGGGATAAAGCCCAGTTGATCATGGTGTATGATCCTTTTAATGTGCTGTTGGATTCTGTTTGCTAGTATTTTGTTCAGGGTTTTTGCATCTTTGTTCATCAGTTATATTAGTCTATAATTTTCTTGTGATATCTTTTTCTGGTTTTGGTATCAGGGTGATGGTGGCTTTGCAGAATGAATTTGGGAGTGTAGCTCCCTCTGCAATATTTGGTAAGAGTTTGAGAAGGATGAGTGTTAGCTCTTCCCTAAATGTTTGATAGAATTCTCCTGTGAAGCCATCTGGTCCTGGACTTTTGTTTGTTGGAAGATTTTTAATTATGGTTTCGATTTCATTACTTGTGATAGGTCTGTTTATATTTTCTAATTCTTCATGGTTCATTCTTGGAAAATTGTACTTTCCAAGAATTTGTCCATTTCTTTGTAGTTGTCCATTTTATTGGCATACAGTTGTTTGTAATAGTCTCTTATGATCCTTTGTATTTCTGCAGTGTCAGTTGTGATTTCTCCTTTTTCATTTCTAATTTTTTTGATTTGTGTCCTCTCCCTTTTTTTTCTTGATGAGTCTGGCTAAAGGTTTATCAATTTTGTTTATCTTGTCAAAGAACCAGTTTTTAGTTTATTGATCTTTGCTACTGTTTTCTTTGTTTCTATTTCATTTATTTCTGCCCTGATCTTTATGATTTCTTTCCTTCTACTGACTTTGGGTTTTCTTTGTTCTTCTTTCTCTAGTTGGTTTAAGTGTAGGGTTAGATTATTTGAGAATTTTCTTGTTCCTTTTTTTTTTTTTTGCGGTGCGTGGGCCCCTCACTGTTGTGGCCTCTCCCGTTGCGGAGCACAGGCTCTGGACGCACAGGCTCAGTGGCCATAGCTCACGGGCCCAGCCGCTCTGCGGCATGTGGGATCTTCCCGGACTGGGGCATGAACCCGCATCCCCTGCATGGGCAGGTGGACTCTCAACCACTGAGCCACCAGGGAAGCCCCTTTTCTTGTTTCTTGAGTTGAGATTGAATTGCTATAAACTTCCCTTTTAGAACTGCTTTTGCGTGTCCCATGGGTTTTGAGTCATCGTTTGTTTTTTTGTCATTTGTTTCTATGTATTTTTGTATTTCTTCTTTGATTTCTTCAGTGATCTCTTGGTTATTTAGTAGTGCACTGTTTACCCTCCATGTATTTGTGTTTTTTACAATTTTTTTTCCTATAGTTCATTTCCAATCTCATAGTGTTTGGGTCAGAAAAGATGCTTGATATGATTTCAGTTTTCTTAAATTTTCTGAGGCTTGATTTGTGACCCAAGATATGATCTATCCTGGAGAATGTTCCATGAGCACTTGAGAAGAAAGTGTATTCTGTTGTTTTTGGATGGATTGTCCTATAAATATCAATTAAGTTCATCTTATTTAATGTATCATTTAAAGCTTGTGTTTCCTTATTTATTTTCTGTTTGGATGATCTGTCCATTGGTGTAAGTGGGGTGTTAAAGTCCCCTACTATTATTGTGTTACTGTTGATTTCTCCTTTCATGGCTGTTAGCATTTGCCTTATGTAATGAGGTGCTCCCATGTTGGGTACGTAAACATTTATAATTGTTGTATCTTCTTTTTCTTTTTAATCTTAAAAAAAATTATTTGTTTTATTTTTTGGCTGCATTAGTTCTTCATTGCTGTGCATGGGCTTTCTCTAGTTGCGGTGAGCAGGCACTACTCTTTGTTCTAGTGCACAGGCTTCTCATTGCAGTGGTTTCTCTTGTTGTGGAGCACAGGCTCTAGGCACACGAACTTCAGTAGCTGTGACATGTGGGCTCAGTTGTGGCTAGCGGGCTCTAGAGCGCAGGCTCGGTAGTTGTGGCACACAGGCTTGGGTGCTCCATGGCATGTGGGATCTTTCTGGAACAGGGCTTGAACCCGTGTCCCCTGCATTGGCAGGCAGCTTCTTAACCAGTGTGCCACCGGGGAAGTCCTGTATCTTCTCCCTTGATTGATCCATTGATCATTGTGTATCCCTCCTTTTCTGTTATAACAGTCTTTATTATAAAATCTATTTTGTCTGATACGAATATTGCTACTCCAGCTTTCTGTTGATTTCCATTTGCATGGAATATCTTTTTCCATACCTTCACTTTCAGTCTGTACGTGTCCCTAGGTCTGAAGTTGGTCTCTTGTAGACAGCATATATATGGGTCTTGTTTTTGTAACCATTCTGCCAGTCTGTGTCTTTTGGTTGGGGCATTTAATCCACTTACATTCAAGGTTATTATCGATATGTATGTTCCTATTACCTTTTTCTTAATTGTTTTGGGTTTGTTTTTGTGGGTCCTTTTCTTGCCTCTGTTTACTGCCTAGAGCCGTTTCTTCAGCATTTGTTGTAAAGCTGGTTTGGTGGTGCTGAATTCTCTTAGCTTTTGCTTGTGTGAAAAGCTTTTGATTTCTCTATCGAATCTGAAAGAGATCCTTGCTGGGTAGAGTAATCTTGGAGGTAGGTTTTTCTCTTTCATCACTTTAAGTATATCCTGCCACTCCCTTCTGGCATGCAGAGTTTCTGCCAAAAAATCAGCTGATAACCTTATGGGGATTCCTCTGTATGTTATTTTTTGTTTTTCCCTTGCTGCTTTTAATATTTTTTCTTTGAATTTAATTTTTGTGAGTTTGATTAATATGTGTCTTGGTGTGTTTCTCCTAGGGCTTATCCTTTATCAGACTCTCTGAGCTTCCTGGACTTGGGTGGCTATTTCCTTTCCCGTGTTAGAGAAGTTTTCCACTATAATCATTTCAAATATTTTCTCAGACCTGTTCTTTTTCTCTTCTTCTTCTGGGACCCCTATAATTCGAATGTTGTTGCATTTAGTGTTGTCCCAGAAGTTTCTGAGATCATCTTCAATTCTTTTCATTCTTTCTTCTGCTCCTCGACAGTTATTTCCACCATTTTGTCTTCCAGCTCACTTATTCGTTTTTCTGCCTCAGTTACTCTGTTATTGATTCCTTCTAGTATAGTTTTCATTTCATTTATTGTGTTGTTCATCTCTGTTTGTTTTTTAGTTCTTGTAGATCTTTGTTAAATATTTCTTGTATTTTCTCAACCCATGCCTCCTATCTATGTCCAAGATTCCGAGTCACCTTTACTATCATTACACAGGATTCTTTTTCAGGTGGATTGCCTATTTCCTTTTCATTTATTTGGTTGTGTAGGTTTTCATCTTTCTCCTTCATCTGTGACATGTTTTTTTACCATCTCTTTTCTTTCTTTCTTTTTTTCTTCCTTCCTTCCTTCCTTCCTTCCTTCCTTCTTTCTTTTTTCTTTTCTTTTCTTTTCTTTTCTTTTCTTTTCTTTCTCTTTCCTTTCTTTTTTATGTGTGGGACTGTGTTCCTGTCTTACTGGTTGCTTGGCATGAAGCTTCCAACACTAGAGTTTGTAGGCTGTTGGGTAGAGCTTGGTCTTGGTACTGAGATGAGGACCTCCATGAGACCTTACTCTGATGAATATTTCCTGGGGTCTGAGGTTCTCTGTTAGTCCAGTGGTTCAGATTCAGAGCTCCCACCGCAGGAGCTTTAGCCTGACCCCTGGCTCGTGAACCAAGATCTGATTCACTTGGGGGTTCCTCCTGTCTCCTTGGGCATCAGGATTCCCAACTAGCAGCCGGCAGGCACCCTAGTTGTGGGGAGATGCTAACTCTGCGTCCTCCCACACTGCCGTCTTGACTTTGCCCCCCATCGTTGTTTCTGATTCTTTTGTATTTCTTGCCATGTAAGCATTTGTTAGCTGCCTTCTAGTGATTCCATACATCGATACACTTTTTAAATATATTTATTTAGTGCTTTTCTGCTGAAGAGCCCAGGATGATTGATCACTTGTGGAGTTTCCCAGCGTGGATGCAATTCCCAAGTAATTGTTATAGTACCTTAAAACCATGGTACACCAACTTCATTTTAGTAGTTTTACACTTCGCTATATAACTCCACATACAAGGGCCATTAAAGTTGAAAAGTCCCTTGAGCTTCTTTCTAACATTAAGTTTATTTCAACCACTACAGATGGAAACAAAACAAATAATAATGTACTGGCCTTAAACACTCTATCCCTGAACAAAGTAAAGCTATGATGGTGAGATATTTTATTATAGTGCTTCAGGACTCATTTCTTGCTGTGATAGATTGCCCAGTGCACACTGGGTGCATAAAACGGGGAGTGATTATTTATCTTATGTTGAAGGTATGAACTAAAATCCAAAAGAGGATCAGAGCTGTGTGAACACAACAAGATCCATAGAATGCAGAATGTCAAGCATATTTCTGTGACAATTTGAAAATATTATTCCTGATTCCCATAGCCATACTCCTCGGAGGAAAAGGAAATCCATCTCATATTCTTGATGGGAAAAGTTCATGTATAAGTATCAATAAGTGAATAAAGAAGAAGCAGGAGAGGTTAACTACTAGTGTTGTAAATGGAAATACATTTTATATAGAAACTTAAAGAATTTTGACCTTATATTAAATGTAGAAGAAATAAACATTTTATTTTACTACATTGTTATGTCTCAGGGAGCATTTTCTTTTTGGTAGGTAAATAATTGGCACTTCAGTATCTGGCCTTTTTATGCTGATTGCTAATCCTGTGTTAACTCTTATTATTGAGATTGAAAAATAAAAAACTTAGTGCTGAAGAAAGAATTAGCTATAGTAACTAATAAATCCACTCACTAAGCATAGGCAGAGCACCAGCTTTCTACAAAGTCCTCTCTGGCGGGATGTGGATTATACAGGTAAGAGACTGTCTCCAAGGAGCTCCAAAAGATGAAACTTGAGGTAGAGGTGCCCATAATCCCAGGAAACACTTCTTTTGTTGAAAAATTTTAAGATTAAATCTCAAATTATGAGGTGGAAACTTTACCTTTTTCTCCTTATAAGATGTTCCTTCATGGAAAATGGGTAAGTTTATCAGAAGAATGCTGGAGGAGATTTTACTGATTCTTGAGCCTGACGTCTACATTATATGTTACTTGGGAATAAAGAAAAGATTCTGGCCTCCAGTGCTGTCAGCTTGGCCTTTTAGGTGAATTTAATGCTCTTGATTTTTATTATGCTATTCTGCTTCCCCCAAAACCTACACTGATTTATTCCAACCAATGTGGTCTGAATTCCATCCAACATTTTACTAATATTTATCAGTGCTAAACTCGGTATTGCTTGATAAGTCAAATTTGTTGCAAATCACTTCCAGTTGTACTAATACATTATTTACTCATAACTGGTAAAAGCTCCATGCTGTCATTAAATGAGTCAACATACTCATGTAATTACCTGGGCTGGCAGTCTGGGTAAGTGTGATTATTCTGGAGAAAGAAAAATCAAAACAATTATAGTATAATTCGATGAAAACTATAATCTTTGACAGTTATAAAAGTAGGCATTTTCCAAAAATGTGTTTCATTTTATTGTAACAATCTTTATTTTTTTGTTTCTTTTTTTAAAGTCCCTATAAATTGTCTGAAACTTGGATGGATGGATTTAAATATTTCAGTCAAAGCTTGGAAGCTCATGAACTGAACCTAGTTTCATTACCAGTTTCAAATGACCCATTCTCCAGATTGAGTTCATGGGTTGTGCCACCAACCCCTAAAGTCATGTGTGAAGTGACGCATTGCCAGGGGAAATGCTTATGGCACAACTCCAATTTGGAACAGAAACTGGCAGTTGATTTAAGCTCGAGAGCAGAGGGAGGGAGAGAAGGAGTGAAAGTCCATGCTGATGCTGGAATAAGGCTGTTATAGTACTGAAACACATTCTCCTAGATTCACTGGGCTGCTCTCAAATTGTGTATTGAATTGAAATAATGAGACCTCAGATCTGGTACTGATTTAATCCAGAAACCCACCTATGAGCTTAGTGTTGAGCAATGGCCCTGCTGTTGTCTCTAATGCTGCTCATGGCAGAAGGGGTTCTCTCTGCTTTAGGTTGAGCTGTCACAAAAGTCATTCAAAGGACTGAAGAGGTTGATAAATTCTCTGGCACGTGAATCTTGTCATGGGCAGGTGTCTCCATGAGGTCATGAGCAGGGGACACCTCCTGTCTTAATGCTAGCTCATCACATAATGTAGTTACAAAATATTTCATTAATTTATTTCATAAGTATTAATTAAGCTTCTATTATGCACCAAGTATGGTGCATCTAGTGTCCAGGGTAAACTAGTAGTGGCCTCCACAGGCTACTGTTGAATTTATTAATTTCATAAACTTTATTTAATTTTGTTTATTTAATTTGTCCTGACATAATGATAACAATAACATAGGAACGTTTGAGAGTTACGCTTAGCAGTGATATTAGCTCTGTATGTTGTCTTAGGACCTTCGCTGGCATCTGAGTCACTTCTGTTGCTGGCAGTACCACCTTTAGAACTAGGCAAGAGGGGCCTCAGCCCTCGCCCTCACACTGCTTTAGAGATCTAGCTGATTACTGACCAAACATACAAACCCACACCATTTATTAAAGTACATATGGGCACCTCTGTTACATATAATCTGGTGTCCATCCCTGATATAGCAACCAGGAACCTTAAACATCCTGAACATCTACTCTCAAGACTAACATTTTTCAGGCCCCAGTGAAATGCTTTTCCACTTATTTTTTGCTCTATGTTCTTGAAACAAAAGGTAACTACATCTGAATGTGGTGAGTTTGTGGATTGTGCTTCTGTTCTTAGGAGATTGGTATGGCTTCAGGGTGTAGGAAAGACTTTTCCCCCCAGCTTTATTGAGATATAATTGACATGCAATATGTGTAAGGTGTACAATGTGTTGATTTGATACATTTCCCTATTGCGCATGATTACCACCATAGTGTTAGCTATCACCTCCATTATGTATTGGAGTTGAAGAAGCATTTAGGTAATTAGATAAATTAACTTGTCAAATCTCTTAGATAACTTAAATGAAATCAATTCTTATTAACAAGTTTCATTTACCAGTAGTGCCTAACATCTATTTTTGTTTTTTGTTTTTTTGCTGCTTTTGTGTTCCAATTTGATTCTGAAAGTACTCACAAATTACCATCATATTTATAACACTTGTATGAGTGAGTTGAAGAATATTGTGCAATATTTAATATTTCACTTAAATTTCTATGTATGTAGGTATACATGTAATATGCCTAAAGCAAAATATCAGTTCTAACTACATTGTTACTGAGTGTTAGAATTGCTAATAGTTTCATTTTTATTAAAATATTTAATAATTTAATTACACTTTCAAAAATAAAATTTCCTCATTATTTAAATATTTCATATATATAATTTTAATATGAATTACAATTTATATCTTGCCCTTCACTTCCAATAGATAATTTTGAATACTTTAGAAGAAAATGTTTTTTGTTTTTTGTTTTTTAATTTTATTAATTTTATTTATTTTTGGCTGCATTGGGTCTTGGTTGCTGCGTGCAGGTTTTCTCTAGTTGTGGCGAGCGGGGGCTTCTCTTGTTGCAGAGCTGGGCTCTAGGCATGTGGGCTTCAGTAGTTGTGGCTTGCGGGCTCAGCAGTTGTGGCATGTGGGCTCAGTTGCAGCATGTGGGCTCAGTAGTTGTGGCTTGCAGGCTCTGGAGCACAGGCTCAGTAGTTGTGGCTCTTGGGCTCAGTTGCTCTGCGGCATGTGGGATCCTCCCAGACCAGGGCTTGAACCCGTGTCCCCTGCATTGGCAGGCGGATTCTTAACCACTGCGCCACCAGGGAAGCCCAAGAAAATGTTTTTGAAAATATGCATGTAGGATAATTTTGATATTTTGATTTTTGAAATTACCTTAATTTACATTTTTATAAGAATACATTTATATTTTGATAATGTTTTATTTTTAACTCTTAAATGATTACTTTAGAAATAGCACAGACTGTAAAAATCTTGCCTGTACCACTGTAACAGTGATTTTGCTGTAATGAAGGTGAGAAAAATGATTTTAAAAAATAATTTATGGATTTTTTCTTTATTTTATTACTCAGTCCATCCACAGACCACTTACACAGCTATAATACTTATTAAATTTAATTCTCTGTTATTTTGCTAAGTTTCAGTCATATATAAAAAAGATTAGCTTTGTACATTTTCTTTCTGTTATGAAATTATATTTGTCAAAGTAAGCAGATAGATTATATCTTATTTAAACGTTGCCTTGATTTATAATTTTTAAATATATAGAATATATATAGTATGTTGACTTCCATTTATATTCTTGCTCCAGGTCTCCCAAATGTTAAGTTTCACCAGGATAGCTGGTTATCTGGTAATAGACTTTACAATGTTTCCAACATATTTTTCATAAATTATTTCAAAATTGAAGTGATCTAAGAAAAAAATCTTTCAAGGGTTTACTGTAGTTTTTTCTGCTGGTTTTCTAATGTCCGGTTCTGCTCTCTGTAGGAGTTGCCAGGGGTTATTGTGGGTGCAGAGACTGCATCTATCTCTGTCCACACCCCTCCCTTCCCATCACCTCCCCCACCCCCGGTTTTGCTTCTTATCTTTTTTCTTGACTGGGCTCCCCAGGCTCTATTCTGTTGATTTTGCTCCAGGGTCTTTCCCTCTGATTTGCTCTTTGTGTTGATGATGTCTTTGGGAAGTTGGCCCAGTTTTTAGTTTGGCATCTCCTCAAACTGCTGCATTTGGTACCATCTACTACATACTCCTCCATCATACACCTTCCCACCCCATCTTCCATACCCGCCCCCCGCATGATCATTCTATCCACTTACCACATTGGGAAGAAGGAGAAGAGATAGTTTTGTAAATAGGCTAATAAACTTTCATACAACCAAAATTCAATTAATAATATATAAACTTCATAAATCAAGAAACTTCAGTATAAACACATTCTTTGGAAATATGTGATTTTCTTAAAGGTAAAAGTGATTTTACCTAAGGAGTGAGATTTTTCTGTACAATTTTGTTTTTTTGTTTTTTTTTTCTACCATGTACATGATCTACATTAAATTTAATTAATTTCTGTCTGGGAATCTACCCTTTAATAATAAGAGCTCAAATCCTGTCTAGGTGGTCAGATAAGAAACAAAAACTTTCTTCTTTCTTACCTGTGAAATCTGCTTCAGTCATACTGTTTCACTGCCTCCCAGTTAGAGAACAAATTTCCAGTGTATAGCAAATGGAGAGAGAAAATTCCTATGAGGGGAATGTTGTCAATGTTGTCAGTCTGCTGCAGCGCCCCATTCTTTTCTCAAACCAACAGTGGCTGTTTGAGTTGAAGAAGCAAAGTGCCTTATTCAATATTAGAATCTCCACTTAGAACGTAATGGTCTTCAGTTCCATTAATCAGTTTTCACTGTTATTTGGATCCATTCCTCTGTACTGGGTCAGTGAGTGTACACATTCCTCTATACTGTGTTCTGCCATTTTAATGGGCCTGTGCTTCAGGTAAGCAAGAACCTTAAACAGATTAGTGTTTATATTTTTAAATAGCTGGACAGTGTACGTCAAACAGTCTCCAAACTGACTGGCTTTTCCTTTTGTTTTCAAATAATTTATTCTTTCATTCAATGCCTTTTTTCCCCCCAGCCAATACTAGGGGCACAAAGATGAATAAGACATGGCCTTGACACTAGACACTAGAAGAATCAATAGTCTATTAATAGTCATTATAGTTCATCTTGATAAGTACTGTGGTTAGTATATAAATGAAGTGTGTGGAAGCATAAAGGTGGGAAGCAACAAGATTAGAAATGACATTCTCCACTTGAATGAAGCAAACTTTTTGGATTTTAGCCCATGTAGTAACACTATTAAACATTACCACTAATTTAAAAACAATTACTTAGAGTTTACTACAGATAAATTATATCTTTTTAAATGACTGATTTATTTAGAGATAACTGAGGTAAAGAACTTGGTGTCTAGTTAAAGGTTAAGTCCAGAGTATGAGTAGTTAATTTTAGTTATGAATTAACTAAACTAATAAAGTGATTTTCTAGTTTTTCTCTTTACAAGTAAATTCTGAAACTTTCTACTTTCTATTAAAAACCTATCCTAACTAATTCCTTTTTTTTTTTTTTTTTTGTACTAGTTCCCAATGAACTCTACCAAAATCTTTCTTGGATATGAAATCTATGTAGCCCCAGACCAGGCCACATCCTGGCTACTCTCCCAAATAAATGACAGTGAAAAAAGAAATCTGAAGTATGAAAAAGTGCTTGGAGGAATCAAATAAATTTCAATGTGGTGTTCCTTGATTTTCTATACCTCAGTATCAAGTGTATTTTGATTTTCGAAATTAGAGACAAATTCTACAGAAGGGAGTTTCTATTTTTTAACCTTGGTTTTCTAACTAAAATTAAAAACTTGTCATAATAACTTTAACATCTTCAGCATATGAAGCAACAAATTAAATGTTTTCAAAGGCAATTAGTATACTTACCCTTTTTATGAATGAGCATCCAAAGTGAGAAAGCTAACATGTCCCGACCTTAGAATTTTAAAGCTAACAGCATTACTGTATGGACAGATGCAGAGAAGTGAATTAGTCAATGTCATTAACTTGTTCTAACAAGGGGTTGTGTCTTCCTAAACCAATAACTAAGAGGCTTACAACTCCTCCAAGATTTACATAAACTGCTTTGGGCCTGCCAATTATTAACAGGTATACTTGTCAGAATACTTAAATGAGTTTTCAAATAAGAGGGTAGACTTGATCTAGAATGATAGTTCATGTATCATTCAGAAGGGCCAACAACCTTGCCCATGTCCATTTTCCCAAGTGCCAACCACATGTGTTTCTCCCTTACTACTCCAATAAACGCCTGAATTCTGGACATTATGAAACATATTAGCCAGACTCATATTGACTTTTAGTAAACAGAATTGAGTGTAAATAATATTTATTATCATGTAGACTACTTGGCTGAAGCTACCTTAAAAGACAGTTTCATTCTGCTTATACAACAATGCTTCACCTACAGTAGCACACACACACACACACACTCACACATATACACATATATATAAAAGTACACTTGGACCAAGCCAAAATGAGAGATGAAAGTGTAATTCACCAAGGAAAGAAATATATAAAGGAAGGTGACTAAACTGAGACTTTATACAACTGTTTATTTGTCATAAAACCATCCATGAGCTGAGATATAAGCACAAGCATTAAGTGAATGACAGTTGTTTTATTGTGTTTTCAACGTTTTTAGTTGTATCTTAAAAAATACCAGATGCTGTCCACATGATGCCAAACATATGGCTTTTGGCTGTGCTCTTATGATCTGTAGTAGATTGCTATAATGTACAAGGCAGGGAAAAAAGCGATTTACAGATAGCTGTGGCCTGAGTGGCTTGCAGCTGGATCTAATTTCACTGAACTGATGGCCTCTTCCCTCCAGCACCTTCTATTTTATCAAATGCAACATATTGTTTTCTGAAGTAGTTCTTGTTGTCGTAGTGAGTACCACAGATGGATTGCACACAGGACGTTTGGTTGTCTGTTTTCTGACTAAGGTCAGGACCTACTGTTGTTCATGTTTGGGTGGAGGGCATATTTCATGGGACTGTCCAAGACAGCTAATGAGTTTCAGCTGTCTAAGAGATAATGTATAAGACATTGCTCACTTGGCTGACATACTTAGAGGCTATTATAGCCACTTGAGTTCTTAGGCACTAATACGGTGCCTCTTAGTTGCAAAATTCCTTTATCATTTACTAAACTGACATGTCACCTGGAAAAAAAGATGAAAAGGTAAGAAAGAGAATGAATAAAAAATTACCCAATTGCATTGCGAATGACTATATACTTCTCTGCCTCTGCTACTAGATTTTAAGCTTCTTGAGGGTATACAATATGTCTTATTCAATGCTGAATAGTCTGCACATAGCCCAGGGGCTGGTACATAATAGGGTCTTAAATATCTAGTTAATGAATAGATGGAAAAGCAAGCATTCAAAGAGTTTCCATAGACTTGATAATTATGGAGGGGAATGGATGAGTGTAGTATATGAATGGTAAAGTTGTAGATCTCATTCTGTTTCCTGTTTTCCCTAAACACTATTGTTTTAAGATCCTTCTTTGTAGCTCTTTGTTTATATGATCTATTTCTTTCAAATGTAACATAATATTTGTGTGTGCATTTGCTAAATTTTACCTTTCAGTCTGTAACTGATGGATGCCAAGACTGCTTTCAACTCTCTTCCAACACAGGATAATTTCCAGCCATCTCTGCTGCTGCCGTGACATTTCGATGTGGGACTGTATGGGAGACACTTGCAGATGAGGCTGTCTAAGTTTTTAAATGTTACTGAAGCCATACTTTTTTCCTTTATTTAAGGGAAGACTTCCATGAGGTTTGTACCTCCTTAGTCTTCATTTAGGAAACCAGGCACAGATTTCCCCAAACCATTTCTAGGGATTCTGTTGTCCACCACTTCTCCTTCCAGTTATGTCCGTAGAGAGGAGGGTACATTTCTCTTTCTTCTCTGAAACTCAGCCTCATCCAATCTACTCAAACTACATTACATTGTGAGGGCAATGAAGTTTGTATATGTAAACTTATACCAATTGTCTTCATGGCTTAATCTTTTGAGTTCCATAATACCCAGCTCTAGCAAATCAAAATTAGTTTCCCATATCTGTTTTTGCCTTCTTATGATCCATTATCCACAATGCCACCAGATTGTTCTCTCTTATTTTTAGACATTATTTTTTGCGGTTTATTGTGGTAAATACACATAACAGAATTTACCATCTTAATACGTTTTGAGTGTTTAGTTCAGTGGTATTAAATACATTCATAATGTTATGAAACCATCACCACCATCCATCTTCATAACTGTTTTCATCTTGTAAAACTGAAACTTTGCACCCATTAAACAATGTTTTCGTCCCCCTCCCCCCAGCACCAGCAACCACCATTCTACTTTTTGACTCTGTGATTTTAACTGTTCTAAAAACCTCATATAAATGGAATTATACCGAATTTGTCTTTTTTCTTATTCCACACATAAGTATACCATACAGTATTTGTCTTTCTCTGTCTGATTTCTTTCACTTAGCATAATGTCCTCAAGTTTCATCCATGTTGTAGCATGTGGCAGAATTTTCTTTTTTTTAAGGCTGAATAATATTCTATTATATGTTTATACTATACAATACATTTCACTTCTCTCTTCACCTGTCAGTGGACACTTAGGTTGCTTCCACGTTTTAGCTGAATAATGCTGCTATGAACATGGGTGTACAAATATTTCTTTGAGACCTTGCCTTCAATTCTTTTGGGTATATAACCAAAAGTGGAACTGCTTGACCATATGGTAATTTTATGTTTAAAAGTGTTTGAGGAACTACCATACATTTTTGACAGCTATATCATTTTACAGTCCTACCAAAAATGCACACGTGTTTTAATTTCTCCACTTTCTCGCCAATACTTTTTATTTTCTGATTTTTTGGTAGTAGCCATCCTAATGGGTGTGAGGTGGTATCTTATTGTAGTTTTGATTTGCATTTCCCTAATTATTACTAATGTTGCACATCTTTTCATGTGCTTATTCACCATTTGTATACTTTATTTAGAGAAATGTTTATTCAAGTCTTTTGCTCATTTTTTAAAATAGATTGTTGTTTTTTTAGTTCTCTATATATTTTGGATATGAATTCCTTGTCAAGTGTGTGACTTGCAGATATTTTCTCCCATTCTTTGTGTTTCCTTTTCACTCTGTTGATATTGTATTTTAATGCACACTTTTTTTTTTTTTTTTTTTTTTTTTTTGCGGTACGTGGGCCTCTCACTGTTGTGGCCTCTCCCATTGCGGAGTACAGGCTCTGGATGTGCAGGCTCAGCGGCCATGGCTCACGGGCCCAGCCGCTCCGCGGCACGTGGGATCTTCCCAGACCAGGGCACAAACCCGTGTCCCCTGCATTGGCAGGCAGACTCTCAACCACTGCGCCACCAGGGAAGCCCTAATGCACACTTAAAAATTTTTCATGAAGTCCAATTTGTCAATTTTTTTTCTTGTTGATGAGCTTTTGGTGACATATCCAAGAAATCATTGCCAAATACAATTTTGTGAAGTTTTGCTCTATGTTTTCTTTTAAGAGTTTTATAGTTTATGTCTTACATTTAGCTATTTGATCCATTTTGAGTTAATTTTGTACACGATGTTAGGTAAAGTCCAACTTCATTCTTTGCATGTGAATATCCAGTTTTCCTAGCACCATTTCTTGAAAAGATTGTCCTTTCCCTGTTGATGGTCTTGGTACCATGATCAAAAATTATTTGACCATATATGAGGAAGTTTATTTTTGGGTTCTATATTCTGTTCCATTGTTCTACATGTCTGTCTGTATGCTAGTACCACACTGTTTTGATTACTGTAGCTTTATATTAAGTTTTGAAATCAGGAAGTGTGAGTCTTCCAGGTTTGTCTTCCTTTTAAAGGTTGTTTTGGGTATTTGGGGCCCCTTAATATTCCATATGGATTTTAGGATAGGTTTTCTATTCTTGCATAAAACGTCACTGGGATTTTGACATGGATTGCATTGAATCTGTAGATTGCATTGGGTAGTACTGGCATCTTAACATTATTAAATCTTTCAATTCATGAACATGGCATGTGTTTCCATTTATTTATGTTTTCTTTCATTTCCTTCAGCAATGCTTTGTAGTATTTATTGCACAAGTCTTTCACATCCTTGGTTAGGTTCATTTCTAAGTATTTTATTTTTTCTGATGCTATTGTAGATGAAATTGTTTTTTATAATTTCCTTTTCATATTGTTCATTGTTAATGTAGAGAAATGCAGATGATCTTTGTATCCTGGTATTTTTCTGAATTCACTTATTTAACTCTAACAGGTTTTTGGTAGGATACTTAAGGTTTTCTACATATAAGGTCATATCATCTGCAAACAGATAATTTTACTTCTAGCTTTCCAATTTCTATGGTTTTTCTTTCACTTTCTAACTTCTCTGGCTAGAACTTCTAGTACTATTTTGAACAGAAGTGGCAAAAGTAGGCATCTTTGCCTTGTTCCTGATTCTAGAGGAAAACATTTAAGTCTTTGACTACTGAGTATTATGTTTGTTGTGGGTTTTTCATTTATGGCTTTTATTATGTTGAGGTAGTTTGTTGAGTGAGTTTGTTATGACAAGGTGTTGAATTTTGTCAAATGCTTTTTCAGTGTGAATTAGGAAGATCATGTTGTTTTTCTCCTTCATTCTGTTAACATGGTGTATTACATTGATTTTTGTGGAACATCCTTGCATTCCAAAAATAAATCTCATTTGGTCATAGTGAATAATGCTTTTCAATATATTGATGAATTTATTTGCTCATATTTTGTTGAGAATTTGGCATCAATGTTTATAAGAGATATTGATCTGTAGTTTTCTTGTGCTATCTTTGTCTGGCTTTGGTATCAGATAATACTGGTCTCATAGAATGAGTTAGAAAGTGTTCCCTCCTCTTCAGTATTTTGGAAAATTTTGAGAATAATTGGTGTTAGAACTTCTTTAAATGTTTGGTAGCATTTACTAGCAGAGCCATGAGGTCCAAGGCTTTTCTTTGTTGAGAGATTTTTGATTACTAATTCAATCTACTTACTAGTTATAGGTCCATTTAGATTTTCTATTTCTTTGTGATTTAGTCTTGGCAGGTTTTATATTTCTAGGAATTTGTCCATTTCCTCTGGGTTATCCAATTTTTTTGCTGTACAACTGTTCATAGTACTCTTTTATAATCTTTTTATTTCTGTAGAATTGGGAACAATGTTCCAACTTTCATTTCTGATTTTAGTAATTTGAATCTTCTTTTTTATTTGGTCCATCTAGTTAAAGGTTTGTCAGTTCTGTCGATTTTTTTTCAAAAAAATAACTTTTTGTTTCAATTGGTTTTCTTTATTATTTTTCTACTCTGTTTTATTTCCTTCCTTGTGCTGTCTTTGCTCCTTGGGTTCAGATTGCTTTTTTTTTTTTTTCTTAGTCCCTCAAGTTGCAAAGTTAGGTTGTTGATTTGAAATCTTTCTTGATTTTCAACATAGGCATTTACAGCTAGAAATTTTACACTGAGCACTGCTTTTACTGCATCCCATAAGTTTTTAGTATGTTGTGTTTTTGTTTTTATTTATTTCTGTTTTCTAATTTCTCTTTTGATTTATTCTTTGACCAAGTGTATGTTCCTTAATTTCCACATGTTTGTGGATTTTCCAGTTTTCTGTTATTGATTTCTAACTTTAGCCCTTCTTTGGGCAGAGAAGATACTTTGTATGATATCTATCTTTTCTTTTTGATATCTATCTTTAAAATCTATTGAGACTTGTTTTTTAGCTTAACATATACTCTATCCAGGAGAATGTACCATATGCACTTGAAGAATGTGTATACTGTGGTTGTCGGATAGAGTGTTGAGTATGTGTATGTTTGGTCTAGTCGGCTTACTGTGTTTTTTAAGCCCTCTATGTCCTTATTTTTTGTCTGATCTATCCATTGTTGAAAATGGGATATTGAAGTCTTCAACTATTAGTGTAGAATGATTCTCCCTTTAATTCTGTCAGTTTTTACTTTATATATTTTGAGAGTCTTAATATGTGTATAAATGTTTATAATTGTTTTATCTTCTTAATTTTTTATTAATATACAATGTTCTTTGGGTCTTGAAACCTTTTTTGGATTGAAAGTCTATTTTGTCTGAAAATTGGATAGCCAGACCAGCTCTCTTTTGGTTACTATTTGCATGGAATATCTTTTCCAACCTTTTGCTTTCAACCTCTTTGTGCCTTTGAACCCAAAGTGAGTTTCTTTTAGACAGCTCATAATTGAATCACGCTTTTTAAAAAATCTGTTTGGCTAGTCTCTGTCTTTTGATGGAGAATTTGATTAATTTACATTTAAAGCAATTACTAATAAAAAGGAACTTCTGCTATTTTGTTATTTGTTTTTTATATGCCTTATAGCCTTTTTTGTCTCATTTCCTCAATTACTGACTTCTTTCGTGTTTACTTGATTTTTTTTTACTGAAATCTTTTGATTCCCTTTTTATTTCCTTTTGT
Organism: Mesoplodon densirostris; assembly: GCF_025265405.1. Classification (NCBI taxonomy): domain Eukaryota; kingdom Metazoa; phylum Chordata; class Mammalia; order Artiodactyla; family Ziphiidae; genus Mesoplodon; species Mesoplodon densirostris. Next base: position 36,387,138 of record NC_082672.1, on the reverse strand, counting down.
GTATATTCTACAGATATTTTCTTTTTGGTTATCATGAGGATTACATTTAACAGCCTAAAGTTATAACAGTTTAATTTGAATTTATATCAACTTCAATGGCATATAAAAACTCTGCTCCTATACAGTTCCATGTTTCTCCTTTCTGTTATTAATGGCACAGATTACATCTTTATATATCGTATACTCTCAAACATAGATTCATAACTTTTTAAAATGAATTTATCTTTTAACTTCTGTAGAAAATTAAAAACAGTTACAAAACAAAATTACCATTAGACTAGCTTTTATAATTGCCCATATATTTACCTTTACTGGAAGTCTTTATTTCTTTATACAGCTTTGAGTTATTGACTACTTTCATTTCAATCTGACATACTCTGTTTAGCATTTGTTTGCAGGGCAGGCCCAGTGTTAAAAAACAACTCCTTTAACTTTTGTTTATCTGAGAATGTCTTAATTTCTCCCTCATTTTTTTAAAAGATTTTTTTTAATGTGGACCATTTTTAAAGTCTTTATTGAATTTGTTTCAATATTGCTTCTGTTTTATGTTCTGGTTTTTTGGCCACGAGGCATGTGGGATCTTAGCTCCCCCACCAGGGATTGAACCTGCCCCCCCCCCCCCCCCCGTATTGGAAGGCAAAGTCTTAACCTCTGGACCACCAGGGAACTCCCTCTCCCTCATTTTTAAGGAGAGTCTTGTTGGATGTAGGCTCCTTGTTTTATCTTTTTTTTTTTTTCCTTTCTGCACTTTGACTATATCAACCCACTGCCTCATGGCCTCCAAGGTTTCTAATGAGAAATAGGCTGATAATCTTATTGAGGATTCCTGGTATGTAGTGAGTCACTTCTCTTTTGCCATTTTCAAGATATTCTCTTTGTTTTTTGCTTTTGACAGTTTGATTAAAATGTGTCCATGTGAGTAAATTATCTGGTCCATGATTTAGCTTATTCTCTTGAAGTTATCACTTTCCTCTTAATTGCTTATCACCAAAACCTCCATTGTCTTTGAGAGTACTATTAGGCTTAAACCTCTCCACATTGTGTTTCAAATAAAGTTAGTTCCTCTGGGCAGAACTTTAGAGCTGGGCAGAACTTTAGAGCTCTCCATTCTTATGAACTGCCTTTCTCTTTGGACAGTATTTCTGCACCTCTGTTCTGGAGCTGGTACCTTAGAGTAATACCCCAATTTTAAGAGCAGGGTGCTGGATATGAGTGGTAGCTTCTGGTTTTCTGAGCTTGTCTCTGCTAGCATTGAACCATCACCCAATGTGTGATCTGGATAAAAGCTATTGAAGGTCAAGGACTCTTAGCCTGCAATATCTGGAGTGAACTCCACCCTACAAATTAGAGTTGAGTGAAGGAAGGGAGTCTTTGTCCTTTAAGCTGCATTTGCTTGGCATTTAGTCACTGAAACATGGAGGTGGGAGACTGAGAAATGTGGGTGGCTTACCTTTCCCAGGGAGATAACATAGAATGGGAGGGAGGAAAGGGAGCCCTATTATCTTGGCTGTACCTGCCTGAAGTGGAGGTTCCATCATACTGAGGTGGAGATTGGTGAAAAGGGAGTGGGTTATGATTCAAGTACCACAGATTCTCACTCTTCTTACTGAGTTTAGTAGAGTTTTTTGAATAAATATTTCTTCCTTTTCTCTATGCCCTTAAGACAGTTTCCAGAAACTTTAAATATTGTTTAAAATAAATTTCACCAGCTGTGGTTGTTTTCTGGGGAGAAGTCTGCAGAATTCTTCATGTCTTCCTTCCAGAATATCACCTAGATGTCTCTTAATAGGAATAATTATAATAACTATTGCTAGTATTTGTTGACTATTATGTTCCAGGTACTGGGCTGATTGTTTTACATGATTATATTCTTGGATCTTCATTTGCCTTGTGTATATTTTTTAGTTTATTGCTTATTGCCTGTATACACTCATTAGAATAAAACCTAATGAAGACTGGATTTTAGCTGCTTTATTTGTCCTCATTTTCCTGAAAGTGTTACAGTGCTTGGCACATTGTGTGTGCTCCATACATATTGGTTGGATAAATTAGTGGAAGACTAAATATGTCATTAACTGAAGTAGGGTCTATTATTAGTCCCATTTTTAGAGCAGAAAATTGAGACTTATGGAAGTTAAGTAACATGCCCAAATTTACAGAGCCTGTAAGTGAAATGCCTGGGATTGAAAAATAGGTTTATCTAACACCAAATCTTGAACTTTTAACCACCATTATATTTGGTCAGTGCAAATAAAAGAGACAATCTCTATGCTTAATACTTTATGTTTTTGCTATCCAAAGTGAGAAGAATTTTTTTTCATTGTTACTTTATAGAACACTTAATAAAGTGTTTATTTGGCACTAATAAAACAATATAGAGATCATACCAATATAATAAGACGGAAAGAGGAAGGGGCACAATAAGTGGATAAGTGGCCCTCAGATATATGTACTGCCATCTGTTCCCCCCCTTTTTTTTACCCTATAAAGTACTGGATAATATCTCTTTATGTTAGTTTATGGCAACCTATTTTAGCATGGTGAATTGGAGATAATTATATAATTGTAGAGGAAAGGAGAAGTTTATTGTATGCTCTACTGGAATATTTTGTTTTAGGGGTATAATTAGTGAAAGCCTTATTATGCAGCCTTCATGGTGTCCCTGAATATTGGAAATTTCTTAGAAGATGTTACACTACAAGTTTTCACTTCCATTATTCATATTCCACGAGGTCCTGAGTCTGTTACAATATTACTGGAAAAAAGTAACTGTAAATAAAAGGTTTCATCATTTTTTTAAGGGATGATGAAAGACAAGCAGAAATCACATTAATGTTATTGAAATGGGAGTGAGATATATAAGAACGTTCAGCTAATTTATCTACAGAGAAAAATATTACCTTGCATTAATTACCTGTCTTTCAGTTAAAATATTTTGCATTTGAAATTTTAATTTAATTGAATTCATCTGAACATCATGCAAATTAAGACAGGTTATAGCTTTGTCCAATAACAATCATCTAAATACTAAATTGGACACTAAATTTGGTAATGAAATTGCTAATAGCCGAAATAAGACTCAGTGGCTGTAGACCTGTGTGTTTTTACTTTGGATAATTATGCTGTCCAAATAATCATCTATTATTAGTATCAGATAACACAGATTGTTCATCTTCTTCTGGGTAAAACAGTAATGCTATGAAGTCATGCTCTAGAGAAGTGATTTTTCTGGTGTTTAGCTCCAAATGCTATGTTCAGCTCCAAGTGCTATGGTAGGAAATTAGATTCTTGGCTGGTCTTTTGATTCTAAAATTAAAATGTGCTGAATCTGCAAAATCTAACACTTTTTGAGGTTTTTCCATGGCTACTGTAACTAAACACATTAGACACAGGAGGAATTGCTGTATTAAAATATTTTTGGAATCCTAACAAATATATTATAAGAAAATTATTCTTTCCTACTTTCCAATAAGGACTATTTTAAAAGCTAAATGGATTACAGAATGTGGAAATAAAGTGCCATGTATATAGGCTTTTGTGTGTGAGATTGCTTTCTTTTTTACTTAGTAATAACTCTGATAATGAATTTGGGGTTAGTATTACACTTTAAAAATATAACCACTATTTGAAAGCTAACTGAGTATAATGCAGATGAATTGGGGAACCTTAGCGATAGAAATAGGTACCAGAGCCATCTTGCTTGAAACTTACCACCACTACCTAAGCCACTCATGAAGACAGCTGATATCCATTTGCTGTGTTATCCTAGTCCTCACTAGAAAACATTTAAAAACTCTTATATCATTTATTTTCAGTTTCTAATCATTTTAAAATCAATGTATCCTTTATACCTAAAATAACTTCTTTTTCCTGAAATATAATTTTCTTGTTGCCATTTTCTCTCCCAATGAAAAGGAAACCCACAGATAATTACACTTTGTTTAATATATAAAGACAATTATATAATCAACAATCTTTTCAAGGCTAAAAATTCATAATATCTTTAGTATTTCCCTTTAGATGAACTTTACTACCTAAACTTTGAATTCTTTAGCTTGTCTCCTACTCCTCCCTTCCATTGAATATATTGTACTTGCTTCTGTTTAGTTCCTCTCTTTCCTCTTTCTGTTATACAGAAGATCGAATGATTCTTTTTTTTTTTTTTTTTTTTTTTTTTTTTTTTTTTTTGCGGTATGCGGGCCTCTCACTGTTGTGGCCTCCCCCGTTGCGGAGCACAGGCTCCGGACGCGCAGGCTCTGGACGCGCAGGCTCAGCGGCCATGGCTCACGGGCCCAGCCGCTCCGCGGCATATGGGATCCTCCCAGACCGGGGCACGAACCCGTATCCCCTGCATCGGCAGGCGGACTCTCAACCACTTGCGCCACCAGGGAGGCCCCGAATGATTCTTTAAATCAATATGAGACTAATGTCAAGTAAATGGAAAGGTATTGGGTTTGGAAATCTCACTCTTATTACTTCATCCCAGCAGATCCTAATTTTTTTAAATGAGAGTTTGCCAATGCTCAAATGATTTCAACTTAGCTTTAAATAGAAGATTTTACTGTCTTTTTTATGTGCAGTCATTTATTTCCCATTTTGTACTAGATAAAGCAGAGAATACTTGGGAAGTTGCACAAAAGTATTTTGTCCAATTCTTAATTATCTGGGGGTATATGAGCTCATTTAATGAGTAATTAGTTAAAAGAAAAGAGTATATTTTTAAAGGAAAAGATAAAACTTTTATAAATTAGTATGACTATTTCCTTATTGGAAAACATTATTGTTTGGGATTACACACCAAGAGACATAGCAAATTATTCATCCATTCATGGAAGTACTCCTCCCCACTGACAAGGTGAATACTGAACATGGGGGAGTGAAGATATAAGTTGTGCAAGGGACCCAAAAGGAGGGAGCATAACAGAGAATGAATTATTATAATGTGTGAAGAAAGAAAAAAAAATAATTACATTATTAACAAATTAACAAAGGATTGTGAAACAGACTCTGAAAACTACATAGTATTGTTGAAAGAAATGGAAGACCTAAAGAAATTGAAAGACTACAATAACATCAAGATGGTGGAGTAGGAGGATATGGAACACACTTCCCCTCATGAACACATAAAAATACATCTACATGTGGAACAGTTCTCACTGAAAACTAACTGGAGACTGGCAGAGAGACTCCTGTACAGCCAAGGCTGTTAAAGATCCATACATAATTAGGTTAGAAGGGAAGAGACATGATCAGGTTGGGACCTGAGCCCTTGGGAGGGGACTCAAAAGAGAAGGGACATTACATAGGCAGAGATCCTTCCTGGGGAGTGAGCAGTTAAAGCCACATATTGGGCCCCCCAGCCCTGGGTTCTGACACTGGGAAGACAAGTCCTGTTGGCTGGTTGGAGGGCTGGTGGGACTAACAGGAGGGCTATGGGAAGCCTGGACTCCACTTGTAAAGAGCACACACAAGCTTGCTTACTCTCCGAACAGGGTGGAGAGGGTGGATTAAAGCTGTACAGGTAGCTGGCCAGTTTCCCACAACTGCCCCACGACTGCCTCCCAGCCTAAGCCGAGCAACTGCTCCAGGCTCACTTGCTTCATGACACAGCTTGACACTGAAGTGAGGGCTGCTGCAGCTGAGGAGAGACCTTGGCTGTGAGACAAAAATGTGGCTCAGATTCGAGGGACATCTGAGCACAGTAGGGGCAGCATTATTGGTGGTAACACAGTCAGTACATCAGAAGCAGTCCCAATCTCTCTCTGTGGCCCAATGCCACAGCCTGTTCCCTGACCCATGCTGAGCACTCACACCAGCCAATCTTGCTCCAGCACTGCTATCCTCAAGTGAGGGTGCCAGTGCTGGGAGCAGGGAGAGCACACACTTGAAGGGAACAGAGCCAGCTCAGACCTGACCCTAAGCGCTTCTGCTCCAGCAACTTGGTACCTGCCCCTGATAGGGTAGTGACAGCCACTGAATAGAGGAGAAGCCCCTGCTCACACCTGGCTCTGGTCCCAGCCACTCCATCTCCATCTCCACTTCCTACCAAGGTGACAGCTACCAGCACACCCTGAGGAAAGATGTAACTTGTGTTCATGTCAATCCAGCTCTCCCACCAAAGTCACTGGGCATTTGCAGACTGTATAGGGATGCTCACCCCTTCAAGACCAAAATAGGTAACTGTTTCACCTAATTTCATAAAGACAAGAGAAAGGTAAGCAAAATAAGAAGACAGAGGAACTTGTTTCAATTGAAAGAGCAAGAGAAAACCCCTGAAAAAAATTAATGAACATAAACAATTTACCAGATAAAGAGTTCAAAGCACTAGTAATAAGAATGCTAACTGAACTAAGGAAAAGAATAGATAAATAAGTGAGAAATTTAACAAGGAACTAGAAAATATAAAAACAGAATTGAAGAATACAATAACTGCAATGGAAAACAGACCAGAAGGAATTACAGCAGACTGGATGATACAGAAGAAAACATAAGTGATCTGGAAGACAGAATAATGGAAATCACCCAATCAGAAGAGCAAAAAAGAAAAAAGAATGAGAACAGTTTAAGGGATCTCTGGGACATCCTAAAGTATAATAACATTTGCATGATAGAGGTCCTAGAAGGAGAAAGAGAAAGGGGTGTTAAAAATGTATTTGATGAAATTATGGCTGAAAACGTCCCAAACCTGAGGAAGGAAGCAGATAAGCAGGTACAGGAAGTGCAGAGGGTCCCTGACGAGGTAAACCCAAACAGACCCACACCAAGACATATCATAATTAAAATGGCAAAAGCTAAAGAGAGAATTTTAAAGGCAGCAAGAGAATAACAAAGAGTTATATACAAGGCTATTAGCTGACTTTTCTAAACAAACTTTGCAGGCCAAAAGAGAGGCATGATATATTCAAAGTGTTGCTAGGAAAAAACACCCTGCAACCTAGGATACGCTACCCAGCAAGATTATCATTTAAAATGAAAGAAGAGATGAAAACTTCTCAGACAAGTGAAAACTAAGAGAGTTCATCAATTCTAAATCTACCCTAAAAGAAATGTTAAAGGGTCTTCTCTAAGTGGAAAAGAAAAGGCTATAGCAAGAAGTAAGAATCTATAGGAAAAGGAAAATCCCACTAGTAAAGGCAAATATGTAGTAAAGGTCAAGGAGCAACCACTTAAATAAGCTAGCACAAAGATTAAAAGACAAAAAAAAATGTAAAATTAAGTATAACTACAATAATCAGTAAATTATCAGGAATAAACATGAAGTTATAAAATATGACATCAAAAAGCAGAAAATGTCAGGGAGGAGATTAAAAAATGTGGATCTTTTAGAAAGTGTTTGAACTTAAAGGACTCTGTTTAAAAGAAGTAGATATAATTATAGGTCAATATATGTGAACCCCTTGGTAACCGTAAATCAAAAAACTACAATAGATACACAAAAACTAGAGAAACAGGCACATAAGCATACCACTAAAGGAAGTCATCAAATCATAAGGGAAGAAAAAAAAGAAGGAAAAACAGAGAACTACAAAAAAACCCGGGTCCATCAACAGATGAATGGATAAAGAAGATGTGATATATATATATCCACATATATATATATATATATCCATCCATATATATAATCCATCCATATATATGATATGATATATATATAATGGAATATTATATCTATAATGTGATATATATAATGGAATATTATATATATAATGTGATATATATATATAATGGAATATTACTCAACTATTAAAAAGAATGAAATTTGCAGCAACATGGATAGACCTAGAGATTATCATACTAACTGAAGTAAGTCAGAAAGAGAAAGACAAATACTATATGATACCACTTATATGTGGAATCTAAAATACAACACAAATGAACATATCTGCAAAACAAAACAGACTCACAGATATAGAGAACATACTTGTGGTTACCGTGGGGGAGGGAAGAATTAGGAGTTTGGGATTAGCAGATACAAACTATTATATATAGGATGGATAAACAACAAGGTCCTACTGTATAGCACAAGGAACTGTATTCAGTATCTTGTGATAAACCATAATGGAAAAGAACATGAAAAAGAATATATATATATATATATATATATATATATATATATATGTGTGTGTGTGTGTGTGTATAACTGAGTCACTTTGCTGTACAGCAGAAATTAACACAACATTGTAAATCAACTATACTTCAATAAAATTTAAAAAAAAGACAAAAGCCTGGAAAACAAGTAACAAAATGGGAATAAGTACATACCTATCAATAATTAAATATCAGTGGACTCAATGAGCCAATCAAAACATATAGGGTGGCTGATTGGATAAAAAAAATAGGACCCATCAATATGCTCCCTACAAGAGATCCTCTTCAGAGTGAAAGAAACATGCAGACTGAAAGTGAAAGGTGGAAAAAGATATTTCATGGAAATGGAAATGAAAAGAAAGCAGGGTTAGCAATACTCATATCAGACAAAATAGACTTTAGAACAAACTCTATAACAAAAGAAAACAAAGGGCATTATATAGTGATAAAAGAATCAATACAAGAAAATATTACACACCAATATGTTGCAGCTAATAGAGGAGCACTTAAATATGTAGAGCAAATACTAACAGACATAAGGGAGAAATTGACAATAGTACCATTGTAGTAGGGGACTTTAACACCACATATACATCAATGGACAAATCATCCAGACAGAAAATCAGTAAGAAAACAGTGGTCTTAAATGACACAATGGACCAGTTGGACTTAATAGATATCTATAGGCATTCCATCTAAAAACAGACAGCACAATACACATTCTTCTCAAGTGCACATGGACTGTTTTTCAGGATAGATCACATGCTAGGCCACAAAACAAGTTTTGACACATTTGAGAGGATAGAAATTACATCAACCATTTTCCCGACCACAATTGTATGAAACTAGAAATCAGAGCAGGAAAAATGAGAAAAACACAAACATGTGAAAACTAAACATGCTACTAAAATACTAATGGGTCAATGAAGAAATCAAAGAGGAAATGAACAATACCTCAAGATGAAAGAAAATGGAAATGCAACTTTCCAAAATCTATAGGATCCCCCCAAAAAAAAACAGTTCTAAGAGGTTTATATTGCTACAGGCCTGCCTTAAGAAATGAAACTCTCAAATAAACAACCTAACTTACTTACTATCTAAAGGAATTGTAAGAAGTACAGACAAAGCCCAAAGAAAGCGAAGGAAGGAATTAATAAAGATCAGAGAAAATAGAGACCAAAAAGAAAAACAACAACAACAACAATGAAACCAAGAGCTGGTTTTCAAAAATATAAACAAGACTCATGAAGAAGAAAAGAGAAAAGACCCAAATAAACAAGAAATGAAAGAGGAGAAATAATATCACATGGATGCAAAAAATCATAAGAACATACTACAGACAGTTATACAGTTATATATCAACCAATTGAACAACCTAGAAGGAATGGACAAATTTCTAAAAACATTCAACCTTCCAAGGCGGAATCAAGAAGAGATAGATGTACTGATCACCAATAGTGAAATTGAATTTATAATAATAAAAAAACTCCCAGTAAACAAAAGTCCAGGACCAGATGGCTTCACAGGGGAATTCTACCAAACATATAAAGAAGAGCTAATACCGATCCTTCTCAAGCTATAACAGAAAATTGAAGAGGAAGAGACACTCCCAAATTCATTCTATGAGGCAACTGTTATCCTGATACCAAAACCACGCAAAGATACTACAAAAAAAGAAAATTACAGGCTAATATCTCTGATGAATATAGATGTAAAGATCCTAAGCAAAATATTAGCAAACAATTCAACAACATATAAAAAGGATTGTACACCACGTTCAAGTGGGATTTATTCCAGGGATACAAGGATGGTTCAATATTTGCAAATCAATCAAGCTGATACACTTCATTAACAAAAGGAAGGATAAAAAACACATGATCATCTCAATAGACACACAAAAAGCATTTGACGAAGTCAACATCCATTCATGTTAAAAACTCTCATTAAAGTTGGTATAGAGGGAACATATCTCAACATAATAAAGGCTATTTATGACAAACCTACAGCCAACATCACAGTCAATGGTGAAAACCTGAAAACCTTTCCTCTAAGATCAGGAACAAAACAAGGATTCCCACTCTCACCACTTTTATTTAACATAGTATTGGAAGTCATAGCCACAATGATCAAATAAGAAAAAGAAATAAAGGCATCCAAATTGGAAAGGAAGAAGTAAAACTGTCACTGTCTGCAGATATGTCACACATGTACTTGTACATAGCTATACAAAGCAGCCATGATATAGAATCATAAATATTCATATATCAACTGATGACTTGATTAGTAAAATGCAGTATATCATACCATTGGAAAATACCTGTCTTACAGTGGAATATTTTCAGCAAAGTATTATATTTTGCTGGAAAAGGCATAACTATGGAAACAGTAAAAAGATCAGTGGTTGTCAGGGGTTTGGAAGAGAGAGGGAGGGAGGTGTGAATGAGTGTAACACAGAATTTTTAGGGCAATGAAACCATTTTATATGGGACTGTAACGGTGCATATACATCATACATTTGTCAAAACCTGTAGGATGTATGACACAAAGAGTAAACCCTAATGTAAATTATAAACTTTTGTTGTTAAAAATGTATCAATATTGACTCATCAATTTTAACAAAAGTACCTCACTAATGCAAGATATTAATAATAGAGAAAACTGTGTATGAGGAATGAGAGAGACAGTATATGGGAACTCTCTGTACTTTCCACTTAATTTTTCAATAAAACTAAAATTACTTTAACAATACAAAGTATATTAATTGTAAGAAAAGCAATGAAGTACTGATACATGCCATAGCATGAATGGAGCCTTGAAATTTTTATGCTTAATGAAAAGAGCCAGTCATAAAGGGCACTACACATTGTATGAATTTCATTTGTATGAAATGTCTAGAATAAGCATCATTCTATAGAGGGACAGACACTAGATTGGTGGTTGCCAAGGCTGGGAATAGGGGAGGGTTGTTGGAAGGAAATAGGAAATGACTGCTAATGGGCATGAGGTTTCTTTCTGGGGTGATGAAAATCTTCTAAAACTGATTATGGTGATGATTTAAGTGGGTGAATTTTATGATATATCAATCATATCTCAATAAATCCATTCCAAAACAGTAGCAGCAATTAAGTAGTTAACTGCCTGCAGTAATTCTTTTGTCCATATTGCATATAGTAAAGCTAATGACTTCTGCCAGGCACTAGTCCTTTCCATTGTCTGTAAAAATCTAGGATAAATTCCAGCAAAGCCTATGTATGCATCACCCTTTCCCCCTCTTTACTTTCTTTTTAAACCAATCTGGTTAATTACCAGAGTGAAAAATCCCACTAAGTGACTTGAAAGTATTTAGAATATAAAGATTATCAAATGATGTGCCAGGAAGTTTCTGAACCATAAGAGAGTGAATATGATGGTTTAAGTCACTAGTTGACCATTCTTTAAAAGAAATGGGCCAACTTCACAGTAAAAATAGACTGGGAGACTTGAAGAGGAACATTTTTTGGGATTATCTACATGAATCAGCTGCAAGTTTATCCTGCTGAATTCTTGAGACTGGAATCCTGAAAAGAAAACAACCATCTGTGCACTAGTGCTGTTGTTTTTGTTTGTTGGTTTTTGGTAACAGCTTTATTGTTTAATTTTTAGTGTTAATAAAAGGAGAAAGGGAGAGAGAGAGAGAGAAACTGAATATGAATGAGAGAGAAAGGGAAACCAGCCAGAATTCATAAGTTCAAAATGGATAGAATGAGGGGAAAAATTCCAGTATGAAGCCAATATTGAATATTGGAGAGATCATGAGAGTAAAAGGTTATGAGAGAGGGTGGATGGCAGGTGGAGTTTGAAGTACCTAATCTGAGTCAACAAGAGTCAAGAAGCTTGCTACATGGAATTTTTGTAGGATGCTTATGGCCCTGGGCTTAAGGGGAGTAATTATACTGGAGTTCATGAATTGGAATAGATTCCGAGCAAATCTGGTGCAAAAAGCTGCTCTTTGTGTTTTATTTAATATTCTTATTCAGATAAACTATGAAAGGAGAAATAACTGATCTAGCCATAGAAGAATTTAACAAATTTTAAATAATAAACTGAAATTATACACCTGAGAGAATTAGTATTCACAGTCATTGATTGAAACTTGTGTTCTGCAATCCTCTTTTTAAAAAAATACAACTTTAACATGGGTGGTTTATATCTCCCAAATATGTCTCTTCTTATTGATTCTCATGGTTAAGCCCAAAGTCTACCAAAAGTATTGCCTAAACTTAGGCTTTTGGAGACAAAATAAATTTTTAATATTTAAGTTTAATGTTTCCAAATAGGCTTTTTAATGTTCTGTTTTGAATTTCTCATTGACAATCTAATTAAGGTTAGAGGGTTTTTTTGTTTTTGTTGCTGCTGTTGTTTGTTTCTCTCTCAATACTCCTTACTTGACCAGGATATAAATATTGGATTATAAACATTGGATATAGACAAGACTGAGATCAATCACTGACAATAAGATTTTGATTAGAAGTGTAATCTATGAGAACAGAACTCATGAGAATCTTCTAGTCAACAAAAGATAACTTTTAAACTGAAAGCCCTTCACTCCCTCTCAGTCTTCTCAACTCTGTATCCCACCAGCCCAACTCTGGATATATATGGGCCCAGGGGAAATTATGTCAGTGGTTAAGGAAACTTGGAATTGTTGTTTTTGATATGGGCTACTGAATCCGTCTCATAAAAGTTCATAAATGGTGTCTACTAGACTAAAAATAGAAGCAAAATTGTCCCTATATTTACATGCTAAAACCTACAAATATTGAAATGTATTTTAAAATTAGTATTTCCAGGAATTTTTCACATATCCCTAGAAAAATAACCAATGATGAAATAATTTTTCAATTCCAAATAAACTCCAATAAGTTAGTGGCAGCTCCACCACCATTTATAGCTCTAAAAATATGATGTCAGCTCTCCAGTTAATACACTACATGGAGATCTAAAGACTCAAATTAAAACCTAACATCATGTGCCTTGGAAAAGGATTGTAAATATCAAGGCAGATATGTCCTTTTTATAAGGGAGCTGAATCAGAATGAGAAGGGACATATTGTTAGTATAGCAAACGCTAAGCATGACAATCCTCTGATATTGAGATTAAAATGGCCAATGCACTTTTATCTCTGCCAAACATTTCCTTTTCCTTTTCCAGTTAGAAAGCATAAAGTTTTGAAGTCTACGGAAAGAATAAAATTCTTTGGCAGACAAAATGCAATTTTGTGTTATTCACTCAATTAAATTTTATTGAGTGCTTACTGTGTTCTAGGCACAGCTGTAAGAACAGGAATGAGTATAAAAAACAAGGCTCCTGCCCTTATAGAGTTTACATTCTACTAAGGGGAGACACATATATAAATGAACAAAATAAGAAAAATGTCCGATAGAGTATTAGTTTTCTATTGCCACCATAACAAATTATCGCAAACATAGTGACTTAAAACAACTCAAATTTATTGTCTTGTAGTTATGGAGGTCACAGTCTGATAAGGATTTCACTGAGCCAAAATCAAGGTGTCAGCTGAGCTATGCATTCTCTGGGAAATCTAAACAAAGCCTCATAAGGATACCCAAAATGCACACTTGTGGACACTTCAGACATCTAACAACTAACTCAGTTTACTCTGTGTATTATAAGCCACATCCATCTAAACCTATATTAAAACTCGCAGTCCAATTCCAGATAAACTTTATTCCAGTAGCTCATAATAACTCACAACGTTTAGCCTTTCAGATACCCACTTGCACAAGAAAACTTCGTCTTTTTTCAAAGTAAAGTACTGTATTTATTGTAATACTATATACTTTTTAGCCATTTAACAAATGTTACCATTTAAAAATTAGGTTTCTATATTCTTTCTAAAGACCTTATTTTTTAGAGCAATTTTATGTAGAATAAAACTGAGAGGATGGTCCAGAGATTTCCCATATACCCCTTGTTCCCACACATGAAGAACCTCCTGCATTATCAACATCACTCACCAGAATAGTACATTTTTTTCCAAGGATGAACCTACATTGATGCATCATAATCACCCAAAGTCCATAATTTACCTAACGGTTCACTCTTGGTGTTGTACATTCAATGGGTTTGGACAAATGTATAATGATGTATATCCTTTATTATAATACGTTACTATTTTCAATGCCATAAAAACCCTCTATGCTCTGCCTGTTCATCTCTCCCTCCTGTCTTGCCCTGCTCCCACAAACACTGATCTTTTTATTGTATCCATAGTTTTGCCTTTTCCAGAATGTCATATAGGTGGAATCATACAAGATGTAGCCTTCTCAGATTGGCTTCTTTCACTTAGTAACATGCATTTAAGTTTCCTCCATGTCTTTTCATGGCTATATAGCTCTTATCTTTTTAGTGCTGAGTAATATTTTATTGTCTGAGGCACCACAGTTTATTTATTCTCTCATCTCCTGAAGGACATCTTGGTTGCTTCCAAGTTTTGGCAATTATGAATAAAGCTGCTCTAAACATCCATGTTCAGGTTTTTGTGTGGACATAATTTTTCAAAATTTTGTGTAAATATCAAGAAGTGCAATTACTGGATTGTATGACAAGTATGTTTAATTTTGCAAAAACCACCAAACTGTCTTCCAACGTGGCTGTACCATTTTGCATTCCCACTAGCAATGAATGAGAGTTCCATTTGCTTCATATCCTCAACAACATTTGGTGGTGTTAGTATTCTGGATTTTGGTTATGCTAATAAGTTTATATTTTTTTAATTTGAATTTCCCTAATGACATGGTGTGGAACATCTTTTCATATATTTATTTGTCATTTATATACCTTCCTTGGTGAAGTGTCTGTTAAAGTCTTTGGCCCATTTTTTAACTGGGTTGTTTATTTTCTTATTGTTGAGTTTTAAGAGTTCTTTGAATATTTTGGATAACGGCCCTTTATTAGACATGTCTTTTGTCAATATGTTCCCCCAGTGTGTGGCTTGTCTTTTCATTCTCTTGTTATTGTCCTTCACATAATAGAAGTTTTTAATTATTGGGAAGTACAGCTTATCAATTAGTTCTTCCATGGATTGTCTTCGATTTTGTATCTGAAAAGGCATCACTATATCCAAGGCCATCTAGGTTTTCTCCTATAGTATCTTCTAGGAATTGTATAGTTTTGCATTTTACATTTAAATCTATGATTCATTTGATTTAGTTTTATGAAGGGTTTAAAGTTCTGTCTAGATTCATTTTTTTGCTTGTGGGTGTCCAGTTGTTCTTACACCATTTGTTGAGGTCTTGGCTCCACTGCATTGCCTTTGCTTCTTTGTCAAAAATCAGTTGACCATATTTATGGGGGTCTATTTCTGGGCTCTCTATTCTGTCCCATAGATCTATTTGTATATTCTTTCACCAATACCACACTACCTTCATTACTGTAGCTTTATAGTAAGTTTTGAAGCTGGGTAGTATCAGCCCTTTAACTTTGTTGTTCTTCACTGTTGTGTTGGCTCTTATGAGTCTTTTGCCTCTACATATAAACTAGAGAATCAGGTTTTCAATGTCCACAAAAAATTTACTGAGATTTTGACTGTGATTGCATAAAATCCATATGAATGGTTTCTATCTCTTTAAAATGTGTAACTAGGAAAGTTTTTTGTTGTTTTGTTTTGTTTTTTGTTTTTGCCTTTTCAGTTCCAACTTTATTTTTTTATGAAGTATAGTTAATTCACATTGTGTTAGATTCTGATGTACAGCAAAGTGATTCAGTTATACATATATATATATATATATTCTTTTTCATTATAGGTTACTACAAGATATTGAGTATAATTCCCTGTGCTATACAGTAGGACCTTGTTGTTTATCTATTTTTATATATAGTAGTTTGTGTCTGCTAATCCCAAACTCCTATTTACCCCTCCCCTCTTTCCCCTTTAGTAACCATAAGTTTGTCTTCTATGCTAACAAAGTTTTTTGAGTAATGTGCCACTCACCCCATTTTCCTCATAAGTCCTGTGTTTTTGTTGAACAATTTTGCCTGATGAATATTTTTAGGAATACATATGTATGTTGTAGCAGAACTCACTGTACACTAATGGATGGAGTTTCTTAAAATCTACAAGCTTGTTTTTTGAAACTATCTTTACTTTTTCACTATTGAAGGTCAAAAATAAAACTGTGGGGCTTCCCTGGTGGCGCAGTGGTTGAGAGTCCGCCTGCCGATGCAGGGGTCGCGGGTTCGTGCCCCGGTCTGGGAAGATCCCACATGCCGTGGAGCAGCTGGGCCCGTGAGCCATGGCCGCTGAGTCTGCGCTCCGCAACGGGAGAGGCCACAACAGTGAGAGGCCCGTGTACAGCAAATAAATAAATAAATAAATAAACAAAACTGTGCTTTTTAATTTATATTTTCCTATATAGATACAGTGAGAGGCCTGTGTACAGCAAATAAATAAATAAATAAATAAATAAATAAAACTGTGCTTTTAAATTTATATTCTCCTATCATTTTAAGGGGAGGAAGAGCATAGATCTTTTAAAACCAAACCATACTTGTATTATCTTACCTTTGTCCTATCAAAGTTACCAAATGCTCTGAACTAGCAAAATGAGTGTCTCACCCCAAGAGAAAAGCTTACTTTTTGGCAACATTAAGATTCTTTAGGAAAATCATATTTTTCCTAAGCTATAAAACTTGGCATTATTTCTATGTTATTTGCCACAAGACCCGGATTATCAGGGTTACACTCATTTTCCCACATATCTGCATAATGACACATAGGCACATATGTTGTTTTGACCTTTATTTCTTTTTTTAAAATAAATTTGTTTTATTTATTTATTTTTGGCTGTGTTGGGTCTTTGTTGCTGCAAGCGGGCTTTCTCTAGTTGCGGTGAGCGGGGGGCTACTCTTGATGTGGTGTGTGAGCTTCTCATTGCAGTGGCTTCTCTTGTTGCGGATCATGGGCTCTAAGCACACAGGCATCAGTAGTTGTGGCTCATGGGCTCAGTAGTTGTAGCTCATGGGCTCTAGAGCACAGGCTCAGTAGTTGTGACACACGGGCTTAGTTGCTCTGAGGCATGTGGGATCTTCCTGGACCGGGGCTTGAACCCGTGTTCCCTGCATTGGCAGGTGGATTCTTAACCACTGTGCCACCAAGGAAGTCCTGACCTTTGTTTCTTAGTCACGTGTTAAACCCACTGCAAGAGATCATACTTCCTCTGTAATCAGTAAACTACAGGGCTTGTTAAATGTTGAGGAAAAATGCAGAGAGTTTGACTATATTTAAAAGTACATTAAAAGAATAATGTCATAGAATTGAACATTTCCCCCTACTTGATTGAACATCTGTTTTATGCCATGATATAGATATAGACATACTCTAGCAACTTCAAAGAATTAATGTGTTCCCTTAGGTCCTTAACAAAATGATCAAATGGAGGGCAATTTTGGAGAAAAGAGAACTCCCCGGAAGTTGTCTATTCATTTCTGGGGGTGGGGCAGATTCTGTGGGTGGCCACACAATCACATGGGAGCGCTCAGCCTTGCTACATGGAGTGACTAGGAAAATGAGAGAGGTCAATAACTTCACACTATAATAAGTGATTTTTACTCATGAGGAGAGTCTAAAGGCCTCTTCCTCTTCCAAATGTTTCCTTTCACTGGTAGAAGGAAGATTGTGCTCACGACAATTAAGTACCCTGCTCCTGTCCTAATATAAGAATCAATAACTGTGCCTCTGCTTTTTGTAAAGTTGGATACATATTTCTTGATATAAAATCACTGTATACTCATTTTATAAATTTTAGAAAATGTGGATGGGCAGAAAAAGAAAACAAAAACTATCATATCTACCACTGATATAATTTATGGCACTACTTTTGTGTGTATTCTCATAGCTCTCTGTCTCTATATATACATAGACATGATTTTTTTCAGTTAAAGGGTAAACATAAATCCATCTCATTAACTATTCTCTAGTATGTTTAATGACTGCACAATATTTTATTATAGGTTTGTACACTAATTTTTTAACCTGTTCCTTATTGTTTGACATTTAGTTTTTTTCCCAGTTTTTTTTTTAACTAAATAATGTCCCCATGATTCTCTTTGTTATTATATCTTCTTGAAGGTTAATGATTATTTCCTTAGGACATAGCCAAAGAAATATACAAAAATGTCCATTTTTTGCACAATCTTGCCAAATCAGAGTATTATTATCTTTTATTTTCTAATTCAGTAAGTGAAAAATAAATATCATTTTAATTTGTGTTTCTTTGCTATCCAGTTAGGTTGAATTTTTAAAATATATTTATTAGTGATTTGTATTTCTTCCTTTGCAGGTTAAATATGCGTCAGACAATTTCTACAGGGATCTAAGCATTCCCCAGAGTAAACAGAGAACAAACAATCCTGAAAATGCCCCTCTACTCATCCCCCAAATGTGTTTCCTCTCTTGCCAAAGAGAAAAAGAAATATTTAAATTTTGGTACATTTTCTTCATGCCTCCATACCTTTGACCATGCTTGTTCTGCCTGCAATATCCTTCCTTACTTAGGGAAGACTTGTACTCAGATTCCAAGGTCAGCTCATGTATCTGTTCTCCCACAGTATTCTGTGGCCCCTGTTATCTCACTTATCATGGAATGCTGGCTTTAGGGTTAGTGGCCTGTGTCTGTATCTGTAATAGATTGTGAGCTGTTTCATGCAGGGACCACATCTTATTTCTCTCCTGCTTGCTCCCACCCTTGATTTATTAGCACGGTGTCTTGAACATATCAGGTGTGTGGTAAATATTAAATTTTAACTTACAAATAAGTCATTAAGGGAAATATAAGTAAAACTCAATTTGGCATTTTATAACTCTCTTAAGTCAGATGAGTCAGTGCTCAATAAAGAAAAAAATTATTTTCCTAGAATATATTTAAACTTTAATTCAGTATTATAAGATTGCTTATATATGAATATATATATATACATATATATTCAAATAAAACGTAAAAGACATGTCAGTGTAATTTACATATTTACACTATTCATTTCCGGTATCTTTGCTAGGCGTTGAACACATGACTTGCACTGATGGAGATTTCCTTACTGTGGGTCTTGGTGAGGTCCAAATCTTCCCACTGACTTGGAAAAGATTTGAACTCTCTTCAGAGCAATGGGTGCTGGAAGAGGCCAAATGTTGACATCTGTATAGTTGATGTCTTCAGTTCTTCCAGTGAATGTTTTGCAAAATAAGAAAGACCACATTTTCACTTTATCTTCCTCTCCACTATTCTACACACATGCACACAGACCTGGTCAACCAGCTGAAATCATTGCCTCTGGGAAAAGAGAGTTTTTCCTCCTATTTATCCTAAGTATCTTAAGGGCAGCCAAGGAGGTTGTTAAAAGTATAATATTTGGATTTTATGAGATAAACACCTGTTGATTTAAAATACATAATCTTCTAACCCATTGGATGATTAGAAGGAGGACCTTCCTCTGGGGCCTGAGTTTGGCATATTAAACACTGACTTTCTCTTTTACCTCCCAAGTGTTCTGACCCCAGTGTTTTTTTCTGAATCTGCTAATGTTGGATCATATTTTTTTTAAATGTGCAGTTGAACCAGTGAAATAAAACAGAACAATGGCTGAGATTCCCTCATCCTTCAAGGATTTTTCCTGGCTAAACAAAATGTATGAGATTTGGGGATTGTTTCTCCAAATACACACTGGGCCTGATTATACTGGTGAAAAGAATACAAATGCCTCTCCTTGGTTAAGAATGTTAACGCTTTCATGTAAACTGTCTTTTGAACAGCCCAGTTATCTGAAAGGTATTGTAGACACCATGGTATAAGCACTTTTTCTTTTCTTTTTTTTTTTAACCTACCTGAACTTTTTCCTACTTGTACTTCTACTCACCAGTTTCCCAATCCTCACTTTTCCCCTGACATTTGAAAACTTGTTTAATGATTCTTTCTTAACTATGTTAACTATGTAAGAAAATCGTCAGCACATATGTTGTTAAGTTAAACTTTACTCTCCCAGGGAAAATGTACAGAGAAAGATCTGAGGACAAAAGATGGAACTTTGGAGCATATGGTCACTTAAGGCTGAAGAAAGAGAAATTGAGAAGTCCAAGATGGAAGGGCCAGAAAGTTAAGATAAAAATCAGGTTTATAGAAACCAAGGAAAGAATTTTAATACGGAAGTAGTGGTTAATGCTAAGAGCTTTGATATTTTAGTCAATTTTCTCATTTAACCCCCTGCTTCAAAATGAAGCTAGTGAGTTTATCAAGTAATAAATTTTTATGAGCTTCTAACAAACTGCTTGGTCTACTTGGAAATGGCAAAGAATCAGATTTTTCCTGAGTTCTTGTAACCTAAACTACTTCTAAGCCCTAGCTGATATGTATGATAAATATACAACCCATGTTGTTCCAGGCCAGAGCAACCTGGAGGAGGGTGTATGGAGATGGATTATTAGAAATGAACAGTATTTCCTTGGCTCTCATTTTCATCTGCTGTTTTGAGATTTGACTGTATTCAAAGTTTTTCTTGCTTATATCTGAGAATTATGCTGGCTAACATACATATGCTCTCTAACAAGTTCTCAGCCTCCGCAGCTAGTCATGGTCTACCCTCTCCATCCCCAATATTATTGCTTTTGGGAACTGCCACTGCAGGCATGTTAGCTGTGCGCTGCATCCCATTCCCCACAGAGCTAGGGTGTAGCTGATATCCTGTACCCCACAATGATGCAAGGACATTGAAGAGTATATCTTTCTGTGTCTTAGTACTATTTTTTTCACAATGGGTATATACTCAAGGATTGGCTTGAATGTCAACATCTTACAAAGTTTTTTTTTTTTTAACAGCTCTTTTTTTCCAGTTTGTAGTCTCTATCTCCCTAAAACTCATATATCACAATGAGTCAGAAGGCAAATCTGATTAGTAGTGGACTCTTTATTGTACTAACTATCACGCTTAGTATCAGCTTCATTGACCAACTCAGTTGTTTTTATTGTCCAAATCTATGAACTTGGTTCTCTCATCCATTAAAATGGACTCTGTCCAAGGAAGTCCTTTGCCTCTCACTCAAATAAATATTTTTCTGGCTTACCCAAAGTCTGCCAAACTTGGACACATCTATCTGAATCTGAGCACACTTCCTAGGCTCTACCTGGGACCTTTCGCATGTTGATTGTCTCTCTCTCTCCATCCATTACATAGCCATTGCCATAAACGTGGTTCAAATCGATCCAAAATAACAGTTTGCTCTGTTACTTCAGATCATGGGGCATTTTACCAGGTGGTCACTTTGTGAGTAAAACACATTAAAAAAAAAAAAAAACTTTGGGGGTAGAAGTGGTAAGAGAAAACAGTGACTTTCTACCAACTGTACTGGATTCATGTAGATTTGCCTAGCTTGCTCATCAGAGGCCTGTCAGTCCTGATTCTTTCCTTTGAGGCTCATCTCTATCAATGTCAATTCTATGTACTGGTCTGTTATCTTCAAAAATTCACTTATGTTTTTTAGATTATGCATGACAAATTTCATTTAGGAAAATATATGCTCCTATTTTTAAATAATTTTTATTCTGAGGAGAGGTGTCATTTCTACTATATTTAGCAGTTCCTCAGATTCTAGAAAAGTTATTTCCATATTTAACTCCCTCTGGCCTTCTCTGTTTTTACTATGTATTAGGTGCTGTACCAGGATTTGTCTTAATTAAAGAAGCCAAGGATTACCTGAGAGGCTCCGAGTGTAAAATACTCAGCATCCATCAGAGACTCATTGTTTACCTGTGGAAAGCAGAGTAAGCATTTCTCAAGTTAACTTGACTTTCTCAGACTATTGGTTTGACACATTAGAAAGTGCCTGGGTTGTCCCCTTGACTTTGTGGTGCTTGAAATCTAAAGAGTAGAGAACATGTTCAGGTAAGAAACAAGAGAATTTCTTTAGAAATAAGAGGTGGCAGGTGGTGGGAAATGAATAAGTAAAAAGTTTTTTAAATGTTTGGAAACCAATGTTTTAGTCAGGTAGTTTAAGAAAATGCAACATAAAACAGCCTTTAGCAAAAACCTTTAATTGGACAAAAGGAGAAAATAGCAAATTTGAGTCTTAAGAATCAACCTTGTCCTAATTATAGGAAGCAAAAAGGCTGAGTTTAAGGAAATTTGCATAGAGGATAATGATGATTGTGATTCTGTTAATGTCACTCTACTCTTGCTATAGCAGAAGTACGCCTTCATATATACGTAATAAACATTTTATATTCACCCAGCTTTATATGAGAGTCAGGATATAAAACTCTGAAGCTGACTAGCTAGCGAAGTGGCCATTTTAGTTGCAGTATTTTCTCTCTGAATCCATTGGAAAAGATTTTAATAGATTTTCTTCCAAGATAGGCAAGCACTTGTAGAGGCAAAGCAAAGTGCTGGTATGCAGTTTCAGAAATCTGTTGACTACATGTTCCCATATGTGTTCCAGGAAATTCACATTTGGATTTCAGTACAACTCAGAGTTATGGTAGTGCTATCCAACACTTTTTTAGAAGAGAGTTTGCTTGATACCAACATAAGCCTTGCCAAAACTCAGCAGGCCAAATTCTAGTTCTGGAATCTGTGGGAACCAAGAGATCAGCAGTTAGATGATGAGGGCTGTATCACTTTCAGCTCTCCAAGGAAACAAATTTTACCTAATGGTCTAGAAGGTCATTTTGAACATAACCAATAATATTTTAAAAATGAAATGTCTCTTTTGTGACATTTTATAAGGTATGTAACATTTAATAATGGACACGTACTATTACACTTCTTTCTCTGAATACTGGCTAAAATGTTTCAGCTTTTCAAACTTAATTATATCTGGCCAGACATGTGCAGTTATGCTTACCTTTAAAAATGAAAACCCACTAGTATTTATTGTGTGTATTAAAGTAAGTTAGAAATTCAATCATTTTATAGCTAATCTGTGTCAAAACTGCCCTGCTTAAAGTGATTAGTTGGCATTAAGCTCATTATTGAGTACAGAGCTTCTCATCTTCCTCTAAAATATTGCTATTAACTTGGCAGAAAATGGTGTGTTAGAAGTACAATAAGTGTAATAAAATAAGAAATTGTAAATCACAGTCAATCTAAGAATGTCCGTTTCTTTTCCTAAGAATAAGCTATAAATTGCAAGTACCGGAAGTGATTTCAAATGTCAATGGCCAAGTACCCAAGTTTTAACAAAGGTAAGGCCAAACCATTCAAGATGAATTGATACCTTTTGTTTTCTTAAAGACCCTGGTCACATGCCTTGTCTTAGTCTGTTTCAATGCTTATCCATGTAATGAAACATTATACAATAATCCCAATTGTGGCCTATTGTGCTAAATTTTACAAGTATTTCTGCCAATGTTTTAAAATACTTTCATCTTACGGTGTAGACAGATCGGTTATATGCTCTTCAGAATGATCTTTTACATTAAGAGAGTAGGTTAAAGCATACTCTTCTTCATCTTAAACCATCCCACCTTTAACTATGTGTGATAAAGATTGCTTTCTGTCATTTCAATAGTTTTCTCTTGGCCTTTGGAAATTTTGTTTTCAATACCTCTTTCAGAAGGGGGAAACCTAAAATTTGATAAGGCTTTTTAAATGAAAGTGTAAAAAAATGACAAGTACACTATCTTTCTTGTCTTTATGAAAATCTATATAGTTATTTTCATATTCAGCTTGCTTTTTATACCAATAGAGTGTTTAACCTCTCAGCCATTATGATTACAATATCTTTTGTTTTTCTGACTCTCTGATGTTCTGCTAGACTCCATTTATCTTACATCTGTTTATTTGGAGGGAGAAATTCTAGATGCTTTGGTAAAATTTTGTGACTTCTAAGAATACCATATCTATTGTGGAAATTAGGTAGTTAATTTAAGACCATATCCTGCTATTGAGTAAAAAGGTGGATTTAACATCTTTATGAATTCTGTAGTTTGTATTACTTATGTAATTAATTTTCTCAGATAACCATTATTATTCCAATTTCACTGTTTAAAAATAGTAAGTGAGAGGCCAAGTCACTTGCCTAAAGTGTTACAACTTATTAGTCAGAGTCATCTGGAAATCTTTGGATCACTGATCTTCCCATGAGGCCACGTTGCTAATTATTTCACTTTATTTATGTAGATTAATCTTTATATTCTAACTGTTTCATTTTTCTGGTCTTAAAAAAATATACTAACAAATTCAGTGGAAATTTTGGGGAAATAAATAATACTATTTTTTCCTGACATAAAAATAATGTTTCAGTGCTTTTGTGTTAGCATTAAAAACTTGGCCTATAAATGACTCAGTACAATCAATTGAAACGATTCATCCTAGGACCAACCCTATTGTCCAGAGTTTAGTTTTCTGGAGTTAGTGTGGATAAGAAGGCTCATAATGATGTATGCAAAGTATTTCCTAGCAATGAAATTTTGGGGCCTAGAAATGATCATAACTCATTCGATGTATTTTCTCTATTTTTTTTCCCCACAAACTACATTCAATAGATAATCTATGTGTAATCCTACCTGGAATCAGGTAGGCATACTAATCACCTTAGAAAGACATTTTTTTTGCTCTATGGTTCTATAAAACTGAGCAATCAAGGAAATGGTAATTTTTAATACGATGCTTTCAATCCGCCAAAATTAATATTTATTTTTAGATTGTTAGTGCTCTATAAAGATAATGAACAATCATGATCCTGTGAGTTGAAACAGAATTTCTATGATGTCTATATTAATAATTAGTGTCTTTTAGGGGGCTCCATCATTAGGGAGGACTGTGAACCCAAGCTTTCCTTACTAGCCTCCACCAGATATGCTATTTCTTCCTAAACTTTAGACGTAGATTTGGCATCGTAAGAAAATCTAATACTGCAAATACTTCCATATTCTTGGGATGCAGGTTGAGGTTCAAGCTCCTGAAATGTGAAGCATAATACCAAAGATGGCCATTTTTGGAAATATTTTAAAAGCTCTGTAACCTCATAAAGATTTTACTTTACTTTAAAATATTTAAAACCCTGCTCATATTTTGTAATATCTAATCATATCTCCCCACCTTTTTTTCACCTTATGCCATCAGGCTACATGGAAAAAAAAAAAAACCAACTTAGATATCCCACTAATTTTTTATTCCTGTTAAATATATCAGTTTACTAATAGGAAAATAGAACTTTTAGATATACCATCTCATTTCTTTTAGGCACATGGCCTGCTATCTTTCTAGTCCCAGATCAATGGATTAATTCACATGATTGTTATTTGTTAAGATATAAGAAGTGGTAGTTCACAGTTGGAAATTTAGTGTTCTAATGTTAATCTGATGCAAAAGTCTGTAATGAATGTTAAACCTTTTTCGTTCATAGTGTTTGGCTCGTTAATTAGTAAAACACATGCAGTTAACCTGTATATGAGTAAGTCTGCAGATAATGACTTTATTTTAATGCCAAAAGTTTTCCCTGAGTGACTGAATAGCTCATTTCCTTTAAGCAAAGTTTCATGAACAAATATGTTGAAAATTGCCTGGCATGGCAAAATCAAGTTAAATTTGTTAGAAAATTCAAAAATAATGTGAAGCCAGTTTACCTTTAAATATCTCTGAAAATAAAATCTTTCCATGCCATAAATTCTTACATAAAACAATCAGAAGTATCAGTATTATGCTCAAATTTTGAATCTGACCCAGTTGAAATTGGTTTCCCACCAACTCTGCTGAAGGCCAACACAATGGCTCCCATTACTTGAGCCAAATCAGACAATGAACAGCCTTTTTGGCTCCTTGGTTGGTGGGAAGATTTGCAACGTTATAACTTCAGTTTGAGCAGAAATACAGTTTGAAATTATGGTGTCTCCTGGATTTCTTCACCCAGTTTTGTCTACAAATGGAAAGAAATTTATGTATCTACGGAGTAGCTGAGACATACTTTAATAAAGTATTTTTCAATGTTTCCAGGAATCAAAAAAAAAAATTGTAGCAGTTATCATAACAATTTTAAGCTCATTGACTTTTTACAATTGTCAGTTTACAATAGGAGGTTAGCCTTAGAAAACATTGTGGTAACTGCCTCTATTTAAACAGCTATATTGCTCTGAAGTATAGACTCAATAAATAAATTTTGAGTTAAACTACAAAAACATTTTTATAAAGTGATCATGTATTGATCCATTGGCAAGCCTTGTGAGATTGACTGTTTTTTGTTTTGTTTTGTTTTTTTCTTCCAGCAGAGAGAATTTAAAAATCTCTATAATTAATTTAGGGTTTGTTTTGCTCTTCTATTATTAATAACCACTCTGGAAGAAAACATATGATGTTAACATCTAGCAAAACATCGTCTTTATTTTTTTTCTCTCCAGACATTCACTTTGTGCTTAGTTTCAACATTTTATTTTATAAATTGCAAATAAAATATATTTCTTAAAAGGTTCTTTTTCTATGGAAACCTAGATTAGATTGTTCTGAACAAAATAAGAAATATAAATGAAGTTATTTCATTTGGACACAAGATTTATATAGAGTGTAGGTGAATGATAAGTGACTGATAGAAAACTAAATAAAGTAAGGGCTCTAAATGACCAAGGTAAAGTATAGGAAGAGTCTTATCTGATCTCAACATGACACAGAAAGAAATCTATTTGCTGATAGAAAAAATGATCACACATTAACATCTGGACTTCATGTGGATATTTCCTCAGTAATTAGCAGCAGCCCTTGTTCAGCTACATTCCTACATCTGGGAACAAAACATCATAGGGACTAAAAATAAAGACAAGGAGAAAAGTAAAAAAGAATGCCTGCTGTAAAATACCATGGTTGCTCTACATTGTAAACTAAAGGGATCTTCTCACCCTCTTTGGGTGCCCAAATATACTTTCTTCAGTATACTACATAGATGTAACTTGTAAACTGTCATTTTTTTATATTCAGAGGAAACTATTATGATTTAAAACCATGCTTGTGATTTAGGACTTAAAGAATAATTGAAAATATTATTAAAGGCATTTGCATACTGATAGACTTTTAAATAAGCAGAATATTTCAACATTAGTTGCTAGAATCACTATCTCATAGGTTTCTTCAGAGCAAAATAGACAAAAACTGTTTAAGCTGTATTTCATGCTATGAAGAAGGTGGCTTACATAGGTGCAAAAAGGTGTACATTGTGTATTATATTATGGCTAGCAAAAGAGTATATTTCTCTAGTCTTCAAAGGAGAAAAAAATGCAGTATACCAACTATACTGGATGGTCTGCAGTTTTTCTCCTGTTAAGAATGGCGAAATAAATATATCTACTTGTGCCTAAGAACAATCTGATGCTGGCAGGTTTCATGCAACTATACCTTAGATTTTTATTCTCTGTTAAATTGTTGATTCTATGGAAGACATATTGCATAATTTCTCTAAATTATTGTGGAATATGTACCATATGTTTTCTGAGGCTGCTTATCTTTTCATTAACTGAGGACTAAACCCATATGGTAAACACAAACAGAGCCTGTAGTTCATCATAAGGATGGAAATATGCTCCAAAGATTTGAACTTTGCTTTCCAGACCCCTCTGGGACAATTTGAAAGAGATTGGTCATTGTCTCTGACATTGGCCCAATAATCTTAGAGCATGAAGGAAGCCTGAAAACTGCCAATCTTTTTCTGGCCTATTGAACATGGTTACCTTCTATGAGGGTGGCTCTGGGAGTTCTTAGGGGCAAAGACCACACTTTATAATTCTGCAGTTTTCTTCCCTCCCTTGATTTTAATGTTTATTTCTTTATTATGTTGGTCAGTTTCAGTCCATCAACTAATTGCCACTATTCTGAACACCTGTCTACTAATATTTGTACATGAATATTTGTACAAAATTGGTTATTTGGCCACTTAAAAACAGCCTATAGTTATCAAAACTGGAAAACTTTGAAACATACCTGTTTTAGGGCAATGGAGCCAAATATTTTCTAACCACTTCTTATACTCCAGGACACTTCAGAATTTTATAACCAAGATCATGTTGTTCTCCTGGCATCATTAAACCATTTGCTCTTCATTATCTTCTGTATCCTATTCAAACCATTCATCCTTGCCTTCAAGCAGTTCCTTCACTCCTACCATCATCTCTTTCCACATTTTTCTATCCTTCAATTCATGGTCCTCAACAGATTTTATTTATCTATTTGTTTCCTTTTCCGTTTTGATTGCAAACAGAAATATGAAATGTCCAAGTCAGGTCACATCTGATAGGCAAACTTAGATGAGTTGATGCATTTCTTAACTCACTTTTCCTAGAAGACAAAAGTTCTTCACTCTTGATTGAGACAACTTATATTTAAGTGATTTTATTTGTATATAAGGCTGTTGGAAAAAAGGAAGGAGGCCTTCAATAAAGGGATTCTGTCCACAGGTGAGAACACGAATAAGTATGTTTTGTATAATTTCTTAAGCTCCAAAAGTAGCCATAAACAATGAACACTGGGCTGAGAAGAGAAGGGACAGTGGACCTTTCATTTAATTAATTAATTAATTTTTGGCTGTGTTGGGTCTTCGCTACTGTGTGCCGGCCTTCTCTACTTGCGGCGAGTGGGGGCTACTCTTCGTTGTGTTGCGTGGGCTTCTCATTGCAGTGGCTTCTCTTGTTGTGGAGCAAGGGCTCCAGGTGTATGGGCTTCAGTAGTTGTGGCTCACGGACTCTAGAGTGCAGGCTCAGTAGTTGTGGCACACGGGCTTAGCTGCTCCGTGGCCTGTGGGACCTTCCTGGACCAGGGCTCGAACCTGTGTCCCCTGCATTGGCAGGCAGATTCTTAACCACTGTGCCACCAGGGAAGTCCCAGACCTTTCATTTTAAAGAATATGAATTTTGGAACTTGGCCCTGTTTTATAGCAAAATTGTCATTTGGGGGTTGTTATTTTTGAAAAAATAATTTAGTGGTACATATGCTGTTTTATACTTTTTAAAAGTAGCATTTAACATACCCTAAATACTTTAAAAAAGATAATTATCTATCTTAATGACATTAAAAAATAATCTAAAACCAAACTATATATCTAATTAAAGAAATATATGCTACTATATATGCACTATGTTATAGATGGCTACATAAGAAAAATACCAAACAAGTCAAACATGTATTTGCAAAGTCAATTTATTTTCATAAAGGTCAGAATACAGTGGGATATTTTAGCAGACGTATGCCTTCTTAAAAAGTCGTCCTTCTTCTCTATTTGGCATTAGTTAGACACATTAGAATATAGGGACAAGCTTAATAACATTTAAAGAGAGGATTTAGAAAGACTGAAGAAACCTAGTAAAGATAAAGATATTCAGAAAGAATGGTCCCTTTAAGGAAGTTTAGAGGAGTCAGCAGAGCTTGAATTAAAGAAGGAACACAAGGACTGAATTTAAGTATTTTAGAAAACAATGGAAGACACTTATTTTAGTTCACCTAGTAAGCTTTTGACTCCCTTTTAGCATAACTTTTGTACAGCAGAATCTAGAAGGCTAAAGCTGTATTTCTCAAAATCCTTTGCAGCAAGTGTTCTACTTGTGACCTAGGTAGATACACTCAACTGAGACAGAAGTGAGCAGTAATGCTTTTGTTGAAGAGATCAGATCAGTTGCCAATCCTGATAATGGAGGCATTTGGCTCTTAAGACACACTGAAGTCTAAGTTTCTGGAGT
Source organism: Mesoplodon densirostris (assembly GCF_025265405.1). Lineage (NCBI taxonomy): Eukaryota > Metazoa > Chordata > Mammalia > Artiodactyla > Ziphiidae > Mesoplodon > Mesoplodon densirostris. Next base: position 36,357,354 of record NC_082672.1, on the reverse strand, counting down.
TTCTTGCAACAGGTCCATGGTGTCTTAGGCGTTAAGCAACAAGGTGATATCTGGCTAGCTGTCATGGGTACACTAGAATAGCTCATGGAGGTTTGGACATTTTTCTTTGATGCTCCCTGTTCCTGTCTCTGCAGTATTGAAACTCAGTTTTTGATTCTCCCAGAGATTCTGTAAGCTGCCTAACTTAACCCCCTTCTCCTAAAACTAGTATAGTGAATTACTTTTCTGTGAGTTAGGATCCTGCAGGATACAGCTATTAATACAACTATTATGGTTTTTTTTTTTTTTTTTTTTTTGTGGCCGTGCTGCACAGCTTGCGGGATCTTAGTTCCCAGACCAGGGCTTGAATCCAGCCCTAACAGTGAAAGTGCCAAGTCCTAACCACTGGACCGCCAGGGAATTCCCCACATGCCAGCATTTTAAATACTATCTGATTTAAACTATACATCTACTCCTTGAAGCCCTTTCTCAAATCCATCTAGTGGTCACTGATAAAAAAGTAGTCAATTCCAGGTCTGTCTTGATATGACCATTTTTAAGAAAACCAAGTAAAGGAAATGGATTCAAATGTAAGCCAAAAAGGGCTCATTTTAGCCACACACAAAAAATAGTTTAATAGAAGACTAATTATTTCTATGGAATAGATTAATTAGTGAAGTTAACAGCTTCATCATTGAACATCCTTAAAGTGACATGTTTGGGGCTAGGCCATCATTTATTAGATCAGATCTCATCTGACAAACTTTACATTTCAGTTTTTTATTTTAACCACAGGACTTGTAAGTTTCTATTTGATCAATGTAATATGTTAATGGCTCCATGGTGCTGTACTGTAATTTTATGTTAGCATATTGGTAGGTTAAATAATATGACTATATGAAAGATAAGGAAGAAATTTTTATAGTCAGTTGTTTATTATTTTCTAAGAAACAGAACTGCAACATATTTAAAATTCCCCATTAATTTTTAAATATCATTATGTACCCAAAGAGTGTTCATATTTCCTCAGTTGCTTTGTAATTATTCTTTGAGATTGTTCAAATCAGGATTCAACAGAGTTTCTACATAGCAATTGTTTGACATGTGTCTTAAGTCCCTTTTGAGCTATAAACCCACTTTAATTTGTCTTGGCTAATTTTCCACAGTCTGGGTTTTTCTCAATGTACCCTTGTGGGGTTATTTAACATGTTTTTTTCTTTTCTCCTTCTTCTTCTTTATTTTCTATCAACTAATGGGATTTAAGACTTTCAAATTCAGGTTTGATTTTTTCTTTTTGTTTTTGGATAACAAAAATATGTCATTGATGGTCATGTTTACCTTTATCAGGAGGCTCATGTTGTCTGGCTGTTCTTTTTGTGGTTTTAACTGCCATTAATATTTACTGTCTACGTGCATTATTTCATGAAGGTTTAATGATATTCTAACTCTGTGATACCTTCATTTATAGCAGCTATTTAAGGTAATTAGCAAATTTATTTTATTTTCAATATTCTTTCTTCCTTCTCCCTGCATTTAATAATTGTGCTGTGTGTACATCATGAGAACATATAGCCATTATGTACTACAATGTTTTCCTTGTATCCATCATTTAATTTCAGTTTTACAGGTAAATATGTATTGAATTTTCACCAACCAGTCCTTATGCCATGGACTCTCTAGTCATTTTAGTTGTCTGAGGTTTGTTCTCTAGTAGATTACTCAGGAAGGGCTCCATGCGGCAGTATTTCCTGAATTCCTGTATGTTCCATAGAAAGTTCAGCATTTTTATTTGAAGGTCACTTTGCATATAAAAGACTTAGCTCACACATTCTTTCCTTGAGTATCTCAAATATGTTAAGATGTTTCATAGTCTTCTGTCATAAAGTGTTCCTGTGAAAAAGCATGACAACAATCAGGTTTTCTTTTCCTTCTAAGTGACTTTGTCTTTTTGTTTAGATAGGCAAAGGGCTTTTTTTAAAGTTAGTTTTACTAAAATAATATGTGGTCTCTTTCGGTTAAACTTTTCTAGGTATGTGCTTGGCCTTTTCAATATGTTTATAGATTAAAGATTTTGTTTTATTTCAGAAAAGTTTTCCTGAATTATACATTTCAGTATTGAGTCTATTCTCTTGCTTTATATGTCTTCTTTGGGGACTTCTACCACATAAAGGGTGGATTTTATTTGCTTTTTTCCCTCTATCACTTTCTCTTAATTTGTTTTATTGCTTTTTTTTTCACTTTTATATCTTCTTTTACTCTCCTCTTTCCTATATTCTGTTTTTCAAATGTATCCAAAGGCATTACCTATTATCCAAATCCATTTATTTGTTCCTATGTTCCTTCTAGTTTAGTCATCATTTCTGAAATGATTTTTACTTTTATTTCTAAGTCTTTCTTGAGTTCTTTCCTCTTTCTTTTCAAATATTCTTTTTCTCTCCATCAGCTCATTTCTGAGTGTTTCTAATTCTTCTGGCATTCTTTCACAGTTTCTATTATTTTCTGAAATTCTTTTAGCTTGTTTTGAAATATTAGGGAATATTTTATCAATTTTGTGGGATGTTTTCTGGCATGCCTTTATTGTCAACATGAATATTATTCTGCTCATTATTCCTTTTCCTTACAAAAACTTTACATGGGTTCTGTCCACAGTTCATTCCTCTTGCTGGTTTTAAGTGATAAGTGTTTCACTGTACTCAAAGAACAGAATGGTCCAGAAAGCTTTCCTAGCTTCATGCCTCAAGGCTTCTCCCCCATACTTTGTTCTGGAGCTTCTTTTTCCTTTGCCTTAGTGTTTCTACCCAGCTCTGTTTAGTTTCTCCTCTCAGGTGTTCTCCTTAGGTTGGGCATTTTTTTTGAAAGGGGCCTTAGGTTGGTCAATTTGGAAACTTCTTGGTATGGAGACTCCCCTGTACAGTCAGTCCATTCTGTGGTCCCTTGAACTCACCCATGAATCATAGCCTCTGAAGGCCCTTCCCAGGCATGTCTGCTGTTTTTGAATTGGCTTACTGAGCTTTTTACACAAAAATGAGGACATCTCATTTTGGGGCCATATACCTATTAGAAATTTGTTTTCTAAATTTCACACTCATCAGAAGTACTTCTTTCTTCCTTCCACTTTCTCCCATACAGTTGCTGATACCATGTGTGCCTGATGGCAGATCCATGTGTAGGGGGTGCAGGAATACCCTTTCTTCAAATTTTGCTGTAGGTGTTGGTCATAAAATTTTATTTTGTTATTCTAACTTCTCTATTTTTATTGGAGCTTTGGAAAGGTTAAAAAACTAAGTTTATTCTTAATCTTATCTCATGACTACAAAAGGATTTGAACTCTTTTCTTGAAGAGTTTTAAAAGCAGGTTAATTAGCAATCATTTTGTATATTTGGGACCCTGACCTGCTAGGAGTCGACGAATTCAACCATATGTTCTTTTGAGATCCTTTGCCTTTGTTATATCCTACATAATACAATATAGTCACTTTACAAAAGAAGTAGATAAATTCTTAACTAATAGAAACTTTATTAATATATTAATAACTTTATAAATGTATGTGTGTTTTGTATACATATATAAATTTACTATATGTACTATGTGTTTATATAGTATATAGTAAAAAGCATATCAGAAATTACTAGGTTTATAAATTTTTTAAAAGAAATGTGTTTTTTTAAGTAGAAAAATAATGTGTGGATTTATTTTTGCTTATAAAAGACTAAAGCGATGCATTCCTACTCTAATAATTTTGCTTTTACCCTAAATGCTTTCTTCTCACCTAATAAAGAAGAGAAAGAATGTTTTGCCTAACTCAAGACCCATTTCAATCTGTGGTTTCTAAATGTCAAGCCCAAATCGGACACTCTGGAGTTTAACCTTGTTTGCTTTTGGCCAAAGTGACTTCCTGTTTCTAAGAAAGGAAAAAAAAATTGTTCTAAACGTCTATTAAAAAGATCACAAGGCTTTTCCAAAATCCAGTGGCCCACACAACAAAACGCTTTGATGAATTAAGTACAAATGAATCCTAAAGTGTAAATTAAATTTACCTGTAAAATATAGTTGGCTTTATAAATTCAGAAAGAAAGTAGTAGACTGAGACAAAATGTCCTTGGGAAAAAGGCTGCTAGAGTTTGGCCAAACCCAAGTGTTTGAAAAACACTGTTGCTGGAGATGCATGATGAACCCAAAATTTTTTGCAGTTTCTGTGTTTTTCCTTTTTATAATTTTGTTGTACTTATCCCCACAGTCAACTTCAAGTGACCCTCCACCTCAGCCCCACCCCCTACCAGGGGAAAAAACAGGGCCGCTGAAAATTTTGCTTAAACTTCTTAATACTTTTAATCCTTACTTGTTATAATTTGATTACTGAGACAGATTTTCTCTGTGGGCCTCCTATTAAATCACTTTCAAGTTGAAACAAACCAGAAATCCTTTTAAATAACAGAACTAGTATTCATTTTAAGCTGCTCAGAATTTATACAGAAACTGTAGAATGTCTCTTCTAAAATGCTGTAAATGTGCCCAGAGGCTACTGTGATGGGCTTATCCTTCCAACCTAACCAAAAATAAATAAATAAATGACTGAACATGATGTTCTGGGTTACAAAGTAGAGGACGACGTTACTCAGCTTTATATCTGCCTTTATTTATTTTTTTGTGTTCTTAGATATCAGTGTTGATAGTTACCACAAATTAACATTGGAGGTAGTTTTTCCCTTTATGTATCCAATAATATAATTCTATTTGGTCTGATACTATGAAGATCTGGTCTGAAACAATATTTACATTGTATATTTTAACACAGAAAAAATTGTTCATTGCGTTTAAGTGTTTTTTAATGTTTTCTCCCCCTTTTTTTGAGTAGTTTTAGGATATCCAGGAATGAGATAGATCTTGTGTCTTTAAGAATCTATTTTTGGGGGCTTCCCTGGTGGCGCAGTGGTTGAGAGTCCGCCTGCTGATGCAGGGGACACGGGTTTGTGCCCCGGTCCGGGAAGATACCACATGCCGTGGAGCGGCTGAGCCCATGAGCTATGGCCTCTGAGCCTGCGCATCCAGAGCCTGTGGTCCGCAATGGGAGAGGCCACAACAGTGAGAGGCCCGGATACCGCAAAAAAAAAAAAAAAAAAAAAATCTATTTTTGAATCATTCACCTGAAAGGAATAACTGAGGTTACTAAATTTATAACAGCTGAGGCCCACCCAGAGGCGAGAAAGAGTGGAAAGAGCAATAATAACTCCCAACCTTCTATGTGCATAGAAATGAAAAATGCATGTTCAGGACTTGAGGACACAGGGAGGGAAGGGCAAGATGGGACGAAGTGAGAGAGTAGCACTGACATATATACGTTACCAAATGTAAAATGGATGGCTAGTGGGAAACTGCTGCATAGCACAGGGATATCAGCTTGATGCTTTGTGACAACCTAGAGGGGTGGGATAGGAGGGAGGGAGGGAGGCTCAAGAGGGAGGGGATAAGTGGATATACGTACACATATAGCTCATGCACTTTGTTGTATAGCAGAAACTAACACAACATTATAATTATACTCAAAGATGTGGGGAAAAAAAAAAAAACATGTTCAAGGGGATCTGCCCCAGGAGATTCATGTTGATAGGTGATACCCAAGAATCTGCATTTTAAACGTGTGATGCTGTAGGTTGTCTTAGATTTTAGTTTGGGAAATAATTAGAATTTTAGCCACATAAAATATCTAAGAACAATTTGGGAACTTTAGTGTCCAGGGTAGAATTATTTTTTGAAAAATATTAACAATTGTGCCCTAAACATCAGCAGAAAGAAAGTTGGGACAAATAGGAACAAAAATGATGAAAATGACAGATAGATTGATGGGTGAAGAATGATTAAATAGAGAATGGAAGTATGTTTTGTAAACTATAAGGATTTTCAAGTTAAAACAGAAAGAAGGGTGTGCAGGCATTAGTGTCTAAGGAAATAGATACAGTGTTTTGAAAGTCCACATCAACTTGTCTCAGCTCTTCCAGATAAGGTGTCAGACCAGCCAGTATAACTTACAATTGGGTGTCGGTCCCGAGCAGCTGGCTCCAAACTACTTTATACTTTTATGTTCCAGATTCCCTAGCTTGTCACCCTATGGCTCATTTCTCTGCTAAGTCCTCAGATCTGGCTTTGTCCTTTGGCTTCCCATCCCACTACCTACCGCTACTGAGCCTTGAAGTGCTAGGACTTTGGAAGTGTAGTCAAGGTCAGCCTGGCTCCTTTGTGTTCACACTCACCTGTTATCTTCACTCACTGTTCCACTTCTTGTATTGTGCCTTTTGACATTGTCTGAAGTAACACCTGGCTTTTGGGGGTATGCATATTTGCCGCCTAATCCAGGGTCAGTCCCTTTAGCCAACTCAGTCTCTGTTGGCTTTATGGTTCTCAAATTTTTATGTTCACTCTAAGTACCAGGGGAGTATGTTAAAAACAAGAATACTCAGACCCCGATAGTTCTGGAGAGCAATCAAGATCAGTGTTATTCAAAGTGTGAGCCTCAGGCAGGTAGCATCAGCAACTGACTGGGAGCTTGTTAGGAATGTAAATTCTTGGGTTGCATCTCATATCTACTGAAACAGGCTCTCTGTCGTGGAGCCCAGCACTCTGTGTTTTAACAAGTAAGGCCCCACTCTGACTTACTGATTTTGAGTGATGCTAGTGCTGGCCTTTCGTGCTTAAAGTATTGTCTGATCCAGACCTACTGAAACAGAATCTATATATTAAAAAAATACCCAGGTTTTAGAAGTTCTGGTCTGATAACTGTGCTTTTAACAAATTGCCTCAATGATTTTTAGGCAAAACAAATGTGGAGACGATTGGCACTAACACATGCCCTGCTGACAGGAGAGAGGCAGTCCTGTTCAGTCTCAGCTTGATGGTTCCCCAAGGACTTTCTGTTTAAATATATTTCTCCTAGTGCCCCTCTGGTTCATAACATCAACCCTGTGTAATATCCATGCTTCAGAGCTGATTTTAGGTTTGACTACTTAATGCCTATAAAACCTGTTGAGATCCTCTGGTTAAATCCCAGGGTCAAAGAAGTATCCATATATTGTAGGCTTTGCTGTCACTGGTACTGTAAAAGATTTTAACATGACAGTCATATAACTCCCTACAAATGATGGCTCCACTCTCAAAACAGGTGCTAAGACAAAAAGAAATAAGCCAAATAATAGAAATAAAACAACACTAAGTCTACACGCATCCCTTTCCCCCAAAAGTAGGATAATTAGAGGAACAGAGTATCAATATATATTCTTTTATTATTGATTCAAATTGAATATTCAAACTGAATATTCAATCAAAACTATCTTGCTGGTAACCAAAAGCTCGCCTGAGAAAGTCCGTGACGTCTTATTTGTCATTACTGTAAATCCCCAAGCATGAACTACAATTTCTGAATAATGAGTCAAACTAATGCAATGTTAACTTTAGAGATTTAAATTGCAAATATTTACCTATAATCTGTGTCAGAAACAAACCCTCTTTGATCTCTTTTAAAGATATCACAACTTTTTCTTGGGTTTTATTAAAAAGAAAAGTAAGAACAAATATACTCTAACTCCACTGGATGCTGCTTGAATGAGTAGACATATTTATTTCATTAGAAATGCTACTAAAATTATAACCCTTATCACACAATCTACCTTGTAATGTATTACTTGTACATGTGTCTGTTTTCCCACTAAATTGTTAGCCTCTAGAGAGCAAAGACTGGATCTTATTTATATTTGAAATCCTCACAGTGCCTAGTGGTGCCGTGCAAAACCTCAATAAATATTTATAGAATGAAAAAATAGATGATCTCCTTGCTCCTTCCAAATACTGTGACCTTGTTCATCCTGTCTCCCTTTAGACTATTGCTAAGCAAACTTCTGGCTAACCAGTAAGATAACTCAGAGTTCAAACCCTTAAGAAAATACTTGACTGATATAGCAGGGCCCAATTAAACCCTGCAGATTTATTCATTTTTTCTGCTCTGTCAGAAGAGACTGTGGATTAGGTGAAACTAGCAAACAACTTCACAAAGAAAATAACTAAAATTGATCTTAACCCCACTACAAACATACCCTTCTCAACTCTTAAAAGTAATGACCTTAAAACCTCAGAATAATTTCCTATCCATCAAGCCTTCTTATAAATAGTCTTGCTCACTAATCTAGGGAAAAGGACAGAAATACTGAAAGAAATTATGCCTACTAAATTATGGGAAGTGGCAAACTTAAAGGAAAATCATCCAAGTTGAATAATAGGAAATTGTTATTTTTGTAGATGAAAAATGATTGAATATAAACAAATCCCTATGGTTCAACCTAGTAACTGTTTGCAATTCCCAAGCATATTATGTTTGAAATCCTCACAATGCCTAGTGGTGCCTTTCAAGTAAAAGTCTTTAAAACACATGACAATTTCTATCAACTCCAAAAATTGAGTCAGGAGATTCATTAGTTTTGTGACCAAGTTCCAAGGACACTGAAACTATGTGTAATTTAAAAAAAATTTAGCCCTGCTTTTGTTTGTTTTCTAAGAAAAACTCTCAAGATAAAAACAGAAGGAAATTGGAATATTTGTCTACATTTTTAAAATAGTAGTTGCTAACGAACATGCATTAGATCACTTTGGGTGTTTGTTAAGATGCAATTTTGTAGGCCTGACTTACTGAATCAAAATCTTAGGGTAAAGCCCCTGAAGTCAGCATTTTTACCAAGTATTCAAGATGAATCTTGTCATTCCAAATCTGAAACCCTTTTTCTATGGATAAGATGACTGAAGTCTAAAGACAATTATGTAATGTGACCTGATATCATACATCTAGTAAGTAGCAGAGTTGGTTTTCTAATCCAAGAAGGTGGGATAAACTCCCTTTCCACTGACCACCCCCCCCATCATTTTTTGCCCCCTTTCTGTCCTCTTACCATTTCACTCTAGATGTCAGTGCAATCACAGAAGTGTGGAGTCACTAAAACTCCAACTTTCTAGTGAGAAGTGTGAACGGGGAAGCCCAAGAGAATTGGCAAGTAGTGACAAAACCATGGAAAGGGAGGTGCTTTGGAAAATGATTCCATAAGTTGATTATTAACTCCTGGGCTCAACCTGGAGCTGTGCATGTTTGGATCTGAGCCTAATCACTATACTAAAGACTTTGAGAAGTGAACTTACCAACAGACCACCATCCAGATCACTGAGTGGCCACTAGCTTGTGCATATGTGTGAAAGATACAAACAAAACATCAAAGTCTTTGAAAACTGAACTGAAATTGTAAGTATAGGGCACAGAAGGTGAGTTAGAACTTATAGTCTGAACTTAGCCAGATCAATTGCCTACTAAAACAAGAATATCAGCACTCTCCGTAAGATTTAAACTGGACCTGCTGTCTCATAATATAATATTCAAAGCATCCAGGATTCAATCCAAAATTACTTGACATATGAAGAACTAAGATCATTTCAATTGGCCTCAATAAGACAAGCAACAGAGGTTAAAACCGAGATAACAAAGGTGTTGGAATCATCTGATGAAAACTTTAAAGATCTTATAAAAATGCTGCAGCAAACGATTGTAAACACTTTTGCAATGAAAGGCAAAGTAGAAAGTTTCAGCAAAGAAATGGAAGGTATGTAGAAAAACCAATTGGAAATCTTAGAAATGAAAAATAGAGTAAACAATAATGAGAAAAGCTCTTATTATCAACAGAGGAAAGAGTCAGTGAAATTGAAGATAGATCAATAGAAATTGTGTAATCAGAAGAACAGAGAGAAAAAAAGATTTTTTTTTAAATGAAAGGAGGCTCAGGGACCTATAGAACAGTGATAAAATGTTGAACATTCATGCCATGAGAGTCCCCAAAAGAGAAAGAGTGCAGTGTTGAAAAAAGTTTGCAGAAAAATGAAAAATTCTCAAGTTTGGCAAATGACATAAATCTATAGTTTCAAAACTTCAGTGAACCTCAAGCATGATAAGCCCAAAGAAATCCATGCCCAGAAACATAATCAAGCTGATGAAAGACAAAGACCAAGAAAAAATTATTGAAAGCAACCAGAGAAAAAAATGATTCATTACCTATAGAGTAATAATCATTTGAATATCTGTGAATTTCTTATTAGAAGATTAGGAGGTCAAAAGGAAGTGGGACGTTTGAAAAGTGCTAAAAGAAAATAACTCTCAACCCAGAATTCTACACTCAGCAAAAAATTCCTTCAGAAACGAGGGTAAAATAAAGACATTCTCAGATGAAGGAAAACTAAGACAAGAGCCACCAGCAGACCTACTTTAAAAGAACTGTGAAAATAAATTCTTCAGACAGAGGGGAAATGATACAGAATGGAACTTAGAATAGCAGGAATGAAGAAGGAACAACAGACATAAAAGTCACAGTCTTTTATAACCTAATCTCATGACATTCCATCTCTTTTGCCATATTCTATTTTTTAGAAGAAAATACTATGTCTCACCCACACACAAATGGAGGAAATTACACAAGGGAATAAATATCATGTGGTAGGATCATTGAGAGCCACTTTAGAAGCTGACTTCCACACCAATAGTAATATGAGAGAGCTGGAGTGTTTTTATTGATATCAGAAAAGCAGACCTCAGAGAAAAGAAAATTGCCAGGAATAAAAAGGGATATTACATAATGATAGAAATTTTAATATACCAAGAAGGCATAATGATTCTAAATGTGTATATAGCCCAAAACAGAGCAAAAATGGACAGAACTGAAAGGAAAAATAGACAAATCCATAATTATAGTTAGAGACTTCAATGTTCCTCCCAATAATTGATAGAAACAGAAAATCAACAAGGATATAGAAGAACTAAACCATACCAGCAACCAGTTGGATCTAATCAATATTTTAGGATACTCCATCCAACAACATCACAATACACATTTTTTTTTTTCAAGTACACATGGGATATTCACCAAGATACCCCATATTCTGGGTCACAAAACCTTAACAAATTAAAAAAAATGAAAGGACACAAAGTATGTTCTCAGATTATAGTGGAATTAAAGTAGCAATCAATGGCAGAAAGATTATAGGAAAGTCTCCAAAAACTTATAAACAACACACTTCTAAATAATCACAGGACAAAGAAGAAATCTAAAGGTGTATTACAGGGACTTCCCTGGCAGTCCAGGGGTTAAGACGCTGTGCTCCCAATGCAGGGGGCGTGGGTTACAATATTTTGAATAGAATTGAATATGAAAATGCAACATGTAAAATTTGGGAACACAGCTAAGTAATGCTTAACAGAAAATTTATAGCACTGAATGCTTTCATTAGAAAAGAAGTAAGGTCTCAAATCAATAATTCAAGCTTTCATATTAAGAAACTAGAATAAGAGCAAAATAAGCCTAAAACAAACATAGATAAGAAAAAAAAGAGCAGACATCAAAGAAATAAAAGCCAAAAAACAATAGAGCAAAGCAGTGAAACCAACATGTGTAATTTGAAAGGATCAATAAAATCAATAAACTTGTAGCTAGGTTGACAAAGAATAAAAGAGGGAAGACATATTACCAAGGAGCATATAAAGATATGTTTAGCATGATTTGTAGTCTAGAAACCATGAATTAAAAGGAGATACCATTTTGCTTTCTCATCAGATTATAATTTTTAAAAAAGATGGGACATTTAGTACTGAGTAGGCTGTTAAGAGCAGAGTCTACACGGTTAGGACTGTAAATTACTGCAGGTTTTTTGGCAAATAACTTGGTAATGTTAAATTTTTGAATATGCAGTTTTGACCTGCTATCCTATTTGTGGGATAAAAAATAAGAGTATGAATATACATGTATAAAAATGTTTACTGTATTAGTGTTTCCAAATATAAAAAAAAAAAAGTCAGTTTGAGTGCCCGGGGAAGGACTGAATATATATATACTCGGAAAGATGTTCATGTTATTTTGTTAAGTAATAAAGCTAATGTATAGATTTTACAACAAGGTCCTCAAATTCTTTGATGCTCTTCCCATTAAGAGATGGGATCTATGTTCCCTTTCCTTGATTCTGCACTCTGTGACTACTTGACCAATAGAATGTGAAGCAAGTGACAGTGTGCCATTTTTTGTGATTAGCTTTTCCAAATCTGACAGCTTCCATTTCCTGTCCCTTGAGATGTTCAACCTTGGAGCTCAACCACTATACCATCCTTGACAGAGAGGGTTGGGCAGTTAACCCCTGTTAGGTGGTTATATTGGACCTTTTCCTCACAGAGTAGGCAGATATTTGTCCTCACTGGGATAAAGACATATTCTGGATATGGATCTACCTTCCTTTTCTGTAATGTTTCTGCCAGTAATACCATTTGTGCAGTCAGAGAAGGCCTTATCACCTGTCGTGACATGCTCCATACCATTGTGAAATGAACTCATTTCACAGCAAAGGAAGTACACTGATGGGCTAATGCCCATGAAATTAACTGGTCTTCTCACCTATACCATCATCTGGTAGTGGCTGTCCTAACTGAAAGGTGAAATGGCTTATTAAAGATTCAGTTATGGCTCCTGTTGGGATAAAACACTCTAGACGGATGGGGTTCTTTCTTACAAGATGAAGTATATACTTTGCCTTGCAGACCATTCTATGGTGCAGTTTTTCTCTTGGGAGGAATATGTGTGTCCCAGAAACAAGGAACAGAAGTCATCACCCAATAATCTCAATTTCATGCGTAGGACTCTCTGTTTATCACATTCTCCTTTCCAGCTTCCTTAATCTGGAAACTTTTTTTTTTTTATTTAACGTTTTTATTGGAGTATAATTGCTTTAAAATGGTGTGTTAGTTTCTGCTTTATAACAAAGTGAATGTTATACATACACATATATCCCCATATCTCTTCCCTCTTGCATCTCCCGCCCTCCAACCCTCTCTATCCCACCCTTCTAAGTGGTCACAAATCACCGAGCTGATCTCCCTGTGCTATGCGACTGCTTCCCACTAGCGATCTATTTTACATTTGGTAGTGTTTATATGTCCACATATACACTACCACTCTCTCACTTTGTCCCAGCTTACTCTTCCCCCTCCCATTGTCCTCAAGTCCATTCTCTAGTAGGTCTGCGTCTTTATTCCCGTCTTGCCCCTAGGTTCTTCATGACAATTTTTTCTCTTTTTTTTTAGATTCCATATATATGTGTTAGCATACGGTATCTGTTTTCCTCTTTCTGACTTACTTCACTCTGTATGACAGACTCTAGGTCCATCCACCTCAGTACAAATAGCTCAATTTTGTTTCTTCTTATGGCAGAGGAATATTCCATTGTATATATGTGCCACATCTTCTTTATCCATTCATCTGTTGATGGACACTTAGGTTGCTTCCATGTCATGGCTATTGTAAATAGAGCTGCAATGAACATTGTGGTACATGACTTTTTGAATTATGGTTTTCTCAGGGCATATACCCAGTAGTGGGATTGCTGGGTCGTATGGTAGTTCTATTTTTAGTTTCTTAAGGAACCTCCATACTGTTCTCCATAGTGGCTGTATCAATTTACATTCCCACCAACAATGTATAAGGGTTCCCTTTTCTCCACAAGCTCTCCAGCATTTCTTGTTTGTAGATTTTTTGATGATGGCCATTCTGACAGGTGTGAGATGATATCGCATTTTAGTTTTGATTTGCATTTCTCTAATGATTAATGATGTTGAGCATTCTTTCATGTGTTTGTTGGCAATCTGTATATCTTCTTTGGAGAAATGTCCATTTAGGTCTTCTGCCCATTTTTGGATTGGGTTGTTTGTTTTTCTGATATTGAGCTGCATGAGCTGCTTGCAAATTTTGGACATTAATCCTTTGTCAGTTGCTTCATTTGCAAATACTTTCCCCAATTCTGAGGGTTGTCTTTTCATCTTGTTTATGGATTCCTTTGCTGTGCGAAAGCTTTTAAGTTTCATTAGCTGCCATTTGTTTATTTTTGTTTTTATTTCCATTTCTCTAGGAGGTGGGTCAAAAAGGATCTTGCTGTGATTTATGTCATAGAGTGTTCTGCCTATGTTTTCCTCAAAGAGTTTGATAGTGTCTGGTCTTACACTTAGATCTTTAATCCATTTTGAGTTTAGTTTTGTGTATGGTGTTAGGGAGTGTTCTAATTTCATTTTTTTAGTCCAGTTTTCCCAGCACTACTTATTGAAGAGGCTGTCTTTTCTCCATTGTATATTCTTACCTCCTTTATCAAAGATAAGGTGACCATATGTGCATGAGTTTATCTCTGGGCTTTCTATCCTGTTCCATTGATCTATATTTCTTTTTTTGTGCCAGTACCATACTGTCTTGATTATGGTAGCTTTGTAGTATAGTCTGAAGTCTGGAAGCCTGATTCCTCCAGCTCCATTTTTCTTTCTCAAGATTGCTTTGGCTATTCGGAGTCTTTTGTGTTTCCATACAAATTGTGAAATTTTTTGTTCTAGTTCTGTGAAAAATGCCAGTGGTAGTTTGATAGGGATTGCATTGAATCTGTATATTGCTTTGGGTAGTATAGTCATTTTCCCGGTGTTGATTCTTCCAATCCAAGAACATGGTATATCTCTCCATCTATTTGTATCATCTTTAATTTCTTTCATCAGTGTCTTATAATTTTCTGCATACAGATATTTTGTCTCCTTAGGTAGGTTTATTCCTAGGTATTTTATTCTTTTTGTTGCAGTGGTAAATGGGAGTGTGTTCTTAATTTCACTTTCAGATTGTTACTGTCTATTTCCCCTTTTATGGCTGTTAGTATTTGCCTTATGTATTGAGGTGCTCCTATGTTGGGTGCATAAATATTTACACTTGTTATGTCTTATTCTTTGATTGATCCCTTGACCATTATGTAGTGTCCTTCTTTGTCTCTTGTAATAGTCTTTGTTTTAAAGTCTATTTTGTGTGATATGAGAATTGCTACTCCAGCTTTCTTTTGATTTCCACTCTCATGGAATATCTTTTTCCATCCCCTCACTTTCAGTCTGTATGTGTCCCTAGGTCTGAAGTGGGTCTCTTGTAGACAGCATATGTACAGGTCTTGTTTTTGTAACCATTTAGCCAGTCTATGTCTTTTGGTTGGAGCATTTAATCCATTTATATTTAAGGTAATTATCAATATGTATGTTTTTATTACCATTTTCTTAATGTTTTGGGTTTGTTATTGTAGGTCTTTTCCTTCTCTTGTGTTTCCTGACCAGAGAAGTTCCTTTACCATTTGTTGTAAAGCTGGTTTAGTGGTGCTGAATTCTCTTAGCTTTTGCTTGTCTGTAAAGGCTTTAATTTCTCTGTCAAATCTGAATGAGATCCTTGCTGGATAGAGTAATCTTGGTTGTAGGTTTTTCCCTTTCATCACTTTCAATATGTCCTGCCACTCCCTTCTGGCTTGCAGAGTTTCTGCTGAAAGATCAGCTGTTAACCTTATGGGGATTCCCTTATATGTTATTTGTTGTTTTTCCCTTGCTGCTTTCAATATTTTTTCTTTGTATTTAACTTTTGATACTTTGATTATTATGTGTCTTGGAGTGTTTCTCCTTGCATTTATCCTGTATGGGACTCTCTGTGCTTCCTGAACTGACTAACTATTTACTTACCCATATTAGGAAAGTTTTCAACTATAATCTCTTCAAATATTTTCTCAGTCCCTTTCTTTTTCTCTTCTTCTTCTGGAACCCCTATAATTTGAATGTTGGTGCATTTAATATTGTCCCAGTGATCTCTGAGACTGTCCTCAATTCTTTTCATTCTTCTTTCTTTATTCTTCTCTGCAGTAGTTATTTCCACTATTTTATCTTCCAGGTCACTCATCTTTTCTTCTGCCTCAGTTATTCTGCTATTGATCCCTTCTAGAGGATTTTTAATTTCATTTATTGTGTTCATCATGATTGTTTCTTTGCTGTTTAGTTCTTCTCGATCCTTGTTAAACATTTCTTGTATTTTCTCTATTCTATTTCCAAGATTTTGGATCATCTTTACTATCATTATTCTGAATTCTTTTTCAGGTAGACTGCCTATTTCCTCTTCATTTGTTATGTCTGGTGGGTTTTTACCTTGCTCCTTCATCTACTGTATGTTTCTTTGTCTTCTCATTTTGCTTAACTTACTGTGTTTGTGGTCTCCTTTTCACAGGCTGCAGGTTTTGTAGTTCCTGTTGTTTTTGGTGTCTGCCCCCAGTGGCTAAGGTTGGTTCAGTGGGTTGTGTAGGCTTCCTGGTGGAGGGAAGTAGTGCCTGTGTTCTGGTGGATGAAGCTGGATCTTGTCTTTCTGGTGGGCAGGTCTGCATCGGTGGTGGGTTTTGTGGTGTCTGTGACCTTAGTATGATTTTAGGCAGCCTCTCTGCTAATGGGTGGGATATGTTCCTGTCTTTCTAGTTGTTTGGCATAGGGTGTCCAGCACTGTAGCTTGCTGGTCGTTGAGTGGAGCTGGGTCTTAACGTTGAGATGGAGATCTCTGGGAGAACTTTCGCTCTTTGATATTATGGGGAGCTGGGAGGTCTCTGGTGGACCAATATCCTGAACTCTGCTCTCCCACCTCAGAGGCACAGGCCTGACACCGAGCCGGAGCACCAAGACACTGTCAACAACATGCTCAGAAGAAAAGGGAGAAAAAAGGAAAGAAAGGAAGGAAGGAAGGAAGGAAGGAAGGAAGGAAGGAAGGAAGGAAGGAAGGAAGGAAGGAAGGAAGGAAGGAAGGAAGGAAGGAAGGAAGGAAGGAAGGAAGGAAGGAAGGAAGGAAGGAAGGAAGGAAGGAAGGAAGGAAGGAAGGAAGGAAGGAAGGAAGGAAGGAAGGAAGGAAGAGGGCAACCAATCCAAAACACACATCCACGAATGATAAGAAGTGCTAAAAACTATATAAAAAAACAAAAACAAAAACAAAACAAAACAACACAAACAAAAAAATGGACAGACAGAACCCTAGGACAGATAGTAAAAGCAAAGCTGTACAGACAATATCACACAAAGAAACATAAACTTACACACTCACAAAAAGAGAATAAGGGAAAAAATATATATATCATTGCTCCCAAAGTCCACTGCCTCAATTTTGAGATGATTCATTGCCTATTCTGCTATTCTACAGATGCAGGGTACATCAAATTGATTGTGGAGATTTAATCCACTTCTCCTGAGGCTGCTGGGAGAGATTTCCTTTTCTCCTCTTTGTTCGAACAGCTCCTGGGCTTCAGCTTTGGATTTGACCCCGCCTCTGCATGTAAGTCGCCTGAGGGCATATGTTCTTTGCTCAGATAGGCCATGTTAAATTAACAGCTGATTAGGGGGCTCTGGCTCACTGAGGCTGGGGAGAGGGTGGGGTACAGATTGCGTGGTGAGCTGGTGGAGGCAGAGGTTGGCATGTTGTTGCAACAGCCTGAGGCATGCCATATGATCTCCTGGGTAAGTTGGCCCTGGATCACGTGACACTGGCAGGGGGTGGGGTGTGGGGTGTGGGGGTGGGGGCTGCACAAGCTCCCTGGATGGGAGGTGTGGATAGTGACCTGTGTTTGCACACTGGCTTCTTGGTGGCTGCAGCAGCAGCCTTAGTGTTTCATGCCCATCTCTGGTGTGCGCGCTGATAGCTGCAGTTTGCGCCCATCTCTGGAGCTTGTCTAGGTGGTGCTGTGAATCCCCTCTCCTTGCACACCCTGAAACAATTGTCTCTTGCCCCTTAGGCCATTCCAGACTTTTTCCTGGACTCCCTCCCGGCTAGCTGTGGCGCACTAGTCCCCTTTAGGCTGTGTTCATGCAGCCAACCCCAGTCCTCTCCCTGGGATCTGACCTCCAAAACCCTAGCCTCAGCTCCCAGCCCCCACCCACCCCGGCGGGTGAGCAGACAAGCCTCTTGGGCTGGTGAGTGCTGGTTGGCACTGATCCTCTGTGCGGGAATCTCTCCTCTTTGCCCTCTGCCCCCCTTTTGCTGCGCTCTCCTCCGTGGCTCCAAAGCTTACCCTCTGCCACCCCTCAGTCTCCGCCAGTGAAGGGGCTTCCTAGCGTGTGGAAACTTTTCCTCCTTCACAGCTCCCTCCCAGAGGTGCAGGTCCTGCCTCTATTCTTTTGTCTCTGTTTTTTCTTTTTTCTTTTGTCCTACCCAGGTACATAGGGAGTTTCTTGCCTTTTAGGAAGTCTGAGGTCTTCTGCCAGCGTTCAGTAGGTGTTCTGTAGGAGTTGTTCCACATGTCGGTGGATTTCTGATGTATTTGTGGGGAGGAAGGTGATCTCCATGACTTACTCTTCCAACATCTTGAAGGCCTCCTAACTCCCTAATTTTATAGTTAAAAGGAAATTGTCATCATGGTGTTAAGAGCTATCCAAGGTCACATAGTGAATTAGCAGTACAGCTAGTACCAGAACTCAAATCCCTGGCTCTAATTTCTGTTTTCTCTACATTGCTGCCAGTAAAATATACTACTTTACCCATAGAAGTAAAAAACAAACAAAGAAAAAGACACACACACACACAAACAAAACAACAAAACATGTGATTAACTTTTTCCTGTCAGAACTTATACTTTTCCTATCTGGTAAAATCATGTTCTGGTCACCCAGTAGGGACAGTTGGCTCTTAACTGGAGGATAGTTTGACATTTGTTTATTTGTTTGTTTTGTGCATTGTAGTCAATTGAAGCTTTGTGATGATTTCCCAGTGTTATTATTTTTCTTAAAATATTAAGTTGGAAGAATTTAAACTGCCATGCAATGTGAAGGTCAGCATGTCCTTTAGCTTTCTACTGAAAGGTTCTAAAAGTTTTTCTGTTAATGTTAGTGATGATCTATTTTTTTATAACTCCATTTTGACTCAAAATTATGAGAAAATCAGTGTGTTTGTCCAAAATGTTTAGCATGGCTCATCTGGAGGCAATATTTCTATCACTGTGTATTTGATTTCATGAAATTCATTCTGCATTGACAATACAGTTTGAATGTCTTTTTACTAGAGAAATCACATTATATGTTACTTTGAGGATTGAAAATTGGCTTTCATTAGAACCCTATTTCTGATTTCCAAAGACCTTACAATTCTGATTTGGGATTGTGTGTAAGATTTCCCATCTGCAGGCTTCCCTGGTGGCGCACTGGTTGCGAGTCCACCTGCCGATGCAGGGGACACGGGTTCGTGCCCCGGTCCGGGAAGATCCCACATGCCACGGAGCAGCTGGGCCCGTGAGCCATGGCTGCTGAGCCTGCGCGTCCGGAGCTTGTGCTCCACAACGGGAGAGGCCACAACAGTGAGAGGCCCGCGTACCGCAAAAAAAAAAAAAAAAAAAAAAAAAAAAAAAAAAAGATTTCCCATCTGCATTTTCTTATACTGCAGCACTGACAGTATCTCAGTTTGAGAAAAGATCAGCTCACTTGAACCTCTTCTGAAGGAGACATTTCATAAGTTAGATAATCTTTTCTCATTCTTAAAGACAGCTGCGTTGAGCGATTGATTGTAGCTGTTCTTATATATCTATCTGTGTGATCAGTAGAACCAGAGTTCTGGAAGTATCTAAAGCCATATGGGTAAAAGAGGGTAAACGAAACCTTACCAGTTTAAATGGGTGGCTCTTCTAAATCAGTTCTCTGTATATGGGACACAAGAAAAGGAACTATACTGAATTAAAAACCAAAGAAGTTTACTAGAGAAATAAAAGCTAAAAATATAGTATTCCCAGCTTCTAAACATGAGGACAACTGGGACTTAAAGAACATTCAAGCCTATCTTCAATAGTCTGGGTCACATTTTGCCCACTAACCTTGATTTTGCCAACATTCTGTGTCTCCAGTGCAGTATTGAACAAACACTAGTTGTCCCTTAAGTTGTGCAGTGTCAGTATAAAATTTGCTTACTTCCCTAAAAGAATCACTGATAGAATTAAAAACTATCTTTTTTGGTAACTATTAAGAGCATTAATAAATGACAAAATTGTATATTATCACAACCAAAATAGGTTTCCATGGGAACAAATAGAAAAGGAGCTTGATAAAATGAAAAAAATTAATGGTTTTTCTTTAATGCTCAACTTTTAGTCCCTGAGCTGATGACATATTACGTTTATATGAGGAAATTTATGACAGATTATTGAACCATTTTTAAGAATTCTCTGCTGGCAAATAATACATTAATCTCATTTAATTCTCATACACTACTCAGTGTTAAGTACTATTATTCCATTTTACAAATAAAGAAACAGACTCGAAGAGGTTAAATGACTTGCTCAATTTTGCATTTACAGTTTGAGCAAAGTCTAATGGAATCTACAGCCTGAAGTGTAAAGGTTTGAATTGTATGTGTGAAGAAAATAATTGTGATAGTAGCACAGTTGACCCTTGAAAAACATGAAGATTAGGAGCACCAACCCCCCAACTCCCACATTCAAAAATCCATCTATTACTTTTGATTCTCTGGAAACTTAACATTAATAGCTTACTATTGACCAGAAGCCTTACAGATAACATAAACAGTTAATTAACACATATTTTGTATGTCATGTGTATTATATACTGTATTCTCACATTGAAGTAAGCTAGAGAAAAGGAAATGTTATTAAGAAAATCATAAGGAAGAGAAAATACTTTTATAGTGCTATGCTGTACTTATCAATACTGTAAGTTTACATTATCTGTTTACAAGATGAATTGTCAGTACCTACATCAATATTGTTTTTTATGATACAAAACACTTAGATGTTATACGTATTACTGACACTAGACATCACAAATGAAAAAATAAGATGAAAATTTATAATGACATGCATTGATAATGCAGAAGCAACAATATGATTGCTTCATGGTAGTCTAGCCTATATACTAATAAATGAATCATTATAAAATTTTTATGGCATACATTATTACAGTCATGTTCCTAATACAGTATTGGAAACATTGTTACATTAAAAAAGCCCAACTTACCTGTGATGATAGGCTGATATGCAGTTTCTCCAAATATAAGAGAGAGAGGCATAGACTTTGGTAATGTAATTTTTTGAAAGCAAAGTTATAAAAGAGTGAGAAAACCAACACATTATTGAATTTATATTAAACACCACTCAACTTATACCTATGTAAGGATAGGTTATCCACTTCAATACATCTTGCACATGATGTTCTACACATGAACACTTAAGTGAGGAGGAGGAGGATGGTACAAACACATCTCAGCCAGTTCTTGCCATACAGTTATTAGACTTTCACATAAAGACGCTCACATATACACAGCAGATAAGTTTATTAACTATGGCATGATGATTACTTACTATTCATTAAGTGGAAGTGGATCATCATAAAGGTCTTCATCCTCATTGTCTTCATGTTAAGTAAGCTGAGGAGGAGGAGGAAAAGGAGTGGTTGGTCTTGCTGTCCCAAGGATGGCAGAGGTGTAAGAGAAGGAGGAAGGGGAGACAGGAGGGACAGGCACACTCTGTGCGACTTTATGGAGATACAGCTGATGTTTTTGCTTTTTCATTTCTCTAAAAATGTTTTAATGCAGTTCCAATTCTTCTTCCACTTTTTGCTTTAGTTTCAGCACCCATATCGTAGAAAGCCCATGTTGTAAAAGAAAGCTCTGAAGAATTAGAGCCTTTTTGCCAGATTGTCTAATGTCAGTTTGTTTTCTGGCACTGCTTCTTCGTCATCTTCCTCACTCATTGTCTGGCACTTGTTGGGAAGCACTCATCTCCATCAACCTGTCATTTTGTGTTTTTTGTTATTTTGTTTTTGTTTTTGTTTTTGGCCATGCCATGCTGCTTGCAAGATCTTAGTTCCCTGACTAGGGACTGAACCCAGGCCATGGCAGTGAAAACACTGAGTCCTAACCACTGGACCACCAGGGAAGTCCCTCAAGCTGTCTTCTGTTACATCTTCTGGTGTGGTGTCTATTAGCTCTTGAATCTCTCCAAAATCCATATCTTGAAACACTTCAACCCCACCTTTTTTTTTGCCATATCCACAATCTCTTTCATCATATCTTTGATTGGCTCTGTCATAAATCCTGTGAAGTCATGCATAACATCTGGACACAGTTTTCTCCAGCAGGAATTTATTGTTTTGAGCTTGATAGCTTTCACAGCTTTTTCTGTAACAACGATGGCAACTTCAATAGTGTAATCCTTCCAGGCTCGCATGATGGTCTCTCTATTAGGGTTCTCTTCCACAGCATTGACAGTCCTTTCTATAGAGTGCTGGGTGTAATGAGCCTTAAAGGTCCTTATGACCCCCAGACTAGAGGCTGAATTAGAGACATTGTGTTTGGAGGGGAGGTAGACAACTTTGATGCCTTCAGTATTGAACTCAATTGAACTCATGGGATTCTGGGTGGCCAGGGGCATTGTCCAATATCAAAAGTACTTTAAAAAGCAGTTTCCTACTGGCAAGGTACTTCCTGGCTTCAGTGACAAAGCATTGATTGAACCAATCCAGCAAAAGGGTTCTCATTGTCCAGGTCTTCTTGTACAACCAAAAGACTGGCACCTGGTATTTATTCTTTCCCTTCAAGGCTCAGTGTTAGCAGCTTTATAGATAAGGGCCGTCCTGATCATAAACCTGACTGTATTTGCACAAAACTGTAGAGTCAGCCTAGAATCACCCTTCCTGCTTTAAATCCTGGTGCTCACTTCTCTTTCTTACTAATAAATGTCCTTTGTAGCATTTTTTCCCCCCAGAATAGGGCATTTTTGTCTGCATTAAAAAGCTGTTCGGGCAGATATCCTTTCTCCTTAATGATTTTCTTAATGGCATCTGGGAACTCATCTGCTGCCTCTTGGTCAGTAGCACCTACTTTTATTGTTATCTTGACATTTTTAAAGCCAAACTTCTTTCTAAAATTATCAAATCATTTTTGCTGGCATTAAATTCTCCAGTTTTAGATCCTTCACCTTCCTTTTGCTTTAAGTTTTCATATAATATCTTTGCTTTTTCTCAAATCATATTAGAGACTATAGGTATACCTTTCCTATAGCAATCCTGCTCCTACATAAAAGCTGCATTTTCAATACAAGGTAAAAAAAGTATTTTGCAAAAAATACAAGGTTTTTGCACTTGCTGGCATAGCTACAGAGACAGCTTCACAAACTTCCTTTTCTTTTTTTACAATGGTCCCTATGCTGGATTCATTTATCTTGAAATGGCAGGCAACCAAAGTTGTAGACCTTGATCTGTGGTACATATCAAGCAATTCAGCTTATGTCATGACTGCTTCTTGGGAGCACTTCCAGCATCACTAGTGGCACTTCATTTGGGTCCCATGGTGTTACTTAAGGCTTACAGTATTTCACTAAACACAATGAAATTATGCAAGAACTGCAAGAGATCAGTTTTTACTGTGATACATAATTTACTGGAGAGATGAACTGCTCATGCTGAGATGATTAACATCACACAGCATTTTAAGTGAATATTCGCAACACTTAGCTCACTGCAATAGCAACAGGAGGTGGCTACAAAATTACTATAATAGTACTGTGTGTACTACAGTTAACTTTATGCAGTTTTGATTTAATATTATACCTTTACACTTTTTTTACATTTCTCTTAACTGTAAATGGCACCATGTATGGTCTGTAAGTGTTTGTGTACGTTTTGATAAATCTTAACTTTTTATAATAGATTTGTGTATATTTTATGGTAATAAATGATAAAATAGACTAGGTTCTACATATATTTTTATGCACTCACAACATACCTATTTTTTTCTTATTTTTTTCAATATGTCTAGGCTATGCAGTTCATCTGTGAGTTTTTTCAAATCGTCACAAATCTCCAAAAATTTTTTTCAATACATTTATTGAAAAAATTCAGTGTATAAGTGGACCCACATAGTTCAAACCCATGTTGTTCAAGGGTCAACTGTAGTTTTAGGAAACTTTTAAATGATAACATTTAAAAGATGTTTCAAAATTAATTCCCCCAAATCGTCTTTTGATTCAGCATGTCCCTTTTGCTTTCTTTCATAGCTAAGTTTCTAGATTCTAGAAAGAGTCCTTTCTGGTGGTGTTTATACTTCCTCACCTCCTGTTTACTCCTCAGATCACTGCCATCTGGCTTTTGCTTTCACCATTGCTTGAAGCTGCTTAGTCTACAGATGAACAATGACCATTAATTGCTTAATTCTACAGGTCCTTTTCAATTCTTGCCTTACTTGACCCAGCCAGAACTTAACCCTCTTAATACAAGCTTCCCCTGGCTTCACCAGGCTGTGGATGCCAATTGGTCATGTTTCCAGGAATAACCTATATTTCATTTTTCTACATCCAGCTCTTCCATTGCGGGGACAGCTTCTCCCTAACTCCCTTGACTTGGGGAGGGGAGTTTACTCAATCAAACTGTCGGATAAGTATTTAGTAGAAATGGCCAATCTGAGTGAATTGGTGATTTCCCTGGGATTACTAAATAATAAAGTAGGAAGAGAAATACCCATATTTTGTCTAGGTCATTAAACTGGAAGAAGAACCTAGGTCTGCCAGAAGCCATCTGTCTCCGCCCCCTTCCAAATAGAATGCACACACACAAACACACAAATCCATGCACATAATTGTAATACACGGAGGAAACCATTTGAAGATAAAGAAATGAAGCCCTATAGAGACAGCTGAAACTAGGGGTGGAGAAAAAGAAATGTGCTCTGAAAGCAATATATGAGTCCCCAAATCTTTTCCTAGTTTGTGAGCCACAGAGGCCACGTTGCTTAAGCTTGCTGCAATTGGGTTTCTGTCATTTACATTTTTAAGAGACTTGACTTCCCTATGTACTGCTCACTGCTACTGGTGTCCTCCTTGGACCCTTGATATCTGTGTGAAGATGATATCATCAAATGTCCCACAGCCATGCTATAATTTGTGAAGTTGGAGCATCTTCTTGGCTCTTTCTCAGTTTGTTATCTGGGCATGAAAAGCAGCCCAGCTGGTCTTCCATGTTTCAGAGTTCCTAATGAAAACTCCTTTGGCTTCTGCAGCTGCCTCTCTCTTGACAGGGTGCATATGTGAAGAAAGGCCTCTCCTTTAGCCAAAATCTCTTGGATAAACCTTCTCATGTCCCTTTCTACCAGCTCCTCAGACAATCCTGCATACATTTGAGTCCTGGCCCTGCTGCAGGCAGTGTACTCTTTCGTCCTTGGAACAAGTGTCCCTTGGTTTATGTGTCACACTTCTTTAGTTTTATCTCTTTGCTCTCTGGTTCTTCTTGCCAGTCTTCACTGTAAGCTGTTCTTCCTCTACTTTCCCTTTAAAGGTGGTTGTCCTAGGGCTCTGAGTCTTTAATCCATTTCTATTCCTACTTGACCTCCTATCCAGGCAGCCCCATTCTACCCTGTGTCATCAGATAGTAACTCTAAACAAATAACTTTACAATTTTTATCTACAACACTGATCTCTGTCCTGGGCTCCAGACCCTCACATGTGCCAACTTGCTACATACATATCATACCTGGGTAGTCCATGAGTATCTTGATTCTACCTCATTAAAAGTGACCTCATCATCTTCATCTCCTTTCCCCTGAAATTCTCTCTCCCACTAGCAGTCATTATCATTCATCTCTTTGCCCTGCCCCAGAAACATTAGGGGACACATCTGTGTTTCCTTTCCCCCTCTAGATTGTACTCTATCAGTCTCTAAAATGTGTCCTTTTATTTCCCAAATATTCTTCAGCCTATTAAGAAAAGCAAGTGGTATGGGAGAAAGGGAGCACAGACCTCTTTCCCTTACATTTTCAAATCCCATTTTCTGGATTGGTTTTCTTTTTAGCAAGCAAGAGTTTATATTTGGATCTTAATTCCTCTCAGGTTTTCGCTATAATACATAATCTTCCACTTGTTACATGAGAACACTATAATTTTAAGAAGTGTCTTCCAGATTCCATCATTTTATTTTATTTTTACCCTTTTTTTTCTTAACATCCTGAGAAAACTTTGCTAACGCTTTTCCTAACTGCTTACACAACCACTTAATATATAGCTTTCAATGTCTTAAAAATAAGTACTCTTCTGACCAAACTGACCTCCCACCATGCACTGATGACATGGGTGTGAACCAGAGGCCCATCCTGAGCATACATGTAAGGGTTAGTGGTGGTTATAGTTCTCTTCTTATCCTCCTACCTAACCCCACCCCCTCTCCTTACCACCGTTTTTATAAGATAAAAAGATAGGGCAAAGAAAACCCACTTTATTATTTAACTTTATTATTAAAAAAATTTTTTTATCTACACAGACATACAGAGAAAAGGAATTCTAGGGTAGCAAGGAAAAGGTTAGAGGAAATAAAAATATTCTTTTCGTTTATGATACTTAATTTCACCATTTTGGTTTATGAGGTACGGTCTTGTGATCTTATGAACAGCGGGCAGGGAATCGTAAAGTTTTCTTAACTTATACTAGTCAGGACAACTAACTATGTGGGTGGCCATGGACAAATTGCTTGATACCCCCATTTCACTTACCTCATGACTTCCAGTAGACATAGGGATCATTAATTTGAGTGACAGTTCAGCTAAATAAATAATGCACTAAAGTTTAGTTGGGAATCTAAGAAATGCTGATTTCTTTAGAATCATAATATATTTAATTTGTTATTGATAGGTCACCTCAAATACCACAAAATGAATGGGAAGATGAACACTATGCAAGTACTCATTAAAAACATCCCAAAATGTTGGGGGCAAACTCCCTAGCATTAAATGCCTTTTCTGTTGTAGAAAACTTTTATTTCAGAGAATGTATGTTGACTTGCATGTTTCTTAAACTTACTGGATGCCATAGTTTTCTTGGGCTATTTGACCAAGCTTGATTTTCTCAGTCCAGCATTTCTGAGGGCAAAATATGATCTGCTCAATAAAATAAGCATATCTTCTAAAGCCAGATGAGTGCCTTCCAGCAAGTACATTAACATTCAATGTGTTATATTTTACCAGAGGTGAAACATTTATACTCTAAATTTCTTTACCCCACGGAACAAGAGAATACCAAAAATTTCAACCACCACACATAGCTTGGTAATAAGATCATTGGGTCAAATAGAGCCAGCCTCAGTTTGCACTACTGTTGCATACACATATTACAAGTATGTCTAATGGACTTCTCCCTTGTGATTATGACTACTTTTTTTATTTCATTACTTCAGTATTGTATTTGTTTTCTCTCTACCACGCCCTATATTTTTCTCATATTTATTGGGATATACTTCATTGAAGTCTCTGATTTCAGATTATTTGAACTCAAATATGGAATTCTGGATTTTTGAATATTTTGAATTTTGTAGTTCATAAAAGTAAGCACTATTTTTATTTGGTGAATATATAGAAATGGAATTACTGGGTCTTATGTTAGGCACATTTTGCTGTAAAGCTGCCAAACAGTTTTCCAAGTGGATGAACCAATTTGAAATTTCCGTCAGAAGCATTTGAGAGTTCAAATTACTCCACATCGTCACTACAATTGGTATAGTCATTTTAATTCTAGTACTATGATGAATATGTAATGGTATTAAATTTTGGTATTAACCTGCATTTTCTAGGTGACTAACAATATTGAACATATTTTCATATTCTTGTTGGTTATTTGGATACACTACTTTGTGAAGTTCCTATTGAAGTCTCCTTGCCACTTTTCTATTGTATTGTCTGTTTTTACTTATATATTTACATTCATTCTATATGTATATGTGTATATTTATATGATTATTTTGTCAGATATGTATTGCAAATATTTTCTCCCAGTATATGGCTTGTGGTTTTACTATGTCATTGGTGACTTTTAATAAATAGAATATTTTATTGACATAAGTTTACTATCTCAATCTTTTCTTTTATGGTGAGTGCAATTTATATCCTGTTTAAGAAGTGGTTGCACACCTTAACGTCATAACAATAGTCTTCTATGTTTTCTCCTAGAAGCCTTATTGTTTTACCTTTCACATTCAGATTTTGATGGTTTTTTATTAAATTTTTATATATGATATTACATAGGGATTAAGGTTAATTTCTTTTCCTATGGACCCAGAACCGCTTATTGAAAAGATAATCCTTTACACTGAATTGCAGTAGGGTTTTATCCAAACCAGGTTAGTATTTTTGAATGGGTCTGTTTCTGGACTCTCTAATTTGTTCCATTGGTTTACTTAGCTATTATTGTGCTAATTCATTACTGTCATTATTTTTAGCTTTACAATAACATTTGATATTTCGTAGTATAATTTTTTCAGTTTAGTTTTTCTTCTTCAGTATTGCCTTGGCTATATTAAGTCTTTCCATTTCCATTTCCATTTTAGAATAAAGGGTCAATTTGCACAAAATAACCTGCTGGAATTTTGAAAGGGATTACTTAATTTGGGAGAGAATTGGCATTTTATCAGTATTGAGTCTTCCAATCAATGTATATAGTATTTCCCTCCAGTTATTTTTGTCTTTATTTTCTCTCACCAATATTTTGTAGTTCTCAAATAGAAGGTCTTGCAATGTTTTTATATATGTGTTCCTAAGTAGTGGATGTTTTAGATATTATTGTAAATGGTATTGTTTTTCTATTAAATTATATCTTCCAATTATTTCTAGTATGGAGAAATATAGTCAGTTGTCATATATTGGCCTTGTTTCTAGTGACCTTGCTTTTAATAGTTTGTAGATTCTTCTGGATTTTCTACAGACATAATCAAATAATCTCTGAGTAATGACTTCCATTTCTCTATCTTCTTTCCTGCCTTATTGAACCGGTTAGGGCTTCCAGTAAAATGTTGAATAGAAGCACTGATAATTGATATTGTTTCCTTACCCCTGTTCAGTTGCCTTCAAATTTTAATATTTACTGTATTTTTTCTGGATCACTCATCAGATTAGTAAAGTACACTTCTATTTCTAATTACTGAAGTTCTTAAAAAAATCACAAATAGGTATAGAACTTTATCAAATGCTTTTTATTGAATCTATTGAGATCATCATATGGTTCTTTCATTAACAAGTATAGAATTTAATAAATTATTTTTCCACATCTATTAAGATTGTCATAAGGTTTTTCTGTTTTACCCTTTAATATAGTGAATAACTGATTTTTTAAATTAAGACTTTATTTTCTTAGAGCAGTTTTAGGTTTACAACAAAATTTAGAGGAAGGTACAGAGATTTCCCTTATATCCTGTGGCACCCCACGTACATAGCCTTCTGCATTGTCAACATTACCCACCCAAATGGTACATATTTTACCAAGGATGAACCTACATTGACACATCATAATCACCCAAATTCCATAGTTTTCCTTAAGGTTCACTTTTGGTCTTGCATATTTTATGGGATTGGACAAATGTATGATGACATATATCTATCATTATAATACCATATAGAGTATTTTCACAGTCCTAAAAATGCTCTGTCCTCTGCTGTTCATCTCTCCCACCCCACCTCCCCTTGACCCCTGACAACCATTGATCTTTTTATTGTCTCCATAGTTTTGCCTTTTCCAAAATATCATATAGTTGGAATTATACAGTATATAGCCCTTGCAGATTGGCTTCTTTCACTTATTAATATGCATTTATGGATCCTTCAAGTTGTTTCATGATTTGATAACACATCTCTTTTTGTCCCTTTAGTTGTAACATTTTTTATTGAGTTACAATTTACATACCATAAAATTCACCCATTACAAGTGTACAGTTTGATAATTTTTAGTAAACTTATGCAGTTGTTCAACCATTCCCACAATCCAGTTTCAGAGCACATTTGTTGCTTGAAAAAATTTCCCTTGATCCCATTTGCTAAGTATTGCTATTTTATTTTATTTTTTTCTTCCAGTTTTGAGATATAATTAATATACAGCACTGTATAAATTTAAGGAGTACAGCACAAAGATTTGACTTACATATATTGAGAAATGATTACCATAATAAATGATTAAGTGAACATCCATCATCTCATATAGATACAAAAGAAAAGAAAAGAAAAATATATTTTTTCACTGTGAAGAGAACCCTTAGGGTTTACTCTTTCAACAGCTTTCATATATAATGTACAACAGTGTTAATTATATTTATCATCTTGTAATTACATTTTTAGTATTCATTTTTCTTATAACTAGAACTTTGTACCTTTTTGACCACTTTCATCCAATTTCCCCTACCTGTACCCCCTGCCTCTGGTAATCACAAATCTAATCTCTTTTTCTATGATTTCATTTGTTTGTTTAAAGTATAATTGACCTACCACACTATGTTAGTTCCTGGTGCACAACATAGTGATTCTATAGATGTCAAAATAATCATCATATTGGGAATGTTGAAGCCTTACCAAGAGTTCTAGGCGAAAACAAGAGTAGGATGCCTGCTATCATTGCTCTATTAAATATTTCAATGTAGGTCCCTAGGCCAAATAATAAGAAAAGAAAAACAAAAACGAAAAAATAGGAAAGTTTATTGGAAAATAAGAGAAAAAAGTTATTATTTGGTGATGATGATATAAAGAACTTACAGACAAATGTTGAGAACTAATAAGAGAATTCAATGAGATTGCTGTACATATACAGAAGACCAACATTGAATAAAATCATCAGAATTCCTAAACACTAGTAATGACTAATTCGAAAATGTTATATAGTACTCACATAGCAACAAAACCTCTAAGTACTTTCTAGAAAAAATGTAATTATTGAGTACATTAAAGAAAATCTGGGCAATTGGAGAGCCATATTGTGTTCACAAATTGGAAGACTCAATCTTCTAAAGATGTGAGTTCCTACCATATTAATTATAAATTAAATGTAATTTCACTCAGATCACAAAATATTTTTGTGGGGGAAGGGGAGGATTTGATAAGTTCCTCTTAAAAATTTATAAAATAGAGCTAAAGATGAAGAATAATTAAGGCAATTTTTAAAACGAAGAAATAGATCAGGATAATTTCTGAGAAACATCAAGGGTTTTTGTAAAGTTTTCATAATTAAGAAAGTGAGCTATTTGTACAGGAGTAAACATTAAAACGAATGGAAAAGGAAAGAGAAACAAACACTTCATGGTAAGTTAATTTATGACTGAAGAGAAACTACAAATAAGTGGTAAGAGGATGAACTATTCAACCAATGATGCTGTGAAAACTAATTTTTCAAAAGTAAAAAAAAATAAAATTACACGTCTATCTTAACAATACACAAAACATCAATTCCACATTATTTAAAAGTAAATTTGAAAATCAAAGTATTAAAATTTAAGATGAACTCAAGGATAATACCTTTATAGTACTGGGTTTGGACCTGTAGGCCCATAATTAAACATCTATTTTCCTGTAATTGAATACTATACATCAGTTAAAAAACACAAAAAGCATGAAGAGGGTCAGGCTCATGGGCTAGGAGATGCAAGTAGCTCTATATGACTGCTATATCCCTCCATTTATTAAGAACCACTTCTATGCCATTTCAAAGATTTTTAAAATTTTCTCCATGAGGATTTTTGCTATATTAATTTGTAGATGGTTTATTGTTTTGTTTCATTTGATAGTGGCATCTTAGTTTTTATTATATTTTCTAGGTGGTTACTGAGAGTGGAGGGGAATATTTATATTTGTGGGTTGATTAATATTTGTGTTTTCTTTTACCCAGAAAACTGGTTAAGTGATCTGCACTGAGTCTCTGTTTATTCCTTTGGATTTCACAAAACCAATTTTGGTTTATATTTGTGTCATAATATTTATTATTATTTTAATTGCTGTGTTTGTGGATGTTTTCTAGTTTTTCATTTTGTATTTTGTTAATTTGAATTCTCTCTTTTATTCTCTTTATTCTTAAAGTGCATTCTTTAGCAGTTTTTGGTGATCATAATTAATAACAAGCATAGTCTTTACTGAAAACATCTTAATTTTATCTTCAATAGTAATTGACAATTATTATATGGTTGTAGAATTCAAGGTTGACAGGTATTTTCCACCAGTGTTATAAAGCTATTTTTCTGTTGTCTTTGACTCTCTGTTGCTGTAAAAAATTGGTTATGAATTTAAATATTATTTTATGTATAATCTTTATCTCAGTATTGTTTTAACACCTATTTTTGGTTTTCAGTAGTTTCATTACAATGTGTCTAGAAAGGAACTCAGTTTTATTTATGCAATATAGGACTTGTGCTCCTTCTTGAAACTGTGCTATTATCTCATTACATATTTTCTCTCCTATCATTTATCTCTTTTCTCCTTCTGTAAATTCTATTAGAAGTAAGCTGATCCTTTCATCTTATGTTCCATACCTCTTAAATTCTTCTTTGTGTTTACTGTCTCTTAATCTTTCTGTACTTGTTCTGTGTAATTTCCTCAGAAATGTTTTTTCCAGTTTATTAATCCTCTTTCCAACTATGTCTACTCTGCTATTTATTTTTAAATTTCAGTGGCCATATCTTTCTTTTGTAGGGCTTTCTTTGTCCTTTTCACATCTTTTTGTTCCTATTTCTGAGTTCTGTGCATGTGTGTACATGTGCTTTCTTTTACAATTCCTTTATTTATGTCTTTGTTCAAAACACATTTTAAATAGGTGAGGCAGATTAATAGATAAAAATTTTCCATCACAAATGGGTCATATGTATGAAATGTACAGTGTGGGGAATATAGTCAATAATTATGTAATATCTTTGTATGGTGACAGATGATAACTAGACCTATTGTGGTGACCATTTTGAAATGTACAGAAATATCAAATCACTATCTTGTGTACCAACTAACAGTGTTGTAGGTCAATTATACTTCAAAAACAAGCAAACAAACAAACAAACAAATAAACTCATAGAAAAAGAGATCAGATTTGTGGTTAACAGAGGCCAGGTAGGGGGAAGGGGAATTAGATAAAGGCAGTCAAAAGGTACAAACTTCCAGTTATAAGATAAAGAAGTACTAAGGATATAATGTGCAACATAATAAATATAATTAACACTGCTGTACATTATAAATGAAAGCTGCTAAGAGTAAGTCTTAAGAATTCTTATCATAAGGAAAATTTTTTTTCTTTTTCTTTAACATACATATATATGAGATGATGGATGTTTATGAAGCCTATTGTGATAATCATTCCATGATATATGTAAGTCAAATCATTATGTTGTAGACCATAAACTTATCAGGGCTGTATGCCAATTGTATCTCAATAAAACTGGAAAAACAAAACACATTTTATAATATCTAACTGATTATTTTGCCATCTCAAGTTCTTGAATTTTTAATCCCCTTGGTTGCTTTTTTTTTTTCTGTTACTCTAGCTCATTATCACATGTTTGTTTTCTTATACATTTTGTGATTTTTAATTGTGGACTTATGTTCACTGTGACTTTATCAATGGGGATTTTTTGTGACCTGAATTAATGGTTTATCACTCTGAAGTGGCTTCACATTCTGCCACGTGCCTCAGTGTTATTATGAGCCCAAAATAAATTTAAAAATTGATTTCTTGACTTAAGGTTTTCCAGATCATAAAGAGATTATAATTTAAACTTCAAGTTAACATGGGGCACATATACAGAATTCTCAGAGAAGCTTTGATTTTTATTACTTTTTAATTTTATTTTGGCCATCCAAAGTCATGACAGAAACACCTACCTCAATATCTCCCAGTGGTGGTGGGCACAATTTCTCTGGTCCATCCTTATACCAAGGACGTATCCCTTTGAGGGTCCTGCCTTTATTCATGTGTTCCAACTCCTCCCTCAGCAGGGTACAATGTCTCTTCTCCTCTTCATGTGTAAACTTTACAACCAAAAGCTTTGAGTGAGAAATACTGACTACCACCCCCATGTTAACCCTCTCACCTACATTTCACCACCTTGTATTATAGAAATCACAAATGTAGCTGACTGCTACTGTGTTCAGTTCCTCCTTTTCTGTTTTTCCTTTTAGCCTAGGTATTCCCCTTTATTTCTTGAAAACTCAGCAAAATAATTATAATACTTTTATATTATTATTTTTTTCACATCTATATATTTTTAGCAGGAGAACTTTAGGCATACCTCTGTCTTGCCATAACTGGAGGTTAGGGATTTCTGTCATACTTTTTCTCTAATATTGTTTAACCTCAGTTGCTTTTATATCTGTCATAGTGTCACATTTCTTCACTCTCAAACTCTTTGGCTTTGATTATTCTTTCTGCTATTTCTGAATTTTTTCTCTTTAGCTTCTGTCTTGGTTTATTTTTTCCTTTGTGTTTTAGAATGATTTGTTCCCTCAAAGACAAAGATTAGGGAGATATTTCCCAAATTCTTGTACCATCTTCAAAAATACAGATTTTTTTTAACTTAACACATGGTTATCTGGAATCTTGTACAGGAATTAAAACAGTATATATCTGCAGTGCATAGGACCAGTACTTTGATTTCAATACTTTCATGACTCTATAAGGGATTATAGATCTTTGTGATTCTTTCTGGAAACACCCCCTGACAATCTGTGGTGGCTGAATGGTTAACTTATTTGGCTTCTGCAGCTGGGCATTTAGTTTGTCAAGGATTTCTAG
This sequence comes from Mesoplodon densirostris, assembly GCF_025265405.1. Classification (NCBI taxonomy): domain Eukaryota; kingdom Metazoa; phylum Chordata; class Mammalia; order Artiodactyla; family Ziphiidae; genus Mesoplodon; species Mesoplodon densirostris. The sequence goes on along the minus strand of NC_082672.1, from coordinate 36,322,967 downwards.
TGATACTAGCTTTAAGTTAACTGGTCTATTTCCTTCTTGATTCTTGATATTATCTGTGAATATTTTTTAGGTATATAAGTATTTAAGGCATTTACCTTGTTTCCTTTTTGAGGAATCATCTTCAAAATTAGACCATCATAATCACAAAATTTGATTTTTTATTGTGGAGCATTTTTTTAAAAGTCTTTACTGAATTTGTTACAATATTGCTTCTGTTTTATGTTTTTGGTTTTTTGGCCTGAGGCATGTGGGAACTTAGCTCCCCGAGCAGGGATCGAACATGCACCCCCTGCACTGGAAGGCAAAGTCTTAACCACTGTACCACCAGGAAAGTTCCCCAAAATGTAATTTTTTAAAAGATGTGAACAGGAATGCCAACAAACAAACAAACCCCCTCAAAACTGTCTCCTGTTTACCTTTAATGCCTCTCATAGGCTATCCAGCTCTGTGGTCTGGTTGGACTATTCATAATAATTCAGTACTTTAGAATGATGCAACATAACTGAGCTCTAATAGTTCTTTAAAATGGCTGTACAAAAGTGCCTCACTAAGAGGCAAAGACTTTTGATTTTGTGGACTTAACGGTTAAATTCAATATCACATGCTTTTGAGTTGCCTATAAAGACAATTCAATAATAGGTAACCAAATGATAAAAAATTGAGTGCAAATATGATTTTCATATGAAGTACTCACTTTCATAATGGCACAAGGTAAAGCTGCTTATACTGATGAAAGGGCAGTATAAGAATAAAAAACATTTATTTCAAAGGTGGAAAAAATGATTTTATCTTGAATGTCTACACTTGACTTAAAAAAAACGTGCAATGAGAATGTTAAAAGGCAGCACAATATGTGTTCTGGAGCTTGTGTTAAAAAGTGCTGTAACTAGTCTCATGTCCCTGGTAAAACCTTCCCTGATGATTGCTATAAAATTTCCCCAAAGTTGTTCTGATTGAAAGTGTTACTTTATCTCATGTTTTCTTTTTATAGACAAAACAATATGAGCTTAATACAGTATATGGTGAACATTAATTATAGAGTAGTACATTATTTTAAGTTTCTGTAATATCCTAAATTTGTTTTTGTTTTGTTATTGTTGCTGCTTTAAAGTGTGTGAGTGATCATGATTATGATGCTGCCTCAATCAACCTCGGGCCTCTGGTAAAGGATATAAAACTGGCTTATTGTTTTATTGGGAAAATTAGATTCAATATATACAGTTTGTATTTAGAAAGACTTTACAAGGGACATGACTGATGATATATGAACGCTCTCTTGTTCTTACTCAAGTTAATTTCAAAAGATTTAATTATTCAGATGGAGGTTTTAGAAAAACATTGATCAAAACTGGTTTTTAAAAAAGTTTGGCTTTCACAGGGGTAAGCTTCAATGATATAGAAAACTCATCTAGATGTTAAATACTTATTTCTCTGGAATACTTAGATGAGTGAAGAAGTACTTTAATTCTTCAGGGAATAAAACCAAAAACCAGGAAACTGTTTCTTAAAATGAATTCCTATGTATAAGGATGAGGGGGAAATGGGTCATAGAAAATGCAGCCTTCAGTGGTCCCATTCTTAGTTATTATGTTGCTTTTGAGGCTGTGCAGTGAGAAACTATGTCAAACAAACACATTTAATTTTTCTTCACATGAACAAACAGAATACTAAATAATTAAACCTCTGTGGTGAGCCTAGCATACTGATCAAATTCCACGTCAACTTTTCAAGTTAGAGCCTTTCCCAAACAATTTCTATTGAGCGGAATAGTCAAGGTAAGGAAAATTTCCTCACCAGCTTGCCTGAAGCATATTGAAGCAGCAGTAACAGACAGGATTGTACCAGCCCTTTCACTGTGTAAATCCAAGCTGGAGTGCAGAGAACATCAAAGGGGTCAAAGGGATAGTCGAGGTTTTGTGTCCCAACTTGTCTCTGTTCTCTCAGTGGTAGCTGATCCCATCTGTCTCCAAGAGCTGAGTATAGCTTGTTCTATTGTAAGTATTGTTCACAAGTCACCTAAGTAAAGATTAAACTTGTGGCTCTTTTCCCACATGTTAGGTCTGGTGTTAAAATGGAAAAACAGACATGTACTTGTACCAGCAAAGAGTCATAAATAATGTTACTCTGTAATGCAGAATAACAAATTCTTTAAAGGTATCAATATTTGAAACATTTTATTATATTTTCTCACCTACCTTTTGAAGATTTTAGAGCTTTAGATACCTGAATTGGGTTAATAATAGCTACTCTGAGGGGTGGTTGTGATGCTAGAGATTTCATAAACCTACAGAAAATATTTAGTTCAGTGACTGATGAGGGATAAGTAATAGTTGTGAATCATCATCATTATCTTCCAGCCACAATGAAATTCATTATTTGAAGAAAGGTGCTCTCAATGGAAGAGGATGTATTCTCACCGCTTTATCTATTTTCTCATTCTTTTTTAAGCGTAAAGATGACCGCTTCCATATTCTGATCCAAGTGCCACATATCAAGATTTGTTGTAATCATTTACATTGATGATGTTGTGTCAGGCATCTTATGATATAATTTCTCAAACCTGAGGAGTTAGAGATTTAACAAGAAAACAGTAATATTTAAAATTAAGCAACAACTGGTTCTTAATTCTTAGGCTTAGTTTTAGGGGAAGCCAGATTTAAGGCACTTTAGTGTCTTCCTGAGGTATATGCTATTCTAAGCGAGCTCTAGATGATTGACTTAAAGCATACAGGCGGTGCCTAGTGTGAATTAAACTATGTCTATATACATCATTTTTCCTTCTGACTTATTTATAATTAATGAGTATACTTTACTGTTTTGACCACAACCCAAGAGTTGATTGACATGGGCATTTAAAATATTTTTCAAAATTAAAATGGTTGAGTTAAGTGGCTTTTATGCTCTGTGAGCACTTCAGCTTTGTTCATTATAGTAAATGGGGGAAGTACAAGTCATTTGATTGCTCTTTAACCTTTCATTATATTGACAATCTGTTATTGCCTAGCATCAATTCCATTCTTCTCAGAAGGTGGCTTGGCATTTTTTGTGGTATTTTCAATCTAGGGAGATAAATCTGCATCTCCATCTGGGATGACCAGATGAGGCTCCCTTCAGAGCCAATTAACACTTTACCAATGGGGTCACCTCAGCACGGTATGAGGTGCTTTGCACCTCCAGGGCTACCATAAACTGTCTCCACAATGCCTCCAGATGCTCCAAGACTGGAAACCAATCAATCTTTTACATAAGTGGTTAGCACACCTACCCCAGGGTCCTAGGAAGACACACAGCAATGACAATGAAAGATGTATATGGCTCTACAAGCCAGAGCCTTTTGAATTCTCTTTGTTAGCCTCTTCCTGTACTTACATAGACTGAGAAGGATATTCATGACCCACGGAAAGCAAACTAGGCCTGGTAGGCAGGGCACAAGCCCCACTCCTGTTCAATTTTATAGTCACACATATTGTTATAACTTCTTTACAAGCTTGACTAGAAAATTCTCAGTTGTGACCATTGAAAAGCCATAAATCAATGTGAAAACCTTCCAGTGTTCAGGTTGGGATAAGAGTTACAGGTCACACTTGTTAAGATGCTTATGGCGTGGCCTTGCTATCTCTGATACCACTCGAGGCAGCTGAAGGCATATCTTTGTGGTATCCTGGCTGTATCTGAGATATGTGGTTATTTCCGTAGGAATCCAGACTTAATGCAAAGATTGCTGAGGCTTTTCTGCACAAGCGTCTCATTTATTGAAGCAATTCCCTTTAACTCTGTGTTAGCTGGGAAAGAATGCAAATTAAATATTCTTTAGTAGGGAGGCTGGGAGGGGTGACAAGTGAAGGGGGAAAAAAAGGCATGGGTGAGGGCAGTGGAGGTACAGAGTTCCCTCAGGTGGCTGGCTAACTAGCTCGGCCTTTGTATAGATACTGCCTGCCTGTGGGATGGAGCAAAGAGACAGAAGAATGACAGTCTGGAGGAAGAAAGAAAGACAGTAATTACAAGATGCGTGCGATTAGCGCGGTAGCCAGAGAAATTAAGCCACAGGTCCTAGGAATCTTCCCTTCTGTATGGTACCTGCAGAGGGAGAGAAAAGCCCTGGCTACAGAGTTCAGTGGGAATCCACTCCCTGCCAGCTCAGCTTGATTGCTTTCTGGGTTACCTACTGTGGAAGTTCAGCAGCTCGACCTTCCTTTCAGCAAAGCTATATTGTCCTGCCCCGAAAAAAAAGCAGATTAAGAATTTACAGGGATCCCTCCATCACTGGCCTCTGACAGGAGCATTCAGGGAGCTGATTTTTCATGGTTCAATTTGCCTGGGGCCAAGATTCTTATCGAAATGTATTCTGGTAATGTAAAGTGCCATTTCAGATTTCAGAAATATCTAACTTCCCATTAAACTTTCTCATTTCTTTCCCCATCATCCTTTTGTTTTAGTAGGTGGCATCCTTCCTGAACTACTTTATTATTATTGTATCTCTTTGAAGAATATGTACATTTGAGTTCAGGTTTCTGGTGTGCAGTAAATCATGTCAGTTAAGAAGTTTATAATTATTTTGTAGAGAGGTAAATTGTATTCTAACTGTCTTGAGTCTGAGATAGTCCCAGCTATTATTCAGATCATACTTCAGTTGTTTAATTTGATTTAAATGCTTGAATTAAAAGCTATAGGTTGGCAAAATAATTGAACAATACTTTTTTGTTAAAACAAAAGCTATTTAATTTATCAAACAAGGAAGAAATAAAAGCTACTCAATGTCTTCTTAGTTTAAAGCACTTTTGAGGGCTGTTTCAGATGGGAGATGGGAGGTGTTAGATTTTGTGCCAGGGATTATGTTAGGCCTCTGTATGTATATTATCTCAGATAGTTCTGGTTAGGTCACAGTACTGCTATCCTTTCTTATTTACATCTTTTGATTATCAGTGACTTGATATCAACCACTTTAACATCTCTAATTTTATCAATGTTTATGCTGAAATTTTGAGGTTATGCTGGTAAATGACATGATTGTGCTATAAGTTGTTCTTAGTACTCCCAAGACAGAAGAGATTCTTTAATGCTGTAAGATTTGCTAACAGGGCAAGTAAGAATCTGGAAATCATGTTTACTAGAGACAAGAAAGCTTAGCAGATGGGCTGTAATGATTTTCCAGGAGGAGGAAATGAAACATCTTTGTTTCCTATTCATATTGGTGCCACCTGGCATAGTTAGATCCAGAGCAGAGGCCCTCATTAGCTGGCTCAGCAACAATGCTGCTGACTATGATTTTTGATATAATAATTTTGATACGTTGTATTTTGTTATGTGTTTTGCATCCTCAAAACAAGTAGTTTGAGATTTACCCATTGGAGCCCATTCTTTAAAAACGTTCAATATAAAACACATATATGATCTTGTTCTACATAAGCTTACCTCATTCCAGAGGGATTTACAGCATGGTCTGACCTATTACAAGATCTTTAAACGTAGACCTTGATCCTTTTAATAATGAGATTCTGGTGATGTTGAGTCTAGGAAGTGTACTTCAGAAAAGCAGAGTTATGGTTCCATTGACCATCTCTCATAGCACCTTATCTATTTCACTTTCACTTTCCTTCTCATAATCTGTAGAAGTATGTACAGGGGAGCCTCGATTGATGTACTGTTCAGTATCTCTGAATGAATTTATTTTAGATTTATTTATTAATGGTTTAGGGTGATTTCAAAGGAAAGATATGCATTCTTCATTTGAATTATTTTGCAATATTCATTGATAATATATCTGAAGAATCCAATGGGTAGTCTCAATAAGTGACTCTCATGATTTTTTTGTAACAAAGATCTGTCGATAGGTCAGGCTACCCTTCCTCACATTACACTCTAGCAGGTAAAGGTTCCATGACATTACTCTTGAGACTTAAAATTTTTTAGTTTTCCTGTCTTGATATTATTAAGAGAGAATTTTAGTTTAAAGCACCGAAACAACCAGCTGTAGCATTCTTCTAGTAAAGAATGCTTAAATGTGTGGGTGCATTGGGGAGTCTAGAAAATAAAAGGACAGAAGGAGATTTGAAAGTGAAAGTCAGTTAGGTCGTGATACATCTCATTAAGAAGACAAAATAAATGGGGTGATGAAAAAGACTAAAGTGACTTGTTCATTTTTATATCTGATGCTAACGAATCATGTTGAGAAAATTGTACCCAAAAAATGCTAGAAAAAGTTATAAAACATGATCATTTAGCCAGAACAACAACGAAAAAAAGGTTACTGAAATGCTGCCAAGGCCGAAGGATGGATGAATATCAGCTATGTTGAGCTGCAGAATAATGTCAAAGTAAGTGCTGAGTGTGTTGTGATGTTACCAGTGTACAGCAGAGTGTGCTAGCATTATTAGAACAAAACTACCCAGTAAGCTCAAGTCTGTTTTAATGTAATAGTCAAGAGAAGAAAAAGAGCCAAGGGAGAAAAGGACAAATAAGGAAACTGGCTGTTGATAGCTTGCACGCACTTGTAAGCCATAAAGGACTTTTTGAAGTTCTAACAGAAACAGTCCCTGTGGAACAATGATAACAGGAGAAACAGACATTGATGTGTAAATGACATCATCACCCGAAGCCACTTTCACTCAAACCAGAGTCTCGGATCATACTGGGGTTCAAAGGGACTCTAATCTTACCCTGTTCATTTTTTTTTCCTCCTAAGTTCTTACCAGAAACGAAGGAAACACGGAGAGGCTTGTTCATGTCAGCTTTTCTGACTTGACCTGGAAACTGAGAGCCATGTAACTGGGCAAGGGCTGCCTAGACTTCACAGATTGTAGGATCAAGTTTGTGAAGACGTTGGTTTAGATTTAGATAAGAACAATAGTTGAAATTAGTGTTATATAAGCTTGAACAACTATCTTGAGAGATGTCTGATACTTTGAGAGAAATATGAAGTTGTATCAACAATTTATAAATAAATGTGAATTTATCATAATGTTGCTAGAATTTTCTGTGAAAGGAAAAAAGCTACTTCTCCTGCCCTGGAAAATCTATCTTTTCTCTTTCTGAATAACTTAGTGCTATACCATTTGATAATTTATAGTGTATACTAATCAACATTTTCCCACTTGTAACTGGAAGATAAACTTGATTAGCAATAAGAGGAGGATACCTCTACTTTCTGAGTCATTGATTGGACTTACTAGGGATCGTCATCTTTTGAAGAACTGGATATTAATGATCGTTTCATCTAACTTTGCATGTAGTATAAATAACCTGGTTACTCACTGAGAGTGGTGCATAAATCAAGAGTTAAGAAGCCCAGCACAGGAGAATTAACATTGAAAGGATGAATCAAACAATGGTGTTTGTCAAAAGTTATCTCCTTTAATAAGAGCCATAGATTTGAAATGTCCCTAAATTCAAATGACAAAGCCCTTTCTCAGTATAAAGTGTTTATATAGCACAAGCTAATTAGTATTAGAAATATCTGCTTTATTTCCTTTTCTCTGCAGCTTAGACATCTATCTGGGAGGGGGCTGAGTACATCAAGTGTTCCTTTCAATGTAAGCAATAAGTAATTCACTTCCTGTACTCTCCGTGAACTTTGTAATGGTTAAATGGAGCTATATTCAACATGAACTTGTGAATACCTCTCTTTCAATTTTCTTTGGCTATGACTGAAACAATATAAAATATCAAATAGAAACTATTTAACTTTCTGTCCTAACACCATAACAGGTTCTTAAGTAGAATGGTACTATTAATCAGATGTGATAATTCATTATCATAAGTTAAATGAGAGTTTTGTCACTGTAGAATGTTGCATTAGGTTTGTGTTATTACATATTCCTCAGCTGTTAAAATATTATATGATAGTTGTGGAAGTCTTTAGTAAAACTTTTTACAGTAATTATTCAAATATCAGGCTGGCTTTAGTTTATCCAGTGAGAATCTCTGGGGGGCTGTCTTTGGTTATATTTCGAAGAAGAGGTTGCCCTGTAAGTGAATGTGTTTGTATATGCTAATTTGAAATGGGTATATGTTTGGCCAGGATTCAAGCTGGCAATTAGACAATAAGTCAAATGCAAGGCTCAAGGTTTGTATGTAACAACTGGAGAAAAAGGGAAGTTAGACATTAGTATGTAGTTATTGGAGTTAGCTAGCTTTGATAAGTCACAAAGAAGTGACGCCTGTAAACGTGCTCTCTCCCTTCTACCACTGAAGCCTTCACCCTCTACTCTGTGCTCTCTTAGCTGTTGTATAATTTTTTGCATTCTTTGTCTTAATAAATCTGTCCAAGATAACTCTACTTCTGTCTTCCCACTGGGTCTCCTTTGCTCACCCTTCTTCATCCACATTCTGCCAAATTTAACCTGTAAAATATTCCTTGAATCCCCATTCAATCTGCATTTCTTCTTTCATTGCCTTAATTCAGGTCTCAATCACATGTTCCTCCTCGGTTTAGGCAAAGTAAATTGAGCCTGGTCTCCCTGCCTTCAGTTTGTTTACTATACAACTGATAAAATGTTCTGTCTCAGCTGTTCATATCACTTTCATTCCTAAGGTGATTCTGCATTGCCTAGAAGATAAAATCTAGCCACTATTATGATGTTTCTAGACCCTCTTTTAGGGCCTAGACAGTTAACTTCAATAAGTGAAGTGGACTGAGTATAAGAAGTAGGGATGCTAGGAACTATGGCAATCCGAAGTATACAAGTCCCCCATGAAGCATTTGAATATATTTGTGTTAGTGCAGTACATCTTCAGGGCAAGGTTGGCTCAGGATTACCAATTTGTGACCTGTGCTAGTAACACCAAATTGCTTGTGATTGCCTGCTTCCACCATGGTGTTTTTTCCTACCGTGATGCATTTGCTCATGCTATCTCCCTTGTGGATAATGCTCATACACAGTATGTTCCCCCTCACTCACTGCACCTTCTCAGGTTAACCATTTGTCATTATTTAAGAGTTAGATCAAGTAGTCATCTCCTTCAAAAATCCGTACATGGTCCCTCTTTATTTCCTACAAGTTTCCGTATAATTTTCTATTGCACTTACTGTATTTATTTTAATTAAGTGCCTGCCTCTCTCACTGTACCATAATTTCAGTATTCTTCGTGAATAGTGGAGAGCCAGGTATGTAGTAAGTACTCAGCAAAGGCTTCATGATTGTGCTGAGTTGAATAGAGCTATGGTTCAATGCCTTGGCTTAGCCTTTGAGTCTATGGCTATGGAAGTCCATGGAAATCTCAGGGAGTCATTTGACACCAGTCAGGGAGAGAAAATGACAAATCCTGTCTTATTAATCTTTCTATCCCTGGAATCTAGAATCACATCCATCATGCTGCAGAAGGAAGAAGGATGAAAGGGAGAAAGAAAAAAAAGAAGGAAGAAAAAGATTTATTTTCTTAATCAAGAAATGCTGTGGAGGAAGAGGAAGAAAGGAGGGAGGCAGGGAGATAACTTGAACTGAAGTAAAGAATAGAAACAGAGCCTGTTTTAGAAGAATGAGGACTTTTGAGATAGCCACCCAAGAAGAGGGCTGGGCTGAGAACAGGTTGAGGACTGAGAATTCAGAAAGTATTGAGCTGCTCTGAATGACATTTTATTCCCCATCAAGACATAAATGGATGGCTTCTGACTAACTTCTTTAACACAATCTCTCCTAGAGTAGAATGTGTACTCAGATATATTTTCTTCATGGGATAACTCATTTTGATTTTCTCCCACCTTTACTTTAAAGGATGATATGTGAGAGAAGAAAGGGGATATTGTCAAAACACACAACGTTTATGAGGGGGTTCACAGCATTTGGTAAAGGAGTGACAGTGAAGAGAGGTCACCTAAATGTGGCATTTCACCCCAGGAGCACTGCTTGTTTGCCTGGTCATCCCCTGCCATCAACCAGGATCACACTTAAAATGTCCTTGAGAGATATGCTGTACGGTCACCCTTGATAATTGCAAAGTTCTTAGCAACATACCACTGTTTAAGAATGTAACTTAAAAATTTGAAGGTCCTATATCTGTTTACTCAGTGTAAGAGCAGGGGGAGACTTAATACGTGATATGATATTTCTGGCTTGAGCAGAGCGATTAAGCCAGTCTGTCTGCAAAACCACAACAAACAGTGTGTGTTCACTGTTATGGCAAACGCTATGAGAATGAACAAGACAGAAAGCACCTAAAAGGCCTTGGAAGAAAAGTAAATATGAAAGATAAGCATCTTCCAGTTTTCTTATAACCCATTTTCACAGGGCTGCCAAATGACTCTACTGTTTGCCTCACACCAGGGGTGTGTCAATGATGTATTTTCACAAGTGCTTAAGTAGTGAGATAAAAAGTGTAGGGTGAGTGTCAAAGGTGGACTAAAACACAAAGTTCCACTACTTGCCAGTTTTCACAGAAGATAAATAGTTTTTCTTTGTAATGACAAAGGATATCCTTGTCTCCAAGTCAGCTACCTTACAAATCAGGAAGCTGTTCTAAAGGAGGCCCCAGATTAGAGCTGACATGGCCCGGTGGTGGGTGAGGGATGTTATTCTGGTACAGATGATAACATATTGTATAATCCTGAGGTTTTCTATCAGCCCTTGCAGCATGGCTACCATTGCCAATCTAGAGCTGGAACACATTCTTAAGTGAACTCTCTTCAGCATATAAATGTGATTTTCCTTTCCACCTCCAACTACACCCAAGGCCTTAGATTTGAATAGCTAAGAGAACCCTAAGCTAGCCAAATTCACTTTGATAGCTAGAATAGACAAGTCTGGCAGTTCTATTTTTACTTTAGCAAACAATAAGCCAGTTAAATATAGTCAGAAAGTACAATAAACAGAAAATATTACTGTTATGAGTTAAAACTCACAGTATAATGTGTCCACTATTTAAATGGACACTATCAGAATTTCTGTAGAATTATAAGATACAGATACATTAAAAATTGTAACTTGAGGTCAATAAGGGGATAAAAAACATAAGGAAAACTCTCAGAATTCAGAAGCATACAAGAACAACTAATCCACTGACTGAATATTATCTAAAGGGGTTAAAAAAAATCAGACTTCCCTGTGGGTTGTGCATGGGGTATACATTATGTGCTGTCATTAAAGTATTTTTTTCTCTGGTAAGCAAGCATTCCCTGCTGGGACATCTCTTTGGTTTGGTGGGAGTCTGGAGTTATACATGAAGTGTGTGTTATCAGCTAGAAATTAGTCCACATAAAAATTTAATGGTATTGTCCTAGCTATTTTTCAATTAGTGCATGTGTTTTATTCACATGACTTGGATTATTGATGACATGAATTATAACTCTGTGGTAAAACATGATCAGAGGGTTTTTTTTCCCTCTGTGCTATAATCTTATGACTGATGAGAAACTCTGAACAACAACAGAAAATGAATATAATTAGAATAAGTTAAGCCTTACTTTTGGCAATAACCATGAGATTCTGAATTATCTCATGTTGGCTGGTTTAAGGCTTTTACTTGGATTACCTTGGAAACTGTGTATAGTGTTCAATCACTACACCTTCCTTTTTTTTTGCCACCAGTCCCCTGTGTTTAAATCCATCAGTGTCATGGAGCAGTGGGGTTTTAAAAAGTATTTGGAAGGGCACCAAACCTGAATGTTTTGAGAGCACTAACCAAGATACACACACAGGACTGAACGTATTTTCACAGAAATTGAAACAGATTTTTTTTTCTGAGAACATTATTAAAGAAAACCCGGGATACTTACGGAGGGTGGTGGAACCAGTCAATGTGCAGAGCTGTTTTTGCTTAATTATATCCATATCTTTCTTCAAGGCTTCTGAAATACAGTAATCACTGAAAGGCCCTAACGATCTCTTCTGTGGTGTGAGATATTTATTTTCTCTTTTTGTAAGACAAACTATGATCGTTTCTTTTGTTGGATATGTATTTTTAAAGAGAGCTAAACGTGAATTTTGAAAATGTAATTGGGTAATCTGTCTGTCTATGGTTATGCTAGAATCAGACTCAAAACTTAGTTACATTTGTGTCACTCTGTTCTATTCTAATTCATACTTTTTTTCAGCATTTTTATATCAGATATCTCTACATGCAATATAAATTTTATAACAGATCTTTCATTTGTTTTACATTTCTCTGAGTGCTTTAAGACTCCTGAATATTCTTCAACAACTTCAATTTTATCTAAAAATAACTTCAGGCAAATTCATATTTCTTAGTTTTCCACAAATCAAATGAATAATGTCTGGATATATGGATTTTTTTTTTCTTTCAAGATTCCTTCTGTGAAGAGTCTGATTAATTAAAAGGGAATCCTCCAGAGGTGTATAATTCCAATAGCTCTCTCAGCACCGCATATATTGATCTATTTAACATCTTCCTTCTGTATAACCCAGAACAAAGATTTTTAATTTCTCTGGTAGAATAGCATCAATCAATGCCACAGTTAGAACCTTACCAAATGAATTCATAGATAGATGCAGATCTGATATGATTTATGGTGAAGTATTTTTAAATTGATCAAATCAAACCTATCATCTCTGAATCTTTGAGTAGTCATATGCTCTTTTTCTTTTTGAATTATTTTCAATGATGAGAAAGTGTGTGTGCATGTTTTGTGTTAGACATATTTGGATATTGGGAGGGCAATGTATTACTCTTCCTTTTTTTTTTCTTTCTATTTCCTTTGGGAAATTAATTTCATAAAAGTGCAAAAAATAATATAAGAAACACACTACACTTACTGCCCCAGTTATTAATTATGTGTTGTTTTTTTGGTTCAGATGAAAAGTTTCAATTTCCTAAAATGGATTTTATAAGCGTTAATTAACAATAAATGGATTTTTACATTTTCATCTTTCATTTCCTTAATTTTCGATATCGGAATTTGCTGAGAAATCTAGTTGAATCTACAATGGAAATCCTGCTAGTTTTCTGCAAAGAAAATTCAATAAAGTTGATAATGTTGGTAGATCTGGGAGCATTCAGTTGGAAAGTACCCCAGGGGGCCGTTAATTTGGAAAGTTTAGCACACTGGCATAGAAGGAAATGTAAATCAGTCTGCATGCTGCCACATTTCCTCACCATAGTTTTATTTCTCTTTCACATATTTTGTTATTCTTCTTGGAAGTAAAATTTCCTTAGATTGCTTCATTTTACTTTTTCTATGGAGTCCATGTCTGTCTCTTTAAAATATTGTAAAAAGTGCTGGAATGAAAATGCTACATTTTAATCCTTAGTAAAATGAATAATTCTCAGAGTAAGGTGGTGGGAAACTAGTTTGAATTAGTCACAAAGTAAGAATGTATGAGACTACTGGTCCAAGTCAAATTTCATTGTTCTCTATTTGGAAGAGGAGTGAAGTTATTTTGCCAACTTTCAAATACAGTTCACTCAAAAATTGTCTGCTCTAAGTTTGGAGCACATCTCAGAATTAGTTTGGCTCAACTTAGCTATGGGACTTTGGTTTGCTTTTATTTTCAATTCTCTTGGTAGTTCTGGAGGCACGAATACATTTCACAGAGGAATCTTGTTTGCACATTGTAAACCACCTTTTCAAAAAAAAATGTAATTGTGTGATTTATGTTTTCCTGGAAAGGAGTAAACTAAAGATAACTGAAATTCAAAAAAAGTTATAGAAATACATTTTCTCTTTAATGTGAAAGCTTTCATAAAGAAGTGTTTATTTCCTTTTTGCAATATAACAGTGGTTTTTATCTTATATAGAATGACAAAGATGACTCAAACTCTATTTCTCTTCACTAATTTAAGCATTTAGATGCATATTATTATCACTTATATTCATAAATGGCTGTACTGCTGCTTCTGCTATTGCTGCAGCTGGCATTTACATTGAAGTGAGTTGAAATGGATAGGAGAACATTCTTTCCAGTTTGGATACACAGGAATGAAAATGCCCTTTGGTTCCTGCTCTTTAATTTTGTAGTCTGTCACAGGGCTTCTTTGCATGATTAGATCTCCCCCATCCTTTTTTCAAGGCAGGTGGTTTCCTATTATTCAACAAAACTGAAGGAAAACCTAATCTTGTTGTCAGCTGGTAGATCATTAAAAATGATTTTTGTTGATAGATCACCATGTGAATTTTAGCATGAAGCACTGATAGAGTTCAAAGAAGTTTGTGACATTTCTGTGAAAGCAACTTTTCCATTCCCATCTCCTTATTTTATGAACTTTTCCTATGCTACCTTTCTAAAGGTGAAAAATAGGATAGAATTGATGTGTGCCTGGTTTCATTCTAGTAAAAATGATATTTACTTTTTAATAATGAACCAATTGAAGAAAACCTGTGTCATTGAGGGAGTAACTTCAAAAAGAAATTGCTTTTATGTTTAATAATTATTTATCAACCTTTGTAATCTAGGTATGCTGTTTTGACAAATTGTTTACTACTACTAGTATTAATAACTCAATATAGAACACTAAATTTTAACCCTAGAGGCTTCAAATACAAGGGAAATAAATTCCATTGCTTTCTATTTATATTCGTGTTTTTTTGTCAGAGAAGGGTTATGGTTCTGGAATAACAATGCTTTCAAGCATATAGCTGTATTAGGTAAAGTTATGTTGTAGAGGGGGAATTGACATGAGTTCGAGACAAAATATGAACAATGTAAAATTTAAAGAAGAGATCGTCCATGTTTATTTAAATGGATGATAGTTGTATATGTCTAAGTGTCACTCAGGTTTTATTGGATATGTTTAAAAGAGTGATGTGACATTATTTTAAAAGCCAACATATATAATTACCTGGAACTTTTATCCTCTTCAACTATTTCGATTTGTAATGACTACTTTAGATGTTAACTTAAAAAATATGTGAGGGGGTATCTAATTTTCAAAGTTCTTTTGTAGTTTGTGAACAAAAAAGTTTAAACAACACTGTCCTATGCTAAATCCCAACCTATTTACCTGGGGTTTTGCCATTTATGTCACTCTTGTCTGACATTTTTATTTTATTACCATAAATCAGGAAGCAAGCCTGAGTCAGTGTAGATTAACCACCCTTCTTTGGGCACTTAAATTGGCAATTTCTCACCTCTTTTCTCTGGTTCACACCTATCTCTCAGCTATTATGAAGTCCTCTGTTAAAAGTCTAGCCCTCCTTTAAGGCTGAACCAAAAGTCTGCCTCTCCTTTGTTATTGCCCATAGTTATCCCAGCCACAGAAATTGCTCTATCCTCTGTACCTTTATAAGAACTAGCTCATACCACTTTATAGCACTTATCTGACACTACCTTTTAGATAGATTCTGAGCATTTTTCTTGCCGACTTAATTATAATTGTGCTGATGTGGAGAAACCATGTCTTCCATGAGTTTATATGGCTTACAGTGCCAAATACAGAAAGCTCATTTATTAACTAGATGCACGAATGAATTATATATATTAAAATGGAAATGTTTTCAATTATATCAAAGCTCCTTTGATGTGGCTTTCTTGTGACTTCTGTTTTGAGAATCACAGGGGATATTGAAATCAGCTGAGTGTATATAGGCCAGTGAGGGAGATAGAGTGAGTCAATGCTGAAGAAGCCATACTGGGGAAAATATTTTAGATAACTAAATATTTTAGATAGCTAAATATAATGACTGCGAAGAAATGACATCAGGAAGAGTTGAGACTAGAAACAAATAAACAAACCCAGAAGCATTTTCAATTTGGTATGCTACAAAATCAGGTAGGGGTGATTTTGAATGGGATGGGAGAGAAAATGAGGAGCTGAGCCAATAGGTAAACAGCATCAAAGGGGTTGGAAGGAAGCAAGGGACCTGGTCAACAGAATTTTTATTTTTTCTGATCCAGCTTGTAGGAATCACATCTAAGAAGTGTATGGCTAGAACAGCTGTACCTTTAATTGTTTTATTACTTTTTTTTCACAACATGAGTTCCAAAGTAATCAAATTACTTAGACAAATAGAAAGGGTTTTTTTCCATTCCATTTTCTCATAGATTTTTGTTTTGTTTAGTTCTTACTGGGGGATAAAATACTTCCCAACTTTTCTAAATTTTAAAATAGTGTTCCAAAGGACAGCTATCTATAATCTAGAACCTATGAGTTGTTTCATTCCTCAAATAGTGATTTTAATGGTCTCATAACACTTGAGCCAGTGTGGCTCCCAGAAGCAGAAGTCCAGTGTCTTTTCAGCATTGTCTTCTGGGGAATCTATTAATGTCAGAGTTTGTGTTTTAACATGCAGAACCCAGGTTTCTGACATGGATAGTATATTTTGGGAGCTAATCTGCCATGTATTCTCCATTTTTCTGTTTTGGGAAGGGGCAGTGATTATCTTACAGCTAATTTTGTTTGTTTGCTGATATTGCATTCTTGAAATGCGCTATATTTGGCAATTGATAGCAAAAATCCGAGAATTTCAACAGAAAATTTAATTACAGGAATAACTAAATTAGGCAAAATCTGGTGAGGAGTTTCCAGTAATTTTATGAAACAAAGAAGCAATAACAATTAAGTACCAAATTCTGAGAGAAAAAATTACTTTCAAAAATATATGTTGGGCCTCCCTGGTGGCGCAAGTGGTTGAGAGTCCGCCTGCCGATGCAGGGGATACGGGTTCGTGCCCCGGTCTGGGAGGATCCCATATGCTGCGGAGCGGCTGGGCCCGTGAGCCATGGCCGCTGAGCCTGCGCGTCCGGAGCCTGCGCGTCCGGAGCCTGTGCTCCGCAACGGGGGAGGCCACAACAGTGAGAGGCCCGCATACCGCAAAAAAAAAAAAAAAAAAAAAAAAATATATGTTAATGACGAAACTGAGTTATTCGTAGTGAGGTGGATGGACCTAGAGACTGTCATACAGAGTGAAGTAAGTCAGAAAGAGAAAAACAAATACCGTATGCTAACACATATATATGGAATCTAAAAAAAAAAGGTCAGAAGAACCTAGGGGCAAGACAGGAATAAAGACACAGACCTACTAGAGAATGGACTTGAGGATACGGGGAGGGGGAAGGGTAAGCTGGGACAAAGTGAGAGAGTGGCATGGACATATATACACTACCAAATGTAAATAGATAGCTAGTGGGAAGCAGCCGCATAGCACAGGGAGATCAGATTGGTACTTTGTGACCACCTAGAGGGGTGGGATAGGGAGGGTGGGAGGGAGGGAGATGCAAGAGGGAAGAGATATGGGGACATATGTATATGTATAACTGATTCACTTTGTTATAAAGCAGGAACTAACACACCATTGTAAAGCAATTATACTCTAATAAAGATTAAATATATATATATATATATATATATATATGTTAATGAAAATCTGCCTTTCCTGGGCTATATAGAATTTATACTGAGATTTCGAGGTTTCCGAGATATGTACTTAACACAGAAGCACATATTCTCCTCTTTCCCACCATGCCACTGCAGAAATAGAAGCCCAAAGAGGAAGAGAAAGATATTTAAATGTCTATCTATTTATCTATCTATCTACCAATCTATCCACTTGCCTACTTAATCTATAGATGTAGAAATACATGTATACATGCACAGTTCTGTGTGTGTTCATGACCTTTTATTTTATTTTTTTACAACTTTATTGGAGTATAATTGCTTCATAATGGTGTGTTAGTTTCTGCTTTATAACAAAGTGAATCAGTTATACATATACATCTGTTCCCATATCCCTTCCCTCTTGCGTCTCCCTCCCTCCCACCCTCCCTATCCCACCCCTCCAGGCAGTCACAAAGCTCTGATCTGATCTCCCTGTGCTATGCGGCTGCTTTCCACTAGCTATCTACCTTACGTTTGGTAGTGTATATATGTCCATGCCTCTCTCTCGCTTTGTCACAGCTTACCCTTCCCCCTTCCCATATCCTCAAGTCCATTCTCAAGTAGGTCTGTGTCTTTATTCCTGTTTTACCCCTACGTTCTTCATGACATTTTTTTTCTTAAATTCCATATATATATGTTAGCATATGGTATTTGTCTTTCTCTTTCTGACTTACTTCACTCTGTATGACAGACTCTAGGTCTACCCACCTCATTACAAATAGTTCAATTTCATTTCTTTTTATGGCTGAGTAATATTCCATTGTATATATGTGCCACACCTTCTTTATCCATTCATCCGATGATGGACACTTAGGTTGTTTCCAGCTCCAGGCTATTGTAAATAGAGCTGCAATGAACATTTTGGTACATAACTCTTTTTGAATTATGGTTTTCTCAGAGTATATGCCCAGTAGTGGGATTGCTGGGTCATATGGTAGTTCTATTTGTAGTTTTTAAAGGAACCTCCATACTGTTCTCCATAGTGGCTGTACCAATTCACATTCCCACCAGCAGTGCAAGAGTGTTCCCTTTTCTCCACACCCTCTCCAGCTTTTATTGTTTCTAGATTTTTTGATGATGGCCATTCTGCCTGGTGTGAGATGATATCTCATTGTAGTTTTGATTTGCATTTCTCTAATGATTAATGATGTTGAGCATTCTTTCATGTGTTTGTTGGCAGTCTGTGTATCTTCTTTGGAGAAATCATGACCTTTTAGTTTAGATGATGGAACTAATAATATAAATCAAGATGTCCCATGCATTTGGATGTGACTAAAAAGTCACTTTTATAAAGGTCACACATCAAGATAGTCTTATTCTAATAATAACATACATTGGCTTGGCATGATTATGAGAAACCTTCTTTATATAAGGATTGATTCAGAAAGAATAAAATATTTATAGAAAATATTTTTATTAATTTAAAATAAAAATATTGGGACTTTGCTGGTGGCGCAGTGGTTAGAAATCCGCCTGGCAATGCAGGGGACACGGGTTCGAGCCCTGGTCCAGGAAGATCCCACATGCTGTGGAGAAACTAAGCCCATGCACCACAACTACTGAGCCTGTGCTCTAGAGCCCTTGAGCCACAACTACTGAGCCTGCCTGCTACAACTACTGAAGCCCATGCGCCTAGAGCCCATGCTCCACAACAAGAGAAGCCACTGCAATGAGAAGCCCGTGCACTACAACGAAGAGTAGCCCCCGCTCACCACAACTAGAGAAAGCCCGCACACAGCAATGATGACCCAATGCAGCAAAAAATCATTTTTTAAAAATTATATAAAAATTTTAAGAAATAATAAAATAAAAATATCTCTCCTGAATCCAGGGGTAGGGGGCTGCGCAGGGGGGAGTGTGCAAGGGGGGATCATTCTCTTATAATTTAGAATACGTGCTTTATTAAACAGAACAGTGTGAATAGGAATTGATATTCTCAAAGACCAATTATTTATTTAAAAGTTACTTATTGAGGGGCTTCCCTGGTGGCGCAGTTGTTGAGAGTCTGCCTGCCGATGCAGGGGACACGGGTTCGTGCCCCAGTCTGGGAAGATCCCACATGCCACGGAGCAGCTGGGCCTGTGAGCCATGGCCGCTGAGCCTGTGCATCTGGAGCCTGCGCGTCCGGATCCTGTGTTCCGCAACGGGAGAGGCCACAACAGTGAGAGGTCCGCGTACCGCAAAAAAAAAAAAAAAAAAAAAAAAAAAGTTAACTTATTGAGGGTGTGCTATGTGTTGGGTACTATTCTAGTGACTGAACAAAACTGACAAAATCTCTTTTTTGTAGCTTATATTCTTGGTGGAAGTTAGAAATAGGCAATAAACAAATAAATACAACACATGTGCAATGGGGATAAATTCTATATGTAATATAAACCAGGATAAGGAGATAGTGAATGGTAGTTCCAAACAAATGTTCTTTTCTATGGGTCTGGTCAGGGAAGGCCTCCTTTTGTTTCTGGGCAGAGTGAGAGAGAAAGCCCTGCGAATATCTGGGAGCCAAGATTTCAAAAGGAAGCAGGAGTGAGGCCACACCTGAGCCAGTGTTATAGAAAAAAGCCAAGAGGCCAACTTGGAGTAGAGTGAGCAAAGGGGGAGGACCGAAGGAGTTAAGGCCAGAGAGGGAGCCAGGGGGAAGATCACAGGTCCCTTGATGGACATGGGTAGGACTTCAGAGTTTATTTGGCATGATCTGGAATCGCTGAAGGATTCTGAGCAGAAGAGTCTAATTCCTTGTTATGCAGAGCATAGACTATAGAACAAAATGAAAGCAAGACACCTAAACGGGGGCCATGTGACAATTCATGGGAATGATGAGAAGGCTCAGGGCCAGGATGAGAGCAGTAAAGGTGGTAAAAAATGTTACGATTCTGGATAGATTTTGTGAAAGGATGAAGAGAATATATTATTTATCCACCACTTCTGAGGAAAATAAGTCTCTTGAGGAATAATCATGATGAGCTCTGACAAACAATGAATGAAATCAGTATGGCTACCCTGAGGACAGTGGCCATAAGAGAGAATTGAAGCAGGGAGATTAGTTAGGAGGTCACTGCAACTAACCTGTGAAAAATAATGGGTATTTAAATGAGGATTTTTGTGATAAAAGTGGTAAGAAGTATCCAGATACTAGTATATTTTGACGTGGGTGCTGACAGAAATTCTAATGGAATGACTGTGAGATAAGAAAGAGTGAAATAAAAATCATTCTAAGAATTTTGGTTAGAGAAAGAAGATCTTAAGATCTGGACAGATTTATAATCTCTTACCCTGAATTATATATCTCTCCATTTCTCGAAGCTGGATGGCCTACAGGTTATTCATCACTGGTTCTTAACACACCTGAATGTTCAGTGATTTTCTACATATAATATCACTTTTGACCCTTGAAGCAAATGTATAAAGTAAGAAGGAGAGATGTTACTTTTTCAGTTTTAGAGATTGGGGAGGCTGCATGTCTTGCCCAAGGATGCAGTT
The DNA here is from genome assembly GCF_025265405.1 of Mesoplodon densirostris. NCBI lineage: Eukaryota > Metazoa > Chordata > Mammalia > Artiodactyla > Ziphiidae > Mesoplodon > Mesoplodon densirostris. The sequence continues at coordinate 36,302,228 of NC_082672.1, read as the reverse complement.
CTATTAATAGGCAGAGTATGGATAAGAATGGGCAGACTGGGGCTGACCCCAATCTTAAAGACACACTGCCTCGAAAATTAACACTGTATTTACAGGATTCATGCTATCTGTAAAATATTAAACATCCTGCTAGGTATAAGCTTCACCAGGGCAGGGACCTTTGATTTGTTCCCTGATGAATCTCAAGAGCCTAACCTCTTTTTAAAAGGGAAATTGTTTTCCTAGGGAAATTAAAAATCTTTTGTTTCTGGCTACAGGTTAGAAAGACTCTATACGTTGAACTGTGCTCTAATATCCTATATCCTGCTCTTTTATTATGATCAGTTATTCTATAATAATAATATTAGTGCTATTAATTAATTATTTATGAAACCAAAAGCTAACTAATCAACAAAAATTCATGCTCTCCCTTTGGTAGCTAGTCTGGTAGATTGCTTCCCAGCCAGGGACTATAATTCACATTTACTATTGCATCCAGGTATAACTATATGGTTCATTCTTATCACTGGAATATGAAAAGCAGTGGTCTGTGTCACACTCAGGCCTTGGCTCTAAGAAGCTGACAGGGCATCTCCATATAGTTTTTCCCATCTGCTAGCAGAACCACTTGATTGATAAGACTGGGACACAGATTTATTATTTAATAAGACTTGGAATGTTTCTGGGAAATGAACATCTACTGTTAACAAAATTGTTTTTAGTTATAGCCGCTAGTATTACCTAACAAAATTGGTACTGGAAATGGGGTTGCTGCTTTCAAAAAGCATAAATATGTAGGATTGACGTCAAGATTGGGTGGTGATAAAAGAGATATTAGAGGCTGGGGAAATGGCGATGCATGTTTTGCAGTGGCAGAACTTGTGATAAAGTGTTGCCTGTGATGACTTTGAAGGTAGGCCATATGCCTTCCAAGCCTGTGGCTCTAGGGCCAGAAGTTGGAAAACAGAATAATATAGTTTGTATTTGCTGTTACTTGCTGCATTTTATAAGATAAGATAAGGAAGAGATGAATTCAGGCAAAACTTGACTGGGTTTTGAGAGCATAAATAAAAGGGAATAGATAAAATCCTGAAATCTCAGACCTCACAAGGGTTGAAAAAGCTTAAGGCTCTGGACCCCAATTGGATGAGATAAGATTGAGGAAGTCTCATTAAGACTTCAACTAAACAGTTGGGCTCAGCTCTGTAGTGAAGATAAAAGAACTTTGGCTGCCATTATTGACACATGGAATTCACTAGAAGAAAACAGATCAGAAGCCTACTAACTTTGAAAGGATTGTATTGACAAGGGAATTTTGATCCAGAGACTAATCAGAGAACTTCGATCATTGCCAGGGTAGAGGTCTTCACAATGCCTGCCTGGCAGGATTTCATGATTGCCGTGGACCAGGGATACCATGTGTTTCCATCATTCCCTTTTGCCAGTGGGAGTTTTTTTGGTGATTATCCTGTTCTTGCTGAAACATTGTATATTGGATATCAGGGGTGTGGAAGGAAGACAACTTGCTTTTTGATTCATAGGTTACCAGACCATGAGTTGCCACATATGGATCTGATGGAGATTGCTGTGTATTTCTCAGAACTCCTAGATTTTGAGCTGGATGCTGTGACTGGATGGAACTTGGAATTACATATCCTGGGGCAGGGGTGACTGTGTTCTGGTGGGAAAGAAAAGTGCACAACCATATTTAATAGCCAAAGGTGTTGACTGTGGCAGAGGTGGCTAGTGGTCCACATGGAATTTGTGTTTCCTCTCTATACTGTTGAGTGACCACTAGAAGCAAGCTATTCCAATCCTGTTTGCATCCAGGTGGATCATATGATTAGTTTTAGCTGATGGAATATCTATGGAAGTAATATTTGTCTGGGCTTTTAAAATAGTGGCTGAATCTTTTCCAGCCTATTTCCCTTATTGCTTAATTGGAACAAAGGATTCCAATCCTAGGGAATGAGTGGGCCACAGAATGGAAACAGCCTGGGTTCCTAAGTTACCATAGTGAAAAAACTCCTCCTCCAGTGAGGGACACCTGAATTGGATAATATGCAATAAGCTTCTATTATGTTAACCCACAGAATCTGGGGACTTATTTTTTACTACAGCTAGTATTAGCATAATTAATTATTGATAATATGAGAACTACTTTTTATTAGGTGCCTACTATGTGCCGGATATACTAACAATAGTGTCACATATGCTAATTCTCGAACAACTCTTCAATTTAGGAATTATTCTTTTAATTTTCAACTGAACCTGAAACTCAAGAAAGATTTAGTTACTTGCCCAAGGTCCTAAGTTGGTAGGTGGCAGAAGGGGGCTTCACACCTATGTATGGCAGCTTCCACTCTTGGTTTTAACTATCGTAACAGTATATTGCCATTTTTAGAAAGAAATGATTGACACAAATTACTGTGATTGAGGAATAATTTAAGGAGAGCTTCGTTATTGTATTTTCTGAGAAAATTTGACTGAAAAGTACCTGCTAAATCTTATATATTTACATGATTTGTTAATACAGAATAAGGATTACTTAGGAACGTACACGCTAGGACTTCCCTGGTGGTGCAGTGGTTAAGAATCAGCCTGCCAATGCAGGGGACATGGGTTCGAGCCCCGGTCCCAGAAGATCCCACATGCTGCCGAGCAACTAAGCCCGTGTGCCACAACTACTGAGCCTGTACTCCAGAGCCTACGAGCCGCAAGTACTGAGCCCGTGTGTCACAATTATTGAAGTCCACGAGCTTAGAGGCCATGCTCTGCAACAAGAGAAGCCAGCGCTATGAGAAGCCCGCGCACTGCAACAAAGAGAAACCCCTGCTCGCTACAACTAGAGAAAGCCCACGCACAGCAACAAAGACCCAACACAGCCAAAAATAAATAAATAAATAAATAAATTAATTAAAAAAGGAATGTACATGCTGTTACTATTCTGTCTAGAATATTTAGTGATGTTAAGGTATTCCTCTTTACTCATGAACTCCCCTGCTTAATTTTTGTATGAATCTTATTCCAGGAGTCCTTAAATGGCTTCTCCTGAGATTTAATCTCCCCAGCAGTAAATGGGTCTGATTTTTAGGAATAAATCCTTCCTGAAGAATAGACGTCCATGCGGAAAGATTTTTTTTTCCTGCAGTGCTGTCATAATAGGTGCCTATTTTCATTCTTACTTTTCAAGGCTGGCCAAATTTCCTAAATTTTTTTTTTCTCCTGTAGTTCTCAAAAAGTTGACTCATTCCCATAGGCTTGATCTGGGCAACTGACCATCCTACTTCAGGTTTTAAGGGTGGAGTCCAACCTGAGAGTCTCTGGAGCTCCCTGAAATGGGCTTCAGGCCTGAGTAACAGCCTGCCTGTTCCTCCCAGAACTGCAGATCTACACAAATCATGCCAAGGGTGCTTTGGGGATTTGTACAGATAAATTCTATTCACACTCTTCTCTTCTCAGTCGTCCCTGGCTGTACTCTGTGACTCACACTGAAGATAGACTCACCAGTGTAAACAAATTGGCTCTTAAACCTAGGCTTCTTGGTTCCTTACTCTGATCGTTCCAGTGTTTCCAAAACATATTGACAAGCAAGTAAAATCTCCTGCTGTTTTCTCTCTCTGTGAGTACTCTACTTGATATTTGATAGGCTAGCATTAGTAACTGAAAGTACAGAAATAGCATTCATTTTTTAATTGATTGTACTTGCTCATTTAAAAAATTAGTAAAGGAGCTTGTCTTGGGACTTGTCTCACTTGGAAAATTCAAGTACACTTTTGGATTGAGTATAACATAGTTATGTTGCCTGATATTACAATACTCCTAGTTCTTCTTCAAAGAGCTCTTTTTTGGCTTTCTGTCTAGTGTAAAGCTTTAAGTTTACCATCCGTGTCTGAAGCTCTAGGTGGATTTGGAAAATCTGAATGTCTACCCTAGACAAAGCAATGTCTGGTTGCTTTGGAAATCAATAACAACAAAAAAGAGCATACCTGTCATTGAGGAACTCATTCTAACGGGGACCACAAGCTGAACAATCATATAATAAAGCCTTGAAAGAAAAAGAAAAAGAACAGAACACATAGATGACCTACAGTAAACACTGGTTAAATGACTGAGCTATGATTCTTGCACAGAGGAGGAGATGTCAGTTAAACTGGGAATGTGATGGAGGTGATAAGACAATGACCAGGAAGATCTCTTAGAGCAGGATTTCACCAAGTAAAGAGTGAGGAAAGTAGAAGATCCCAGGCAGAGGGAGCTGTTAAAAACTTGACTGTAGACTTGCAGATGTTAAAATTCAGAAGCTATTTGTGTAGGAGGTAGGCTAGAGCACAGGCTGTATGTATTTGTTGAAGAGTAGCAGGAAATGAGATTAGAAAAGTAGATTAAAGCCATATCATAAGTTGTATGAAAAATAAAGGAGAGTATAGATGACAGCATAATGAAATGGAGAGCACAGAGTTCTGGATAGAACACGTTTTCTTTTTATTCTACTCTTCTGTTAATATGTTAATAACAAATTATAACTTGATGTTATAATAATCACAGTAATAACTGCACCACTATTTATTATATTTATTTACCACTTTTGGGGGGATCTAATAGTCATATGTGGACTTTAATGAAATAGTTATGTTCCTCAACTGTTCATCCTCGGCTCTACAGAAATGAATATAGCCTATCCTTGCAACAAACCAATGGGAACACTTCAGAGAACAGGTGAAATATCATCTCACTGTCTTGTGTTTACTCAGATGAGCTTCCCTCCTGCCTGTTTCTTCTTGATGGTCCTTGATATTCCTACAGCTGACTGTCTGATCTCATATGGAGCTTTAGAACCCCATCATAAACCCTACTTTCTCAAGTTTCTTTGACTCTGACTCTTTGGGACTTATCTGGTCAGAATTTAGAATCGCTTTTGTGTTTTTTGTACTATAGGTATGTGTAGATGATGTTTGCAGCCCTCTCTCCCATCATGATGGGCTTGTATTTGTATGTACAAAAATCATCCAAGGTACCTATATTAGTTTCCTGTGGCTGCCATAACATTACCATCAGTCTGGTGGCTTAAAACAAGAAAAAATTATTCTCTCATAATTCTGGAGCCCAGAAGCCTGGAATCAAGTTTTTGGCAGGGTCATGCTTACTCTGAAGGCTCTAGGGGAGATTCCGTTCCTTGCTCTTCCAGCTTCTGGTGGCTTCAGACATGGTTTGGCTTTTGACTGCATCACTCTAATCTCTGCTGCCATCTTCACACTGCTCCCTCCTCTTTGTTTATCTTCTTCTCTGTGTGGAATTTCCCTCTGACTCTGTCTTATAAGCACACTTGTGATGGTATATAAGGTCTACCTGTATAATCAGGTTAATCTTTTAATTTTATGATTCTTAATTACATATAAAAAGATTATTTTTTCAAATGAAGTAACATTTACATGCTCCAGGGATTACAACTTGATATCTTTGGGTGGTCATTATTCAACCTAAACCAGGAAGTTTGATTATTTTCATTATACAGATGAGTAAACTGAGATTCAGAGGGATAAAAGTAATTTGCCAGTGGTTCAATAACTAATAAATTTCTTTCTTCTATAATATGTTTTTTTCCTTCATAAGTAACATGTATTAAGCTCTTACTATGGACCTGGTGTGTTCTTTCATCTCAGCCCTTACAACATCCTATAATATATTTTTAACCCCATTTTATTTTTAAAAGCTCAGTATGATTAATTAAATTGCAAATGTAATAATTTACCCAGAGTCGTAGTCCTGCAGAGCTGAGATTTGCACAGAGGCCCATCCATTATGCCTCTTAATGTTTCTCAATGTTTTTACTCAACTCTAAAATGAGAACCTGAAGTCACCTATTCCTAAAGTTCTATCTAGCTTAAAAAAATTATATTTATTTTGTGGGTTTAAAACATATTTTCCCCTTATGTACATTCTTCATAAAATATAAGTATTTTCATATAAATTGGATGAAGGCAACTGCTTTCCTTTTTGCTTTTTTTTTTCTAAGTGGACTAGCATATTATGATCCAGATTAATGTTTAAATAAAATCACCAAATCGTAAGATCTCTTCTGTTATAAAATAGATATTATAAAAGCCCAGATATATCTTTTGGAAGTCATCTATTTTTCATTGGATTATGACATTTTTTTCCATTTTGCTACAGATGTTTGGGTGATAGACACATTTTTTCCCCCATGTAGATCTTTTATACTTACATTCTGAGCTCAATAACTATTGAATCTGTATGAGACCACAAACCTTGGGGATACAAATAAAGACAAATAAAGGCATAGTTGTATACTTTAAGAAGTTTATAATCTATCTGAGCAACCAGGTACATCATTAAGTAAATCATTAGATAATCTGGTAAATGCAGTGATAGAGATGTGTACAGCATGCTGCAGGGCCCAGAGGGAGGGTTTAACCCAGCCAGGGGAAAGATCACCACAAATATTTTGTTTGTTTATGGCTGAAAGTGACTTCAAAATACTCTCTTAAATTCCTTTGTTGTGAATGCTTGTAAATACTTTTAAATTAGATCATCTTAATTTATGTGAAATAATACTGAACACCAAGCCAGATATGACTTGACCTATAAATTTTGATCAAATGTGAAAGAATAGCGACGCATAGTAACATTCAATGGTTTTGTGATGTTTACTACTAGGACATTTTTTCTTGTATCTAACCCAAATCTCTCATGTCAATTTTCAAGTCAATTTCCTTTTCTTCAGGCCTTTGTGGATAGAGCTCACCAGGATGAAAAACTCATCATGTCTTCTTCCTTTCTAAGCATGCTCCCTGAGACTCCACTGTGACTCAGTATTTTTTAAAATATTCTTTTTATTTGTGCAAGATAGTTTAGTAAACCATTTCATACTTGTTCCTCCAATAAATCTCGAATTCATTGTAGCTTCAAATTAAGGCCAATACTTTCTGTGATTAAGTAATATAGTTTAGCATATAAATCAAATATTTGAAATGTATCATGAGAAATATTTGATTGGTAAAATATACATGGTTTTATGGATGCTTTATTTAATTGATTTAGAATGAGCCATTGATTTTTAGGTAACAGAGGAAGGATTTATATTAGAAGGGCATCCTACTAGAATTATGACACTGTTATTCAAAACCTAACTTTGATTTTTTTCGCAGACTAAATTGTCTCATATGACAGGTGCAAAAGATGTACTCAGATAAAACACAAAGTGACATGGAATAAGGTAATACTTGATAAGCCTTGTATGTACTGTTTAAAGCCTCAGTTTCTGAAATAAAGGAAACTATTATATAAAATTATTATTCTGCTCTTCTAAAATTCTTTGGAAATTGTTGCCCCTCCAGAATTCCATTGAATTTTCCCTGAAACTTACATTTAAAGTTAATGAAGGACCCTAGAGTTAGATATAGATTTTAATACCAGCAGTGAAGTTGAGACTGTGTATGCTTTTTCTTGCTATATTGTTTTCACTCTCAAAATCACTTGTGAAGCCCTCATGTTGTTTTATACATGTGGGGACTCTGGGAATTAAATTATTTCATTAGACCTAGGAATTTAGAAACTCAGATCAACATGTTAAAAATTAGTTACACATTGACACAATTACCATAGACACTGTACGTGGTTATTCTTTTCTTTGTTGGGAGAAACAATTGAGGATCTCTCTGTTTTATGTGCTATCTAAAATTAAAAGATCCTTGATTTTTCTTTTAAAACTAAGAAAAAGATTCAGCTTAAATATATGTCATTTTAAATAGTATATTAAGGGGAATAACACTATCATTTATTAAATTCCTATTATATAAATTCTTGACATATATAACTATGTATTTTATTCATACAATATCAGTTAATACTTAAAACAACAATGCCTTAGAGAAAATGGTACTTTTATAAATCCTTTGCTTTTTTCTTCTGGGTAGAAAGATCCTTTCAGCTTTCCCAGGACTTGCCTACTATGTCAAAGTTCTCCATTCTTGTGTGGTGTTTGTGAGAAGAAAATTATTACTATGGAAGTTTCAGCAACTGAACATGGCTCACACTGTGTACTTTTCCTGAGAGTCTGTGTTTACTTTTTACCATTTGAGAATTATTATTTTTATTTTGATTTGAAGTAGCCATCACAATGGAACCTTTAGCAGGGTGGTCACACAGGGTTTCCCCTGCTTTTCTCAGCTCTTATTAGTAAGTGTCATATTTCACAGGATCAACACAACATATGTATTCTGAGAATGTTATATTGCTGATTAGAACACTCCTGGTTCTCCTAGGAAATGTACTGTCTTTGTCTTTGGAAATTTTCCTGATGTCCTGTTAAATATGGTTTTAAAAAATGAGGCTGATCTGGGCTGAGTTTGGTTTAAGAACATGGATACAATGACATAATATGTATGTGGGGGGAATTCCTTTCTTTGTCATTGTTATATATTATACCACTGGAGTTATCCTTTTTTTTTAGCAAACTTGTATTTTGTTAGATGCATGTTGAGAGAACAGCAGGAGAAAAATGTTTCCAAAATGAATGGGTTTTGGCAAGCACATGACATGAATATTGTTACTTGAGAAGGAAAAACTGACTGATATTATTCTGCTTTTATGAGAGTCTCATTCTTCCTAGTCATCCTTCGTACGTGTTGAAGTAGCCTTGTCTGAGACATTGAGTGGAAACTTTGGGTCATAAAAAAACAAAAATTCCTTCCTCCACTTGTTAGATATGTTTATGAAGCAAAATTATTTGGTGGGCTGCTAGTTTTCATTACGTATAGCCAAACTTAATTAAATGGAGACATGAATTTAAATAACACTTGGGTGATTGCCCAGGTGTGAGGAATCCTTTGGGATTAAGGGTAGATGATACTGAATTCACAATAAACTTTGTTAACTAAAAGGAGCCTTTAATTCTTCAGGATGCATTCCTAAATCGGGTTAGTAACTAGTTTGTCCTGTTAATAAACAAATGTCAATAGCTTCAGAGGTTAGCCTTGGAAAACAACTCCCCAAATTTAGCATTCTTTAACACTGATCGAATCTTTTAAAGATTTGTCTGAAGCAGTAATTTCTGCTTCTTCCTCATTCCACGAAGTATTAAAGTTCCTTACGATGGAGGCATAATTATAGTTTTCTTGTCAGTTCTGTCCTTGCCAAAGAATCAGTGAGATTTAAAAGACAGTGGGGACAGAATCCATCTATGAGGCATGACCTTACTGAGTTTCTCCACATATGTGATTCTCTTTAATTTATGTCATTATATGCCCTCCGTATCTTGTTTCTTATGGGCAGAAAAAAAAAATCTGTGCTCTTTTTAAGGCAGCTAATTTGTTTTCCTCTCATTTCGTTTAGCTATTTTTTTTCTTGGAACAAAAAATAATAGCATACTAAAGAATTGTGTTTTGTTGAACCCAATATTTCTTGGTTTCTGCAATATCTATAGGAGGACCAGTCTGCTGGGTCCATAGCTCCTTTTTGGTAAAACATCTGTACTAAAAAAGTTTTTTTAGTGGTGGTAGTCAGGTGGTCTATGTATGTGTCTAGGTTTAGGGCCAATTCAGATTTCAGTGTGAAGAGAAGAAATGCTGCTCTCTGGAATCAGTAAGCAGCTTTTAGTAGATGTTACAGTAGCTGCCACAGGGCAGCAGTACAGACTCAGCTGACAACGTAGCAGTGAAATAGATGCAGTTGAGGCCAATGTCAAAAAAAGACAGAACATAGTAGGCTTTGAACAGACAGTGGTAGGGGTATTTGAAGATACTATAGCAATGGTGGTAGCTAAAAATCTTCAGATAATGACTTATAGGAAAGCAATGCTTCTTGTGAAGCCTCCTATGCTTCTAATATTTATTTTAAATAAATCTATCAATGACTTGGGTCACTGTTGAAGTGTATTTGCTGGAAGCCAGTCATAGAAATAATCTTAAGAAACTCAGAGTAATAATTCCCACTTGTCCTCAAGGAAATTCCTAGTTTATTGTGCAGAGGTAAATCTTCCTTTTTGGGGAGACCTGAGGAATGCCTGGTCCATACAAAACATTCCTTCTGTCTTTAATAGGCCAACTTTCTTTAAAACTAGATGAGACTACATGGGCTAAGTTGAACAAGTGAAGCCTTGAGCTGCTGTAACAGGATTAGGCAGGAGGGTCTGATATACAGCTCTCTTCTCTGGGAACTAACCCTGGCGATTCAGGCCAAGCACTGTGCTTTTGAGTGGGTGTCTGAGGACTGCTCTTTCTGGCTCCCTTCTGCTTCCATTTGTATCTCCAGGGTTTTGTTTTGTTTTGTTTCCAACATTTGCACATCAGATCATCCCTTAGCTTAGCTCACCACTTCTGGTTATTTCTGGCTATTCACTGCTGATATTTCTTACCAAATCATTGTTTAGTCAATGAAGGTAGACTGAAACATCTTTCATTTTATAGAAATTTTAAAAAGGTTGCTGACTTTCTTATTGTACCAATGATTATAATTAAAGATTTCAAATTGTTTCTAAAGAAAAATACAGCAAATGAATTTTGAATCTAGATATCTTTTGAATATTTTATTTTGATCATAGTACAGTTAATATAGCTATGTGGATATCATCATTATTTGAATATCAAAGTAATTTGAGGATATTATTAATGTGATCATTAAAGACTCATGGAGTCTCAGAAATAGACGCTAGTCATGAGGTTTTGAGATAGACCACTGCATTTCTGAAAAAGCTCTATCTTTAAAAGGTCCTTATTTCCTGTGAATCCAAACCTCTCTTTAAAACTTGGTACATTTATTCTAATTCAGTCTTCTGGAATACACAGAATTTATTAATCACATGATTATTTTTCAGATCTCTGAAATTTTCCTGTTCCCCAGCATCATATTTTTTTAAGCTAAACTAACTTATTTATTTCAACCATTCATCTTATGACATGTTTTTCAGAAACTTCATCTGTAGTTACTCCTAGAATCATTCTAATATGTTATTTTCTTGAGATGTGTGTTATTCTTTGTGTGTCACAGAAATGAATGCCATACTTTAGTCAGTGTAATATCATGTCACTTGTTCTGGATATTCCACTTCTATTAATGCATCCTAACATTGCATTCATTTTGTTTGTTTGCTTTGGTTTTGGTTTTCAGGAGTGATATTAATATCGACTCATGTTGAACCGAATTTTGTCTTTTACACAAAACATTTTTTGTTCAGTTGGATTTTCTTCATCTGGAAGAGATGTTATTCTATTTTTTAAATATAAGTTCAGAACTGGGTTTTTAATAATTTATTTACTCATTCATTTATTTATTCATTCAACAGCACGGGACATAAAAATTTAAACCAGAAAGACAGTGCATTCTTTACTTCATGAAGTATTTATATTAGGTAAGTTTCATTTTGTTAGATTCATTTCATTATTCTAGCCCAGTAGTACTCAGTTCAGGGTGGCTTCTTTCCCAGGGGACATTTGGCAATGTCTGTAGACATTTCTGGTTGTCAAAACTGGGATACAGGGGAGAAGTTGCTATTAGGATCTAGTCTGTAGAGGATAGGAATTCTACTAAACATCTGCAAATTGCCACCAATGATTCTGAATGCTTCCTGATATTCACACCCTTGTGTTGCCTCTTCCCACATGATATATGGCTGTCTTATGTAACTAAAAGGATACTGAAGAAATGAGGGATTTGTGATTTTTGAGGCTGGTCATGAAAGACACTGTGGCTTATGTTTTGCTCCTTTTGGATCATTTGCTTTGAGAAAAGTCAAATACCATGTCATGAGGACACTTAAGAAACCCTATGAAGAGGTTTATGTCCTGAGGTCTCTTGCCAACAACCAGCACTAACTTGCCAGGCATGTGAGTGACCGCTTGGAAGTGGATTTCTTTCCTCAATCAAACCTTCAGATGACTGTAGTCCCTGCAGACTCCTGAATGCAAGCTCATGAGAATAAGAGACTCTGAGCCAGAGGAACACCCAGGTAATCTGCTCCTGGATATCTGATGCACAGAAACTGAGCCAATAAGTGTTTCTTATTTTTAAGCTGCTAAGTTTTAGGGTAATTTGTTATGCAGCAATAAATAACTAATACAACTGGCCTAACTATTCAGGTTAGAATCTGGCACAGAAGTATTCACTTTCTATTAAAATGGTTTAGTCTTATTAAATTAAATTTGGTCACTGCCTCCACGTTTTCATTTTACATAGAAAATGTTTCAGGTCAACCAACAGTCTACTAACTGCTTCAATGTGTTTCTCAATAACAATAATCATGCCATTTACTAAGGTGTTATTATTGCTTAAAATTTCATTATGTTTTATGTGATGATGGATTTAAAGCAAAAATCCTACTCTTATGTTTAGAAAAATGTGGTCACAGTTTCCATGTTATTCTAACCATTATATCATGGTTATTTCAATACAAGTCTTATAAACAGACACTGAATGCCTTCTTCACTCTTTTGAGTCCTTCTTGACTTATAAATTATTTGACCTTTCTTTTTCTTGGGATAGACCCAGACCACAGTATGTACTATATATTAGAAATATGGGATGCTTTTCTTTGTACTATAGCCAGTGGAATATATGTAATGCTTCTGAAATGGCTCATTACTTTAGAATTTTTCTAAGAACAAAATAAAACACATACCAAAAAAAAAACAACCCCCAAAACCCCATGTATATCACCACAGCATAGATTTTTAGTCTTAGAAATAATCATCCCTTGACTCTATCTTGTTATTTCTAAGAAGGTGTATGTTAACTCCAGAAAATGCCAAGAAACTAACTGAAACTATCAACGATAAATAACATGGGTAGCATTCTGACATTTCTTTCAAGGAGCTAGTCTTAATAATAATAATTAAGACATTAGTTTGAGTGAAAGGAAATATTTGGTATGTACTAAAATAAAAATTTCAATTTCTCTGCAGTCTTTGATTGCCATTTTGGCTGAGAATGGTGTGGGAGGGATGGATTGAGCTAAGCCAGGTATTTCATCCAGCCATCATGATTACTGGTACCAAAGCATTCACAATGTGCAGTATGGGAAAAGCTGAAGAGCTGAAAAGCTGCAAATGTTTACATCTCCCACCCCAGAAAATGTGTCCCAGCATTGATTCCTGGAGCATTTTACTTACAATGCTGCAGTGGCTTTGTCCCAGTCTGCATGATTGGAAGTAGATCCATAATGCAGCATCAGCACTCATTCTTTAGTTACTACTAGTAATACAACACCAAGAAAATAGAAAGAACAATAAATGGCAGGACAGCTGTCTAATGAGGTGAAGGTTAAAGAGTGTTAAACTGTGCTAGACATTTCTATTTGCTGGCATTAAATTATGCTGTCTGTTCTAAGAGCTCTCCCCATGAAATGCTGATGTGCTGTGTTGTTCTTGGGCAATTTATGAAATCTAAGAATGGCCTGCATGCCTATCTTTCTGGGAAGTGAGCTGCTTGTGCCCTGTCAATAGCCGCTGCATAGTAAATCACAATTAACAGCAGTCCAAACAATCTACCTTCCCCACTTGCCCCTTTCACAGACCCCACAGTCTTTTTCTTTCCACTCAGCCATGACTTGTAGTATTGGTGGTTCACATATCCCTAAGACAACATAGAGTCTTGTACAGGTGTAGAAACAGATTTCTCCTACCACATTCTTACTTCTTCACCATGGACCTGAGTAAAACGGAGAATAGCTTGGCATGTCTTTATTTTCTACTGTATCATGAGCAGGAGATGAGAGAAACACTCATCATTCCAATGAGCAGCTTAGTGACAAGTGAGTGGAGGTTATTCTGTCACTCAATGTATATGTGTTGAACCTCCATACTATGTCAGGTACTGTGGATACAGTGGTTAAAAAGATACGTATGGCCACTTCTTTTTTAAAAGTTTCAAGATGGTGGAAGAAACATATTACAAGTCTAATAGGTATCAATACTATGAATGGAAAAATTTAGGATGCTATGGGAGTAGTTGTCAAGGGGCAAAACATAGGCCAGGGGATTCCAGCTTACTGATATTATGAAATCAAGTGCTACCTCTTTTTTTGTTATTGTTTGTGTTCTTTTGGTTTTACATGTACATGGGAATCACAGTGACATAGTAATATGATGAACAGGAATATGCTAATTGACGTGGTTTACATGAGACTTTTTAATGACAAAGAATACTGTCATCTGTTTGGAAATGTTTACCTGAAGCAAGAGGCAGTGCAGCGTGCTTCCAGTATCAGTTTTAGTAGTGATTCTCAATCTTGGCTGCACATTAGAATTACCTGGGGAGCTTTTAAAAATCCTAATGCCTAGGCCACCCCGAAAACCAATTAAATAAGAACCTCTGGGGGTAGACCCAGACACCGCTGCTCTTTAAAACTCCCCAGGTGATTCCAAATCACAGCCAATTTAAGAACTACTGAGTTATAGTCTTCCTAGGCTTTCCAAAATTCCCCACAAGGACCCACAGCTGCCAATTTTACCACTTCGGGAGAAAAAAATAACCAGGTGCAAGAAGCTCTTCTTTGCTACCCTAGAGTTTTAACTTCATGTAAAAAAAATTAAGTATAACTATACAGTAAATGCACAGATCTTAAGTGCAGAGTTCTGCGAATTTTGACAAAGTATATACTCATGTAACCCACACACCAATTGAATATAGAGCATTGCCATCAACTAGAATGTTCCTAGTGTCCCTTTTCGTTCTTTGCCCTTCCCAACTACAGACAAGAAGTGTTTTAATTTCCATTCCATAGATTAGTTTTGGCCATGAACTTCATAAAAATGGAATCACACAGTATGTACCCTTTTGTTCTGGCTTGTTTCCCTCAACGTAATGTTTCTGAGATTCATCTGTGCATCAGTAGTTTTCTCCTCTTTATTGCTAAGTTGTATTCCATTGTATGGGTATACAGTATAACCCACACTTGTGTATCCATTCTCCTGTTGGCTTGGCTTTTCTCCAATTTTTGTTAATATGAATAAACCTCCAATAACATTTTAGTACAGGTGTCCATGGACATGTTTTTTAATTTTATTTTCACTCTTCATAGCTAAGAGTGAAACTGTTGGGTCATGGAGTAGTTGTATACTTAACTTGAAGAAAGTACCAATTTTCCACAGTGGTTGTACCATTTTGTACTCCTGCCAACAGTGAATGAGAGATCCAACTGCTCTGTATCTTCTCCAGAATTTGGTGTTGCAAATTTTTTTAAATTATTGTTTTAATTTTAGCCATTCTCTTGAGCATGTAGTGGTAACTAGCTATGGCTTTATTTGTAGTTCCCTGATGACTAACAATGTTGGACATCTTTATGTGTGTTTATTGGCTGTTTGTTTATACTGTGTGTGTGTGTGTGTGTGTGTGTGTGTGTGTGTGTGTGTGTGTGAAGTGTAGTGTCTGTCCAAAACTTTTTCCAATCTTGGTATTTGATGGCTTGTCTTTTTATTATTTTTTATGAGTTCTTTATATAATCATGATATGAGTCATTTTTCAGAACACATGTCACAAATATTTTCTTCCAGCCTCATACTTGCTTTTTCACTTTCTTCATGGTGTCTTTTATTGAACAGCAGTTTTTATTTTGATGAAGTCTAGTTTATAATTTTTTTCATTTCTGGTTATTGATGTTTTTGTGTGTCTAGGAAATCTTTGCTTATCTCCAGGATATAAAACTATTTTCCCATGTTTTCATTTAGAAGCTTGGTATTTTTAGCTTTTACAGTTAGGTCTGTAATCCATCCCAAATTTGGGCTATGGTATTAAGTATGAATCAAGTTTCAATTTTTTCTTTGTCTAGTTTCCAGTGGTCCAGTGCCACTCATTTAAAAAATTCTTTTTTTCTATTGAATTACATAGGAAGTTTTGTAAAAAAAATTATTTGACTACATATGTATGCTTCTATTTCATCTCTATTTTGTTCTACTGCTGTATTTACCTATCTATCCTTATGACACATTGTATTGATTGCTATAACTTTATAACATCTTGAAATCAGGTAGCACAAGTTTTTCAACTTTGTTCTTCATTTTCAAGATTGTTTTGACTACTTGAGATCATTAGATTTTCATATAAATTTTAGAATAATCTTGTCAGTATCTACAAATAAGCCTGTTGAGATTTTGATCGGAGTTGCACTGTGAATAATTTAGGAAGAATTGACATCTTTATAATATTGAATTTTCCAACAATATTGAATCTTCTAAACAATTCTTTTGTATCTTTTGCTAAAATAAAGTAAACTTTATTTATTTATTTTTAATGTTATTCTAGATGGAAATAGTTTTTTAATTATGTTTTATTTGTTTGTTGCTTGTATATAGAAATACTCAGATTTTTGTATTTTACTATATATTCTGAGACCTTGATGAATTCACTTACTGCATTTAGTAGGAATTTTGTTTGTCCTGAAGATTCCTTTGGATTTTGTATACATACAATTATATCATCTATAAATATAATTTTACTTATTTTTTCCGATATTTATGTCTTTTGTTTCTTTTTCTTGCCTTATTTCTTTGAGTAGACCCTCACATGCAACACTGAATAGAAATGATGTGAGTGCTTTTCTTTCATTGTTCCCAATTTAGAGTAAATATTTTACCATTTAACCACTAAGTATCATGGTAGCTGCAGGGTTTGCAGATTCAGTTCCTTTTATTCCTAGTTTGCTGAGAGTATTTTAAAACTCATGAATATATGTGAGATATATACTTGTTTGTATCTATTGAGATAGTCATATGATTTTTCCTCTTTAATCTTATAAAGGTTTGTTTTATTAGTTTTATTTATTCGCAAGTTTAAGCTCCCTACTTTTTTTGTGTGTGTGTGTGGTATGCGGGCCTCTCACTATTGTGGCCTCTCCCATTGCGGAGCACAGGCTCCGGACGTGCAGGCTCAGCAGCCATGGCTCACGGGCCCAGCCACTCCGCAGCATGTGGGATCTTTCTGGACTGGGGCACGAACCCGTGTCCCCTGCATTGGCAGGCGGACTCTCAACCACTGCACCACCAGGGAAGCCCTAAGCTCCCTACTTTATAGCTCTGGGTTTTGCTTGTTTTCTCACAAAAAGAATTAAGTAGTTAAAAATAAAAACAAAACCTGTGTGACTGCATGAGTTGAACTTCAACTTCCCAGATAGTAAGCTTCCCAGCAGGACCAGTCTAAGGTCCTTCCCATACATATTAGACTTCCCATACAGTCTAATAAGAATGTATGAAACTTTTATTGTTTCTAGACTTTTTGATAATGGCCACTCTGACCAGTGTGAAGTGATACCTCATTGTAGTTTTGATTTGCATTTCTCTAATAATTGGTGATGTTGAGCATCTTTTCATGTGCCTCTTGGCCATTTGTATGTCTTCTTTGGTGAAATGTCTATTTAGGTCTTCTGCCCATTTTTAAATTGGATTGTTTCTTTTTTTGATATTGAGCTCAAATGATGGAAAGGGTGTGGTGAAAAGGGAACCCTCCTGCACTGTTGGTAGGAATGTAAATTGATACAGTTACTATGGAGAACAGTATGGAGGTTCCTTAAAAAACTAAAAATAGAACTACCATATGACCCAGCAACTACACTACTGGGCATATACCCTGAGAAAACCATAATTCAAAAAGAGTCATGTACCACAATGTTCATTGCAGCACTATTTACAATAGCCAGGACATGGAAGCAACCTAAGTGTCCATCAAAAGGTGAATGGATAAAGAAGATGCGGCACATATATACAATGGAATATCACTCAGCCATAAAAAGAAATGAAATTGAGTTATTTGTAGTGAGGTGGATGGACCTAGAGTCTGTCATACAGAGTGAAGTGAGTCAGAAAGAGAAAAACAAATACCGCATGCTAACGCATATATATAGAATATTAAAAAAAAATGGTACTGATGAACCTAGCGGCAGGGCAGGAATAAAGATGTAGACATAGAGCATGGACTTGAGCACACGAGGGGGAGAGGGAAGCTGGGGTGAAGTGAGAGTAGCATAGACCTATATGCACTACCAAATGTAAAATAGTTAGCTAATGGGAAGCAGCAGCATAGCACAAGGAGATCAGCTCAGGGCTTTGCAATGACTTAGAGGCATGGGATAGGGAGGGTGAGAGGGAGGCTCAAGAGTCAGGGGGTGTGGGGACATATGTATGCATATGGCTGATTCACTTTGTTGTACAACAGAAACTAACAGTATTGTGAAGCAATTATACTCCAATAAAGATCTATTTTTAAAAAAATAAAAGAATGTATGAGACTTATGAATGGGCTATCCATTTTATGAAGAATCTATTTGGACAAACTATGATTTGTGCTAGAAAATATACCATATCTGAGAAGAAAGTTATATTCAAGGCAAAGATTCATAAATAAAATATCAAAGATATTTAAATGAACCCTTTGTCTCCTTTCTATTTCCAGCTCTCCTTGATCCACAGTCTGTGTATCATGGTCTTTGGGAATCTAGAACTGTTACTGAAATGTTCAGTAGTTAATTTTTAGGACATTTGCATTTAAGACATATAGATTTCATCAGATTATCAAAGATATCTATGACCCCAAACAGGCATAGAGCACTTTCCTAGAAGATTCAAATCTAGTCTGGGAGACACTGATTTTTTTTTTTTTAATAAATTTATTTATTTTTGGCTGTGTTGGGTCTTTGTTGCTGTGCACAGGCTTTCTCGCAGCGAGTGGGGACTACTCTTTGTTGCAGTGCATGGGCTTATTGTGGTGGCTTCTCTTGTTGCACAGCACAGGCTCTAGGCGCGCGGGCTTCAGTAGTTGTAGCACGTGGGCTCAGTAGTTGTGGCTGTTGGGCTCTAGAGCACAGGCTCAGTAGTTGTGGCACACGGGCTTACTTGCTCTGCGGCATGTGGGATCTTCTCCGACCGGGGCTCAAACCCGTGTCCCCTGCTTTGGCAGGTGGATTCTTAATCACTCTGCCACCAAGGAGGCCTGTGGAGACAGTGATCTTAATTAATGCAAATCAAGTATCTGCATGTGTCCTAGCTTATCACTCCACTCTTGGAATTATTTTAGGTAATAGTAACATAATAGGGGGAAAAATAGGCTTGATTTAGACTTAAAATTGTTTTAGTTCTCTGTTATGCATTCTTACTATAGACAGAGAGGAACATCTATCACTGAATATATAAAGTCCCCAAGAGGGTCCCCTTGACCAGAGGGTAGCAGAAGTAGAAACCTTCATACTGATTCTTGTGGAGGAGTTATGAAATTAAGCTCAGTGCTCATCTGCTGCCTTCTTGATCTGATGTTCTGCCCTTCATCATTTAGCTTTATCAGAGCCTCAACATTATTGGTTCCTATTTGCAGCGTTTGATATGAAATTTTAAAAGCCATTTCCTGGGAACATTTAAAAATTTCTAAGTAAATCACTGATAAAATATTTTGAAAGTATACAATATTTATTTTCTTACTTTGACTAGTATGATAATTTTATTTATTATATTTTAGATACAAGTTTATTTAAATCTTAGAAATACTGTAAAGATATCATCCAAAGAACTTTACCAAATTCTTAGGAAGATTGATTTACCAATTTGAACCTCCCTGCCCCCCTGCCTTATTTTTGTTTTTATCTAGTTTTAGAATCTAAAGCTTACTACATCTCCAAAGGTCTCTTATAATATCTTTTGTTTTATATCAAGAGAGAGAAAGACATTAGGTGATTCTTCTGTTTTTTAATCTGATCCTGAATCTGAAGGATAGAGAATAGAATATGAAAGAGTTTAAAAATAAGACCATTAAGGAAAAATAAAAGAGGTAATGAATGGCTTTTAGGGAAATAATACAGATGAAATGTCAATAAATAGCATTTTCAAATACGTGAAAGCAGTTAAAATGACAACTCGAAAAACAGGACCTAATAAACTATTTTATATTACAACTTCTTCTAAGTAATAATTTTAAACATTAGCAATTGGCATTACAGTACCTTTTTCTTCATCAGAAATCAAAGGTTCCTGGGGAGGGGGAAGGGTAAGCTGTGACAAAGCGAAAGAGAGGCATGGACATATATACAGTACCAAACGTAAGGTAGATAGATAGTGGGAAGCAGCCGCACAGCACAGGGAGATCAGCTCGGTGCTTTGTGACCGCCTGGAGGGGTGGGATAGGGAGGGTGGGAGGGAGGGAGACGCAAGAGGGAAGGGATGGGGGAACAGATGTATATGTATGACTGATTCACTTTGTTATAAAGCAGAAACTAGAAAAAAAAAGAAATCAAATGTTCCTATTAAAATAACAACAACCAGAGACAAGTAGATAACAAGGTGAGACCACTGACTGCTTAGGATATTAGGCATTTCTTTTATCTTTTTCTGCTATTTACTAATTATCGTTTTATTTACTATTGGTTTATGACAGTGATTCTCCTTTGAAAAAACAAAAGCAGATAGATATCAATGTTCATAATGTGAGAATAGATCATAGTAACTGACCTCCTTTTAACCTTTGGCTCCTACCTTTAATGTGTAAATAAAACTGGAGAGAAACAGGATCTTTGGTATTTTGGTAACAGAGGATAGGTTCGGACAATAGGAGATTCCTTTTTCCAACTGATTTGCCTAATGTTTCACTAATGGGTGGGTGAAATGCCATTAGTGTGAGAGGAAACAATAACAAGCTTTCCTAGCTGTTGTAAATCTATAGTAAAAATCTAGGATAAATAAGGTAATGGATGAAAAACTGATGTGGGGACATGTAAACACAAATGTAAGGTATTATTATTATTTCAAGCCTTAAAATTATGGATTATAATTGTAGAGACAACCTGTAGTAAAAGATGTATACTTTCAAAGTAAATACTTTAGTTTCTATGTGGACTATTTGGTCACATTTTAAAGAAGACATTGTTAACCTGGCCACAAAAATAAGAAAAATAAGGCTTCCCCCAAATTTAACAGAACCAGGAGTAAATGAATTATATGCTGGTATCAATGCAGGTATTCATAATCAGTTGGCATTAATTTGTATTCAAGAATTAGAAGCCATCATCAAATGTAGAGCAAAAACTTACATATTGCTAAAGACATTCAGGACAGTCTTTCTTTACTTGCATAACTTGCTGAAATTATAAAAGAAATTCAATTCTATGAACTTTAATCAAGTCACATGTAGAGTCCATACAATATCCATCTCCACCAACTACTTTTGCTGTCTGTTTCTGCCAAATAATAAATTCTACATCATCTACTGAAGTGTGAGAGAATTTATGTTCTCATGACCACCAAGACAGAGTCTTGATAGTGTCAGAGGTCAAATACTTATGTCAGAAAGACTTTATTCAGTAGCAATAAAAAACTGAGTAGGCATCAATAAAGCCCTATGGGGCCACATAAGAAATGTGGGTTTTTGAGTTGACATATATGTAGATTAAGCATTTATGTTTCACATAGGCATTGAGATATTATAGTCAGCAGTTTTCTTTCCCAGCATGTTTCTCATGCCTTCTTCTCCAAGAAGAAACTTCCATTTGATAACTTACATATAATCCAGAAAGTATCAAAACACAGGGTTTTTTTTTTCTTTCTTTAAGGAGAAAAAAATTCTGAGCAAGCAAGTTAGAAATGTATATACATCATCAAGTTGAGTGGGCTGGGAAATATCATTACATGGTTATCCAGGGACACTGTACTCATTAAAAGACTATAGTAAGTCAGCTGGAGTGGTATGTCTCAATTATATATGATTTTTATGTTAGGTGTAATATTTTTACTTAATTAAAACCAACAAATATTAATTGACAGCTACTATATTGATAGTTTAAATCAGAAAAATCTTCACATGAAATCATCTGGGAGCTTGTTAGAAATGAAAAAAACATAAATGAGACATTATCCCAGATCTACTGAATCAGAATCCACATATTAACTGGATCCCTAGTTGATCTGTATGCACTAAAGTTTGAAAATCAAGGCTTTCAACTTTATTTTCATTGGAGGAGATAGTCAAATTTCCTACTCAACTCTCAAACCTTTCTTATCAAGTTAGTTTGTGGCAAAATTTGTAGAGCTGATACAACTTATTTACTTTTTTTTCAGCTTGCCCTATTTCAAAAGGGAAATGAGACCTTAGGGAGTAATGAACTTATATTTTGTAGAAAAACAAGGGTTCACCAGCAGAGCAGAAGAAGGTAGAGACCCAAAGGTCAGAGAAAATTTGTGCTTACTTCCTAGACCAGTTCTTAGCCACAAGATTCATCATTTGGATTAAGAGCATATTTCTGTACACTCTGGTAGCTCAGGCAATCCACAGTTTAAGAACTGATTGTGGGCTAAACTATCATTTGTAAATTGGTGATTTGAAACTTTGAATGTATTTTCCCATAGAAACAGTGTTACACTCAGTGGGTAGGTTTCCAGGCAGTCTGCAGAAAACTGTTTAATTTGTACCAAGAAGTAAAATACTGGGAGGCACTGGGGAAAAGCAAACATATTAGAATGATACATACCCAGGTTCAAATTTAACTCAACTCTCCAACTCTTCAATTTGAGCAAGTTATTTAACGTATTTATCATCTGTAAAAATAAATGTAATAATAATTTCCTCACAGCATATTTGTAAGAGCTGAAATGTGTATTAAGTTACTTGCTGCTGAATTAAATAACCTGCATGACTTGCCACATAATAAAAGTTGAAAAGACATTTTGCTGTACAATTCTGGTGAATACAGATTAAGACACTTGTTCCATGGAAAAAGAGGGTGAGGATCTCAGGGAAGACAAAATGATGCCTTGAAAACTGAGGGAGTTTGTATGTGAAGTTAGATAGAAATTGGGGAGGATGTGCTATGTGGCATGTGTGTGAAATATGATGGGGGTACAGAGGAATGACGAGGGAGTTCAATGGATTTGGGGTAGAGACTAAGAAAAGAAAAATACTGCTTGCATTTGCCTTTCTTTTCCTTTCTCCCTTGTCTCCATCGACTTTGCTATTGCCAGCCTACACCAAGCATACCAAAATATCAATAAGGAGCAAGAGGGCTTTCTAGGTGGCGCAGTGGTTGAGAGTCCGCCTGCCGATGCAGGGGACACGGGTTCGTGCCCCGGTTCGGGAAGATCCCACATGCCGCGGAGCAGCTGGGCCCGTGAGCCATGGCCGCTGAGCCTACACGTCCGGAGCCTGTGGTCCGCAACGGGAGAGGCCACAACAGTGAGAGGCCTGCATACCGCAAAAATAAATAAATAAATAAGGAGCAAGAGCTAGAGTTGGCTGGGAAGCATCATAGTCTCCATTATGGTCCCCAGGAGCCAGGAAGAAAGTGGGGAGAGGGAAAGTAACTGTAAGGGTAGAGCAGGGAGGGGAGGCCAATGTTTGTGGCCTCTCCACTACCAGCAATGAATATCCTTATGTTGAACACTATAGTACTTTAGATGACAAAGCCTTAAGATTGACAGAGGTAGTATATGTGCTACTTTCTTAATATCAGATATCACTTTGTAGTGAAGAGTCAATCTAACATTCTACTTCAGTATGAACTATAGGTGAACGTGGACCAGGCATTATATTGGGTTTCATCTTGATTTTTGATAGTCAACATTTTATTTTCTGTTAGCATTTTGGGGGCTATTTTTTGTTGATGTTGTCATTTTAGCAAACCCAAATTGAGTCTTCACTCACAAAACTAATTGGAAAATTGAGGCAATTATCTTAATATTGACAGTCTTGCAGTCAGGATTTTGGCCAAAATACAATGTATTTCTCTGATTGTTACTTGATATTTTCCTTTATTTTCTCTTAGATGTTGTCAGCTCATATTTTTTACCTCAGGTGTTCTTCAGTAAATGATGGTATTTTTGTTGTCTTCTCATAGAAACACTGAAAGTGTGATACATTATTTTGTGACACCAAAACATATTCATGATAATAATTAGAGATTGCGGGCTTCCCTGGTGGCGCAGTGGTTGAGAGTCCGCCTGCCAATGCAGGGGACGTGGGTTCGTGCCCCAGTCCGGGAAGATCCCACGTGCCGCGTAGTGGCTGGGCCTGTGAACCATGGCTGCTGAGCCTGCGTGTCCGGAGCCTGTGCTCCGCAGGGGGAGAGGCCACAGCAGTGAGAGGCCTGCATACAGCAAAAATAAATAAATAAATAAATAAAATAAAATAAAATAATAATAATAATAATAATTAGAGATTGCATTCAGATAGTGTACTAACATTGATGAAGCACTTCAACATACATTTCTATTATTTGGTGTGTATTATTACTCTGTGAGGTAGGCTGGACAGGTATCATTTTCTTCTTTTTGTTGACAAGGAGAACTCAGAAAGATTTAGTGACTCACCTAAGGTCACACTGCTGCTCAGTGGTGGGTTGAAAACCCAGATTTTCTGTTTCCGGGTCCAGTACTCTTTCCACGTTCCTTTTCAGTGTTTCCAGCCTGTTTTCTGTGGACCCCTGCAGTGTGATCCACAGATATCTCACTACCTGCAGTCATCATGTTGTATGTTACATTCCTAGTACTTATTTACCATATAACTGGAAGTTTGTATTTTTTTACCATCTTCCTCCAATCTCCCCTCCCCACCACCCTCTGCCTCTGGTAACCACAAGTCTGATCACTTTTTCTATGAGTTTGTTTGTTTTGTTCTTTTTTAGATTTCCTGTATAAATGAGATCATACAATATTTGTCTTTCTCTGTCTGAGTTATTTCATTTGGCATAATGCCTTCGAAGTCTCTCCATGTTGTTGCAAATGGTAGGATTTCCTCGTTGTTGTGGTTTGCTTGGTTTTTTTTAGTGCATGACTAATAATCATTGTGTATATGTGTCACAACTTCTGTATCCATTGATGGACACTTAAATTGTTTCCATGTCCTGGCTATTGTAAATAATACTGCTATGAACATGAGGGTGCAGCTATCTTTTCGAGTTAGTGTTTTTGTTTCTTTTGAATATATTCCCAGAAAGGAAATTGCTGGATCATATGGTAGTTCTATTTTTAATTTTTTGAGGATCCTCCATACTGTTTTCCACAGTGAGCGTACCAATTTACAGTCCCACCAACAGTGCACAAGGATTTCCTTTTCTCCACATCCTTGCCAGCATTTGTTATCTCTTGTCTTTTTTATGGTGATCACTCTAACAGGTGTAAGGTGGTATCTCACTGTAGTTTTAATCTGCATTTCCCTAATGACTGGTGATATTAAGCATCTTTTCAGGTACCTGTTGGCCTTTTGTATATCTTCTTTGAAGAAATGTTTGTTAAGGTCCTTTGCCCATTTTTTAATTAACATGATTTGTTTTGTTTTGTTTTGCTATTGAGTTGTATGAGTTCTTTATATATTTTGGATACTTACCCCTTATCAAATATATGGTTTGCAGATATTTTCTCTCATTCTGTAGGTTGCCTTTGACACTGTTAATTATTTCCTCTGCTGTGCAGAAGCATTTTAGTTTGATGTAGCCTCAACTGTCTAATTTTGCTTTTATTTTCTGTGCTTTTGGTGTCATATCCAAGAAATCATTGCTAAGGCCAAGACCATGTCATTGTCGCAAAGCTTTGTCTTATATTTTCTTTAAGGAGTTTTACAGTTTCATGTCTTATCTTTAAGTCTTTAATCCATTGAGCTAATTTTTGTGTATGGTATAACATAAAGGTTGAATTTCATTCTTCTCTATGTGGTTATCCAGTTTTGCCAACACAATTTGTTGAAGATACTGTTCTTTCCCTGTTGTGTATTATTGGCACCCATGTCACACGTCAGTTAATTACATATTCATGAGTTTATTTTGGGGTTTTTTATTCTGTTCCATTGGTCTATACATCTATCTTTATGCCAGTACCATACTGCTTTGATTACTATAGCTTTGTAGTATATTTTGAAATTGGGACTTAAGGTGTCTCCAGCTTTTTTTGCCTTTCTCAAATTTGTTTTGGCTATTCAGTCATTTGTAGTTCTTGAACTTTGGGATTGTTTCTCTATTTCTGTAAAAAAATGCCTTTAGATTTTGATAGAGATTGCATTGAATCTGTAGATCACTTTGTGTAGTATGAACATTTTAACAATATTTATCCTTCCAATCCATGAACATAGGATACATTTTCACTTATTTGTCTATTCTTTAATTTTTTCATCACTGTTTTGTGGTTTTCAGCATACAAATCTTTCACCTTCTTAGTTACGTTTATTCCTAAATATGTTATTATCTTTGATGCTATTGAAAATGGCATTGTTTTCCTAATTTCCACTTTAGATAATTCACTTTTAGTGTATAGAAGTGTAACTGATTTTTGTATGTTGATTTTTTTATTCAGCAACTTTACTGAATTTATTTATTTGTTCTAAAAGTTTTTTGAGGCAATATTTTGGGTTTTCTACATATAAGATCATGTCATCTGAAAATATGGCACTTCCTTTCCTTTTCCTGATCTTAAAGGAAAAGCTTTCATTTTCACCATTGAGTATAATGCTAACTGTGGGTGTTTCATACATGACTTTATTATGTTGATGTGATTTCCTTCAACGTATAGTTTGTTGAGAGTTTTTATTGAAAGGGTGTTGAATTTTTTCAATGCTTTTTTTCATCTTTTGAGATGATCATTTGATTTTTATCCTTCATTCTGTTAATGTGGTGTATCACATTTACTGATTTGCATATGTTGGACTATCCTTGCATCCCAACAACATATCTCACTTGGTCATGATGTATGAACCTTCTAATGTGTTGTTGAATTTGGTTTGCTAGTATTTGGTAGTGGATTTTTGCATCTATATTAATCAGGGATAATGGCATGTAGCTTTTTTTTTTTTTCTTGTGGTGTCTTTGGCTTTAGTATCAGGGTAATGTTGGCATCATAAAATGAATTAGAAAGTGTTCCTTCCTCTTTAATTTTTTGGAAGAGTTTGAGACAGACCAACATGAATTCTTCTTTGAATATTTGGTAGAATTCACCAGCGAAACCATCTGGTCCTGCAGTTTTCTTTCTGGGGAGGTTTTGATTACTGATTAGATCTCCTTATCTGCTATTGGTCATTTAAATTTTCCTATTTCTTCTTGATTCAGTTTTAGTTGGTTGTATGTTTCTAAAAATTTATCCATTTATTCTAGGTTATTAAATTTGTTGATGTATAATTGTTCATAGTAGTTTCTTATGAACATTTTTTAAATTTTTGTGGCATTAGTTGGAATGCCTCTTTTAATTTCTGATTTTTTTTTCTTAGTCTAGCTGAAGGTTTGTCAATTTTGTTGATCTTTTCAAAAAGCCAATAATTAGTTTTTTTGATTTTGTTCTATTGTTGTTCTACTCCCTATACTATTTCTGCTCCAATATTTATTATATCTTTTCTTCTAAACTTAGGCTTAGTTTGTTCTTTTTCTGTTTCCTCAGGGTGTAAAATTAGGTTGTTTATTTGAGATCTTTATTTTATTTTATTTTATTTTATTTTATTTTATTTATTTTTAGCTGTGTTGGGTCTTTGTTGCTATGCGCAGGTTTTCTCTAGTTGCAGCGAGTGGTGGCTACTCTTCATTGCAGTGCACCGGCTTCTCATTGCAGTGGCTTCTCTTGTTGTGGAGCATGGGCTCTAGGCACATGGGCTCAGTAGTTGTGGCTCGCAGGCTCTAAAGCTCAGGCTCAGTATTTGTGGCTCACGGGCTTAGTTGCTCTGTGGCATGTGGGATCTTCCTGGAGCAGGACTCGAACCCACGTCCCCTGCATTGTCAGGCGGATTCTTAACCACTGTGCCACCAGGCAAGTCCAGGGATCTTTCTTCTTTTTTAATGTAGAAATTTTATTACTATCAACTTCCCTCTTCGTATTGGTTTTGCTACATCCCATATGTTTTGGTGTGCGTGTTTTCATTTTCATTTGTCTCAAGATATTTTCTGATTTCCCTTTCAATTTCTTCTTTGAAGAAATTAGTTCAGGACTGTGCTGTTTAATTTATACATATTTGTGAATTTTCCAGGATTTCTTTTGCTATTGATTTCAATTTCATTCTGTTTTCATTGGAAAAGATACTTGGTATGATTTGAATCTTCTTAAATTTATTAAGACTTGTTTTATGACCTAATATGTTTTCTATCTTGGAGAATGTTTCATATGTGCTTAAGAACAATGTTTATTCTCTTGCTGTTGGGTGAAATGTTCTGCATATGTCTTTTAGTCTTGCTCTATAATGTTCAGGTCCACTGTTTACTTACTGATTTTCTATCTGGATGTCCTATCCAATATTTAAAGTGGAATGTTGAAGTCTCCTACTGTTATTGTATTGCTATCTTTTTACCCCTTCAGTTATGTCAATGTTTGTTTATATATTTAGATGTTCTGAAGTTGGGTGGGTATATAATTTATAATTGGTATATCTTCCTGATGAATTGATACTTTTATCAATATTTAATGTCCTCTTTGTCTCTTGTGACATTTTTTTGACTTAAAGTCTATTTTGTTTGATATTAGTAGAGCCACCCCTGCTCTCTTTTGGTTACCATTTGCATGGAATATCTTTTTCCCTCTCTTCACTTTCATCCTGTGTGTATCCTTAAATATGAAGTGATTGTCTTGTAGGCAGCATGTAGTTGGATCTTGATTTTTAATCCATTTAGCCACTGTATGTCTTTTGATTAGAAAGTTTAATCCATTTACACTTAAAGTAATTATCCATCTCATTGAATGTTTTCTGCCTCTCTAGGAGTTCTTTTCTCCCATTTTTTTCTCTCTTGCTGTCTTCCTTTTTGTCTTCTTGTCACCTAGGGTGACTAAATGAGACTCTCAACTAGTTTCTAGATTTCTTACAAAGAGAATTTGTCTATGTATTGTCATTGAATTGGTGTATCCATGGGGGAAAGGAGAGTTCAGGGCTTCCTATTCTGTCATCATGCTCTGTAAGTTTCTCTCTGTGCTTTATATGTTGAAATTTTATCATTTGGTACAATTGTAAATATTATTTATTAGTGCAAAGAAAAACTGGTACAGATGGTTACTGATGATTATTAAAGCTATTAAATGTATCTATAAAAGCAATTATTAAAAACTGATAAAAAGTTAAATAAATGTGAAAATCAGTTGATAGGACAAAGGATAAGACAGGGAGTATTAGCCATATAGTTTAAGGAAGAACATAATATCATATTTATGCCAAAAATATTAAAACTTATATTATAATATGAGACAGAATAATAGATATGGGGTTATGGTATAATTCTATTCTTATAAAAGTTGTTTGTGTAGTCCTATGTATAACATTAGAGTAATCATTAAGAAGTGGTTTTAATTTTTAATTGTTTAATTCCTTTTTTTGTCTATGAGCCAACCAAGAAAAGTTTTATTTGAGATTGCTTTGTATCATGTGTGGATGAATTAAAAGCTGAATGTTAACATTTCTACCTCAAAATTTCATTAAAAAGAATAACTCAAAATCAAATACAATAATATTCATAATAAATTGTCTTCTTTCCAAGTAAAGAATAGAGTATAAGGAATATGACAAGAAGAAAAAGAAAAAAAAGAGATACTCAGAATACTTTTTTGTTCCCACTAATCAAAACTCAAGACAAAACTCAAGATACTAGAGGAATTCTTTAAGATAATTAATAGTTTCAAATCTATAGTGGATAAATTTTTAAACAAAGACCTAGTTAAAATGATTGGTATAGAATGGCAACCAGGAACCTATTAAGCAGGAACTAATAATGGAACAAGATCCCTTACCTTAAGGATATTCAGTCTACTAAAAACATAGATAAGGAAATAATCACATAAAAAATGCTAAGTACTATAATAAGGGGAGAAAGAAAATTTTATGCTTCATGGAGGAGATGCTAAGTTACTTGAGCCTACAAAATGTTTTTATGAACTATAAAATTAATTTGATTCACAGTACAAAATTTGGATAAAGAATTATAAAGAAGAAAAGTTTTAATTATTTTCACTTCCACGATTCCTGCGAGAACCAATTGGGAGAGAGAGTTTTAAGGAGGGGACACAGTACATGCAGAGGTAAGCAGGAAGGAAAGAGTGTGATAATGTTAGGAAACTAAGTGTGTTGTGAAGACCTGAGCAATGGATACCTGTTATATAAATTGGTAGACAGGGTTAGTAAGGTAGACATAGGTCAGATTTTAAAAGAAACTATAGGTGATGCCAAGAAATTTGAACCTAAACCTTTAGTTAATTAGCAGTCATTGAATGATTTTAGTTAAAGAAGGAGCAAACTATGCTTTGTTGTTTAGAATTATTCTTGTTTCTAAAACATGATGTCTAGAGTCCAGGTCTTATAAATTTTAGTGCAATGCTTTGCTAAAGCATGTGTTCATGAGAAAGATTTAGATAGAGAATATAAATTTGGAATTTAAATACTATGTATATTTAAAGCTATGAGACTGGATGAGATGACCAATGGAGAGAAAAGTAATGAAGCCTGAAGAATAAGTCCTGGGCACTCCAATACAGTATCATACAGTAAAAGAGAAAAAGAAGCAGCAAAGGAGATTAAGAGTCTAGGAAATTCTGGCTATTTTCCTTCTATATGTGCATGATGGGATATTAAATAGGATTATAGATGTAATCTTATATTATAATAAGATTTAATATGAGATCTACACATTTAACAAATTTTTAAGTGTATAATACAGTATTGTTAACTATAGGCATGGTGCTATACAACAGATCTCTAGAACTTAACTTGTATGATGGAAGTTTTGCTTTTCAATATATGTAATTATTTTATCCAGCTATTGCTCAGGTTCTTCTTGAGCAAAGTTAGTGCTCATTTGCATCTCCTCAATAATAATGTCCACATTTTACACTAGCATCTATATACATAGTCTATTTCAAAGACTGAGGGCTGCTGCTTTCTCCTAACTCCCTAGCTGTGGCTGGGATAGTGATGTCATCCTTGCTGCAGTCAAGTATACAGTGGGTAGCCTCAGGACCAACCTTGCTTTTGTCACAATACTTGGTGATCATAGATTTTTCTGAATTACCCTGATTATCATGTTTACTTTTCCTCATTTTGAACTTGTGCTTCAGTCTTTCTGTTTTTAACCACAAATCCATGTTCCTTGGTTGCAAATGTTATATAAATATAAATTACATATAAATATA
This sequence comes from Mesoplodon densirostris, assembly GCF_025265405.1. Taxonomy (NCBI): domain Eukaryota; kingdom Metazoa; phylum Chordata; class Mammalia; order Artiodactyla; family Ziphiidae; genus Mesoplodon; species Mesoplodon densirostris. The sequence goes on along the minus strand of NC_082672.1, from coordinate 36,271,200 downwards.
TATATATATACACATATATACATGTACATAAATATGTATATATATGCAATATACATGTATATATAAAACTGAAGAGTGTCTGTAAATTATGAAAAAAACTGAATTTTTGTTATTTGGTGTTATTCTGGAACTTACTGTGTTGGGAAACAAAATTGGGTGCATTATCATACCTGTAAATAAAACATGGAGTGCAGGAAGTTGTAGTAATCTGTGGGAGCCAATTTTTTTTTCTCTAATGAAAAATTAAAAAAATAAATAGCATCCACTTGTTCCTTAAAGTAGTTTTCTCTTCCTTCCTTCCCTCCTTCCCCGCCCCCCCCCCCCCCCCCCGCTTCTCTTTAACTGTGTAGGAATCATAACAGAGAAACCACAATGTATATTCTTCTGGTTTAGGGATGTTAATAGTAATCCTGCAGTGTAGTGAGGTGTTAGTCTAATCTGATTTTTCTCAAGGAGTAAGTGCTATTCCTATTCATTGGGCTCTTCTACTAAGAACACTCGGTTGATTTATAACTCAGTGTACCAAGTACTCCAGTTATATTCTGCATAGGAAGTTCTCTGGTCTTTCATATGGAAACACAAAATTAAACAACATAGCAAATAGGAAACCGTCGTCTTTGCCTGAATCAAATAGCTTGGGTGCTTTTGGAGTAAATCCTGAATGTGCCATTTTAACTGTGGATCCTTCAAAAGTTACTTATTGTGTCTGTTTTTCAATGAATTTATTTGTAAAATATGGAGTATAGAACAAATTTCATAAAGTTGTTGTGTTGATTAATTAAAATTTTGTTGCCCAGTACATTTTTTTTTGCCTAGTACATTTAATAGGTATGGCACATACTTAACATTTAACATTTACTTGACATAGTAACACATACTTAATTAACATTTAATAGATATTGCACATACTTAATAAATGGTATTTCAGATTTCTTGAGTCTAAACTGTCCTTTTGACTTGAATTGCTTTTTTTCCCTTCTTTTTTTTTTTGTGCACTGGCTCTTTCAGTCCAAGGCTACAGTTCTATTATTTTATTCCCTTTTGATTCATGGTTTTTAGTTAGAGATGCTTGAAAATTTTATTTTTCTTTCTTGAATGCATGTATTGGGTTTTCCTCCCTAGCTTTTATAATGAAGGCTAAACATTCTAACTCACTGGAAATTGCCCCCATATTCAGGCTATTGGTAACAGCGATAGATAAAATCACATAAAACCAGCACATGCTATGTTTGGATTTAACTGGAAAAAAAAGTTAGCTGATAAAGTGCTTTTTTATTTAGAATAATATCCAAAGAGAAATACTATATTGTTTTCTCATAATTTTTCTGTTTTAAATTCGTTACTTTTAAATATAGGGTTTGGGGATTTAAATTAATTCATTATAAGTTTTAGTACTTTCCCAAGTGTGTGGTTAAGGACATCTGACTGTTTTAGGATTCCTCCTTCCTCATCGTTGGCTCTTTCTCATTGTTCTTTGCTGATTCCTCTTTCTGACCTCTTCATTTTGCAGTGTCCTAGTCTCAGTCCTTTTGACTTCTCTGTCTTCTTTCATTATCTTTGTACACTCATCTATTCCCTTGGTTTAAAACACCATCTATATGCTGACAAATCCCAGTAGTTTATCTCCAGCATGGTCTCTGTCCCAAACTCTGGATTTCATATCCAACTGCCCATTTATAATCTCCAGTGGATTTTAACAGACATTTCAAACCTAGCACTGAGCTTTTGATCTTCCCCTAAATCTGCTCCACTCAGTCTTTCCTTTCTCAGTAAGTGGTGACTCAGTCCTTCCAGGTGCAGGCCAAATGCCTTGGGATTCATTCTTGCTTCCTCACTCTCAGACTTCACATTAGCAAACACCTTTAGCTCTATATTCTGAATATAATCTAGTGATTTCTCATCACATTCACCATGTCCATCCTGGTCCAAATCATCTCTTACCTGGATCACTGCCATAACCTCTAAGCAGGTCTCCCTGCTTTTGCTCTTGTCCTTCTACTATCTGTCATCAACCCAGGAGTTTTAAACAAGTGAATCTTTTAAAATTGAAGTCATATAATGTCATTCCTCTGCTCAAAATTGTGAAATGGCTCCCCCTTTCAATAAAGTCTTTCCAATGACCTATGAAGCCCTTAGCTGTATCAATTCATCTCTTAACCATCCTCCTGTTAACTCTGCTTCAATTCCACTAGACTTCTACCTTCAACGAGTTAGTCCTTCTCCTGCATCAGGACTTTTGCCCTAGCTGTTCCTTCAGCCTAGAATCCTCTTTCCACCAGATATCTTCTTCACTGACTCCCTTACCTTCTTTGAATTATACCTGCTTAGTAAGGCCTACCTTCACCATGCTATTGAATAGTGCTACCTGCCTTCTCCCACTTGCCACACTCCTGACTCCCATGCCTGGCTTCAGCGTCATCTAACATACTGTATCATTTACTTATTTTGTAGCTAACTTACTTATTGTCAGACTCCTTTTATTAGAATGTAAGTCTTATGAGGGCAGGGATCTTTGTCTATTTTTTCCCCTCTGATATATCAAGCCCTCAGATATCAACTTGTATCTAGTAGGCACTCAATGAATATTTGTTGGCTGATTGAATGAATGTTGTAAATCTTCTTTTTTTTAAATAGAAAAATCCTGATATTCTATATGTCAAAAATACCAATGAAAAATTAAGATCCATATCTTTGCAATAAAACTCTTTTATTATGTAGTGTTTACATAATCTTTTTTCTATGTTCTGAGATACTGTTTCCCATATATATGCTCATACTATGACTTCAATTAAAATGGCCATTTGTTTCACAAACACTTGATTTTTACAAATTTGATCAATGAATTAGTCAATAAACACAGCATATCTAGAAGCAAAAACTATCTTCAAAATTGGACGTTATTTAAAAAAATTGGACATGTTCCATTGATCATTAGTGTCAGTCACCTATACCTATCTATATCTATATCCATATCTATATCTATAGCTTCTATATCTGTATCTGTGTTTGTAGTTCTATCTCTATCTATCTCTTTACCTATCTACATTGTCTATATACCTCTCTATCTGAGGGTAGATCCAGTCCAGGGAATTTAGAAAACTAAAGAAACAGTAATTCTCTTTCTCATTACCGAAAAATGTCAATCAGAACCAAACTTCTCTGAGCAGAATTCGTGTCCAGAATTGTTTCTGGGGCATTCTTATCTCACTTCCTTTGAACCGATCAATACAGTTTTGGTATCATATGGTTTTGCTCTGCTACATTATCTTAGGACACTTTTCTGGATAAAGGATTGTTAATAGCAAGCTACAAAATTATGTAACAGCAGACTAGTTTCAGACAATAGATAGAACTTTATATAGTTTTATAAAACCTTCCCAATCTGTAAAAATTTAGTTGAAAATCACATGAGATACCCCTTTATCTAATTTCAATTAATTTTTAAAGTAAAAATGGAAATTGTGAAGTTTTTAATAATTACTCATTAATAAAATACTTATATTACACAATGCATTGAACTTTAGTTAAGCCTTTTCTTCTTCCTAAACTACAATTTCTTTTATGAACCCTCAAAAATACACTCAATTTAAAAATAATTTTTAATTTGAATTACATAAGTGTATTATACTTGTTCTTCTTTTATGTAAGCACATTTTGATAAAATGACTCAAAATAAAAACATTAATAAGAACAACAAACAAATTCCATGGAATTTTTTAAAAGACATTAATGCAAATATATGTGACCTATCATCAAAAAACCAGTATGAGAAAGTCAGTGACCAAGGGACCAATTTCATGTGGAATAATATGAAATACAAATGGAATCAGGACATGGATTTTTATTTCACTGGTTTTTGTTATTAGGGCTTCTCTATTAAATGTTTTAAGAGAAGCAAAAAAGCCTTAGTCAGCAATCTAATATATAAACTTGAATTTAGAAGAGCAAATTTTTTGGAGTAGAATTAAATTTGACTACTCAACTAAAGTAACCATTTTATTGAACAGTCTAAACTTGTGGGTGCAAACATGAAGCAGGATTCTTTTCCCTCCAATTTTTACCTTCTACCATAGGAGGACAATTCCCCTTTTCCCATCTCTCAATGATATCTTGAATGGATCCCATAGGTTTCTGGTCATTTTAAAGTATAAAAAAAAATCTAGTTCAGTGTAATTAATCCAGTTTAGAACTTCAAATTCATATCCTTTTCTCCCTAAATTAATACTAGACCCTGGGCCAAGAACCAGTGGTGGTACCAGTAAGGGCTCTTTTTTTACTTCAACCTTCTCTCCCTCTTTTGGGTCCATTTTTATCCAGACATAGAGAGGAATAGTTTAGGGAGAAAAGCACACTCCCCTCTTTGTTGATTGTCCTGCTCCTCCTTTGAAGCCCTCTTTGTGGCAGGCATTTAAATGACGGTCTCTTAAGTGTCTCATGAGTTGGTTCTTTGGAGGTACCTTTGGGAAATTCTTCATTTCATCATTCAGAGATGAGAAAGATTATGTTCTGGCTTGATCTCTTCTGTACAATTTCTTAGATCATCTCATTTCTGGCTACTTATCCCTAAACTCTCACGAGGATCTCTTGGTGGAACACCAAAGTAAATTTCAGTTACCTTCCATATTGTTCATCTGATCATTGAAGCACATATTTACTGCCAACCAAAGAAAGGAGAGTGCAGGATGCTTCATTGAATTTCTCTCTATATACTGCCTTGTCTCTCTATTCTGCCATATACTCAAATTCTCTACCCTTCCTGAATTTCTCCCCAACTTCAAATGGACAGATGCAGACTAGCAACTTTGTTGCAAAAGTAGATTTTCAGCTGAAAAATTAGATGATTTTTTTATTGTAGCTCAATTATGTATGTGTGTACATACATAAGGAATCTCCTCAAATATGTCTAGTCTTTTGTTTATGTGAAGTGGTGGGGAGTAGAGGGTAGTAGGGATTTCTGTCTCTGTTTAGTAGATCTTATACAAATGTTATCTGATGGCTTTTCTTAATCTGACCCAAATCCATAGTACTTTTTGGTGGTTACAAAATTTGGGAATGAATTTATTTTTTGTAATATCCCATTCCTGAGCACATACCTTTCTGTTCCTAAAAGAGTGTGGCCAAATTGTCGTCATATTTTTCTCTTGCCTGAAGGAGAGAAATGTCCAAAAGTTTATTTAACTTTGAACTTTTTCACCTGATTGATGAGGTAAGAATTTCATTCAATTTTTCAATTAATTTTTACTTTTTTATTAGGAGCAGGATAGATTCTGAAGGAGTTTTTGGTTTGTTTATTATTATTTTTTTTTGCCCTAATGCACAGGCAACACCTCTCTTTCAAGATTGGCTGCTTTTCCTATTTAACACCTCTTACTCTGTCTAAACAACTTGTTTCCACAGTACTCTCAAAACAAACTTGGAACATTCCTTGTTTTTCCTCCTCAAATGACAGCCTGTGATGGATGGAAGGTGTTACTTATGATCAATACTTCGGAAAACAGAGAGAGTTTGAAGGGAGATCTAGCAAATTGACAGACAAGAAAACATTTCTATTGCTTCTAAAATCATTTCAAATCTTTTGAAAAAGTTAGTACTTAAAAATTGTCTCAAAAAAGAAAAAAATTTATAAAGATTTTTGATTTTTTCTTCTTAAAATGATATTCCCTTTATTTAAATAAGTATTTATGTCATTTATATCATATTTGGTACAAACTTTTAGTTAAGCATCTGATTAAGAAAGTAGAAATGATTCCCTAATTACTCATATATTTTGTATAAGAGTTAGTGAAAAATCTTATATTTTGTACAAGGCTGGGAAGCCGGGAAGCTTTCAGAGATTGAAATTGCAATATCTGTTTGGATTCAAAGTTTGAGGAGTAAATAATTTAGACATGATGATTCAAAATGTATTGAGCTCAAAGTATTAGTCTCTATTACACTTTTGAATGATAAGTGCAACTACTTACCTGAAGATTATTAAAAAAAAACCAACCTGGGAAATCTGAATAGGGGCACTTGGGGCAAAAAAAATATGAGTCTATTTTTGGGGAGGAAGATGGGGTTGAACTCCAGTTTCTGTTACTAAACATGAATTTATTCTTTGTAAGACATACGTAGGGATTTCTTGTTAACAAATTTGACATAATTATTTTATGAATAAAGAAACAGCTTACATTTTAGTGGAGTACTTTATAAAATGGATTTTGAAATCTGTCATGGTCTAAAGATGCAAAGTAAAAGCCGTAAGAAAAATCAGGCAAGTACTGGCTGCTTTCTATATGCTATCCCATTTAACCCATCAATCATCTATCTGACTCCAAAGAGAAAATTTAGGCAACTTCTCCAAAATCATAAAGCTATTAAATGGCAAGACCAGGATTAAAATCAGAATCTGTGTGTCTTTCAAGTCAGTGCTCTTCCCAACAGGCCACATGGCCTCCCAGGAGGTAAGAGGATATTGGTTACAGAGTGGGACAGAAGGGAATTCTGAAAGAGAACCTTCTCTGGGTGACATGCAGACAGTGCCTCAGAACCTCACAGAACAGATCCTTAGGAGGCAGAGGCCAACGAATGATCACTGGAAAAACAGTTCAGGATTGATGTGTTTGATGCCTGTTGTCAAGTTATTTCCTTATAATTCTTTGATGGGGTCTAAAAAATGATTGGAAATGAGCCATTTTAAGAGAATCTAGAATAAAATATTCAGGAAGATAAACCATTAACAGCAGCAAAAGTTTAACATAGTGTTGGCCTCCCTTGTACTACAGAGTCAATTGAGTGATATATTATTTCCTGTAAATTCTGTAAATTTTCATCTAATATACATAAAGAGTTTCTGATCTCAGATTTTATAGATTTGAAGAAGGAAAAAATACTTGTGTGTGTGTCTAAACTTCATTTATATGTAAATATTGATGTTGTAAAAGAGTATTTCTTTTAAAGTATTTTACTGTGTTGAGCATCTTTCTCCATTCTCCTTACTATTCATGTGACCTAAGAGGGTGGTGCACCTCCTTTAGTAATTTGCCACTTCTCAAATAGAATATATGAAAAATAATGCATAATATGACTTGTATCTCTTCCTAAATAGAAATTGCTTTCTCAGGGGTAATCTTGCCATTGGAAAACTTATGAGTTGATATTTTAAAATTTCATGCTAGTTTGTAAGATGTCTTCCCATACACCCACTTGACAAAATAAAAATTACATATATTGGCTCTGATGGCTGTGCTGAAACTGTGTACCTCAGATTGGGACTAAAACCCACACGGCCAGGACTCAAAATCAGCCAAAACCCAGATTGGGACTTGAACCCACGGTCTTTTTTTTTTTTTTTGCGGTACTTGGGCCTCTCACTTTTGTGGCCTTTCCCGTTGCGGAGCACAGGCTCTGGACATGCAGGCCCAGCGGCCATGGCTCACGGGCCCTGCCGCTCCGCGGCATGCGGGATCCTCCCGGATCGGGGCACGAACCCGTGCCCCCTGCATCGGCAGGCGGACTCACAACCACTGCACCACCAGGGAAGCCCCAAACCCACGGTCTTTTAATTAAAATCACTCACCTGGTGTCTGGACTTGCTGAGGCTCAGGTTCTTTGTGTCTCAGCACAGAAGGAATTCAGCAAGAGGCAAAGTGATAGGCAAGAAGTAGATATATTAATATAGGACACTCGTGAGAGATGCAAGCGGGCAGGTGAGGAGGCTCTGCCCCAAGGATTAAGTGGGCTACAATTTTATAATCAAAGTAAAGTGGGGAAGGGGGGAAAAGGCCGCCTTGTTCGATTGGACGTCAGGCTTACATCACTAGCTCCTTCTTATCAGGCGGATGAGTGTCTGACCCTATGAAGTCAAACTAGGACTGTCATAGCACTTATTAAAATCAGTAGAAGAGTGGTAACATTTTTCTTTCACTTAATGACCTGGGGCATATCTCATGCTTTTATTTATGGCTTTATAGTTAAGCAAGACTGCTTCATTCCACAACGTTGCAATAGCTTTCTTGAGTGATCATTATTTTACAGTGGTCTCCCAAAGTTTCCTAACTTTCCCTCTGTATCTATAATCCCCTACTGAGACTTCTACAACTACCTGTATCCTATTTTATCCCTATCAGTGTTAGTATAGTCGTATAGTATTAGGGGGAACAGCTCAAACATCTATATTTAAAAGTAGGAAGGGTGGGAAAATGAACCCTATTGTAATAGTAAATTGAATTATAACTCAATGAGGATAAATTACACTTTAAGGAAATACAAGTAATAAATGTAGAAGGATTCAGTGCAAGAGATGAAAAGTAGAGACTTTACAATCTCTAACTTTATCTTTTTAGTTTTAAAATATTTCCATTGTTTCACAAATGAGTCTCCTGTAATTTTGGAAAATAAGTTACTGTTTGTTATAGTTCAAATTCAAATTTATGGAACTAAATTCATTCTCCCCCAAATCTGTTGTCTTTTCAATTTTCACCTAATCACCTATCATTTAGAGTCCCAGGGATTTTTTCTTTTCCAAATACAGCCTTTATTTTTCTTCTCTGCCTCTGTCATTATGTGTATGTCAACATGCTTCCAAAACAACCACTTAATTCAGTCAATTCAGTGAAAAAAAAAAATGTCAAGTCAGTTGCTAGGTTCCCTGTAGACAAAACATCCAGCTGATTGACTAGATATTTCTCTCATCAACTATTTGTTTTGGCATTATTTAGACATAGCCTTTGTCTCCTTTTTTTCTCCTTTTATTGAATCTGCTCTAATTGCTTTTGTATTATCTTTTTTGGCATTCTTCTAGCTTCTTCCTTCCAATTTTCATTGTTTAAACAGTTTTATTTATAAATGCATTCTTCAATTGATCTGTATGATCTGTGTTCTAAATGGTTTAGCACAAAGTATATAGGCTATTTATCTTGATATTCAAAGTCTATGCTCAAATAACTTGAGGCAAAGTTTGAATTGGAATAAGATTTAAGGCCATGTGTACTAACTTGCTTATTTTTTAACATCTGAACCAGCTTTGTAGTATTTTTAGAAAATACATGTGTGACAGCAGAGAGAAAATAAAGTCAATTATCAAATACTCAGGTACGGATATTTTGCTTCTTTATGATCTCACCTTTATCCTTCTACTCTTAGATTCCATAGTCATCATACCTATCTGACAAAACCTGGGGCTGATGAAACACATTTTCTGTTTACTTTCTAAGTACACTTGAACAGCAAAACTTGGCTAAAGAAAAGCACAGAAGTGCTCAAACTGGACTTAATCTAAATCTTGAAGGAATGCTACAACACTTACAGAATAACACTATACTCTCCTCGTAAATTCACCTTCTAGGTTTTTTTCTCTTCAAATCTTTAATAAGCTCTTCCCTTTTAACATTCATATGATGACTTCTCAGAACATTCACAGAGAAAACAAATGTAAGCTGATGAAAACAATATCTCATGTTTCCACCACCAGTTCTGAAAATGTGCCTTCACTTGCACTTACCTACTCAGCTCTCTATCCTGTTATGAAAGAGAAAGTGTCTCTGCTCCTCAGGCCATCTCCCCCACCTTAGACCCTGGACCTCATCCCCTTTCTCCTCAAGGGCTTTTCTCCTGCAATTATTTCACCCACCCCCCTTTCAACTACATCACCAATTTCTCTCCCAATATAGGATTAGCTCACACACATCTTGATATCACTCATCTTTAAAAAACAGAAACAAAAACCAAGCTCATCTCTGGACCCCACATTCTCTCCCAGCTACTGCTCTGGGAGTCTCTTCTTAACAATAAAACTCCTCAAAAAGTGAACTTATTCTTGCTGTCTCCACTGTCTTCCTTTCCATTCTCTCTTCAACCCATTCCAGTAAAATCTTTTTTTTTTTCTTCTTGTTTGCTGGTTTGTTTTTCCAAAGATGTATTGAAACAGAAACAAGTTGGTTGAATACTTGATGGGAAAAAAAAGAAGTTTCAATGGTATTCAAAGTATTTTTTAAGAGATAGTGTAGCACCAGCTTTCTTTGTAAACTAGATTATGTTGTAAACGTTTTTTCTAAATTCTTTGAGAGTGTTGGTTCTTAAGAACTAGGGCTTATTTTTCTTCCTAATCTATCTTGTGCTACTGAAAAATGGCATAAGGGTATTAGAAAGCTGTTTCTGTAAGTTATGGATTTCTTTTTTTATTCTTGCTGGAAATATATTGCTGCCTTGAGTCTGTGCGATTTTCATCAATATCACCACGATGCTGTGAAATTTCCTTGAGAATCTATCTCTAGTTTTAACCTTTTTAATCAGAATTGTCCATTTTGAGTGGCTGTCAATCAGAAGGAGTGAATCCAGAATGGTTTCTCTCAGGTTCAGAGAAGAAAAGTTTGGGAGAGGTAGAGAAACTCTGTTCTCCTTGCCTTCCAGCAGTTTCCTTTTTGGTGATGATCTGAAAATCAAAGTCGTGTTAACATCTTGCAGGTCCTGATATTCTCAGAGGTGGCAAGGAATATCTTCTCTCCTGTTCTGAAGAACAGGAAAATCTCATTCTGTAGGAGGCCAAGAGTGTCTCGGTAGTTAACACCTTCCACAGCAAAATTCTCTTCCATTTCATGCATGTGGAGCTCCAGAGGCCTATTAATTCTTTTAAATCATGCACTTTAAAAAAAAAATTGAAGTATAGTTGATTTACAATGTTGTGTTAATTTCTGCTATATAGTAAAATGATTCAGTTATACATATATACATTTTTAAAATATTCTTTTCCATTATGGTTTATCATAGGATATTAAATGTAGTTAGTTCCCTGTGCTATACAGTAGGACCTTGTTGTTTATCCATTCTCTATGTAATAGTTTACATCTGCTAATCTCAACCTCCCACTCCATCCCTCCCCCAGCCTCCTCTCCCTTGGCATCCACAAGTCTGTCTCTATGTCCATGAGTCTGTTTCTGTTTCGTAGATAGGTTCATTTGTGTCATATTTAGATTCCATGTATAAGTGATATCATATGGTATTTGTCTTTCTCTTTCTGAGTCATTTCACTTAGTATAATCTCTAGTTGCATCCAAGTTGCTGCAAATGGCATTATTTCATTCTTTTTTATGGCTGAGTAGTATTCCATTGTATATATGTACCACATCTTCTTTATCCATTTATCTGTCTGTGGACATTTAGATTGCTTCCATGTCTTGGATATTGTAAATAGTGCTGCTATGAACATAGGGGTGCATGTATCTTTTAGAATTATAGTTTTGTGTGGATATATGCCCAGGAGTGGGATTGCTGGATCATGTGGGTAATTCTACTTTTAGTTTTCTGAGGAAACTCCATACAGTTTTCCATAGTGGCCGCACCAACTTACATTCACACCAAGAGTGTAGCAGGGTTCCCTTTTCTCCACACCGTCTCCAGCATTTGTTATTTGTAGACTTTTTAATTATGGCCATTCTGACTAGTGTGAAGTGTTACCTCATTGTAGTTTTGATTTGCATTTCTCTAATAATTAGTGATGTTGAGCATCTTTTCATGTGCCTATTGGCCATTTGTACTTATTCTTTGGAGAAATGTCTATTTAGATTTTCTGCCCATTTTTCAGTTGGGTTGTTTGTATTTTTGTTGTTGAGTTGTATGAGCTATTTGTATATTTTGGAAATTAAGCTCTTGTCGGTCACATCATTTGCAAATATTTTCTCCCATTCTGTAGGTTGTCTTTTCATTTTTTTTAATGGTCCTTTGCTGTTCAAAAGCTTGTAAGTTTGATTAGGTCCCATTTGTTTATTTTTGTTTTTATTTCTATTACCTTGGGAGACTGACCTAAGAAAACATGGGTAATAGTTATGTCAGAGAATGTTTTGCCTATGATATCTTCTTGGAGTTTTATGCTGTTATGTCTTATGTTTAAGTCTTTAAGCCATTTTGAGTTTATTTTTGTGTATGGTGTGAGGGTGTGTTCTAACTTCTTTGATTTACCTTAGGCTGTCCAACTTTCCCAACATCACTTGCTGAAGAGACTTTTTTCCATTTTATATGCTTGCCTCCTTTGTCAAAAGTTTATTGACTATAGGTGGGTGGATTTATTTCTGGGCTCTGTATTCTGTTCCATTGTTCCATATGTCTGTTTTTGTGCCAGTACCATGCTGTTTTGATTACTGTAACTTTGTAGTATTGTCTGAAGTCTGGGAGGGTTATGCCTCCTGCTTTGTTCTTTTTCTTTAGGATTGCTTTGGCAATTCTGGGTCTTTTATGGTTCCATATAAATGTTAGGGTTATTTATTCTATTGTTAAATGTCATGGGTAATTTGATAGGGATCACATTAAATCTGTAGATTGCTTTGGGTAGTATAAGCCATGCACTTGCCAGGTAAGAGACTGAACCTGGCTTTGGTACCCTTTTGGCCCCTGCTGCACCTGCCACAGGGCATAATTGCTTTAGTTCAATCAGCAGCCTCACAGAGATAGCAAACTTGGACTTGTACCATTCTTCAACCTCCCAAAGGTTCTTGGCAACCACACTTTCATTCTCCTGCCACATATCACACAGAGCAGCCGTGAGTTCTGGCTTGGAAACATGCACCCCAATTTGCCCATGCTACCCTAAATCTGGGCCTGCAGCTCACAGCTTTCATCATTGCACAGTTTTCTTAAAAAGTCAATCTCTTCTTGCAAGGAAGCCACTTTATGTTCAAGGTCAAGGAGTGCCAAAGAAGTATTGTCAACCTCCTGTGTGAAAGTTTACAGAGTTCTCTGAGTTTCTTCCCTCAGAGGTCCTCTCTGAAGCATCTCCTCTTGCAACTTCTTCCAGAGCTGCATGACCTCTTTGGGCAGGTTGCCGTGCTGTGCCTACCTGTCGTTGGTAAACAGGTTCACCTCTGGCCCAGCTCCTGCATCTCCTTTCTATAGAGATCCCTAGGCATGACGTCCCTAGCCCTTGAGCTGGACCCACATTCTGTTGTACCGTGAAGTGCACCTTGTCGACGTAGGTTAGGAGATGCAGTCATTCAGCTCCTGCAGCTGCACCTTCTCCTTGGTGCCAGTGTTCTTGAACTCATTGTTGAGGTAAAGGCCAAGGAGGGTGTGGTGTACACGCTGCTCCAGGGGAAAGGCGTGGGGCTGCGGCTGGCGCTGGGGTGCAGTGTGCTGGCCAGATAGAATGTAGTCATTGCGCTCTGGCTGGAGCCGAATCAGCTCAGGGTGCTGGGGTCACCTAGCTCCTGAAATCGGAAGACTAGGGCCTTGATATGATGGAGTTGGCTGCAGAGGGTGGCAGTGCCTACTGGCTCTGGGAAGAGAGGCGTGGACAGCGGGAGCCCTAGTACATCTCTGGCGCAGGGACCCCGAAGTGAAAGTGTCAGAGCTCCAATAAAGCTTTTATTCTCCCTGCTGCCTTGAAATAGCTCTCATCAAGGTGACTATTTATATTTTGCCAGAGTCAGCAATTTTTTTAATCCTCAACTTCCTTCACTTCCCAGAAGCACCTGTAAAGGCTGACCCTGCCTCTTTGATAAAACACATACCTCTCCAGGCTTCTGACATTCTTGGCTTCCCTCCCTCACTACCACTGCTCAGAAATCTTTACTAGTTCCTCCTCTGTCTATCCCAGCTCCAGATATTAGAGAATGGGTAAGCTTCACCCTGTACCTTCTCTGCCTATGTAATCTCATTCTTTCCTGTGCCTTCAAATAATTTCCATATATTGATTCAAAATTTTTTATCTAGAGTCTAGGTCTCTTTTTTGAGCCTTAGAATTATCCATTAAATTGCCTCTCTTCAATCTTTCCTGGGTTTCCAGTTTGCTGGCTCACCCTTCAGGTCATGGGATTTACCCACATCCATAATTGTATAGCTCAATTCCTTATAATAAATCTCTCCCTTACATATTTCCTATTGCTTCTGTTTCTCTGAAGAACCCTGACTAATACATACCCCAAGAAATTTCTGTGAATTCATATAGAAATTGCATCATATTTCATAGAGTGTGTGTGTGTGTGTGTGTGTGTGTGTGTGTGTTTTAAGAGAAAGCAGTATTTTAAAATAATTACCAATAGGAAATTTTTTTTTTTTACTATACTTCTTGGCTAATGAATAGGATTCTTTCTTCATTGGATCTGTCAACTTCAGACATTTGGGTTGAATTGGAGAGAACTGACACTCACTTCAGGTTCAACACTGAGCAACTTCTACTTGCTTTTTGGTCTGGGTGTCATAATCTGTTGAGAGCACAGTCTTTCATATAAATATACAAATTCAGATGGCAACTTACTTTTTCTCTTCTCGATACCTTGCAGAGACAGTCAGTGAAACAATGCACTGAGACCAGTGCTGCAAATGTGCTGTAGAACATTTTTCACCTATTTGGATAGAAGTATTGATAACTTTGTCTTCTTCCTGAGAGGTTCAGCAGTTGCATAATACTGTAGATTGACAGGGACTCAGAGAAAGGACAATTTGCTGGTGGTTAGTGATAGTCTTTATTTTACCCATAATGCTGTCACTTCCATCTCATATAAATTAAAATAAATTTCAAACCACTCATTCTCATAATGAACTCTCTTCATCCAATGTTCAAATTCCATTTCTCTTAACATATTTTTAATGGAAGGAGAAAAGCAAAACATTTAAAATTTTACCATGTATTTTTAAATTATCTTTGTCTTGTCCCAATATAATATCTACTAAATAAACCAACTATTTAAGTATTTTTTAAAATTATTGAGGTGAAAAAGGAATTCAAACTTCTTTAATCAAAGAACAATTAAATGTCCAAATTATTGGTTCCCCATGATTTTCTCTAACTCTAAGGTAAAAGAACTAAGTAATGGAATAGTATATAAGTATATTAAAATGTTTGACACACCCAGTAAGTATACCTTTTTGAGCATGAAGTTTTCTTTTAGACCAAAAGCTGATTCCATCCTCTGGGTCATCAATCTTCATCGTATTGTAGAAATTTTACTTTCCTATTTTGAAACTGGTTTTTATGGAAGCCTCAAGCAATTGGAAAACAAGTACTGATTTGAGTATTCTTTTTATAGAATTGCCTTTAACAAAGACTTTTCTCTTTAGTTGTAAAAAATAATTTTAAATGCCCGTGACTGGATTTTTAAATGTGGTTGTCAGAGTGATGATTTCTTAAAGGCATTACTCAGCTTTATTCAGTTAAGATTAGTTAATATTGTAAATAGTCATCTATATATTATGCCCCTTAGATTGGCTGCTTACCAAAGACTCCCTGATTGGGTTAGGGGGTTGCTGTCATCTTCACTATCATGTTCCTTATTAGGAGTCTCAATAATAACTCTCTATTGCAAAAATCAAGGATTTTAAGGTTTTTAAAAAATCTTTTGTATATTTTGTACTTATTTCAAGCTTATACATCAAACTTTCTGTTTTTAGCCAACATACACATGTTCTATTCTAAATATGGTCTTAAAATTATTAGCCCACAAAAAAGTATTACAATGACAGCAAAAATATATTTATTTATTATTTATTTATTATTATTATTTACTTTTGTATTATTGGGAAACTTGTTTTTGTTGGAAGTGGAAGTATGTTCAGTGGTATCAAAGTTATAATTGGATCAGGAAATTAAGTTGATTTGTAGGAGCCAGTTGTTTTTTAGATATTTAAAATAATAAGTTTAGACCCTATTTCATTGGGTGAAACATTCATCTAAAGATATGGTAGTATGGACCTGTGGTGACTCATGGATAAAGCAGATGGTTTAGCAATAGCCATGTGGGCCAAAGACCTCAGCGTTACCTTCCTTACTATTCTCTTTTCGTACTGATGTGACTATAGCTGTAATAAAAACAAGCTTCACCATAGCAAAAAATATCAAGTAAGTGTTCTTTCATAGTATGCTATACATTTTTCTTTTTTTAAATGAATATTCTCTAGAAAATAAATGTTATTTAAAGCAAGACCAACCTGAACATTACACTGTAAGTAAAAACAAAAATGGAAGTATATAATAGTATCAAAAGTTCTCCCAGGATGGTTTGGTTGAATATCACTTTGTTATTTTAACTTTACAAATACCACCAATGGTTTTAACTATGAATCTTAATTAATGGCACTTTGTAAAATCCTATCAGTGTAAAGCAAAATAGCTACCAGAGCAAAATGCTTTAGATGTGCCATTTCAAATCCAGCTTTCATTTTGCTGCTTATGATTACCTAAATTACATTAACATACAAATGCTGAGCCCATTTAAGTAATCTAGTTTTGGTAAATGAAAAATGGCCACTGTGACATAATCTTCTAGGCAAAACCACTATTTCTGTTGGATTTATTATTTGGTCCTATGTGATGTGTTTATGAGTGACATGATAGTAATTCGAAAGGTCAAAATAGAATATTAACATTTCTGGATGAACTTCCCAGAGAGTTACTCTTCCGACAAAAGAAGTGGAATGCAAGCCTCCCCATTTCTACATCCTGGCAGAGAACAGAGGAGTGCTAATGTCCCTCGTTATACAGAGAAAAACTGGTATTTTTCAGAGCCCAAAGGAGAAAGCTAGATGGCTTGAAAATCAAGTGATAAAGCTGTACTTAAGGTGAACTTTGAACAAGTTCATAAAGCAGTAATGAAACTGGAGGCTTAATATAAAGCAGGAAGTGTCCTGCTACAATTTCATGCAGTACATCGATGAGTATTAGCCAAATCTTAGAAAAAAGAAATACAACCTGGACCAGAAGAGAGATTATTCACTTAGCCACACTGTGTAAAATTTTTCTCCAGATTTGTAGTGAAGAAGGAACTTTATGTCAGAACTCTACTGTATAGCTTTCAGGCATTGTTTGGTATATTTATTCTGAAATAGTACAGTAAAATTTGTATATTTTCTTGATCTTGTAATTTGGATTTGTCATTCTCAATGATTTATTTGATTTTATTCATAAGGTCTTAAGGTAAGAGTCACCATCATTTCTAGAATTCTGGACTAAGTACATTCTACCTGTTCATTTCAGTGAGGTTTTTAGTATACAAAGTGGACAAACCCAGATGAGAATTGGGCCTTAAGCAATATTTATTTTCCTCATTTGTGCACATGCACACACACACAGAGACACTGGCTTATAGCAGAGTAGGTTACCATTAAATTCAGCCTGGGTCATCTTACTTTGTAATAGAGATCCAATCAATATCATCAACTTTATCATTATTTTAGATTTGGGGACCATATCTAGTGCTAAAGCCTTAAACTGGGAGCAGAAAGCAGCAAGAGTACTATTAATCACATGAAATTTCAATTTAGATTGTCCAAAATTTCTGGACAATTTTTTTCTTTTAATAAGCCCTTTGGGTAACATACATATTAAGTGAAGTTCTTAAAACAGTCCAGCCTCTGGGATGAAAGTGGCCCATGCACAGGGGCTTTCGGGAACCCCATTCATGGCAGCAGTACTCTGCACACTCTCTTCCGGGCTGCTCCAAGCTAGCAGCTACCTCTTTGAAAGTGGTATATCTGTGAGCAACAGGGAGAATTCTTTCTAGTGGAGGAGAGGTCAGATGCAGTGCAGTACACACCATTAAAAATAAATAAACACAATTCCACCCTGAGATAAATTCTGCTACCATGTACTAAACGTTAGAAAAATATCTTTCTTATAAACTTTGTGTCATGGTTGTTTTAAAGAAAGCAGCTTTCCTGCTGTACACAGTTTAGCTTTCAAGAAGGTGAAACTTCTACTTTCCTTCTCAAACAAATAAACAGTGAGGTGTTATGTGAGAGTTTGTGGCTAAGAATGTCTGTCAGTTCACAGTAAAATTTGCTTTAATAAAACGAGTCGTTTAATTTCAAAATGCTTTTGCTTGCTGCCTTCTAAGGGTCCTTGTGATCTACATCTGAGAAAGAAAAGGACAAAACAGTTTCAAATTCCATTTCCCCTGTATGGTAGCTTTGCAGGGGGCTACAAACCAATCTCTGGGGTGTTTGGTAATGGGATTTTTATTTTGTAGTATAAGGTTTTCTAAAGAAAGGATCAAAGGCTGTTTAAACAAAAGATCATTCTGTTTTCCTCTTGAATGTAAAACTCTTGAATGTAGAATATTTGTCTTTTGATTTCAGAAGTCAGCACCAAAATGGCTCCTATCCAGTAAAGAGAAGAGCAGTGAAACCACATTTAAGACATTTCCAAAATTGTATTAACTTTAAGTGTTATGCAGTTTACGATATTTGCAATATTAATGATTCTATAAATATCTTTGATCTCCATGCTGTTATGAAGTTATGTTGAGATTATTTTTCTTGTTTAAATTGAATCTTTGCTTAGGTGTGTAAATTAGAAAGTGAATGAGGGGTACTTCAAGTTTTAAATTACACTTACAGGTGCTTATATTTTTTGAACTAGCTATAATTAATGATGAGTTAGAAACAAGAAATATTGATGTTTATTTTTACGGTCTTACCTTAGAGAAGTTTAGGCTAGCAAAGCTTTTGTAATTCTAAGATGTCCTAGCATATAAATGAACCAAATTTATGTACCATGTTTGACAGTCATAATCTTCCCATGAGGCTCCCCAGGTTACTTGTTTAGCAATAACCCTTTTAGCCTAATCCACTCCCTACCCACTGCTGCTTCTACCCTTGCTTGTCCTCACTCCCACACCATCACCCAAACACAAACCATAGGACTCCTAGAAACTGCTGCTGCAAAGTGTAGCTTGCTAGCATTGCTGGCTAGCACTGGTATTGGTCTTGGTAATCAAGTTTAATTTCTTGAGAAAGAACATAATGTAATATGTAGAATGAACATTAAATCTGAGAATACTAAAATTCTGCTAAAACGTTCATTTCTTACTAGTTGTATACTAAGTATATATATATATATATATATATATATATATATATATATATATATATATATAGTTCATTGGCATTGGCATGAAAACCAAACTGAATGGGGATATGAGAGGAGTGGAGGATGGTGTTCGCCATCCTAGAATCTGGAAGGTCAGTGCAGTAAGTCCTCCCTTATCTGCAGTTTTGCTTTCCAAGGTTTCAGTTATCCACATTCAACTGTGGTCTGAAAATATTAAATGGAAAATCTCAGAAATAAACCATTCATAAGTTTTAAATTGATCACAGTTCTGAGTAGTGTGATGAAATCTAACCCATCCTGCTCTGTCCCACCTGGGATGTGAATCATTCCTTTGTCCAGCATATCCTGCCTGTTAGTCACTACTTAGTAGCCACCTCAGTTATCAGATAGACTGTTGCAGTATCTCAGTGCTTTTTTTCAAGTCACCCTTATATTACTTAATAATGACACCAAAGCACAAGAGTAGTGATGCTGGCAATTTAGATAGGCCAAAGAGAAGCCGTGAAGTTATTTCTTTAAGTGAAAAGGTGAAACTTCTCAATTCAATATGGAAAGAAAAAATATATATATGCTGAGTTTGCTAAGATCTATAGTAAGAATGAATCTTCTATCCATGAAATTTGTGAGGAAGGAAAAAGAAATTTGTGCTAGTTTTCCTGTCAAACCTCAAACTGGGAAAGTTAAGGCTACAGTGTGTGAAAAGTGCTTAGTTAAGATGGAAAAGGCATTAAATTTGTACAATAAGATATTCTCAGAGAGAAAAAGAGAGCACATTCACATAACTTTTATTATAGTATGTTGTTATAATCATTCTATTTTATTATTAGTTATTGCTGTTAATCTCTTACTGTGACTAAAGTTTAATTTATAAATTACACTTTATCATAGGTGTGTATGTATAAGAAAAAACATAGTGTACATAGGGTTTGGTACTATACACAGTTTCAGGTGTCCACTGGGGGTCTTGGAACATATCCCCCGAGGATAAGGGTGGACAGTTGTATTCTTGATTACAGGGCTATTCTCTGCTTCATGACCAATGTGCACTCCCAGGGACTAAGCCCTGTATTAACCATCTAACTTATTGACATACTTTCTGATTACAATGGTTCTTCTACCAAAACCACCACCCCAGTTCTAGGAGTCTCTGATATTTTTCCTTCTTCCTCTGCAAAGATTTCTCTGTGTGCCTTCATTTTAGGAAAGGGTACGGTGACAGGTTAGGAAGAGTGACTTGGGTTCTTTGAGGACTGTCAGCATCCATTTGTATTCCTTATTATGGAGTTCTCCCTACTGCCCCACCCTCATTCCCTACTGGGCTCCATTCCTAGTGCTACGCCATTCCCACTTTACTTGAGTTTGCATGTTGTGCATTAAGCTTCGTACACTTTTTGTGTCTTTTTGTTGACACTTTTATAGTCATTACACAAGTGAGGTTCCTCAGGTTACTTGTTTAGCAAATACTCATTTTTGCCTAATGCCTTTTATGGCATTATACAAATTTAGGTACTTTTGAAAGTGGCTACCATGATTCATATATTCTGTAGCAGTGAGGATGATTTTCCACTGAACTCTCTAAATTGCAGCATTGTATTATATTAACCTTTATTTGTTTAGCTATTCCTACCCTAATGCAAGTAATAGAATTAAGAAAATAATATGGCATAATCTGGGGCAATGTACAAACAAATATTAGTGAAATGTATTTGTGATAGGTCAAACATTACATTTCACATATCATAATAACACTGCCACAATACAGTTACTTGAACTGGTTTGATTTCTTTTAAGGTCAAGTTTAAAAATTCTTTTGTTGAGTACATATTGTATGATCTCATTTCCATTAAATTCAAGAACCAGCATGTCTAATATATGATAATGGAAATCAGAAGAGTTGTGTTTATCAGAATGGAGATTAAGTACAAGGGGCCAGGAGGAAACTTTCTGAGGTGATAACAATGTTCTGTGTCTTGATTGGTTACACAGATGTATACATTTGTTCAAACTTATTGAATTGTACACCTAACATATATGCATGTCACTCTGATAATTTTAGCCTATTAAAATGTGAAAAATTGCTTTGTATAACTATAATATTAATTTGTGAAAGTATCAGCTGAGTCTCTTCACCATGCTAGGTCTTTTTAATCGCTTTAGCCGTTTTCAAAACTTTGGAATATTTTCTTGAATTTCTGCTCGTTATTTTCATTTGAAACAATTTTATTGGATGTGATATTTTCTCACTAATTCTTAATTTTATTTAAAATAGAAAATTAATGTAATTGTATATATTACTTAATAGATATTCCAAGTATAATTCTTTGCTTTTCAAAAGTACTTTTTTCTACCTCTTAATTTTTGGACAAGCAGATTCATTTTTTACTGTTTTGGCAGTGCTTTAAACTCACTCCTATTCCTTCAGCTTTCTTCCCACACATAGAAAATGTGTTCTGTGAATTAGACAACCTAATACTCAGTCCCGACAACTCACATTGCAATCCCAGGAAAACACTAGACCTTCTGGGTAAGTGACTTGACATTTTTTCTAGGCTATGGTACGTTTAACTAAGACCTTCCTACAATTCTTTTGGAGAGACATCTGGGAAAATTACATTTGGAGTCTATTCTTAGAAAACATAATTATATAAGAGGAACATAGAAGACACTAAGTATAGAGAATATTGTTTTAAAAACCATTTCACAGCAAAGACAGAGCAGTGGCTATTTTATGATTTTGTGATGGCGATAATGATGATGGTAGTGTCGGTGGTAATAATGCTAACTCTGGGCCATTCACTCTGCTGAATTCTTTTAAATATTGTTATTGCATTAATCTTCCTGACAGCTAAGGAAGATAGGTATTATTATTATTATTTCAAAGTATAGGAAACTGAATATTAGAGAGGTTAATCAATGTGGCATGTTCTTGCATAGCTCTTCTAGTGAACGCCCTCTAAGTGATCCTCCTGAAAAATGGATCCACATTCATAGAAAGTAAAATGCAGACATCTGAGAAGTCCTACCCACCCTATCCTGCTGACTACCTCTTACAGCCTTTCTATTTGATCAGATGAAAGCAAACAGCAAAGCAACTTCCAAGAAGAAACTAGGGGTCAATTTTTGCAAAGAAAGGAGGGAGAGGCACTGAGACGCCAGAAAGAGACAAGAAAGTTACTTTCGAAAAAAATGGAAGTTTCCACATAGACTTTTCTTAGCAGAATCTGGATGTTTTGCAATGTTGTGAGAGAATGTAGTGGGAGAAACAATGAAGAACCTAACAGAGTCTTACTTACAGGAACTTATAATCAAGTTGAAGAGGGAAATCTAATATTAAAACAATAATTAATATCATAATAGAACTTAATTCTGGATTAGTATTATAAAAAATCATAGTTTTTCAGGAATGCAGAGGAGAGAAAATCTTTTGTGGATGGGCAGTCTACAGAAGGCTGGATTTTAAAGGGTGAGGTAAGACATATGAAGACAAGGTTATGGTTATAAAGTTGATTGAGAACAGGGAAGAGAATATGCAGGGAAGTGGAAAGGAAGATATGAGATTAAATACCTGTTTTCTTAGAAACTTTATGAATCACCACTGGGTAGCAGTACTAGAAAAACTTTCCTTTTCCTAAGATATGGGAATGTGATTGTTGCTTTAATTCTGCACAGGGGAATTAGCATGCGTTTGTAAAGCTTATTAGAGGTGCATGTGTGTGGGGAAAACAAAATGAAACACTGTGTTGACAAGAGCTGTCTGTAAATGTCTATCTTTGGATTGGCTCCATTGCTTTTGGCTTCAGATTTCTGGCATATACAACTCAGGTCAAAAAATATTATGGAGAGGTTTAAAGTGATAGTTTTTAATTGGCTACAAATATATTTCATTAAGTAAAACACTAAAAAATTTACTGTAGAATATGTGGCTAGCTTTCTTTTATTTTTCTTTTTGTATTTTCTTTTTACTATTTGACAGTTCTTTTAGAGAGGACTTGTAATGTTTTCATATTAAAAATGTTTAGGTTTTCATTTGAAATGTAGTGTGGAACAGTAGAAAAACAGGAAAAAACAATCAGCCACAGCACCGGTTTTCAAACATGATTGTGTTAAGGTTTTCTTGAATTTCTTTCCACTCTTTTTTTCCCAAGAAGAGAAATTTGGAGTGGCAAGAGGAGAATACAATTATTTTTAGAATCTATATGTTTGTCTAATAGAGAAAACTATGCACAGGGAAAGCATAGAAAGTGTTTGAAATTTTTCATAATTCTCCTACGTGGGCGCTATTAAGATACCTATGTCTTTGTGCATAGAAAATTGTTTGGAAATGGTCATACCAAACTATTAATGGTGATTTTCCAAAGAAAGAAAGAGTTTGGAATAGGGAGAAGGGAAATACGTACACACACACACACCTCTTGTTGGAAGCAGCACATGCTACTTCTGAAGTTAAAAAAAAATCTTTTTTAAGCCAGCCCAGCACCTGAGACCTTGACTGTGAATTCTTTTTTTTAATCTAATAGTGTAATGTGAGACTAAAATTAATAACTAAATATTTTATAGTCTCTAAATATATCTTAAAAACCATGTCTATCCAAATATCATAACTAAGAGCTAGTTAAGGTATACGGAAAATATTTTTTAGCAGAGTTATACTCAGCTTTACAACATTGCCTCTCTGCATTGAAGGATTAACCTCTATAAACACAGGCAAGGGCTTTAATTAAAACAAATTGAGTACAAGATCAGTTTGGATTAGTAGGAGTATGCAATGTGGCTAAAAAAATGAAAGCTTTTAAAATATTGTCAAATAGATGTATAACCTTACTAATTAAATTCTTTCAAATAAATGTGTTATAAATTGTAACTTTTGTTTAGATAGAGAGATGATGAAGATAAAATGATTCTTAACCAGGGATGACTTTGCCCCCCAGAGGACATGAGCAATGTCAGGAGACATTTTTGGTCACCACATCTCAAGGAGGGTGCTACTGGCATCTAGTGGGTAGACATCAGGGATGCTGCTAAACATCTTATGATACACAGGACAGCCCCCTGCAACAAACAATTATCTGGTCACGAAGAATTATCTTCTCCTAGTTTAATCTCCAATTTAATTGTACTTTATTTTCTTGGTTTTTAAATGACCTTGTACTTTCCTTTTAATTTTAATTTAGTTTTAGTTTGTGGCTATTTTTAAAATTTCAGGCTTTTAAATGTGTATTTTAAATTAGTAATACCCAGGATATGGGCATGTGTGTGACAAATTGGAACCCATCTACATTATAATTTAAGCTGTAAATTGGCACAACTGTGGAAATATGTATAGATACCTTTAAAATATACATGCCTTTGAGTCAGATTTCATCCATTTTTTAATTTTAGAACTTCATTATATCATATAATCTGTTAAGTAGCCTTGTATTCCAAGACTTTTTCCCAGATACATCCGTCAACTTGCTCCAGTCTGAACCAATTAGTATCAAGGACTGATGCAGTTGTCATCCTGTGATTTCTTTTGATGGCTTTTTTAGGCTGAATTCATTGTTTCATGAATCTTATGTCATTCTCTTTTATTGTCAACCGTCTCATTTTGATGGTATGTATTTTCAAGCACCTTCTTATGCAATGATGGTTTTCTGGCTCCTTACTTGTCCCAAAAGTCTTTACAGTAACTTACTAATTGGCTGATACCTTTTAAAAAATTCCTCATTAACCATTCCTGCAAGAATTTAACATCTTTTCTTTGTCTTTAATATTCTGAAATGTCATGTTTTTAAAAAATCTTTTATTTATGTATTTATTTATTTTTGAAAGTTTTATTTTTGTAAATGCTTTAAATTTTTAAAAGTCCTTCTTAATCTCTTCATATCCTGCTATTTATGTCATTCCTTTCTATGAATGCAATATTATCCTAATGAGAGGAATTTTGTCTTCCAGGATCCTCTTCTATGCTTTTTATTCTAGGTTTTCTCAGCTTTTTTATTATACATTTTTGTCTTTTCAGTTTTGCAAGAGTAAGATTTTATAAGCTGATTATGGGTTCCATATATGTTGTTAGACATTTTAGTTGGTGGGCTTTGCTTTGGCATGATTGAGTGGGGTGCTGGCTATGTGGGGGATTCCTGCATGACATAGTAAAGAGATCTATTCTCTTAGGTTATTTGCTAGAAGTAAAAATATAGCTGCTGTGGTCTTCATATAAAAGAGTACACAATGAGTGTATTTATTTTCCTCTCCTTTTTCGGGAGTTGCCCTTAAAAAAGGTCAAGACAGGCATTCTACAGTTAGTTTAAAGAACAAAACAAAGCAAAAAAATGTCTTGTTACCTGAAACAATGGCTTCAACCGTCTTTGTGGACCAATTCACTGCCATTGTTAAGTGAAAGACCCAAATTTCTAGAGGTGCCATAAGTCTTCTTAGCTATTTAATATGTGAAATATGTTCACAACTATTTCAACCCATGGGTTCACCACACTTCATATGCTCCTCCTTCTATCCAGTTTTCAGAAGAAGACTAATATTTAAGGAGACTTTTGAAATGCTGATATAATACAAAGAATATTTCTTAAAAGAGCCAGAGAAGGCAAGCTTGAAGGCAGTAAGGAAATATGTTGGATAAAAAGGAAGGGAACATAATATCAATAATTGAAGTCATAGGGAAATAATTTGCTGATGGTGAAATAGGAAAAAAGAAGACCCATGTGGCAATGGTAGTTTTTCTGGTCTTTGTAAACTTGCTCAGAGTTCTCAAATTTTCCTGACAAGTAGATGTGAACAATGGGTAGATGAAGGTTTCCATTGAAAATGGCAGTCACTACTAAAGTCCTTGTTTCAGATACTCAGCTAGGGGATCAGGCTGTCTATGTGGGGGCATAAATGACAGGTTATAGGAACAAGTAGTAGGCAAGTAAACAAAACAATTAGGCAAAATCTCCTTAGACACAATTGAGAAAATCAGTTGGTTGATTTTTTAAATTTACTTCTGTACAGAATATCTTTGGTTTTGGAGTGGTAGCTGGAATTTGGGAAGTCAAGGTGGAACTACAACAGAGGTTATAATCATAGAGACCCAGAGCTCTGCTCCTTTAGGTCAGACAGAACTTCAATCCAGTACCCTGGATAGCTCCCAGAGATGGCAGTAGCCCTAAAGTCTACATCTTATGGAGGTTGCCATTGGTTCCTCCTAGTTGATGAAATTCTCTGAACATGCTCTACTTAGTCACTAAGGAGTAAATTATCATTCCCATTTAACGTATTATTTCTCATCAAGTTTGTTTTTCTCATCAAAATTGCAGAAACAGATCTTCAGAACTGATTTTGACAGAGTGACTTGCCTCCAAAGAATTTAGCAGACTTATTTGGGGATATAAAGAGTATAGTCTCCAAATAACAGGATGGGTTATCTTCTGGGGTTTTCTATTATTTTAGGTTATAATTTTTTAATTTGAAACATGTACTCAACCTTACTTCAAATTAAAGAAATGTAAATTAAAGCTAGATTTATTTTTGGTTCCTCTCTATGGGAGACATGCAGGCGATATCTAGTGACTGAGATGGTTTGAAGAAAAAAAAACCCTTATGTGCAATGAAGTTAATAATCTAATTTCTAGAAGGTAATTTGGAAATTCATATTTAAAAAACCTATTTAAGCCATTAATTACTGTACTCCATGTTAAGGAAATTATCAAAGAATTATAAAAGAAAAGACAGATATGAATATTGATTACAAATTTATTGATTATATCTAAAAATTCAAATTCTTCCCAAACGAAGTACTGGTAAAATTATATGGTACATTCAAAAGACATTAAATTGAGAGGGCAGACACCAGAAGCAAGAAGAACTACAATCCTGCAGCCTGTGGAACAAAAACCACATTCACAGAAAGAGAGACAAGATGAAAAGGCAGAGGGCTATGTACCAGATGAAGGAACAAGATAAAACCCCAGAAAAACAACTAAATGAAGTGGAGATAGGCAAACTTCCAGAAAAAGAATTCAGAATAATGATAGTGAAGAAGATCCAGGACCTTGAAAAAAGAATGGAGGCAAAGATCGAGAAGATGCAAGAAATGTTTAAAAAAGACCTAGAAGAATTAAAGAACAAACAAACAGAGATGAACAATACAATAACTGAAATGAAAAATACAATAGAAGGAATCAATAGCAGAATAACTGAGGCAGAAGAACGGATAAGTTACCTGGAAGACAGAATGGTGGAATTCACTGCTGCAGAATAGAGTAAGGAAAGAATGAAAAGAAATGAAGACAGATTAAGAGACCTCTGGGACATTAAATGCAACAACATTCACATTATAGGGGTCCCAGAAGGAGAAGAGAGAGAGAAAGGACCTGAGAAAATATTTGAAGAGATTATAGTCAAAAACTTCCCTAACATGGGAAAGGAAATAGCTACCCAAGTCCAGAAGTGCAGAGAGTCCCATACAGGATAAACCCAATGAGAAACACACCGAGACACATAGTAATCAAATTGGCAAAAATTAAAGACAAAGAAAAATTATTGAAAGCAGCAAGGGAAAAATGACAAATAACATACAAGGGAACTCCCATAAGGTTAACAGCTGATTTCTCAGAAGAAACTCTAAAAGCCAGAAGGGAGTGGCATGATATACTTAAAGTGATGAAAGGGAAGAACCTACAACCAAGATTACTCTACCTGACAAGGATTTCATTCAGATTCAGTGGAGAAATCAAAAGCTTTACAGACAAGCAAAAGCTAAAAGAATTCAGCACCACCAAACCAGCTCAACAACAAATGCCAAAGGAACTTCTCTAAGTGAAAGCACAAGAGAAGAAAAGGACCTACAAAAACAAATCCAAAACAATTAAGAAAATGGTCTTAGGAACATACATATTGATAATTACCTTAAACGTGAAAGGATTAAATGCTCCAACCAAAACACACAGGCTTGCTGAATGGATACAAAAACAAGACCATCTATATGCTGTCTACAAGAGACCCACTTCAGATCTAAGGACACATACAGACTGAAACAGAGGGGATGGAAAAAGATGTTCCATGCAAATGGAAATCAAAAGAAAGCTGGAGTAGCAATACTCATATCAGATAAAATAGACATTAAAATAAAGAATGTTGCAAGAGACAAGGCAGGACACTACATAATGATCAAGGGGTCAATCCAAGAAGAAGATATAACAATTATAAATATATATACAACCAATATAGGAGCACCTCAATACATAAGGCAACTGCTAACAGCTATAAAAGTGGAAGTCGACAGTAACACGATAGTAATGGGGGACTTTAACACCTCACTTAGACCAATGGACAGATGATCCAAAATGAAAATAAATAAGGAAACAGAAGCTTTAAATGACACAATAGACCAGACAGATTTAATTGATATTTATAGGACATTCCATCCAGAAACAGCAGATTACACTTTCTTCTCAAGTGCACACGGAACATTCTCCAGGACTGATCATATCTTGGGTCACAAACCAAGCCTCAGTAAAGTTAAGAATATTGAAATCATATCAAGCATCTTTTCTGCCCACAACAGTATGATATTAGAAATAAATTACAGGGGAAAATCCGTAAAAAACACAAACACATGTGTGCTAAATGATACGTTACTAAATAACCAAGAGATCACTGCAGAAATCAAAGAGGAAATCAAAAAATACCTAGAGACAAATGACAAGGAAAACACGATGATCCAATACCTATGGGATGCAGCAAAAGCAGTTCTAAGAGGGAAGTTTATAGCTATATAAGCCTACCTCAAGAAACAAGAAAAATCTCAAATAAACAATCTAACCTTACACCTAAAGGAACTAGAGAAAGAAGAACAAACAAAACCCAAAGTTAGCAGAAGGAAAGAAATCATAAAGATCAGAGCAGAAATGAATGAAATAGTGACAAAGAAAACAATAGCACAGAGCAGTAAAACTAAAAACTGGTTCTTTGAGAAGATAAACAAAATTGATAAACCATTAGCCAGATTCATCAAGAAAAAGAGGGAGAGGACTCAAATCAATAAAATTAGAAATGAAAAAGGAGAAGTTACAACAGACTCCACAGAAATACAAAGCATCCTAAGAGACTACTGCAAGCAACTCTATGCCAATAAAATGGACAACCTGGAAGAAATGGACAAATTCTTAGAAAGGTATAAGCTTCCAACACTGAACCAGGAAGAAATAGAAAATATGAACAGACCAATCACAAGTAATGAAATTGAAACTGTGATTAAAAATCTTCCAACAAAGTCCAGGACCAGATGGCTTCACAGGTGAATTCTATCAAACACTTAGAGAAGAGCTAACACGGATCCTTCTCAAACTCTTCCAAAAAATTGCAGAGGAAGGAACACTTCCAAACTCATTCTATGAGCTCACCATCACCCTGATACCAAAACCAGAAAAAGATACTACAAAAAAAGAAAATTACAGGCCAATATCACTGATGAATATAGATGCAAAAATCCTCAACAAAATACTAGCAAACAGAATCCAACAACACATTTAAAGGATCATACACCATGATCAAGTGGGATTTATCCCAGGGATGCAAGGATTCTTCAATATATGCAAATCAATCAATGTGATAAACCATATTAACAAATTGAAGAATAAAAATCATATGATCATGTCAATAGATGCAGAAAAAGCTTTTGACAAAACTCAACACCCATTAATGATAAAAACTCTCCAGAAAGTGGGCATAGAGAGAACCTACCTCAACATAATAAAGGCCATATACGACAATCCCACAGCAAACACCATTCTCAATCATGAAAAACTGAAAGCATTTCCTCTAAGATCAGGAACAAGACAAGAATGTCCACTCTCACCACTATTATTCAACATAGTTTTGGAAGTCCTAGCCATGGCAATCAGAGAAGAAACAGAAATAAAAGGAATACAAATTGGAAAAGTAGAAGTAGAACGGTCACTGTTTGCAGATGACATGATACTATACCTAGAGAATCCTAAAGATGCCAGCAGAAAACTACTAGAGCTAATCAATGAATTTGGTAAATTTGCAGGTTACAAAATGACTTCACAGAAATCTCTTGCATTCCTATACACTAATGATGAAAAATCTGGAAGAGAAATTAAGGAAACACTCCCTTTTACCATTGCAACAAAAAGAATAAAATACCTAGGAATAAACCTAAGGAGACAAAACACCTGTATGCAGAAAACTATAAGACAATGATGAAAGAAATTAAATATGATACCAACAGTTGGAGAGATATACCATGTTCTTGGATTGGAAGAATCAATACTGTGAAAATTACTATACTACCCAAAGCAATCTACAGGTTCAATGCAATCCCTATCAAATTACCAATGGCATCTTTTATGGAACTAGAACAAAAAATCTTAAAATTTGTATGGAGACACAAAAGACAAACAGACAAAGCAGTCTTTGTCTATTTTTTGTCTACCCCGAATAGACAAAGCAGTCTTGAGGGAAAAAAACGGAGCTGGAGGAATTATACTCCCTGACTTCAGACTATACTACAAAGCTACAGTCATCAAGAGACTATGGTACTGGCACAAAAGCAGAAACATAGATCAATGGAACAAGATAGAAAGCCTAGAGATAAACCCATGCACCTCTGGTCAACTAATCTATGACAAAGGAGTCAAGGATATACAATGGAGAAAAGACAGTCTCTTCAATAAGTGGTTCTGGGAAAACTGGACATCTACATGTAAAAGAATGAAATTAGAAGACTCCCTAACACCATGCACAAAAATAAACTCAAAATGGATTAGAGACCTAAATGTAAGACCGGACACTGTAAAACTCTTAGAGGAAAACATAGGGAGAACACTCTTTGACAGAAATCACAGCAAGATCTTTTTTGATCCACCTCCTAGAGTAATGGAAATAAAAACAAAAATATACAAATGGGACCTAATGAAACTTAAAAGCTTTTGCACAGCAAAGGAAACCATAAACAAGACGAAAAGACAACCCTCAGAATGGGAGAAAATATTTGCAAACGAATCAATGGACAAAGGATTAATCTGTAAAATATACAAACAGCTCATGCAGCTCAATATTAAAAAACAAACAACCCAATCCAAAAATGGGCAAAAGACCTAAATAGACATTTCTCCAAAGAAGACATACAGATGGCCAAGAAGCACATGAAAACCTGCTCATCATCCCTAATTGTTAGAGAAATGCAAATCAAAACTACAATGAGGTATCACCTCACACCAGTCAGAATGGCCATCATCAGAAAATCTACAAACAACAAATGCTGGAGAGGGTGTGGAGAAAAGGGTACCCTCTTGCACTGTTGGTGGGAATGCAAATTGATACAGCCACTATGGAGAACAGTATGGAGGTTCCTTAAAAAACTAAAAATAGAATTACCATATGACCCAGCAATCCCACTCCTGGGCATATACCCAGAGAAAACCATAATTCAAAAAGACACATGCACCCCAATGTTCATTGCAGCACTATTTACAATAGCCAGGTCATGGAAGCAACCTAGATGCCCATCGACAGACGAATGGATAAAGAAGATGTGGTACCTATATACAATGGAATATTACTCAGCCATAAAAAGGAACAAAATTGGGCCATTTGTTGAGACATGGATGGATCTAGAGACTGTCATACAGAGTGAGGTAAGTCAGAAAGAGAAAAACAAATATCGTATATTAACGCATGTATGTGGAACCTAGAAAAATGGTACAGATGAACTGGTTTGCAGGGCAGAAGTTGAGCCACAGATGTAGAGAACAAACGTATGGACACCAAGGGGGAAAAGCGGCAGGGGTGTGGGGATGGTGGTGTGATGAATTGGGCGATTGGGATTGACATGTATACACTGATGTGTATAAAATTGATGACTAATAGGAACCAGCTGTATAAAAAATAAATTAAATTAAAAAAACCCACAAAAACCAAAAGACATTAAATTGGTAATGTAAATATATATATACACATAGATAAACAGATGATAGATAAACATAGAAAGATATTCACAACACATAGAACCATTCATAATGTATTTTAAAATATAATAATTTGTGTAAAAATCATAAAATACACACATATATCCATACTATATATTTGTAAATAAGAAAAAGTCTTAAATGATGTTCACCAAAATCTAAACAGTGATTGCTTCTGTGGTAGGCTCTGCATTTTTTTTACTTTATTTGCCATATGTGGTATTTTCCAATATTTTTACAATAAGTTATTAATTTTGGAATAAATACTTTATAAGTATTTTATGTGAATAGTGACTTGTCTTTTATTAAACACTTATTGACCATATACTATTTTCTAGGCACTGGCTTGGAATTAGCAGTAAGGGATAAGGTCTGTAATATTGTGAAATTTACCATCTAAGGAGAAGGCAGAAAAAATATTCAACAAAGATCACACAATAAAATATATAATAATGAATAATTAAAAGCTCTTTTGTGAATATGTAATAGGAACAATAGGACCAGTGGAGAAGGAGGGAGGCAGGGAAGAAGCTTTAACTTGTAACATTTTCCAATTTATGTGATTTAAATACTTCCACATTGGCCAGTTTCAAGCTGCCAATGTGTGGTTACTGAACATGAAATTGAGAATAAATGTTCACAATTGAGTGTGGCGAACTAGAATGATTTGGCTCCAACACACCAGTGAATGATAGGCTAAAATTGAGGACAAGTGCTATAGAGCGGAGGAGTGAGAGGGAAGGTCAGGAAAACTTAAAGGAGATAATATTTAAGTTTAATCCTGAAGGGTGAGTGATGTATCAGGGAGAGAAAATGACAGTGGAAAGGTGCTGAGAGGAGGCAGCAATTGAATTGCAGGATGGCAAGAGAGAATAGTCCATGTGAGAGTTAATGGTGGCCCATACTGGAATGCTGCCAGTAGATTTTGAGAGAATTCAAGGCATATTCAAGTTAAACGGGAAGACCAACTATGTTTCAAAACATACTTGACCTTTAAGTTTCCTTCCAACTTCATAATATTATGAATGCCAAAGTTATTATCAAACTCAGGTAATCTAGATGCATGCATGTCTTTTGTGTGCTACCTTAGTTACACTTAAAATATTCCAAGTCTGAGCATTTCATTAAAATATTACGTGGCCACAAAAAGGCAAAATGAATGGCAGTTATTATCCAAATGTGCTCTTTTCCTGAGCCACCTAAAGGAGCAGTAGTTAAAACAGCAGAAGAAAGAGGTTAAGGTTAATTGGTTAATTTGTTTGTTCATTTACAGCAACTATGAAAGAAGTCAGTAATATATTGTCAGCAGCAGCAATAACAACATCAAAAAGAGACCAAAATATTAAATCTAAACAACTTGCTGAGGATTTCTCTCTCCCTGCCCTCTCTCTCCCTTTCCCCCCATCCCTCCTACTCTCCCTCCCTCCCTCACTCCCTTTGCCTTCAGGCAGATGTCAAGAATTACCTTGTTCAAGAATTCAGGTGCTGATATTGTAACTCCTTAGATTCTTCACCAATTTAGAATGTAGTCTTCTTGAGGATGTTAAATTAAGGTTTTCTTTATCTAGTTTGGTGGCAGAAGACACAATTCTTGCAGATTTGACATATTTCTCTCCTTCTGTATTCATGTAATCTTCTTTCAGTGTTCTAATATCCATATTTGTCCCAGGATTAGCTTCAGGATAGTTCGGGAAGCAGATCTTCCATGAGGTATGATGCTTTGTTTGATGTTCTTACCATATCTATTTCATCAACACTATTCAGAAAGTGACAGGGAATTCTAGAGACATAGTAGCTGTTCATGCTGAGTTTCTTGGACTCTCATCTCCAGAGTGAAGAAAAGGAGGAGAGCTATTGGTAATTATTGTTCTCAGCTCCTAAGCAACTCCAGGCTAAGATATGAGATTTTTAGTGCCACCATCTTGTTTCATTATTAGTGGCTGTATCCAAAAAGCAAATTCTCAATATTTGGAGAATGTGCTGAACTTAGATTAATATTACAAAATGCTTACAGAGGTACTTTTTTGGTGCTTCCTTTGCAGCTTTTCCCACTCTATCTTCTATCATTACAGACTTCTGCTCTTTGTGGGAGTTGCTCCACTCTACTGGGGAGCAAATAGGGTGGTTGTTTCAGGAGCACACTCCATCTGATGCTCTGGTTAGTAACCCAGGCTAAGTTTACTGCATTTACTTAACCCAGGCTAAGTTTAGTGCACCGTTTTGCTGCATGGTGCACTGACAGTGATTGTAATATTCCTCCAAGAAAGCATGGCCCATCTGAAGTCCTGTGGCATTGTTTTCTAATGGATTGGATTAAAATTACCTCTGGGCAGCAGGGCCTCTGCAGTCACTTGTGGAGCTTGTTCTCTGCCCAAGGGCACTGGGCTGAGGATGACAATGGGGGCTGAATACAGTCTGTGCTCCTTTAGCCATGGCTCTAAGGAGGGTCTGCATCTGTCTGGAGGTAGGCCCTCTGTGGATCAGTGTGTGGTCTTGCAGGCCAGAAGGTATCTTGGCCATCTCCCAGCTTGTTGGCAGAGGTCCTTAATTAGGGATCTCAAATGAAGATTGATGAAGATACAGAGCAGTTGGTACAGCTGCCTCGTTGGAGACTACTTCAGTGAAGAGGTATCCCAGGAGAAATAACGCTGGGCTTTAATCAAGTGGAGAGGAAAGAGCTGAGACATCTTGCGAACCCTACTGCAGTACTGGCTTACTAGAAACGTGGTATGGCCTTCATGGCTTAGACAGGGATTCTGGAGGCTTATGTAGTTCCAAAGGGGGCCCATTTGGAAGCTCAGTATTGCCTTTAATTATTCCTCTACATTAGTCTCAAAAATTCTGCATGTTGAACCAGAAAGGAGGTGGAAGTGAGAACCCTTGGCTGTGTCAGCTGCTGCTGATTCAGATACATAACTTTTTTCCTTCTTTAGTTCCACATCCCTTAACTGAGAGGAGCACTTCTTCCAAAGTACCCCAGTCTGACAGAAGGAGATGAATGGCACTGCCCATTACTTTTTAATAATGTTCTAACTGCCAACAAGATCTTAGTTAAAATAGCAAATCTATTAAATTGTCCAGACTTGGGTTTGATGGGGACTTTGGTGGATTAATTCAAGTGAAAAAGAAGACAGTGATACTGATTATTCATAATATTATTTTGGTCTGGATCAGATGCTTAGTTATTACCCACATCAAAGTACTGACAGAGCCCTTTTGTTGTAGGGTGGTAAATTTGAGAAAATTCAGCTAAATTTTTATTTAATGATTTTAATTCCTATACTATAACTCAATTACTTCTTTCTTTTCCTCAACTGTTCCTTAGCTGTTGAGCTATGATGGCAACAGAATATAGAATTCACATAAAATGCTATAGCATGAAATGAGAAAATCATAGGAAGACCCAAACTCAGAGTACTCTGAGACACTAACTAGATTGAAATTGGAAACAGGCCTTGGTTTTATCCTTCATTTTGTGCCAAACTTAAATAGGGTAAACTATGTTATAAACATAAAAATCATACATGAATGATTAGTACTCAGATGGTTAAAACCAGAGTTTGTATGATTCAAAACTATACTATAAATAAAAGAAATCTTCATGTTATATGCAAGAACATTGTGATTGCTGGACCTTCATTTGTAGAGGTTATAAGGTCACAAGATATGTATCTTACCTCTAGTATTCTAGCTGCCATATGATATGTTTGTGTGTCGGGAGGGTGGTGGGAGAGTATTATAAAAGAAGGCATGAAAAGTTCAATGTAAGTAGTTTTAACTTGAGTTGTCTGGAAGTTGCTGAAGAAAATTGAACTTGAATAAAAAATGTAAACCTCTGAAATTTAAGTTTGTTCATTGTTATTGCTTGAGGGTGTCCTTATTATATCTGGCTAAGCTTAAAATAACTATGAGAGGAAAGGAAGTAGGAGTGTACTTTTGATCTTAATATAAGAAGGAAAAAAAAGAAGAAGAAAAAAAATCTATGTTCCTAAACTGCCCATAATAGGCAAAATATCATTAGTGTTTTCTGGAAGATAATCTTGCTAAGTTATTTGTCTGATTTTTCCTGATTGATTTTTAGCTGCTATTTCTTATTTTATATTTCATGTGATACCTCCGTTCTGACAATAAATTTCCCTAGAGCGCATTCCTCAAACCATACAGATATGAGTGTGGCCACGATTAGTATGGCTATGTTACATAAGAACAGTTGATTTAATCATGTCATGATGTAGCATTTACTATCTGATCTTTTGCTAAAAATATGTCCTTATGGACATCCATGATATATGATAATCACTATTAAGTATAGCATAAGAATTTATATTTTGACAAGTGTGGATTTTAAAAGGAACTTGTCAATTCTATAGCATGGAAAATTCTCAAGCCATATGTTAGGGATGAGATTTGATGTTAAGTTGAGGGACATTTTCATCCAGTAGAGCACCACAAGTGATCTGTTATTCAAGGCTTGATTAAATAATGCTTTCATACATTAAACATTAAATGTGTTATGAGAGATGTAGAAATAAGTAAGATACTTTATCTACAGTCAAGGAGTTCACAATCTTGTGGGTGTGATGAGTGCTACAGTGAAAATTGATGGTAGGGATGATGATGATGATAATGAAAAGGAAGAGGAAGAGGGAAAGATAGAAAGAGAAGAAGATATAGCAGGCAATAACTATATACCAATCACTGAACTAAATACTTCACATGCATTATTTAACTTTTTCCTTCTAATTCTCAGATGAGAGAGACTCTATCTAATCATTTTCTTTTTAGAGTTGAGGAAACTGAGGTTCCAAAGATTAAATACATTGCTTAGGGTTATAAAATTGGCAATATGATTTCATAGTTTAGATTTAAATTCATGCTATATAATGCTTCTGTCTTTCTCAAGATATAGATTAAGAGAACAGAGACCATGGGGTTGGACCCCTTAAGCAGTTATGCCTAATTGTCAACAGATTTGTGTGGTCTAGTTTCTATTTTTAAATTCTCTCACTGTCTTACCTAATATGTGTTTGTTGGTCCATTACAAAATCTTTCCATACCCTTTACACAACAATGATTTTTAAAAATTTCATTCAGTATACATAGAGCATTGGAGAAAATTGAGTTAAAATTAGAAAAGAAAAAAAATTGATGCATATTTTTGGCAGTTGTCCTATGCTTCAGTTTGATAAGGTAAAAGTTGTTACTCGTGCATTGGCCCTTAACTGAAAGCCTTTATTCAGTTACTGTGCTCTCTAAATTTTCATAAAAGCTGTAGTTTTGGACCCACCATGTGCTAAAATTTATTAAGAAAAAAACATCACTCTTGGTGTTGAAAGCTGTATTGGGACAGCCAAGCAGGTCCTTGTACGTCCTAGTCATGCCAATAAATCCAGCCAGAAAATTCTTTTTAATAGTTGCATGAGTAACTGGTATTTTAAGAAGACACCCACACAGAGGGGAGAGGTACAGGGAAAAATCAGATTTTCAAGGGCTCAATAGGGGAATTTGCTTTTTCTGTTAAGTTCCACCTGCAGTCTAAGCAAGAGGGCTGATGCCGAGTCTGCAATAGCACGGCGTGCTTCCTTTATGTATTGTGTGGGATCTGATAAATTTTTCAGGATCCAGTCCAGCTGTGCTCTCATCACATTGATTTAATGGCCCTTAAGAGAAACCATAAAAGTGCTTTCTGGTTAGTGGGGCCCAGCTGTTTCTCGTGGTATTGCATAAGACAGCAAGCTGAGTTAGCTATAGATTAATGATATTAAAAAGTCAACTTTTTCCATATCATTTTCTTTTCATTAAAAAAAGACTTAAGCAAATATGTGATTTGTTAAGTTAGCTTATTGAACTCAAAGGGAAAGGACCCAAAGAGATGATCTGATTTGATCTGAAAAGTTAATCAAGGCCCACAAATAAACACTGAGTCATATTAACATATCTAGTATGTGTATGAATATGTGTGTGTGTGTATGTGTGTGTGTTCCCAAAGGGTGATGTGAACGCTGATGGCTGGAAGGAGGGCTCTGTTTTCATTACCAGGCAACAGTGCAAAAAGGCAACAAAATTATTTGAGGATTATCAGGCTCTCTGATGAGGTTAAGAGCACTGAAAGTCAGTATGAAATGAATAGCTGTGTAGATTTACAGTGTCATTCATGTCATTGGAACCTTTTGGTTTTCTGCAAGCAGCAGGGTGATTGCAATACCAGGCAATCTGTTAAGTATTAAGCCTGGGTATGAAACAGACTGTACTGAAAATGTTTCTGCTCCGAAGCAGACATGAGGCACTTAGAGCTTTTGCACTTCAGATACTTTCAGGCAACAGAATACTCAGAAGTAGAGTAAAATATTTTTTCACCCCTCTTTAAGCAATAAGGTATATGGGGTTTGGGAGAGCTGGAAAAGTATTCATTCTAAAATCATGAGTTTTAATATTTTACTAGATTACTGTTCCTAAATTCAGGGAGTATAGCATGGATTCACTGAAATTAGAAGTCATCATAGAAACAAATGGCTGGAGAATTACAATTATTATTTGACAAATATTTGGTGGTCATCTGTGACCTCAGTAACCTCTTTTTAAATAAGGCCACATGGAAGAGATTCACTGCGATTGTAGGATTACAGAACATGAAAGACCCTGCAAGAAAAACTGTTGCAAATTTGAAATACCTGTAATTTAGATAGGAAAAAATTACCTTTACATTATCAGTTAAAAAAAAAGGTTTTGCTAGGCAAAAGAAAATATTTTCAGAAAGAGCTCTTCAAACAATTTAGAAGTGTCCATTTAAATATAGAGTTTGATAAGATGCAAACTATTATATATAGAATGGATAAACAACAAGGTCCTACTGTATAGCATAGGGAACTATATTCAATATCCTGTATAAACCATAATGGAAAAGAATATATATATATATTATATTATATGTCAAGCTCTATATTTTATATATATATATCATATATATATATATATATATATATAACTGAATCACTGTTTTACAGCAGACACTAACATAACATTGTAAAACAACTATAGTTCAATAAAATAAATTAAAAAATAAATATAGAGCTTGATATATATTCTTATCTACCCATTAATGTGGTTCCCTGTAATAACACTTTAATAGTTTATTTCAAATTCCAATTAATTTTAAAACAACTAAAAGTTATATATTTCAAATGTAAGGATATTTTGCTCCACACCAAAGACAGTTCTGTGTTTTTTAAAGGTTGTTCAGGGATTAAGTTAGTTGTTTCAAAACATACCTGCTCTATGTCAATGGAATATCTAATTTTAAGGAAATCTATGGAACTGTTCTCCAGATGGAGAGAAAGTAGCATATTTGTATAAAACTAGGTATGATTTAAGTTCATATATATCTATCAATGATTTTCCTCTGGAGCAATTGAACAAGAGTTCTTCTTAACAGTCACCTACACACAGAACTAGAGCAAGAGAGATGCTATTACTAGGGGTGTTTTAAGGTCAGTATTTCAGTAGCTGCTGTTTTTGATTAAGTATCATGTAGACCAGTTCCTCTCTACTGAATAACATTAGCTCGAAAAATCAAAGGCTTGGTGGCCTAAATAGACAACAATAACCAATATTTTAACTCTGCCAGATACTTCTGTGGGAAGCACTAAGCCATGTCAATATTTGCCATTGTTACAATTCCAGCCAATACTCTAAATGCAGAGTCGCGTTGCTTGGTCATGATGTGGGAGTGGTGAGAATGTGACATCCCTCTGTTCTATTAATTGCCAACAGTCAAGTTTTTCTTTTGCCACCAAGAGCAGTGCAGCTTGGGGTCTCTGTAGTTCTCTGTGGTTTGCATTTGGTCCTGAATTCAGAGCCCAGGATAAGAAAGTTGTTGGCAACCACCAGAATGCAGTCAGAAAATTGCCAGGCTGTTGTAACACAAGCTTCTATTTTACTTCAGAGTGAAAATTTAATGTTCCTTGAGAGTCTGTTACAGAGGAATTCATTATGGTTATCTTATGAATGATGGGTTCTGAAAAATAATGTTTGTGTTACATATTTTTGTGACTATTTCAGAAAATGCATTATAAGAGGCAAACAGCCAGCAGCACGGATCATGCTTAAGACTAAGTTAAAAGTAAAACTGGTTCAGCACAAACTGATTTTTTGTTTATTTCTTTAGGTCAAAGGTAAAAGGCTGCATAGTGTAGAGCATTCACTTTTGGGAAGGGTGCCTGGTCAGGCACCATTCTATGAGGGTTTTTCCTTTCTTTTGCCCACTTTGGGCAATGGGATCATTTTGAAATTTTTCTAATGAGTATTGTTTTATGTGCTGATTTTAAAAACCTGGAATAATAAAGAAAATCAAAAGAAGGAAGAAAAGTGTCAATTTGACCACACACATGCAAGTATTGTTACCATGTTGATGTTATCTCCTTCCAATAAAGTCCTTTTGTATATAGGCTTTAAAAACATGATCATGATGATATCAGATCAATACAAAAACATATGATCATTATTAGTATCAGATTGATTTTTCATTTAGGACTAAGTTGCAAGCATTTTTCATGTGTAAAAGAGAGGTTTCCAGATTCTAACATTAATATCCAAGTATTAATAGCCCAGAATCTCACATTTTTCAATTAGCAGCAAATCTTTGAGCAGGCTCCATTCCCCAGGTAGTTCTGGGGTCCAGGAGGAATGTTCATATGTTCTCCCATGCATCCTGGTTGTCGATTGTCACATTAATGCTCTATCCACTCTAGGCTGCTACCCAACTTTTGCTTTCTCTTATCACCTTATACTCAGAATTTCCAGCCTGCATTAATTCTGTCCTAACTGCCACACCTCAAGAATGAACACATGCTAAATTTCTCAAATAAGAAATACCAGACAATTAACAGGTAATAAAAGTTGTCAGAATTTAAGGGTTACCAGAAAATGCAATGTAAGAAGGAAAGAAAAACTTGCAATATTTAAAAGGCTACTTAATATTTTATTGAGGAAAATAATCCAGAATTTCTTAATTATATGCTTGTTGTTGAGCATTTAGGTTGTTTTCAGTTTTTTGCTTTTAAAAATAATTCTGTTTGTGTGGTGTAAAACTTTTATAATTCTATTTTACATATCATCTCTGTGCAGAAAATATTCTTAGCTCTTGAGATCTATCAGAACATTTTGTGGAAATGACGTCCTAGAGGAAGAATTTCTAGTTTCACTTACTTTAATTGTTAGCAATACTTTGTGTTTTCTATTTACACTTGTGTCAATTTGATAAATTATACTTTTCTAGGAACTTGATCCTTTTATACGTTTTAAAATTTACTGCCATAATCTGTTTGTAGTATTCTATTACCTGTTTCTTACCTGTAGTTATTATTTCTCACTTTTTATGTTCAATATTGTGTGTATGTACCTTTTTAAATCAGTTTTCCCAGAGTTTTATTAATTTTTCTATAAAAATTTATGGCTTTATTTTTATATTTTATTAATTTCTTCTCTTATCTTCATTATTTCCTTCTACTACTTTGATTTTTTTTAATTTTAAACTTCCATATTTAAATGCTTAGCTAATTTTCAGCTCCCATCCTTTTCTAAAAGAAGCAAGGCCATACACTTGTCCTGAGCACTGCTTTAACTGCACTCAAATGTTTTCATTTGTAGTGTTTTTTTAAACATTTTATTTATTAAATAAAATATTATGTAGCTCCAAATATTTTTAATTTTTTACTGAAATGCGGATGTGCTAGCTGTAGCTACAGCAGCTATCTTATAACCAAAAGAATAGTAGACACATGGTTAGCCTTAGAACAGTACTTAGTGGCTGCCTACCTCTTGTTTTCTTGTTATGTGAGAAAAATAATCTATTTTAAGTCACTGTACATGGGTTTTAAATGGAGCCAAATACAACAAAATTGATATCTTTTTTTCCCTCCTATCCTAATTTCTATTAGGTGGTAACCTCACCTACTTTTCTCTATTGTTTTTGAAACTGTACATTTATTTTTGATTCTTCATTTGTTACTCTTAAAGTTTTAGGAAACAATTGGTTTAAATATAGGTTAAAAATATTGCTATCTCCACATTTCTATGTATATAATAAACTTGGGATGTTTTAGTGTCTGTTACCCTCATTATTCTTTCTCATCTCCCAAATATGTGATTTTTTAAAAAACAATTGGTTTTTTGGGGTTTTTTGGCTGCATTGGGTCTTCGTTGCTGTGCGCGGGCTTTCTCCAGTTGTGGCAAGTGGGGGCTACTCTTCACTGTGGTACGTGGGCTTCTAGCAGTGGCATTGGTGGTTCAGTGGTAGAATTCTTGCCTGCCATCTTATTTTTAATCTATCTATAGTGACTGTTATTGTTGCATTTATTGGTCAAATCATGCCAATATTTTTACAAATGTCTTTTTGTAATCTTTCTTCTGGTTTTAATTTCTTCTTACTAGAATTCATCCTACAGTACAGTGAGGTCTGCAATATTTAATTTTCTTTTAGCTTTTCTTTTCCTGATAATATATTGATTTAAGCTTCACATTTGAATGAGTTTAGCTTTGTGTAGAATTCTAAGTTAATACTTATATTTCCTCAGCACTTTAAAGATGTTATTGCATTGTCTCTGGCTTCCATTGTGGTTCTCAGAAGTCTGCTCTCATGTAAGTGTTCCTTTGTGTGCCTTTTCTCTCTGACTGCTTTTATGATATCCTCTTTGTCTTTGATTTTCATTCTTCTGTTTCTTGTCCTGGCCGTGTTTGCAGCAACACTCTGATGAACTCAGTACCTCAGACTTCTGGTTCCAACAATGGCAGCGTCTGCTGTCTAGCAGCCTCAGGAGCCAATCTCTAGCAGTAAGAGTAGCAGGCAACAATTGTAGCATGGATTTAGCAGCACCAACAGTAGGAATGTGGGCTCCCAGATATTTCAGTGTCCTTAGGAGTATGAGCTGTTGGATTCTTGCAATATGGTTGTAGCTTAGTGGTACCAGCAGAAACAGAAACAGAAACACCTAGATAACACTACCTTCCCTTTTGCTCCTCTAGCTTTCAAACACATTGTAAACAATTTTTTATATTATATATTTCTGTTTGAAATAGTTTTGTTTCTGTTTTCCCAAATAGATACTAATTAATACACTCTAGATGAGAACAGAGTAGATTATATTAATGTGGGAAGATTATACATCCCTGTCCCATTGAAATCAGTATTAGCCATGTGACTTGCTTCAGCCAGTGAAATGGGAGCAGAAGTGACATGTGCAATAGCTTAGTGGAAACTTTGAGTCATTATATGCTTTTACACTATTTTCTTTTCCCTTTGTGACAAGACCAACAATGCCCCATGGAAGAAATGCCCAGCAATTTAGATTTTGGAGTGCATCATGAACCTGAGGCACAGTAAACCCATAATGGACATGTTACATGAGCAAGAAATATACCTTTGTTGTTGTAAGATACTAATTTTTATTAGTCATTTGTTACTGCAGTATAATTTAGCTTAAGATGACTGATATAGTTTGACTTTATTTTTATTTATTATGTTGAGAATCATTTTATTAATTAATCATTTATTTATTCTGAGGAAGTGTGTTGAAATTTTGAAAAATTCTGTCACTAACTCCTTGGATATTGCCTTCCTCTACTATCAATCCTCTCTTTCTATGACTGAAATTTAAAATATGTTGACTTTTCAATAATGTGTTAATTTCCACATATTTGTCAATTTTCTAATTTGTCTTCTACTGTTGATTTCTAGTTTTATTCCACTGTGCTTGGAAAAGATATTTGGTATAATACCAATCTTTAATTTGTTAAGACTTCTCTTGTGACGTAATATGTGATCTATCCTGGAAAATATTCCATGTGTGCTTGAGAAGAATGTTTATTCTGTTTGTGGAATGTTCTATATATGTCTATTAGGTACATTTGATATATAGTGTTGTTCAAGTTATCTGATTCCTTATTGATTTTCTGCCTTTATGTTCCATCCACTATTGAAACTGGAGTGTTAAAAAGTTGCTACTACTATTGTATTGCTGTTTATTTCTCCCTTTAGTTCTGTAAATGTTTGCTTTCTATTTTAGGTGCTCTGATATAGGGTGCATATATATGTTTAATTGTTACATCTTTCTGATGAATTGATCCGTTTATCACTATATAATGTCCTACTGTGTCCCTAGTCACAGTTTTTCACTTAAATCATTTTTTAATATAAGTATAGCCAGCCCTGCTCTTTATTAATTACCATTTTCATGGAATATCCTTTTCTCTCCCTTCACTTTCAGCCTTTTTGTGTCTTTAAATCTAAAGTGAATCCCTTGTAGACAGGATATGTTGAGTTTTTTCCTTTTGTCCATCCAGCCACTCTGTTTTTTGATTTTAAGGGAAGTTTAATCTATTTGTGTTTAAAGTAATTATTGATAGAAGAGTGCTTACTTTGGCCGTCTTGTTAAATTTTTTCTGTCTGTCTTGTAGTTCTTTTATTCCCCTTTTCTTTTCTCTCTATTTTTTCATTTATTCATTGATTTTTTTTGTAATGATATGCTTTGATTATTTTCCCTTTTTCTTTTGTGTATCTTCTAAAGGTATTTTCCTTATGGTTACCATGGGATTTACATAAAACATGTTATAGCTATAACAGCCTATTTTAAGCAGATAACTATTTAACTTGCATACAAAAACTCTTGACTTTTATACCCCCTCACACACTTTATGTTATTAATATCACAATTTACATCTTTTATATTCATTAACAAATATTTGTAGTTATAGTTATATTAATCTTT
The DNA here is from genome assembly GCF_025265405.1 of Mesoplodon densirostris. Classification (NCBI taxonomy): domain Eukaryota; kingdom Metazoa; phylum Chordata; class Mammalia; order Artiodactyla; family Ziphiidae; genus Mesoplodon; species Mesoplodon densirostris. The sequence goes on along the minus strand of NC_082672.1, from coordinate 36,226,678 downwards.
TGGTTTAATTTTTACACTAAAAATAAATTGATTTACATACCACCATTACAGGATTACAGTATTCTTTGTCTATATATTTACTTTTATATGTGCTTTATACTTTCATTTTTTTTCATATTGCTCATTAGTGTCCTTTAATTTCAACATGGAGAACTACCTTTAGCATTTCTTGTAAGACAAGTCTAGTGGTCTAGTGGTGATGAACTTCGTCAGATTTGTTTGTCTGGAAAAGTATTTATCTCTCCATTTTTGAAGGACAGTTTTGTTGGATATAATATTCTTGGTTGGAAGTTTTGGTTTTTTTTTTTTTGGCTTTCAGCACTTTGAATATATCATCCCATTTTCTTCTGTGAAGTTTCGTCTGTAAAATCCACTGAAGATCTCATGGGGGTTCCCTTGTATGTGAAGAGTCACTTTTTTCTTGATGCTTTCAAGATTCTCTCTTTGCCTTTGACTTTTGACAATTTGATTGTGTCCTAATGGCAGTTTCTTTAAGTTCATCCTATTTAAGAAGTTTTTAGCCATTATTTATTTAAGTAATCTTTCTGTCCCATTCTCTCTCCCTCTCTCTCTCTCTCTCTCTCCCCCCCCTTCTCCTTCTGGGACTCCCATAATGAGGTCCTTATTTTACTTGATGGTTTCCATAAGTTCCATAGGCTTTCTTCACTCTTTTTCATTCTTTTTACTTTTTGTTCTCTGTCTGAATAATTTCAAATGAACTGTATTTGAGGTAGCTGATTTTTTTTTCTGCTTAAACTAACCTACTGTTGAAATTATTGAATTTTACAGTTCAGTTATTGCATTCTTTAGCTCTAGAATGTCTGTTTGGTTCTGTTGATATTCTCATTTTGTTCATATTCTCATTTCCTGATTTTATTTAGTTGTCTATGCTCTCTTGTATCTCACTGAGCTTCTTTAAGACAATTATTTTGAATTCTCTGTTTGGTCATTCATAGATTCCCATTGCTTTAGAGTCAATTAGTGAAGATTTATTTTGTTATTTTGCTTTGTTATTGTTTTTTGGTTGTATCATATTTCCCAGATTCTTCATGTTCCTTGTAACTTTACATTGGAGTCTGCACATATAAGGAAACAGCCATCTTTCCCTCATCTTTAAGGGCTGGCTTTGATAGATAAAGACCTTCACCACTCAGCCTAGCTAGAAATTCTGGGAGCCTCTCAAACCTTATCTGTGGATGCTCACACTTCACTCCTTTCCTTCACTCACAGGGGAAATATTTAGAGTTGTGCATCTTCTTGCAATCTCACAGAGCTCTGCTGGCAGGAGTAAGCTGTCCTCCCCATTTTTTTGCCCTTAGCTCCTCCAGACATCTGGACTTGCCAGTTAGGTCAGTGCTCTGTGTGAAGTAAGACAGAAACTGGTCCTTAGTCAGTTGACTAAAAAGCCTAGGATACTGAATGCACACTTCATTCTCTCTTTCCCTCCAGGGCAAAACTGTGGGCCAAATTGATCTCTCTTGGTATGAGCTGTACAGGCTTGTGGGAGAGGTTGGCACAGGTAAAGTGAAACTGCTTTTTTTACCCATTTCAATTCAGCTGTTCTTAGTTTTGTACTCATCTTGGGAACAGCAGCTTCTTAACTGGAATCTGTTTCTCACATAAAGGTATTTGATCCATATACTGTTGTTAAATCAGTGTTTCTGTGAGATATGTAGACTGGGACATCCTATTCTGCCATTTTGTCGATGTCACCTCTCACATTCCTCTTAGTGAGAGACCTTCTAACCCTGTGAATTTGGTCTTTATCCAGGCATTTTTACCTGGAATCAGTAATTTTTCAAAATAAACATTGGCTCAATTATCTAGTATTATTTAGTTGCTCTACTTTGGTAGAAATTACTCACATGTTAAAACCATATTTTAAGCAGTCCCTCAAAATGCTAAATATACAGTTTTATCATTAAATTATTAACTTTTAAATACTGGCTGAGTACATTGTTGGTATTATGGTAGAAGATTAAATATGATTTATTCTTTAAAGAATGCAATTTTAAGAAATTTCATAAATGTCAGAACTGTTCACTAACTGATTCAGATAAGTGGTTCTCAAACTCGAGGACTCATGAGTGCTAAGAATGTAGTTATATTTCCCTGAAGAATCCACAGACCCCAGTTTGAGGAACACTGGGCTTATTTGTTGATTTCCATTAAAGTCTTCTCATTAAAATATTTCATAAAATGTTATGCATCTGGACTTGGCTAAATTTTCCTATTTTAGCACTTTAAGACAGCTATTGTTAGGGATAATTATGTTTTTGTTCAACTTAATGGTAATTGTATGCAAATTTTAGCATTTGCCACAGGCTTACTATTTGTGGTAAACTTGTGGGAATAGTTACTTTTCCTTTTTTTTTTGTGGAAAACTGTCAGTATCAGGAATCACTGTCTGCCTCAAAATTGCAGCTGTGGTTGTCTTCTCAGATTACTAGCAAATTAAAACAGAGTTTGTAGCAAACTTGAAAATTATTATACAGCAAAGACTTGTCACTAAGAAACACATTTAATGAATAAAGACAGAGGAAAAAGAGTAAAAACAGAAAAAAAAGAAGAATGATCAGGAAATTTTTAACTTAAGTAACTAGTCTTATCCTTTAAAAACAGAAAAAAAAAGCTACCTTTGAAGGTTCTTTTCAAGGGTGGAATTTTGTTCACTCTCTCCTCTTTAAAAATTTAATCTCTTTGTAGATAATTGTTTATTTCCACATATGGATAAAGTTTGAAGAAAAAATTTAAGCCAAATACCAGTGTATATATAATATGTCTCTAATATATCAGTTTACAATGAACAGACATTAATAGCTCATAAAATTGAAATGCAGTCTAAAGTACTATTCTAATATACTGTATTAGAAGCCATCACTCTACTTCAATTAAGTGAGATGATACATAAGAAAATAAATCAATATAGATGAATAATAGCAAATTTTATAATATTGATTCTCACAACATTCTCAAATATGAATGTATATGTGTTCTTATCAAGAGCTGGATTTCATTTTGTGAAATTTATTAAAGGTTTGAATGATATCTACTGTCTTTCTTTGTATTCCTTTTTTATATATGGACAATTAACTACTCTAGAAAACTGATTTTAATTCTTTTTTTTTTTTTTTTTTTTTTTTTGCGGTACACGGGCCCCTCACTGTTGTGGCCTCTCCCATTGCAGAGCACAGGCTCCGGACGCGCAGGCTCAGCGGCCATGGCTCACGGGCCCAGCCACTCCGTGGCACGTGGGATCTTCCCAGACTGGGGCACGAACCCATGTCCCCTGCATCGGCAGGTGGACTCTCAACCACTGCACCACCAGGGAAGCCCTGATTTTAATTCTTATAAAAATTTTAAATGTGGGGTGAAGAGTCTATGACATGCTACAAAGCTTTCTAAAATAAAATTAAAGACAAAAAAAGGCATGTTAATATTCTGAGATTATTCATCATTAAATTAAAATGGTTGTCATTTTATGTTCAGACTTAACAGTTAATTTAATTATTTAAAGAAGCTACTTTTGCTAGTGCTTATCAAAAAATAAGCATTTCTCTCTTCAGTATTGCATGCTGAGTCTTCTCAATCTTTGTCCCTTGACCATGCTCTCTCAGGATTTGGCTTGGTTAATTTTAATGTCTCCTTCCCACTGTCAATACTTCCAATACAGAAATTTTCCTCATCATGTCAAACTGACTTTTTAAATTTTTTTCTGCTTTCCCAAATTGTGACTCCAGGCTTTTATTTTTCTTATTTTTTTTTATTGGAGGAAAATTTCTTTACAATGTTGTGTTAGTTTCTGCTGTACAATGAAGTGAATCAGCTATATGTATACCTATATCCCCTCCCTCTCTGACCTCCCTCCCACCCCACCCCCCATCCTGCCCATCTAGGTCATCACAGAGCACTGAGCTGAACTCGCTGTGTATACAGCAGGTTCCCACTAGCTATCTAGTTTACACACGGTAGTATATTTATGTCAAACCTAATCTCCCAATTTCTCCCAACCTCTCCTTCCCCCACTGTGTCCACATGTCCCTACTCTATGTCTACATCTCTATTCCTGCCCTACAAATAGGTTCATCTGTACCATTCTTCTAGATTTCACATATATGCATTAACATACGATATTTGTTTTTCTATTTCTGACTTACTTCACTCTGTATGACAGACCCTAGGTCCATCCACGTCTCTACAAATGACCCAATTTCATTCCTTTTTATGGCTGAGTAATATTCCATTATATATATGTATCACTTCTTCTTTATCCTATTATCTATCATTGGACATTTAGGTTGTTTCCATGTCCTGGCTATTGTAAATAGTGCTGCAATGAATATTGTGGTACATGTGTCCTTATGAATTATGGTTTTCTCAGAGTATATGCCCAGTGGTGGGATTGCTGGGTCATATGGTAGTTCTATTTTTAGTTTTTTAAGGAACCTCCATACTGTTCTCCATAGTGGTGGTATCAATTTGCATTCCCACCAACAGTGCAGAAGGGTTCCATTTTCTCCACACCCTCTCCAATATTTATTGTTTGTAGATTTTTTTTGTGTGTGTGGTACACGGGCCTCTCACTGCTGTGGCTTCTCCCATTGTGGAGCACAGGCTCCGGACGTGTAGGCTCAGTGGCCATGGCTCACGGTCCCAGCCGCTCTGCGGCATGTGGGATCTTCCCAGACCTGGGCACGAACCCGCGTCCCCTGCATCGGCAGGTGGACTGTCAACCACTGCACCACCAGGGAATCCCTGTAGATTTTTTGATGATGACATTCTGACCAGTGTGAGGTGATACCTCATTGTAGTTTTGATTTGCATTTCTCTAATAATTAATGATGTTGAGCATCTTTTCATGTGCCTCTTGGCCATTCGTATGTCTTCTTTGGTGAAATGTCTATATAGGTCTTCTTCCCATTTTTTAATTGGGTTGTTTGTTTTTTTGATATTGAGCTGCATGAGCTGTTTGTATATTTTGGAGATTAATCCTTTGTCTGTTGCTTCATTTGCAAATATTTTCTCCCATTCTGAGGGTTGTCTTTTTGTCTTGTTTATGGTTTCCTTTGCTGTGCAAAAGCTTTGAAGTTTCATTAGGTCCCATTTGTTTATTTTTGTTTTTATTTCCATTACTCTAGGAGGTGGGTCAAAAAAGATCTTGCTGTGGTTTATGTCAAAAAGAGTTTTTGCCATGTTTTCCTCTAAGAGTTTTAGAGTGTTCAGTCTTACATTTAGGTCTTTAATCCATTTTTATTTTATTTTTATGTCTGGTGTTAGGAAGTGTTCTAATTTCGTTCTTTTACATGTAACTGTCCAGTTTTCCCAGCATCATTTACAGAAGAGGCTGTCTTTTCTCCATTGTATGTTCTTACCTCCTTTGTCATAAATTAGGTGACCATATGTGTGTGCGTTTATCTCTGGGCTTTCTATCCTGTTCCATTGATCTATATTTCTGCTTTTGTGCCAGTACCATATTTTCTTGATTACTGTAGCTTTGTAGTATAGTCTGAAATCCAGGAGCCTGATTCCTCCAGCTCCATTTTTCTTTCTCAAAATTGCTTTGGCTATTCGGGGTCTTTTATGTTTCCATATAAATTGTGAATTTTTTTGTTCTAATTCTGTGAAGAATGCCATTGGTAGTTTGATAGGGATTGCACTGAATCTGTAGATTGCTTAAGTAGTATAGTCATTTTCACAATATTGATTCTTGCAATCCAAGAACATGGTACATTTCTCCATCTGTTTATGTCATTTTTGATTTCTTTCATCAGTGATTTATAGTTTACTGAGTACAAGTCTTTTGCCTCCTTAGGTAGATTTATTCCTAAGTATTTTATTCCTTTGTTGTGATAGTAAATGGGATTGTTTCCTTAATTTCTCTTTCTGATTTTTCATTGTTAGTGTATAGGAATACCAGAGATTTCTGTGCATTACTTTTGTATCCTGCAACCTTACCAAATTCATTGATTAGTTCTAGTAGTTTTCTGGTGTCATCTTTAGGATTTTCTATGTATAGTATCATGTCATCTGCAAACAGTGGCAGTTTTACCTCTTCTTTTCCATTTTGTATTCCTTTTATTTCTTTTTCTTCTCTGATTACCATGGCTAGAACTTCCAAAACTATGTCAAATAAGAGTGGTGAGAGTCGACATCCTTGTCTTGTTCCTGATCTTAGTGGAAATGCTTTCAGTTTTTCACCATTGCGTATGATGTTTGCTGTGGGTTTGTCATATATGGCCTTTATTATGTTGAGGTAGGTTCCCTCTATGCCCATTTTCTGGAGAGTTTTTATCACAAATTCGTGTTGAATTTTGTCAAAAGCTTTTTCTGCATCTATTGAGATGATCATATGGTTTTTATTCCTTAATTTGTTAATATGTTGTATCAGATTGATTGATTTGTGTATATTGAGGAATCCTTGCATTCCAGAGATTAATCCCACTTGATCATGGTGTATGATCCTTTTGATGTATTGTTGGATTTTGTTTGCTAATATTTTGTTCAGGATTTTTGCATCTATGTTCATCAGTGATATTGGTCTGTAATTTTCTTTTTTTGTGATATCTTTGTCTGGGTTTAGTATCAGGGTGATGGTAGGTTCATAGATCGAATTTGGGAGTGTTCCTCCCTCTACAATTTTTTGGAAGAATTTGGGAAGGATCGGTGTTAGCTTTGCTCTAAATGTTTGATAGAATTCACCTGTGAAACCATCTGGTTCTGGATTTTTGTTTGTTGGAAGATTTTAAATTACAGTTTCAATTTCATTACTTGTGATAAGTCTGTTTATATTTTCTAATTCTTCCTGGTTCAGTCTTGGAAAACTGTACCTTTCCAGGAATTTTCCATTTCTTACTTGTTGTCCATTTTATTGGCATATAGTTGTTTTTAATAGTCTCTTATAATCCTTTGTATTTCTGTGGCATCTGTTGTGATTTCTCCTTTTCATTTCTAACTTTATTGATTTGCATCCTCTCTCTTTTTTTTTTTTTTTTTTTTGGTGAGTCTGGCTAAAGGTTTATCAATTGTTTTCATCTTCTTAAAGGACCACCTTTTAGTTTCATTGATCTTTGCTATTGTTTTCTTCATTTCTATTTCATTTATTTCTGCTGTGATCTTTATGATTTCTTTCATTCTACTGACTTTGGGTTTTCTTTGTTCTTCTTTCTCTCGTTCCTTTAGATGTAAGGTTAGATTATTTATCTGAGATTTTTCTTGTTTCTTGAGGTGAGATTTAAGTGCTATAAACTTCCCTATTAGAACTGCTTTTGCTGCATCCCATGGGTTTTGGGTTGTCATGTTTTCATTGTCATTTGTTTCTATGTATTTTTTACTTCTTCCTTGACTTCTTCAGTGATCTTTTGTTTATTTTGTAGTGCACTGTTTAGCCTCCATGTATTTGTGTTTTTTACAGGTTCTTTTTCCTGTAATTGGTTTCCAATCTCATAACGTTGTGGTCAGAAAAGATGCTTGATATGATTTCAATTTTCTTAAATTTACCTAGGCTTGATTTGTGACCCAAGATGTGTTCTCTCCTGGAGAATGTTTCTTGTGCACTTGAGGAGAAATTGTTTTCTGCCACTTTCAAGTGGAATGTCCTATAACTATCAATTAAATCTATCTGGTATGTTGTGTCATTTAAAGCTTGTGTTTCCTATTTATTTTCTGTTTGGATGATCTGTCCACTGGTGAAAGTGGGGTGTTAAAGTCCCCTACTATTATTGTGTTACTGTCGATTTCTCCTTTTATCATTGTTAGTATTCGCCTTATGTATGAGGTGCTCCTATGTTGGGTGCAAAAATATTTATAATTGTTATATTTTCTTCTTATATTGATCCCTTGATCATTATGTAGTGTCCTTCCTTATCTCTTGTAACAGTCTTTATATTAAAGTCTATTTTATCTGATACGAGTATTGCTACTACAGCTTTCTTTTGATTTCCATTAACATGGAATATCTTTTTCCATCCCTTCACTTTCAGTCTGTATGTGTCCCTAGGTCTGAAGTGGGTCTCTTGTATATAGCATATATATGGGTCTTGTTTTTGTAACCATTCAGCCAGTCTGTGTCTTTTGGTTAGAGCATTTAATCAATTTACATTCAAGGTTATTATCAATATGTATGTTCCTATTACCATTTTCTTAATTGTTTTGGGTTTGTTTTTGTGGGTCTTTTTCTTGTCTTGTGTTTCCCACCTAGAGAAGTTCTTTTAGCGTTTGTTGTAAAGCTGCTTTGGTGGTGCTGAATTCTCTTAGCTTTTGCTTGTCTGAAAAGCTTTTGAATTCTCCTTCAAATCTGATGAGATCCTTGCTGGGTAGAGTAATCTTGGTTGTAGGTTTTACTCTTTCATCACTTAAATTATATCCTGCCACTCCCTTCTGGCTTGCAGATTTTCTGCTGAAAAATCAGCTGATAACATTATGGGGATTCCTTTGTATGTTTGTTTGTTTGTTTGTTTTTGCTTTTCACTTGCTGCTTTTAATATTTTTTCTTTGAATTTAATTTTTGTTAGTTTGATTAATATTTGTCTTTGTGTGTTCCTCCTAAGGTTTATCCTATATGGGAACTCTTTGTGCTTCCTGGACTTGGGTGACTATTTCCTTTCCCATGTTAGGGAAGTTTTCCACTATAATCTCTTCAAATATTTTCTCAAATGCTTTCTTTTTCTCTTCTTTTTCTGGGACCCCTATAATTTGAATGTTGGTGCATTTAGTGTTGTCCCAGAAGTCTCTGAGATCGTCTTCGATTCTTTTCATTCTTTTTTCTTTATTCTGCTCCTCAGCAGTTATTTCCACCATTCTGTCTTGCAGCTCACTTATTCGTTCTTCTGTCTCAGTTATTCTGTTACTGATTCTTTCTAGTGTATTATTTTTTTCACAAACCAAATTTTCCTAGATCTTTTGGTCATTTAAGATCACTGAAAAGTCATGGTGAGTTTTTGGAAAATAAATGGAAATCTGGTTTCTTCCTGGTGAATTGTCACTTATGATTGGCCTTCATATTTTCTTAAGAGAAAATAGACAATTTGTTTTAGACATAGTCAGTTCTCAAAAGACCAGAAGTTTGGGTTGGTTATGCACACAAAATACTTAATTTTCCAAATGTGTTAAATGCACACAGTTTCTAAAATTCAGCAAATGATTTTCTAGGAATTCATGAAAAAAATGTTTTTTCTTATAAATCCTGCATATGATAAATGTTCAAAAGTATATTAAGTTGCTAACATTGGACTAATATGGGAGTGACAAAATACATTTAGAAAAAAACTTCTCTGGGTAAATTTTGACACCCCAAATTTTGTTGTATACTGCTTTTTAAAATAAAAATTATGTGAACTAATTTATCATATATTTATTTTAAGATTAATAATAATAACATACTTGCATAATATGAAATGTACAAAGTAATCTAGCTTTTTAAATTGTCTAAATATGTTAGTGTATTATAGAATAAATAAATAATATAATTTAAGAAACCTCCTAGATCTCTGACCCAAACTCAAATAACCGAAATTTACTCCCTGATTTCTTTAAGGTTAATTTTAATGTTATGATTCTTTTTGCTAAATTTTTTAATGAAAACCTTAATAAAAACTTGCATGATGGGAAATTTTAATCTATGAGAATTTTAATAAATCTATCATTACTTGGATAAAAAGTCTGAAAATAATAGTAGTGTCATAATAATTTGACATATGATGTTATTTAATTTAAAATTTGTGGGGTTTACATTGAAAAAGGAATATAGAACTTATCTGAGAAATACTCTCTCAAACGTACTGTAAATGCTGAAAAAAACGCTATGGAAAAATATTTCACTTGGATTTGAAAGTATTAAATGTCTTGCCTGTCAGCAAATTTAAGCTATTTTTTCGTGGTTGGTGGAATGGACTGAGAGGCTATTCTCTATTTTGATATTAAATATGTAGACAGCCTAATACCTCATGATAAAGAGATTCATAATGGATAACAACATGATTCCTCACCTTGACTCTTATGTAAATCATATTAATAAAATGTGGTTTTTGGGCTTCCCTGGTGATGCAGTGGTTGAGAGTCCGCCTGCCGATGCAGGGAACACAGGTTCGTGCCCCAGTCCAGGAAGATCCCACATGCTGTGGAGTGGCTGGGCCCGTGAGCCATGGCCACTGAGCCTGCACGTCCAGAGCCTGTGCTCCGCAACGGGAGAGGCCACAACAGTGAGAGGCCCGCATAACGCAAAAAAAAAAAAAAAAAGTGGTTTGTATTAATTGTACAAAAAGGTAATATTCATGGTATTATCCTAGAGGACTGGATATCAAATTTTGATTTGGTTCAGAGAACAAATGTGGTGCCATTGAAAGTAAGCTAAGGGTGAGCTGATGTGTTGAGTTAGTAGATGTCATAAGTTTTGAGTTCCATTGTAGACTGCACATTAATATATTTAAATGGAAAGTGAAAACCCACGATTAACCCTGCCCTGATGGTTGATTGATGAAAGTGAAAAATTTTTAATGCTGATATAAAGTAGAGGAATAGGGGAGAGAGAGAAGAGAAAGGAAACGTGAAAGAAATTGAGAGTATGTGAAAGATTCATAGACTTGATGCAACTAGTTTTCTTCTATTAAAATTTCTGTCAGACTTCAGGCATTATGAAAAGAGAAAGAAAACCTTTGGGTTGAACTATATAATTTATCTGCTGATAATTTAACATTTTTGACCTACAAATATAACATCTTCACATGTTTCAACTTAATATAAAACACCTAACTTGATCTGACTTTTAATGAGAGTTCAATAGTAGACGCCTGCTTTTCCTCATATAATGCAATAGTCAGTTATTTTTGCTCCTCTCATATTAGCATTCTACAATCCTGTAGAGATTCTAGGGTTTCAGTGTCCTTTTGAAAAAGGAATGGGAAAAGAACTTTCTGCAGACAAGGACAAGAGAGTAAAAGAATCCCAGGATTCAACAAATTTTTATTGAACCTTTACAAATGGCAAAGGGAAACAGAATAGACATCCTCAGGCAATGTGGCCAGAAGTGGCCATTAAGTAGAATGAAATGTCTTTGAAACCCCAGGTTTGTCTTGAAATATCATGTGACAGTTGCAGTCTACAATATGTCCAATAGTTTTTTTCTGTTGTTTTTCTGTCCTCAAAGTCTTAGAGAAAAAATAACTTCCATGAAAGTATATAAGTATATCCTGTGGTTTCTAAGATCTCTAGATTGCCAGTTGGGTATCTACATGGTCAAGTTCGAAAGGCATGGGATAACTCAGAAAATATGAGTGGAAAAAGAGCTTCTGAGAAGCACAGGCATTGTGAGTTAGAGTAATTGGAAGATTCATGGAAGAAATAAAACTTAAGTTGTCTTTTTAAGGATGGATAGAATTTAGCTACAGAAGGTAGAGAGGGAAGTTCAAATAAGAATAAGAAATCTTATTCAGATTCAGTAGGAATCTGTTTGGCATGTAAGGCAAAGTCAGCTGAAGAGTAAAGAAGAATACACACTAATAAATGGAAAGATATCCAACGTTCCTGGATTGGAGGAACTAATATTGTGAAAATGTCCATACTACTTAAAGCTATTTACAGACTCAATGTAATTTCTATCAAAATTCCAATGAGGGCCTCCCTGGTGGCGCAAGTGGTTGAGAGTCCGCCTGCCGATGCAGGGGATACGGGTTCGTGCCCCGGTCTGGGAGGATCCCATATGCCACGGAGCGGCTGGGCCCGTGAGCCATGGCCGCTGAGCCTGCGCGTCCGAAGCCTGCGCGTCCGGAGCCTGTGCTCCGCAACGGGGGAGGCCACAACAGTGAGAGGCCCGCATACCGCAAAAAAAAAAAAAAAAAAAAAAAAAATCCAATGACATTTTTCACAGAAATAGAAAAAGCTATCCTATAGTTTTTATGGAATCACAAAAGACCCTGAATAGCCAAAGCAATCTTAAGAAAGGAGAAAATGTTGGAGGCACCACATGTCCTAATTTCAAACTATATTAAAAAACTATAGCAATCAAAACAGTATGGTACTGGCATAAAAACAGGTACATGGACCAGTGGAACAGAATAGAGATCCCAGAAATATACCCACACATATACAGTTGATTAATTTTTGACAAGGAACCAAGAACACACAATTGGGAAAGGATAGTTTCTTCAATAAATTTTGTTGGAAAAACTGGGTATCCACATGCCAAAGAATCAGACTGGACCCTTATTTTTCACCACTCATAAAAATTAACTCAAAATGGATTAAAGACCTAATCTTTAAGTACAACTCCTAGAAGAAAACACAGCAGATAAGCTCCTTGACATTGGTCTTCTCAATAATTTTTTTGAATTTGACACCAAAAGCCCAGGAAACAAAAGTAAAATAGACAAGTGGGACTACATCAAACTAAAACACTTTTGCACAGCAGTGAAAACAATCAACAGAGTAAAAAGCTAACTTATGGAATGAGAGAAAATATTTGCAAACCATATATCTGAATCCAAAATATAGAAAGAACTAATACAACTCAATAGCAAAAAAAAACCCCAAATAATTCAATTAAAAATGGGGAAAAATTAAATTTAAAAATGAGGAAAAATAGACATTTTTCCAAAGAAGACATCCAAATGGCCTATATGTATGTGAAAAGATGCTCAATATCACTAATCATCAGGGTTATGAAATCAGAACAAGAAGAATCATCTCATACCTTTTAGGATGGCTATTATCAAAAAGAAAAGAGATAAATGTTGGTGAGAATTTGGAGAAAAGAGGACCTTTATACTCGATTGGTGGGAATATAAATTGTGTTAGCCATTATGGAAAATATATGGTGGTTCCTCAAAAAAATAAAAATACAACTACCATATGATCTGAATCTCAGGTATATATCTGAAAGAAAAGAAATCAGTGTCTCAAAGAGATATCTGGGAAATCCTGTCATTTGGACAACATGGATGAAACTGGAGGGCATTATGCTAAGTGAAATATGCCAGACAGAAAAAGGCAAATGCTGTATTTATGTCATTTATATGTGGAATGTAAAAGAAAATAGTTGATTGCATAGAAACAGAATAGAATGGTTGTTGCCAGGCTTAGGGGAAGGAGAAATGGGGAGATGTACATCAAAGCATACAAACTTTCAGTTGTCAGAAGTTCTGAGGATCTAATGTGCAGCATGATGATTTTAGTAATATGGCATTGTTATACTTGAAAGTTGCTGATAGTAAATCTTAAGCATTCTCAACTCTCCCATCCCAAACGCACACAAGAGTTAACTATGTGAGATATTAGGCAATAGATATGTTAATTTTCTTGACCTTGGTAATTATTCCACAATTTATATATATATATATCAAATGATCATATTGTACACTTTAGATATATGCAATTATATTCTTCAATTACTCCTCAATAAAGCTGGGGGAAAAAAAGAATATAACAATGCACAATGTGGGTTTTTTCCTCAAGAGTATCTGGTCTACCTATCAATTAAAGAATTCTGGGTTTACAGCCTGGATCAAATCATGAAGCAGGGTTAAGAGGATGTAACTATCCATTATGAGGACTGAAGACAGGCTTTACATTTATTCCTAGAGTCCCAGTGATCAATTAGCTACTGCCAAAGATCCCTGTAGTTAAAACCTTTCTGTTTAGTGATCCAGGCATGAAGAGTAGTATGATAATCACAATTACCTTATTTTTGATTCTTAAAATCTGCTTCTAGGTATTTGCCACACTTGAATCCAATTACCTCTATTAAAACCTATTTAAAGTTCATTTGTAACAGTTCATTCTCAGCCTTTATCCACAGAGGGTAGCAAATAAAGTGCTTTTAGTAATGGCCAGACTTCCCTCACTATGGATTTTGCAATGCCTTGATAATGACACAGTCCCCTGGGGGTGAGAGTAAAATTTAAAAATTCCTTAAAGAAGTATGTTGATAAAATACTAATTAATACATAAACCCATATAACTATCTTCTTTATAATTATCCAGGACTTACCTCGATGCCAAAATTATATTCTTATGCATATATATATGTTTATATGTAAGCTTCTATTTAAAAGGGTCTTGAAAAGAGGTGCCTATACTTATATAGATTGTACAGTGTTTGAGAGCAGGTGTCATATTTTCTCTTTTGATGATCAGATTTCAATACTATAAAAATGGAAATGATACAAATAGGTGAAATTTGAAATATAGCATCATGCTCAAAAGTATGTTTTTAATCAGATATATTTTAGTTTATTTTGGAATCTTTGATCCACAGCCTCTTATTAAACAGGGCTACTCTGATTGTCAATCCTTTTGCATTTGTTTGAGTAGCCTTAAGTTGCCAATAACTTTAGGATACCTTTCTCATCCTTGCATTCTTCACTCATGGAGTCTGCAATATAGACTGCAAACTGAGAACAAAAATTGGAATTGAATGGAATATGGACAGTTAATGGGCACAAGAGCACTTATACTACAACCCAAACACTAATAATGACCATAAATAGTAGCCATGGAAGCTTTTGTCAGACCTAGTAGGTAGGAAAAGTAAGAAAAATAGAGAGAGAGAGAAACTGCATCAAGAAAGCAGGAGAAGCAAATGGAATAGTAGGATAAAAAGGAGGAGAAGAAAAAAGATTTAGTAATAAGGGAAGGCAAGGCAGTTGGCTTCTGAAACAATTGTCCATTTCTGCTCATGTCATTGGGTCCTTCTGAGGGAGGACTAGGCTGAGATTTAGGTATTAAAATATGTACCTGACTATAATTTCCTAATTGTCTTTGCCATCTCCTCAATCCCTGTGTGCCTTTAGCTCCCTCTGTTGGATTGGTATTGTTTACACACAAGTGATACTCGCTTTTTGAAGATTTAGCCAAACAAAACTCCCTTCCAATATTTTACATTCAAAAGACGAGGAAAATGATCTCTTCTTAGTGTTTCTACATTTGTATAAAGCTTCTAAGCACCAACCAAGACAAATTGTTTGCACAACTCAAGACGCTTCCTACAGGTCTTTATTCTAGTAAAGAAATCTAAGTATTTTGTATCTTTACCACACTAACTCTCTCACATCAAATATTCAAAATTGCAACCACATTAAGAGAGAACTTTGGAAATTTTCCTATTACAAGGCAATCACAATAATTTTCAGTAACCACGAGACCTCTTGTGATTCTATGACATTAATACAATAACAAAGCCTTCATTCCCGAATGGGTGAAAGGTAAACAGTTTTCTAATAGTGTAAGTCATGTTTGGAGATAAAACATGAGGACTAGGAACTCCAAAGTTTGGAAGATTTTGGAGCCATAATACAGGATATAAAATATGTTCATCTATGAATGCTTCATAACGTGCAATGTGTGATGCTGGAGTTGTATGCCTTGTTTATTACTTTATGGAATTTCAATCATTCTTTTCTTTAGTTTATGAATTTTAGAAAAAAAATTCTGGAAAAAAGTGTACTTGTAATTTCATTTTCATTAGATTTACAAACTTTACTCACTTTGTGTTTCTCCCACACAGCACAATTGATTTCTTAAACTAGAGTGTGGGTTAGAGAGATCCCAGAGATTGGAACTGACGCAGTCATAAGATTTCTGGCATGTCCCGAAGTTTGAATGCACATTGGACTCTCTTGTGTTGTCTAGAGTGGAATAAATTGATGGATGAAACCTGCTGTTTCTCCCAAGGCCCCAGTGTTTATTTTATTGGGAATGACAATAGCCTACTATATTGACTTTTCCATGACTCTTATGACAGGACCACCTAGTTTCAATGTCCCTGAATTCCCTAGAATCTAGGTGTGTGTGTATATACGTGTATGTGTCTTTGTGTAGGAATCAGGGGGCTGGTGAGGGGATGAGACAGAGAAGGAGAACTGATGAAAAGCAATGCTTAGGACATTATGTAAAATTTTGACCTTTATGTTAATTTTATAATTTTTCCTTATGTAGCATTATTTTGCACCATACTGCAGCATATTAAAAATGGAAAATCTATGAGGTACTCATTGCCTTTATGTTACTCAGGTATCATAAAACCATAAGAAAAAAAATCTCTCAAGCTACATTTGGTAAATGAGATATATTGTAGAAAACCAAGAAAACATCATGGAATCCAAATGGAAGGAGGGTTAGCTGAGCCAAAAATGATTCTGTAATGAGGGACTGATGTGTTGTTCAAGAACCAAGGATGCTAATCTCTTGACTTCTTTCTATCTGGGGCCATATAACTCTTTATATATGTGGGCATCTATTTCATGCTTCTCTGATCACAGAACTGGTTTTACTGCATTCACATGATCCTTTATAGCTGCCCAGAAATATGACCTGAGGCTCCATAACCTTCTATGACTGGCACCTACCACTAACTTAATGTGGTTTCTATGTACTACTTTTACATTCCCAGGT
The DNA here is from genome assembly GCF_025265405.1 of Mesoplodon densirostris. Classification (NCBI taxonomy): domain Eukaryota; kingdom Metazoa; phylum Chordata; class Mammalia; order Artiodactyla; family Ziphiidae; genus Mesoplodon; species Mesoplodon densirostris. Next base: position 36,210,298 of record NC_082672.1, on the reverse strand, counting down.
GAAAGAACATGGTTATCTCAGCTTATGTCATGTACACCCTGCAGGTTTAATCAAGGAACTGGGCTTTCAGCCTAGAATAGGGATGTTTTAATATCCACTTTGTGGAAGGTTGGTATCAGACTCTCCACAAGAGGTGTGGAAAAAAATTCAATGGCAGATTTAATATTTCTACTTTAATATGCAAACATTTATTTTAAGACAAGAGACAGATCAGCCTAATTCTACCACTAAAAGTTAAGTTGAAAATCAAAATATTTCTTTCAATAATATTCAATATAAATTCACTTGAATAGATACCAGGGAAGGTATCAATTTAGTAAAATTAACCTACCAGTTTATTTTTTTCCAGGGTACTCTAAGATTTCTAAAATATTGGAGTTGTTGATAACAGCATTCTTTCCTATAATATAGATAGTCAATTTTCTATTAATGAAATTCTGATACTATTTCCACTCCTAGCTAAACAAAAGTGTAACAATAGAAAGGTATAGAGAGAATAGAGAGAATTTAAAGCCAGCAATAACTTTGGTATTTATTAAAAGCAGGTCACCGTTTTAATGGTGAAATGTTTTGTGCTAAAAGCAGGAATAGTTCTCTTTACTAGATTTGTTAAGGCTCGAAGAATACAGAAATGGTTCTTGGCAAGGATAATTTATAGCACTCAAATATTCCTAAAACCAAACATTGTTATTATGTTTTCTAAAAGGACAAGGATACCGATCAAATAAATGACAAGGACACCATTCACATAAATGAACTATCTGTTAAGGTTGAAATGAACAGGAACTTTTTTGTGTTGTTATGATCAAGTTCTGTCTTAGAGACAATGATAAATTATTAACAATGTCCATTACGCAATGAAGAGTAGCCCCCTTTCACTGCAACTAGAGAAAGCCCGCGCGCAGCAAAGAAGACCCAAAACAGACAAAAATAAATAAGTAAATGTATTTTTAAAAGTCCATTAACCAATAGGCATATTAAAATACTGACCTTTTCTATACTTTTATCTACTGATTATTTCTATTAAATTCAATTTCTAACATTCTTCACTAACTAAATAATTGTCTTAATATTCCACTTTCTAAAACACTCTGTTAAAGGAAGGAGGAAAGGAAGGATGAACTAATAATCATTGTGCACCTATTAAAATAAGCCATGTGCTTTGCTTAAGTAAGCATATTTAATCCTTACAACAACACACTACAGATGACAGTGGACCCTTGAACAACACAGGTTTGAACTGCCCGGGTCCATTTATATGCAGATTTATTTTCACTAAATACATATCATAGTACTACCTGAGCCACAATTGGTTGAATCTGCAAATGCAGAACTTTGGATACAGAGGGCAGGCTGTAAAGTTATCCTGGGATTTTCCACTTCTCAGAGGGTCAGTGCCCCAACCTCTGGAGTTGTTTGAGGGTCAACTGTATTATGCTATTTACGGAAGAAAAAAAATTGAGTATCAGAGAGATTAGATAATTTGTTCAAAATCAAATAGGTAAGGTCTGTATATCTATAAAGTCCTTTTTTAAAAAAAATTTCCTATATGCTGTGTCAATGCTTTCTCATTTCTTATTATATCAAGTTGAATCTGCTCAGCCTGGCTTTCACAATTACCCGTCATCTGGCGTCTTCCTAGTGAGTCAGCCTTCTTTTTCACTGCTCTCCAACATGCAGCTTCTTTTTCAGTCATCAGTCTGCTTCCACTTCCAGGCCTTATTTTATCCATTCTGGAGCTAGAAGGCTCAATCCCTCTTTTATAGCAATACAAATCCTAAACACTCCAGGACGACCCCTACCCTTATTATAAATAACATTCTCTGCTCCTTTTTGTTTTTACCTTATTGTCTGCCTGCTGTTTTCCCATGTCCCTCTTCTTTTACTGTGGTCTAACAAACACCACTTCAGGTTTATCAGCCTGTCTTCTTCTATAGCATCTCCTCTAGAATATACATGTTACTCTGTCTCTCACTACCTGATTTAAAAATGGACTGCTTTTCTTCCAGACCATTTATATACTACATAATTAGTGATGGTATAACCATACTGTAGTGTACAAGGCTGGGTGTAAAATTGTATATAATCTAATACAGCAGTCCCCAACCTTTTTGACACCAGGGATGGGTTTCGTGGAAGGCAATTTTTCCACAGACGGGTTGGGAGAGATGGTTCAGGTGGTAATGCGAACGATGGGGAGCAATGGGGAGCGGCAGATGAAGCTTCGCTCACTCGCTGGCCACTCACCTCCCGCTATACAGTCCAGTTCCTAGTAGGCCAGGGACCAGTAACTGTCACGGCCCAAGGATTGGGGGCCCCTGATCTAATAGGACTGATTTAGCACCTGCTTTTATGAATGTTTTAATTATCTGAAGAAACAAATCCAACATGAAAGCAGATTTTTATCTAACTGTGAAAATACAAGGGATAACGTTTTTGTTTTCCTTGTTATACACACACACACACACACACACACACACACACAATTACGCTACTTTATACCATAATGGATAATAGAAAAGAAAGAAGGAGAAGAGAGAAGATTTTGTACCTGGCAGAGTACATATCCTTCAGTAACTTTCTTTTTCCCGCCACTTCTGGTATTGTTATCTATTTCTTGCTATATGTGACTGACATTAATTCAAGGTTCTGAAAATGATATAGTCAATTAAACCAAATTAAGTGTAAGAAAAATTTTGCATGTAAACTTGAGGGAACTAATGACTTTTAACCCTCATATCAGTAATAGTGATCCTCCAAAAAGATCAGGGCCTAGGATCTCATGGTTCTACTGCCAAATTTAAAAATCATCAACTACTTTTTGGTCTCAGACACAATTTCTTTTCCCCAGTGAATTACTACTTACATCAAGCAGTGTAATTCATGTTTTCCTATATTTAGCTGCATTCCAAAGAATTTCATAAGCATTTCCCTGAGCTCGTTTTCCCATCCTCAGTCTGATGGCATGAAGCAAGAGGGGATTTTTGTTGAATGTAACAATATTTTGTATCTTGGAATGTAGATTAGGGGTATTTTCATAGAGAGGTGAAAAGGGATTGGGAATGGTGGGAATGAAAGTGATTTCTTCTGGGAATCCTCACTATGGCTGTTCATGTTTTTGCACTGAATTTGTTATTTGTGCACACCAAGAGGGGCTTCTATATTGACATGCTTCTCCCCTCCCATCTTTTATTTTATCTGAATCTATACACACAAATATATCATATTTTACCTTCCCATTCATGAGAGGCTGCTTTCCCAACCTGCCTGCAAGAACTGCACTGTGAAAGAAGATAAAGGCCAGTAAAAGAAAGAAGGAGAAAAGAGGAAGAATCAATTGTTATTCTTTCATAATTAATCTCATTTCCGCCCCCCCCCCACAGTTAGGGCAGAAAATATTCATTAGCTACTGGACCCCAAAACCATTAAAGTTGGGGTCGTGTCCACAACCTCAAAAAAGGAATGTGCTAGCTTTCCTCGGGTCTAACTTCCACCTCTTTGAGGCTGTGCATAAGTGTGGGCCTTCTTCACTAACACACTGGAGGGAGAGATGGGCAGTGGGGCTCACTAGCTTCAGATCAATGAAGGTGCTCAACTCTTGAAAACTGGTGCCTCGCCATCTCTATCTTTTGTGAGGAATCCTTAGCTCTTGTAGTTGTACGTATCCAATTTTTATTTTTTTCTTTCTCTCTTCAGGTTTTTGTTACATTTGTTATTCAAAATTAACCCCTATTGCTCCACATGAAGTCATCTCATTGAAATCAGGCCAAAGGCTTATTTAATCAACTCCAATTGGAAATTTAATCCCAAACATCAATATTTTACAACTTGTGGTTGGTATGCACTTATAGTTCCAATATCATTTAGATGTAGGAAATTTGTGACTACTATCTGCTATTTATCTTTTCCAGTAGAATTTTTTGATAGATCACAAGGCTTTACAGTATTTATATAATTTCTATTTTACCCAAATAGTCACCTTTTAACGGAATTAAAAACTGTGTAGAGTGAGGCTATGTCTTATCTTCTTTAAACTGACATTCTCTAAATTAATACTCACTTTAAAATTTTGTTTTGTTTTTACATCAGAAGATGTTAATACATTTTTGTTGAATGAATGAATGATGAACCAGCTCTGAGTAGGAATGCTCAAGTAATAAGCAAATTTTTTTACCCTTTAAAAAAACTCTGGTTATAATGTTTTATCAATAAATTTCTCATATATGGCTCATATTTCATGAGTAACTAACGTACCCAGGCACATACTAAACATTTTGAGTAACATAAGACTATATTAGACTCAGCCCTTGTCTTCCATCAGCTTTCAATCTAGTTGTGAGTTCCTGGGAAATACTTCAATTTTGACACTAAAGAAATCTCATGCCAGAAATTTCTGCCAGTACCAATTAAAGATATTTTCCCTCAAGTTCCCTGAGGCCAAAGTACACAAGGTCTGCAAATTACCTGACTACAGAAATGAGATTGAGTGTAAGCATTGCAAAGAAATCCCAAAATTACCAACCAAAATATTTTTAAAAATCAAACATCCCTCCCCAGTGGCCCCAGGAGATATACAAAAGTCAGAGGATAAAAAAGCAGCATTCTTCACCTGTCTCCATATATTTCCTTGTCTGAGCTCCTTAACTTTAGCTTTCCAGGCAGCTAATGTGCTTGGACTAGAAAAGCAGAAATGATGTCAAAGATCTCAAAGTCCAAGAAGCTTTTGCTTTCCACGTGCAGGAGCTTCAGTATAGCTGAAGATACACAGATTTGCATTTTATAATTTAAAAAATATGACTTTGTTCCTAATGTGAACCAGTAAGAAGTTACTGACAGTGTCAGAAGCCTGGAATTTACTATATCAATGAGAAGGGACTTCTGGCTTCTCAGGCAGATGAGGATCAGAAGAAGCTGAGCCATGGAAGCCCACCAAAACCATGAAACATTAACACTGCTGCTCTACTTCCATCCCTGCTACAGAAGCCATGTGAAATATTTTTTATACAGTTCTCAACTTGTGGTAAGGAATTAAACCCAAATATTCTAGTAAACCATGAATTTTGATTTACTAAACATTCAAGAATGCACTTTCTTTTCTTCCTTCCATAGATTTGTGTCATGATTTTAGTTTAAAAAATGCATGACTTTGTCTCTACTTACTCATTCCCAGAAATGGTTACATGTGTATAATACATTCACAGTCTTTTCTTTAGTTCTCTGAGGATTGCAACACACTGAAGGGGGAAGAAAGTGGTGTGAACACCAAATGAAACCAAGCAATTGCCGGCATCTAACAAGCTTTGCTGCTGGGGCCTCGTAAAGATAAATACTCATCCATCCAGTTCCTTCATTTCTGTAATGTCTCACTGTCCAACTTAATAAATGCTTTCTTGCTGTTTTTTTGGCATCTCTTTGAATGAGGAATGTAAACTGAAAAGGCCTAGGAGACAAAAACTGGCACAAAGCTCTATGATGAATAATATCAGGAGACACACAGACTAGCTCAGTAGTCCCATAAGCAATGCCACAGTCTCTACCAGAGGACAGAAGGATTTGCTGCCTGGGATGGGGCTGTTATATAATTTCCAGATACATGAAAAAAATAAGAGAAAAAATAAGGACAAAACCAGGTCCAATTTTGTGTAAATGGAAGATAAGTATACAACAAGAGATTTATGGAAAGGATATTAAAGGTAATATAAAGCTTAATAAACAGAACCATCAACATATATTTAATCTTTAGATATTGAAAAAGGAAAACATAATGTGGTTTTTTCTAAGAACACTTCAAAATTTTGGGAGAAACTTTCAGCAAAATTAGACGAAATTATTATTTAGTTATCTCTGTATTTACACTATGTCATAAACTATTACTGTTTAAAAGCCTTAAAAAGCCCCTGGAAAATTATGTTCATCTTTCTCAAGTTGAATACCATGAAAAAAAACCCCACAAAACTTTCATCTTCATGCTGAGGAGTTTGACTACACTTTAGTTCAAATGTTATTACCCAGAGAAGCCCTCCATTTTATATATTTAAAGTTTCTTTTTTCTTTTCACATATTAGGGAGTTTTTCCCAAGCTATTCTGCTATCCTGTTCAAATCTTTGATTAGAATATTGACCTCATGTGCCCAGGTAAACTGAAATGAGTATCTACTAATTCAGATCCACCCAGTAAGTGGGTAAATTGGTTACTTACTATCTTTCAGGCCTTTAGGAAAGCAATTTTGGAGTGTGGCACAGCAGCAGATAGACACAGGGGATTAGAGGCAGAGTTCCCATGGACACACTTCCCCAAGACTCACTGGAGGGAGGTTAGTGTTGGATGTGGTGGCAATGAAGAATATGTTACTTACATGTCCAGGGTTCTACAAAATCAGTACCAAAGATCCTAATAACTAGAACGTTTCCCTCGTGTTTCAAGATGGTTCTTGAAACTACACCCTTTCTATCCATCAGAAGCAAGGAGAAAGTGGTGAACACTCCCTAATTGTTTGAACTTTCTCTTTACAACCCATTGGCCAAAACTGAGGGTTGCACCATGTTGCAAGAAAGGCTAAGAAATGTTACCGTTTCTCCAAATAACCATGGGCCCAGTAAAGGATTGAGATTCCAAGGAATAAAGAGACTATGGATATTGGGGGACAAATAGCAGTATGTTTCCCAATAAGGAAAGGCTAGAATTTTTTGTTTAAATGGAGAACATGTTTGTTTATAATGCTCATCATTGTTCTTTGAAGATAAAAATAACTGTTCTAAATTTGCTGGTATATTGGAATTATGTTAGCTTTACATTCCCTGGGAGGAAGTTATTCTCAGTCAAAACTTTCTGAGTTTTTAGGCATGTTTAATAGTCATTCATAATTTGTTAACAGCTTATCTCATACATTACAATGAAGTTTTCTAAATGAGATTTCAACTAGCACACGCATTTTCCAACTCAAAATATTTACCTCTGTAGTTAATTACAGCATCTTAAGTTTTTATCAAATTCTAAATTTAGCCTATTTTTAATTTGCTTCTCTTTTGTTTATTCTTCATAAGAAGAGTTGTAAGTACTATGTGAAAACTGTGTATTAGTACATGAAATTTGGGAGGAGACCTCCGTTTCGTGGAGGCAAGGGCACATGAATACTTATGACAAGTCTTTTGGCCAAACTGAATGCATCAATTTCTTGCAGCATTGCTTCCAAGAAGAAAGAACAGGAAAAGTACAATTGGATTGTGGTTCATATTTATTAATTTTAATCCTAAACACAATTAAGTTGTCAGTAAGATAGTGTTCTATGTAAATATTCATAGGTGTTTACCATGTGAGCTGGACTGGAAATACATTGGTGAATAAAAGCCATGACAACAGCCTTCAAAATGCTTGTGATCCAAGCGTTTTTTCTCTTATAAAACAGGCATCGAAAAATCCATAGTCACTAAGACAATACATTTACATTTTAACAGCCATATTTGTAAACGATAGCAACGAGAGAGTATGAGAAGTTTATCCTTGGTATCAGGTTTAAGAAAAAAAAAACTTTTAGAACCAGCACAACTTAATGCATATATAGAGTGGGCCCCAACTCCATTGGGAATGTAGTTAGAGCAGCTATGAAAGAATCACAAAGTTGGGACAATGTTTAGAGCATACTCCATGCCTGGTGGGTGAAAGACAGGTGTCAGTGATTTCATGCAATTCTGCTTCTTTCCCACTGACTCTCTTTGCTTTAGTATGGTATCTTAGTTACCTATTGCTGTGTAACAAATTACCCCCAAACTTAGTAGCTTAAAGCAACAAACATTTATTATCTCATAATTCCAATGAGTCCAGAATCAAGCCATGGCTTTGTTGGAGATCTCTGGCTCAGCCCCTTTCACAGGCTACAGTCAAAGTGTTGGCTGGGACCACACTCATTTCAAAGGTTCCCTGAGAGAGAATCTGCTTTCAAGCTCATTCACATGGCTGTTGGCTAGCCTCAAGTCCTTACTGGCTCTTCATTGAGACATCAGCTCCTTGCCACATGGGCCTTTCCACAGGGCTACTCACAATAGGGCAGTTAGCTTTCCTCAGAGTGTGTGATTAAATGAGCAAGAGCAGGAGTACCCCAGATGGAAGACACTGTCTCTTTATTACTTAATTTTGGAACTAACTTTCCATCACTTTTGCCATTTTCTATTCCTTTCAAGGGCCAGCCCCTACCCAAAAGGAGGAAATTTAACACAAATACAAATATCAGGAGGCAGAAAATCATTGGAGAGCATCTTAGAGAATACACACCACATCTTGTGAAGTAATCTGACGTGTAGGAAAACACATGGATTCAAGGGACAGTCCCTCAGACTTAAGGTGGGATCTGGGCTCTACACCTTACTAGCTGCATGAATTTGGGCAAATCTCCAATTTCTGTTCTGAGGATAAATAAATGTATACTAAGATACTCTACCATCCCTCAGTTCGACATACATAAAATGGCACAATCATCCATAACTCTTAGGACTGTGTTTAGGATTAAATAGCGTAACTTGTGCTTAACCTATAGGAGGCATGCAGCAGGTAATTCTGGGTCCCTAGTAGAAGTAACGGGTTTATTTGTAAATTCAAGAAAAAAGCTCTCCATAGTGACTGTCCCATGAACTTCCTGGGTTCAACATTGGTGCCTTCTTGCAGAATAACCAACATATTTATATCTTCAGAATTCAGTAAAAGTGGTGGTTATTTTGGACCATTTTCTGTCAGAAGCAGAATATTATGACCCAACTGAAAGGAGATATTTTTTCTAAGTTTTTTTTTTCTCTTCCTGGTACTTGAGTTCAGCCAAGATACAGCAATTCCTCATCATCCCCAGTTAATAGTTAGACCTCTAAATGGTCTACTTTGTACTCAGTACTGACAACATAACTGGACTGTTTTGATAATTTCTAGATGTTACATTTTAGAAGGAGGCATGGACAATTGGGAACATGTCCAGAAGGAATAATCAGATTGATGAGTGGACTGTAAAATCAGCCACATGTCATATTAAAGATGAACTACCAGAAAGAGAATATTAATTTAGAGAAGGAAAGACTATTGTGATATATGGTAACCACCTTCAAATATTTTAAACTGTTATGTTAAAGAGAGATTATACATATTTTTAGTGTTTTGAAAGCTATAGCTGGGACAAATGTGTTGAAGAAGATTCCAGATCATTATAGAAAAAATTTTCAGAGAGAGGTAGAGTGGACAGAGCTGTATTTGAATCTTAGTTCTGCCTCCTACTAACTGACCTTAAGAAGTTCACTTATTATCTCTGAGACTTGGTTTCTGAATCTGTAAATTTACACTAACAGTTACATATAATGGATCTATCATTTACCACACACTGAACAGGTCACTTTGTATATGACATTAATAAGGCTAAGGGTGGTTATTATTATTTTTTCTTTTCCACATAAGTGGGGAGCTTTGTGGCAGTAAGTTTCAGCCCTTTGCTGAAGAGTTTCTCTTCAATATTTGTGTTGGCACCTGAAGCAAGCTGGTGAAGAATATCTGTTTCTAAGTGAAGTTACTGCCTATGCTAGTGATCAAAACTGTTAACATCTCACTTTTATTTGGTTCATAGTCTATACAAAGTAGAAATTGAAAATGAGTACCTGCACTGGGCTTTTAAAGCCCCAAGACAATGAGATGATACGATTTATAGACTTCATCTCTTTATCTTCACAAATACTTTTAGCTAATTAAAAGGTCAGAGGAAAAATACAAGTCATAGTAGGGATGTTGAAACAACATCAGGTGTTGTTTTTTTATGGCCAGTATTAGAAAACTATGAGAACTTAGATTTTTCTTTGGTAAAGTCTTGAAAAGGTCACCTGATCTCTGAATACCAGAATTTTTTTCTATGAAATTAGGAAAGTGCAATAGGTGGTTCCTCTTAGTTTTGTATATCTGAATCTCTATAAATACAATGAAATTACTACATGAATCGGACATGACAAATTAATAGACTTCCTTAGGTTTTACTTCTTGTGTTCACATATCGTAAATTATAGGTAAATGAAATGTCATCACCTTTTATATTTATTTATACTTATTAAATGTAGTGTTTTCCTGATGTTTCTCAGGTTGCACAGGTTTATTCCATTAAGACTTGAGTTGAAATATATATATATATATATATATATATATATATATCAGTTTGCAAATACAGTGACTTTGACCATAAATATAATTATGAAGTTTAAAATTTTTTAAATTATAGAGCATTTGCTATCTTAACAAGGATTTTAATTTTTATTTATAATTACAAAGAAACAGTGAGGTAGAGCTACATAAAGAAAAGGAAAATAAAGAGAAAATGGGTTAGAGAAAGCATGATAAACTTAGAAAGCAAAGAGACACAACCTATTCAGAGTTGGGATCCTCAATAAAGAAAACTAAAATTTAGAAAGAGGACCATGATTAAAATTATAATTAAATATAGTTTTATTTTAAGAAATAAAGGAATACTTGAAACTAAATATTTAAAATGAACAATGCATGTGAAAAAAAAAAAAGATCCAGAATGGTCAACGCTAAGACATTATTGGACGTGAAAGAGAAAGAAAGAATCCTTTACACAGCAGTAAAAGAAATAAAAATCACCTGTAATAGGGGAAGCATCAGACTGTCCCAGATTTCCCCCACAACATTCAATGACATTCAGTTGAATAAAATCTAGGAAATTCAATAAAATAAAATTTTACCTAAAGATTTCATATCCAGTCAAACTATCCTTCAAGTAGTAAAAAAGAAAAACAAACCAAAAAAACATACAATTATTTACATGCAAAATTTCTTTTGAGTTTTTTTGAGAAAACTACTAGAGGGTGAAGTTCATCCCACCACATGATGAATAAAGAAACTATAGCAAAAAAATCCATGTACTATATATAGTTAAATGTTGAACTACCATGAAAATACATAGCAAAACACTTTTGCAGTACTCAGACACTGTTCTAAATTCTTGACAAATATTAATTGCAGGTATTGGGATTACAATGAAAATGTAAATATGGTATGCCTTCACAATATACACATAAGCCTCATAATTTAAAAGTGGGGCTTAGAGAAAGTTTGAGGTTTACTTCATGTAAATACTGGGGAGCAAATGACTTCATTTCAAACTGGAATAAATCAAGTAACAGAAGCATAAATTGATTTAACCATATAAAAGTAAACACTAAGAAAGATAACTTTATTGATTAAATTTGAATGATGGAATGAGGGGATGGTAAGAAAAAGAAATAGGATAATGTTATATTGATTGTGATGGGGTACAATGCACACAATTTTTGAAATACAGGGCTGAGGGACTTCCTTGGTGGTGAAGTGGTTAAGAATCCACCTGCCAATGCAGGGGACATAGGTTCAATCCCTGGTCCAGGAAGATCCCACATGCTATGGAGCAAATAAGCCCATGAACCACAACTACCAAGCCTGAGCTCTAGAGCCTGTGAGCCACATCTACTGAAGCCCATGTGCCTAGAGCCCGTGCTCTGTAACAAGAGAAGCCACCGCAATGAGAAGCCTGTGCACTGCAATGAAGAGTAGCCCCCACTCCCACAACTAGGGAAAGCCCATGCACAGCAATGAAGAAGCAATGCAGGCAAATAGGTAAATAAAAAATTTAAAAAAAATACAGGGCTGAATAAAAAGAAATGAAATTGAGCTATTTGTAATGAGGTGGATGGACCTAGAGTCTGTCATACAGAGTGAAGTAAGTCAGAAAGAGAAAGACAAATACTGTATGCTGACACATATATATGGAATTTAAGAAAAAAATGTCATCAAGAACATAGGGGTAAGACAGGAATAAAGACACAGACCTACTAGAGCATGGACTTGAGGATATGGGGAGGGGGAAGGGTAAGCTGTGACAAAGTGAAAGAGCGGCATGGACATATATACACTACCAAATGTAAGGTAGAGAGCTAGTGGGAAGCAGCCGCATAGCACAGGGAGATCAGCTCGGTTCTTTGTGACCGCCTGGAGGGGTGGGATAGGGAGGGTGGGAGGGAGACGCAAAAGGGAGGGGATATGGGAACATATGTATATGTATAACTGATTAAATTTGTAAAATAAAAAAAAAAAATACAGGGCTGAAAGTAAGATATAAAGCTATAAAAGTAACCCACATAATAATGTAAAAAAAATTAGTATTTTAGTAATTACAAATATACACACCACACAAAGAAAAATGATTACATTTTGTAAGACCTTTTAAAAACTATAAAAATAGAAAAAAATAACAAAGTACAGTCAGAACTAAGGCTAGACATATATTCAAACTATTACATATAAACAATTTAAAAGAAAAGACAAAGTATTTTTTAAAAGACTTTTAGATTGGTTCACAAAGCAAAACCTAACTCTGTGCTATGTATATGAGACACACCTAAAAGCTAAAAGAAATGTAAATAAAAGGTGTGCAAATAGGCAATATATATCAGGCAAGTGCAAACAAACAAAAGCAAGGATTTCATGCCATCAGAAATGGCAATGTAGCTTGTAACAGAACAATCTTTGCTTTGAGCATAAATGTTAAGAGCAAGAATTACATACACACACATACACACACACGTATCCAACCTGTTTTGAGATACTAGGGAGCTAAGCATAAAGATCTCAGGGAGAGTCAAAGATACCAGGGACAAGGGTGATAAAGACAGAAAAAAATATTTTTCAAGGGTCGAATAACAGAAAAAAACACTACCTTTCCTCTTGACATTTGTCAGTTTGTGAGCTGCAGCTGAGAGACTGAGAAACTGAGCAGTCTCCAGCAGTCCTTTCAGAATGTGGAAACAAAAATTGGACTTTAGGACCTTCCAAAGAGAAGGATCTGACATATAATCCAAGCTGCCAGATGAGACTCCTACTGGGCTGTACTCTAAAAGTAAGGGAGAAACAGACTAGACCAACCCTCCTAAAGAATAAGGCCCAATTTAGAAAAGATTTAATTCCTTATTAAAGTTACCTGCCTTCAGCCTGTTTGCCTAAAACAAAATGAATCCTCTCTTGGAGAAGACAACATCATCTAGAACTTCCAATTATCCCTACAATTTTTTATTTAAAATGTCTGTCATTTAGTCAAAATATTACTAAGGAGAAATAAAGACAGAAAACATGACAAAAGAACAAAGAGGAAAAACAGCCAATAGAAACAGAACCACAGGAGATGCAGATATTGGAGTTATCAGATGCAAGTAAGAATTGACTGTTCTTGGACTTCTCAGTAGGATTTAAAAGTTATGTCAAGCCTATACTCACACAGTTCATAACAAGGAAAAAGGATAAATTACAATAAATACTTTTGAAAATGCATCATGGAACTGTGGAAGCTATGAGGACTAAATGGTCCTAAATTATATAGAGAGGAAAAACATTCAGAGGTGAGTAGATAAATAGCAGCTGATTTTTTATATGGGGGAATATGCCAGTTCTTGGTGTGAGCTGAAGTTTGTGGTTTGGCTCAGACAGAGAGCAACCGTTAAAAGAAGGAGAAACCAATGTAGCCTTTAGAAGTCACTTGGGGATAGAGAGACAAAATTGAAGGTTTGAAGTCCACAGATACATAACCATTTTCCACAAAAGACATTTGCTATATTCTAAGACTATGTAAGAGGCTGAAATCTAAACTAAAATCTTTTGAAATTCAGTGTGAAATCTATTGTAGTCTCAGGGGACTTAGGAATCAGACTTGAAGACAGAAAAGGCAAGAAACAAAAGCCTTAGAGAGTATGGTGTATTGGCACTGAGGATTTACAGCCACTTTTTGCTAACCAGTTCTGAGTATGGCAAAAAGTTCAGAAACCAGGTCTCTCATAGATCATTCATCATTAGATGAATATATTTGAGGAGTAGTCTCAAAAAAAATCTCCCCGCATATTGTTTAGTAGGTACAAAGGGAAAAGGATATCTCTATGGTGAAAAAAATGTGACAGGCTCCATCTTAACAAAGTGACTAAAATTAACATCGACAACAGGGCAAATGAATAGTGTGTGCCTCTTGAAATGATATGTTAAGAAGGACACAGCATCACTTATATAGTATTCCTGCCAGAATAGTCATAATCTGAATCTAATCATGAAAAAACTATCAGACAATTCAAATTGAGGAACTTTCTACAAAATATCTGGCATGTATTCATTAAAAAAGTCATTTTATGAAAGGCATAGTGTTGTGTCATTCCTAGTCTGTTGATAGTGATGTTCTTGGCTAGGAATCCTGAGTCTCTCACCCGGGCCCTGTATTTACTCTAGCAAGTCCCACAAACATTACCCGCCCCCCACCACCAAGGCCAGTGTTGTGGCTGAACTAGCCCTTGTGTTTCTTATTATGACCACAGGACACATCTCAGCAAAGCTACCAGGGAACTTTAAATAACAAGATTTATTACTCTCAGGTCCTGGAGGGTACATGGCATGCCTGAGGGCCACACAGAGAGGTCACAGGCAGAGAGAGAGGGAGGGCACACGGACCTGGGGCTCTGCCTGTGTTAGGGTCGCAAGGATGGAGTGGCTAGGGTTTCATGGGTTCGCTCTTTATTGCTGAATTTAAAGCATAAGAGTGGAAATTAGGACACAAGAAGGAAAAAGTGGGATGGCTTTAAGCCGTCAATGATCTGTCTTTCTCAGGACTCTATAGAGGGGGAAGTTCATGGATAGGATCAACCTCATTCCTTACCTAGACGTGTTTGCTAATAGCTGCATCATAGAGCTGGCAATAGTTTATTCAAGATGGATGTCTTTGAAATGAAAGCCTCAGCAATCAAAAGCTTAATGTCAGACATTTGCACTACACAAAGAAAGACTGAGGACTTGTAGATTAAAGGAGATTAAAGACATAACAAGTAAACACATGCATAATTCTGCACTGGAATACTTGATCAGAAAAACAATATGCTATAAAGGACTTCATTGAGACAATAGGTAAAATAATTTTGTATTAATGTTTAATTTTCTGAACTTAGTGCCATGATTTATGTAAGAAAATGTCCTATTTGTTTTTTATTTTGGGGTGAAAGGTCATGATATGTGACGCTCTCAAAAGTTTCAGCTGATACTTAACGTGTGTGTGTGTCTGTGTGTAGAGAGAAGAAGGTGTGGCAAAATAATATTAACAATGGTCACTGTAGGTGAGTGTACATGAGAGTTCATTGTATTATTATTAAACTTTCTTTGCAGGTTTAAATATTTTTTAATAAAAGTTTTTTTAAAACGGCATGCAAAAACTTTGGAGAGCTATGATATAAGAGGTATATAAAAGCAAACAGAGGTAGCCTTAGTCATGGTGTTCAGGTGAGACTGTGCTCATTTTGGTAACCCAGCTCATCACTGGAGAGTAGTGATCTTCTACTAGACCTGCACTATAAGAAATCTTAAAAGAAATCTTCAGACAGAAGGAATATGACAATCAAAATTGGATCTACACAAATAAATAAAGGCTGCTGTAAAAGTGAGAAAGGAGGGTAAAAATAATTTTTTTTCTTACTTTTAATTGCTCTAAAACTTAACTGATTCTCTGAAATAGGGGTTGGCAAACTTTTTCTGTAAAGGATCAGATAGTAAACACTTTTTAGCTTTGTGGGCCAAATGGACTTTGTTGCAATTAATCAACTTTGCCTTTATAGTGTTAAAGCAGCCATGAACAGCACATAACAAATAGGTATGGCTGGTTCCAATGAAACTTCACCCTTTTGTCAACACAGTCTATATTTTTGTCATATTGATCTCTTTGTGGCTTCCCTAAGTTGCCATATTCTACATGTTGGCTCTTGCTGTTCTCTTTTTCTGGCACACATTATCTTCCCAATCTTTATTTATTCTTTATTTATTTTATTATTTTATTCAACCTTTATTTTCAGGACTCAGTTCAGGTATCACCTTTTTTAAGGACTCGTTTTCAAAACGTTTATTCCTAACAGACAGAATAGGTTTTCTTTCCTGTCTGTATGATTCCACAGGAATTTGTACCTCCTGGCTATACCTCTGACTTACTCTGTAACCTTTGGAAGATATTTAATATCCCTAAATCTCAGTTTTCTCATCTATAAGATAGGAACAGTACTTACATTACAGGGCTATTGTGAGAATGCTTATGAATTAGTTAACATAGAGAAAGAAATTTCTTAACTGGTCTATAGAAAGCATTTAAACCATGAAAAATGTTGTATAATAATATTGTGATGATGATAATTATTCATTTATCATACTACTTAGTGATGTATAATATTGGCCAAAAGTAAACTATATTTTGTTTTGCAATACTTTTATAAAATATGTTTGGTTAGAGATTGTGTGAAGGAAAGTTATAATAATGTGATTAGGTATATTTGGAAATTTTTTTGTTATTTTAATAGCAATAAGATGTACTAAATCAGAAGAACATGTCTTAGTCAGTAAGATATATGAAGATTCAGGTAAGATAAGAAAAGATAAATGTTATGGTCCCTGTAATTTCTCAACCACCAAAGTAAAGTAAGCCAAGAACATAGCTGGAAGGGGACCAAGTGAAGCAGAGTCCAAATGAGCTCTTTAGTTACAAGCCCTGATTGCACTGGACACAGAGCCCTGTTCACACCGAGGAGTGCAGCAACTAGTAATGGAATGGCTTGACTAATACAATCTCAAGAGAGCAACCAGGAAATTTGGAAGGGATATTGAGTAGAGGTGATGAGAGTTGGGTGGTGAATAAAAGTGAACAACAAAATGCATGCTTGAAAATATCTTGGGTGTGGCATGTGTCTATACTTTCTTTAGTTGGTATTTTAAGAGCACCATAAATAAAATGAATATGGAGACACATTGTCTCATCTCTTAGTAGCTCTGCTAAAAGCAAAAGATAAATCCCTGAACAAAAAATGACAAGGAATTGTACATGAATTGGCTTGGCTAAAATCTCCAGAGAGGATTAAATCTGCCCCAAAGACACAGGATACAGAGTCAATATTTTTAAATATTTTATTGAAATTATGTATGTCTTAATTTTTATTCAAAGTAATTCATGCACATACTTAGTACCAGAGGATTTTTTTGAAATCAGTGTCCTCAGGATTGCCCTCCCATAGACTACCTACAAGGGGTAATAATTCTTTTAGTTATATCTTTTGATATTAGCCTTTATTTCTCCATTTTTCAAAACCTAAATAACATTACTGTACTTCTTTTCCTTGATTTATCAACTTTAACATCCGACATAAATTTCTCATTATTTTGAAAAAGAATTTAAATCTCTTTCATGCTGATTCTCACCTCCTAATATAGCATATCATAATTATTAGTTAATAATGTAGTTTCATAACTGTGCATATGTAAACTCATAGTATACTATGATTGAATTTTCTCTCTTGTGACCTCTTTTCTCTAAAGTTAATAATTGTCTCATTTTTTAACTTATATAACTTTCTTCTATTCATAAAAGTTTAACTTATATAACTTTTTCTATTCCTAAGTGTTTCCAAATACTCCCTTAGATCCTTCATTATCCTATAGTACCAAGTTTTGTTCTGGAAAAATGTCATTCTGATATGTCCTTCATATGAAACACATTATTCTCTCCAGAAGTTATTGGACCTTCTCTTTATCACTGGTCTTGTGATATTGCATAAAAATGTGCATTAGTTTGGTACTTTTTTTGCATTTACTGAGCTAAGTCATTAGAAATTGGGTAATCACTTCCCTCATATATGAATTTTTTTCTGTATGTTTGAAATTATCTTCCTTATATTTTCTCTTTTTCCTTTCTAGAACACCTACTATCCTGATAGTGGATATCCTGGATTGATTTTTCTAAATATTTTACCATTTTCATCCAATTTCCTATCTCTTTGTTTGCTTTGTTTTCTGGAAAATGTAGTTTATTTTATTTTATTTTTTAAATTTATTTTTATTATTTATTTTTGGCTGCATTAGGTCTTCGTTGCTGTGGGCAGGCTTTCTCTAGTTGCGGTGGGTGGAGGCTACTCTTCATTGTGGTGTGCAGGCTTCTCATTGCGGTGGCTTCTCTTGTTGCAGAGCATGGGCTCTAGGCACGTGGGCTTCAGTAGTTGCAGCATGCGGTCTCAGTATTTGGGGCTCGCAGGCTCTAGAGCTCAGGCTCAGTAGTTGTGGTGCACAGGCTTAGTTGTTCTGCAGCATGTGGCATCTTCCCAGACCAGGGCTCAAACATGTGTCCCCTGCACTGGCAGGTGGATTCTTAACCACTGTGCCACCAGGGAAGTCCCTGATTTTATTTTTTAACTCTTGTACTAAAGTTTAAAAAAACTAGCATGTTTTAAATTAGATCATTTTACCTTTTTCTCAGATATTTTATAGGTGCATTACATTTCCTTATTATTCTAAGTATATTGATTTATAATTTTTTTCTGAAGTTTTTCACCCTGCATTAATTCTGCTTACTCCTAGGTCTTTATTTTTTGTTCTCTTTATATTTTTCTTTCATGTTATAGACTTTCTTTAGATGTCTGCAAATTCATACTTTTCCATGTATATTTAAGAATGAGATACTTAAGAGATTTCTATTTCTGGCTATAATAGAATAACTGGAACCAGATTTATCTTCCCAACTTAACAAGGAAGACAAATGGAACAGATATGATACAACGCTTCTCAGACATTGTACAACAGGCAAACAAATAAGATGGATCCTATGAATATCTCAGATTACTATGTAGAATATTTCCAGGGAGTTGTGCAGGAATGGGAACCCAAAGAGAACTCAGGAGTCTCAATGAATTGAGGAGACAGAGTTTAGTAAAGGCAGGACAAGGTGGCTAGCAATTGTAGGGTAAAATATCAGAGAGAGAGAGATCCAGACAGAGAGAAAGAGAACTCCAGGGCACTGCAAAAGGGTCCCGTTGAGTCTTTGGCTGAGTACTGTTTTGCTACAGTGGGGAAAACATAGAGCTCATGCAAAGAATGGCCTGAGAGAAGTAGAACAATCCTCAACCACATACAGGGCTGGGAATAGTTTCTATTCCCACTCATCAGAGTGAAAAGACTTCATGATACACAAGATATCAGCTGGAGTCCTCAGAAGAATCTTACCTCAGAAGTTGGGCTAAATTAGCTATAGATTAAGGCTTTTTTACATCTGACTTAACAAAGCTAGAAAGCAAGTCTCAAAAGAAGTAATCTTATTCCAAATAACTGCATTCTAGAACAATGATTAATTAAAGGTTGTCAGAATTGCAAAGTTGGATAATATTTCAATATCTGCTCTTAGTAATTTATATAATGATAATAATACAGAAATTCAGGAAAGATATAGAAGATTTGATTAACCAACTTGACCTAACTAACATATATAGGACATACCCCCAACAAAAACAAAATACACATTTATTTTTCAAGTCCACATAAAATGTTTTCAATATAGTTAATATGCTAAGCAATAAAAAATTATGTGTTATACAAAAAAAGAAACATAAATGGTCAATAAAATATGAAAATATGTTCAGCCTTACTAGAAATCAGGTAAATGAATATTAAAACCACAGTGAATTATTAGTTCACTCACATGAGAATTGTAATTCTGAAGACACCAAGGGATAGTGAGAATGTGGAGAAATGAAAACTAATATCACTACTGGTGAAAGGGCGAATTGATATAAATGTTTTAGAAAGCAGTTTGGTGATATCTGTATACATATTCTCTAAAACCCCAAAACTGTAATCTTAGTTATATGCATCATAAGACTTTAATATAAATTACAAGGAAATGTGTTCAAGAATGTTAATTGCAGAATGGTTTGTAATCATGAAAATAGAAATAGCCTAAACATCTATCAAAAGGAAAATAGATAAGTCAGTGGTATTATAATCATTCAATGGAATATCATAATGACTAAAATGAAGCAACAAAAATCAATGTGGGTGAATCTATCAAACAAAATATTAAGATACAAATCTGCTTGTGAAAGCATACATACAGTATAATACTATTATTAAAATGTTTAAAAATGGAGTGGCATACATGAGGAGTTTGGCAGCACACTCCCCAGTGACACTGATGAGAATTATTAGAAAACAAAACAGCCATTTACAGCTTCTGAAAATGTTCCTAAGAGCTTACAGCAAATGAAACATCTATTCAAGGCAATCTACAAACATTTGTTAAGAAAATCTAGAGTCTGTGGTATTTGAACTGAGACTGATCTCTTCCTCCCCTATTTCAACTCAGAGAGGTAGAAACTCCACTCCAGACTGGTGCAGCCAAGAACACAGGGCTCCCTCTTCCACCAGCTTCCAAATGGAGGACTTTTTCCCAGGAGGGGTAAGACATCAGCATGTGTCATCCTATTGCTAAAGCTTAATTCCAGGTCAGTGTGGTTAAGAGGGAAGGGCTCCCTTCTTCTACTCAGCCCCCAGTCATGAAACAGAGTGGGCCAAATATCACTGAGAATACTGGAGCCCCAGTCAACCTTCCCTTGGTCCATAAGGTGATGGTTCCATGTTGGAAGAGGCAAGCCAAGGCAGGCGGCTACAACACCCACCATCTCCAAGTTCTCAGTTCTTAGAAGGGAGATATCATTCAGAGAGAAGTGTGCTACTGTCCCTACCTCCAGAAGCCCGGCTCAGAGATTTTACCTGGAGGGAGGTGGAGAATCAAGAGGTAGCTCATAATCTCTTCCCAAAAAACTGACTTCATTTGCAATAGAGCATGGAGAAGTTCAAGCCTTAGGGTGCTCTGAAAAACAGTGGCATTTGTGGTGAAAGTCAACTGGGAGGAGATTCATGGATTCAATGAAGATGCAGGCTAAACTATAGCCTGGCCAATTTTCTGGAAAGAAAAACTGGAGAAAGAGAACAGAGAGGAAACTTTCTGGAGTCAGAACAAATCTCCACACTGACTGACCTTGGAAACTGCTCCTTCTGAGGAGAAAAATATTTGACTGGAATCATATATAGAGCAATTTATGCCCCGGGGCATTGTTGAAAACAATAGAGTAGTCAGCCAACAATTACTAGAGCTAAACATCTGGATGTGGCCAGGGAAAAAGAGAAAATGAACTCTGAAAAAACCACTGTCATGTGAGGATTGCTGTGGACATATCCAAAGCTGTGCTTTCCTCAGGAGGACCAACAGAGACTTGACACAGTGAAGGAAGAAATAGACTTCATTAAAATAATCCAGCCAGTCACTAAACAAATAAAAAACCAAATATTAATAACCAGGAGGTGGAGTGACAGTATCCAGAGTTGCTACAATGTATTATCTTAAATGTCCAGTTTCCAACCAAAAAAAAAAAAAAGACACAAGCCCCGAGAAATTTTGACAAAGCAAATATAACAGGAAAAGACTTCAAAGTAGACATTACAAATATACTCAAATAACTAAAAAAAATCACAATCAAAGATGTAAAAAAAAGGTATGTTTACAATGTTGCATCAAATAGAAAATATAAGAACCAAATGGAAACAAGAACCAAAGAGAAATTCTAGGGTTGAAAAATAAAAGAACTGGACTGAATAATTCACTGGAAGAGCTTAAAAGTAGATTTGAATTGGCAGAATAAAGAATTTGTGAACTTGAGTATACATTGACAGAACAGAACAGAAAAAGAACAGAAAGGAAAAAAGAATGAAGAAAAATAAACAGAGCCTCAGAAAAATGTGGGTTACCGGTAACCACACTGACATATATATAATGGGAGGACCTGAAGGAGAGGAAAGATGAAAAGAAGCAGAAAAATATATTTGAAGAAATACAGCTGAAATCTTCCCAAATTTATCAAAAAAAAAAAAAAAAATACTAACCTACATATCCTGGAACTCACTGAAGTCCAAATAGATTGAATTCAAAGAGATCCACGAACAAACACATCATAGTAAAAGTGCTGAATGTCAAACACAAGGAGAAAATCTTGAAAGCAGCAAGTGAAAAATTGCACCCTATTTAAAAGGGAACCCTGATAAGATTAATACTGACTTCTCAGCAGAAATAATGGAGGATAGAAGGCAGTGGGATAACATATTCAAAACGCTCAAAGAAAAACTGTCAACCAAGAATTCTATATCCAGCAAAGCTATCTTTCAAAAATAAAAGTCAAAGACATTCCCAGATATGTAAAAACTGAGAAAATTTGTTACTAATAGATCTGCCTTTCTGGAAATAACAAAATTCTTTGGACTAAAAGCAAGTGACTCTAGATGGTAATTTCAATCTACACGCACACAAAAAAACAAAGAACACCAGTAAAGGTAATTATGTAATTACTAAAGCCAGGATAAAGGCATATTTTTCTCCTTTCTTTTCTTAACAGATTTAAAGAGCAATTGTATAAAATAATATGTATAGGAAATTCCCTGGCCGTCCAGTGGTTAGGACTTGGTGCTTTCATTGCTGGAGCCTGGATTCAATCCCTGGTCAGGGAACTAAGATCCTCTAAGCCATGCAGCACAGCCAAAAATAATAATAATAAAATAAAATAAAAATAAAATAATATGTGTATAATGTAATGTTGGACCTATAACATATAAAAATGTAATATATTTGCCAATAACAGCATAAAGGAGGTGGATAGGAACAAAGCTGTATTTGGCTTAGTGTATTATTGGGTTTGTAATTCTTTTTTTTTTTTTTTTTTTTTGTGGTACGTGGGCCTCTCACTGTTGTGGCCTCTCCTGTTGCAGAGCACAGGCTCCGGACGCACAGGCTCAGTGGCCATGGCTCACGGGCCCAGCTGCTCTGCGGCATGTGGGATCTTCCCGGACCGGGGCACAAACCCACATCCCTTGCATCGGCAGGCGGACTCTCAACCACTGCGCTGCCAGGGAAGCCCTGGGTTTGTAATATTAATCAATGTAATATATAACATTAATAGACTTAATGATAATACCACAAAAAAGGAAGAAAGAGAATAGAATTATATAGGAGTTATGTATTTCTATATCTCAAGACATAGAATCAAGCCAGTATAAAGCTAAAGCTGATTCTGTAAGTTAAGATATATGTGGTAAGTCCTAGAGCAACCACTAATATGTGTGTGTATGTGTGTGTATATACATGTGTGTCTGTAATTTAAAAATCATCAGTAAATAAATTTAAATGTTTCATCAGAAAATATATACTGAATACAAAAGAAAGAAATAAAGGAGAAACAAAGGAATATGAGACATGAGACACATAGAAAACCAAAAGTACAATGCCAGATGTAAATCCAATTATATCAATAATAACATTAAATGTGAATGGATTAAACGAATCAAAATCCAGAGATTGTCCGACTGAATTTAAAAAACAAGATTCAATGATATATTCTTTGTAGGAGACACATTTTAGACATGAATGTTTATAGCAGCATTATTCGTAACAGTCAAATGCTAGAAAAAACCTACATATCTATTAACTGACAAATGGATATATAATATGTGTTATGTCCATTCAATGAAGCATTTTTCAGCATAAAAAGAATGAACTACTGATCTGTGCTACAACATGGATGAACCTTAAAAACATATGCTAAGTGAAAGAAGCTGGTGCCCCCAAAAACACATATTGTATAAGTCCATCTATAAGAAATATCCAGAATAGGGATATCTACAGAGATAGAAAGTAGATTAGTGGTTGCTTAGGAATGGGAGTGGGGTGGAGAAATAGGGACATGATATGTAAAGGGTACAGTGTTTCTTTCTGATGTGATGAAAGTGTTCTCAAGTTGACCGTGGTGATGACTGTACATATCTGTGAATATACTAAAAACCATTAAATCATACACTTTAAGTGGGTGAAATATATGGTATGTGAACTATATCTTAACAAAGCTAATTTTTTTTAAATAGAGGAAGGTACAGAGAAATGAATGAGCTAAAACTGGGAAATTCAAAAAGAGAGCACCACTAAACAAACCACACTTCACAATATTATTTTGGCCAGAACTAAGAAAACTTTCTTAGTTCTTCTGTGAGAAAAAAACAAGAAATCAGTATCAGAACCCCACTGTAAAAAATACGTAATCCAGGGACTTCCCTAGCGATCCAGTGGTTAAGACTCTGTGCTTCCACTGCAGGGGGCACAGGTTCAATCCCTGTTCGGGGAACTAAGATCCTGCATGTCATGTGGCGTGGCCAGAAAAAAACAAAATAAAATACATAATCCATTGTGTGTATTTCAATTTAAGTTATTAAATTTACATAGTTTAAAATTAAATAAATTTAAAAGTGCAAAGACAGTACACAATATTTCTTAGGTATACTTATGTATAGAGTAAAAGTAGAAGAAAATTTGGGGGCCATTGTTTATGTTGAAGAGAAATTTCCATTCCCAGGCATTAAGATTTCAAGTCTAGGGGCCTCTAGAGTAAGGCTGACTGCTTGCTTTTCTCTACCTGCTCACACATTTTCCCCAAAGGGAATAGGAGTTAGTTATATGATTGGTGATTTGAGAAGAGAGAGTTGTACTTGCTTTGCTCAGTCTCTCTCTCTCCTTTCTCTTAAGATCTGTCTCAGAAAGAATGACCGTTTGCTCTCCTTCACAAGGTAAGTTGGTTGGAGCAGGTTCTGTTTTTGTCAGAAGTTCCAGTCAGGGGAGTGATCAAAAGCTGGTGGCCTTTTCATCTGCTTCTGTCTGACTTCTGTGTTTGTCTTTTACTTGGCTCTGCACTCAGCTGGGGGAAAGGATGTTGCTTATTGGGCCCTTTCAAAACTCCACTTGTAACTTTAATTCATTCAGCTCAGTATTACATATATTGATGCTTATTATGCCATTCTTAATATATTTTTGCTTGTCTGAAATATGTTATAAGTTTTTTAAGGAAATAAAGGGTGTAACTGGACTTATTATACAGAGTGCTGTTACAGAAGGGGAAAATTGGAAAAGAACTTTAAGTAGATTTTTAAAGCTCAATATTTCTGCTTGCAAGTTTTTTTCTGAAAGAAACATTTCATGTACCTATAACATAGCAAGCCACTGTTTGCAAGTGCTTGAAAAGTGGTATAGTTCTATGTAAATATTTATAGAAACAATTGAGCAGAAAAGAGTTTTAAGCCCACGTGGTGACAATGCCCCAACTTTGTGTATTGAAACTAAACCAAAAACCTCTGTATTTATTCTACTTGAAGTTTCATATATTGTCACATGCCACAAATTAGAAAGCTCTTTAAAATAATTCCCAATTAGTATGTTTAAGATTATTTTTTCATGGTGAGAATACTTGCTCTAAGACAGTAGAATAGTACAACCTCAAAGAAAATGGAAAGAAGCAGTAAAATCCAATATTTTGTCTATGTCAGTGCTTCTCAGGCTGTCTTTGGTGAAGACTAGCTGTTAAATTTTAAATGTTTTATAATTTTTTATTTTTAAACATTTATTTTGTACATTTTCAACTTACCATTTCAGGTTTTAAACATACAATTAAAATTAGTTCCCCTAAAATCAAATAGAAAATGTACAGATATAAACCCAAGTCTGTCTTCACTGAATTCAACAAGCACAAAATTATTCCATCAAATTGTATAAACATTTATAAATGCTTACTTTCACATTCTGTGCTTACCTCATGGAGAGGTAGAAATGTGGGCCTGAACTAGCCTATGGACCAGTGATCTAAGTGACTCTTTACTTCTTTCCTACATTCATTCTCGCCTTGATGGTAGTACACAGTCTGCCTACTGTTGAGTCTTACCTGTTCTAACCTTCGTGTTTCTTCCTTTAAAGTGTTTCAGCCCAGTTTTCCTTTTGTAGGGTGTTATGCCCTGAATCTTTTTTTCCCTCTCTCTCCTGTCTTAATGAATTGCCTTTCACATCAGATTTCAAAGGAAAATGGCACTTCTCCCCTTTTCTTCTCTCGATGGATGACTGAGCATCCCTGATACCAAACTGATCTAACACACAATATTCACAGGCTATCTGTTTTCCTCTGCTTCTACCTCTTTCTCCCTCTCCATCTCTCCTCTCCTTAATAAATAGTAGTTGAATATCTACTCTGGACCAGGAACTTACTCATTAACACCCCAGGTCCCTATCCTCATGCTGCTCACTGTCTACTAGGAAAGCACTTACTGAGCAAATAGTTTATTACTTAGAAGAGGGATAAATTCTACAAAGGAGAAGTAAGAGCTACCTTGGCAGGATTAACATGCCTGGTGAGTCCTGCTGACCTACATAATTCTAGAGGACAAAAGGTTATAACTTTTATTTTTAAAAAAATGAATTATGTTTATATGGACCATCTTTAAAATGAAACTATCTTTTCAAAATATTTTTAATTTTAAAAGTCTGAAATGGATGATTTCTTAAAAGTCATTTCAATTGGCTCAGTTTAAGGAGCTGTGAACAATAATCTAATTGTCAAAAAAACTTAAAGGTTTTAAAAAATCAGACTATAAACTGGATTTATACTCATACACATTAAGATTTTTTTCTTAGTAATTTTTTTAGAGATAAATAAATATCTGTAACTGTTTTGGTTTCAGTAATATGGGCTTCCCAACTTAATCTATTTCTGTTAAGTTTAAAACATCTCTATCCTTGCTGAATAATTTCAATGACAATGATAATTGTCAATATTTATCTTTTCCTTTTTTAATTTTTATGCTTCAATTTAGTTTGTTGGTCTAAAATTTTTGGCAATTTTGCTTTTTCTTTAAAGTCACTCCCTAATTCACAAAAATACCAACACTAAGCTTTTACTCATTTATGTTGATAAGAAAAACAAGTATGATTTTATCTAGCTATAAAGAAAATAACTTGTATTATCCAATTACTGCAATGTGTAATATTTCATAAATATACCTATTTTAAATTGCTATCAAATTATTCCTGCTCTTATTCTCTTTCTAAATAAGTAGTAAAATGTCAGAAAAAATTGGTGATTGATAGGAAGTGAACAAGAATATTATCTGTATAACCACTGAAGAGTCATCAGTAAATGATAGCACAAACAGACCACATAATTTCTCTTCTGCTATTGAAAATGACCATCCTGAAAAACTTAATAATTTCTCTTGACTATATGAGCAAAGTAGAGAAATGATAATAAGCAGTATAGAATAATGAAGGCAAGAATTCCAAGTGCTTCAATCTCTCTTGCTAGGTGCAACGTTGATGCCTATTTTGAACCTTCTCATTTTGAAGCATTTTATCTAGAAAAATACAAATAAATATATTCTTTAAAAAACTAACAACTGTTTTATGTGAGATTGCTATCACCCAACCAGAATCAAAAGATAAAATTCTATGACCATGTATGTGTGTGTTTGTTCATATATAATCTATATTTTTGTAAAAACAGATACATTTATAATTAGGTTTCTGAAGTGTTTTAAAATTCTAAATTTAAATAAATGCCTGAAGTTTTTAAAAATTACTCATTTAAAAAAACAAACTTCCTGTTAATTCTTATGAATACAGTATTCGATTGCTGAAAATTTATTGTTTGATGCTGGATTTATTTGAAAGAATAAAGCTTACTTTTGATGTAGAAGTCTAGAATGTAGGCTGCCAAAACAGCCAACAAAAGCTGACTCCTTCACTTCCATCTGCAGAGACAAAAACCCTTTATGCCACCTCCCAGTCAATGAATTTAATTTGTTCTGTAGTAAGTGTTCTGGAACTACAGTCCTGAGAACACTATTGGTAACCATATTGATGTTCATGTCTATATTTCTTTTAACAGATAGGTATGTCTTATTCAGTGTCACTAAGTTTGTAAAAATGATTGCTTTTATTTATCCATTGAAGGAGTTCAGAGCAATGACAGGAAAACATGCAAGAGTGAAGTGTTTCTACCTGTGAGGAAATGTACTTTGCACCATGAATTTGCTGTTCTATTGCTTATTACATGGGAAGGCTCCTCAAATGAACTAGAGGAAAGAGCTTATTTCTCCTAGATTACAAAGTCAGAATGCATTTATCTTAAGTTATTACATCATTAACTTTTATACAAATGGGATGTGTTAAAGCACACTGAAAATATATTTTTAAAACTTGTATTGGCAATAAGGAATTCCATGTTAGAAGTAAATTTTTAAAATAAATTTTTCCACCATAGTGTAAACATATCATATTCTTAATATCTCTGTTCTCATTGCATTCACTTTTATTACTCCTGTGATTTTGTCTCTATTCTCTTTCTCAGGTGTCTCATGTGCTTACTTTCTTCAGTTTTTCCATCCATGTCTCTAGTCTCCTTTTTCTAAACTCTATAACCGGTAACAAATTTTTAAAAATTTCTTGAACTACACCACCATAAGTCTACCTGCAGACCCAGTGAGATCCCTAACCTCATAGCTTTGGTTGATACAGTCTTCTGGGTCTGCGCATACTGAAAAGGATATTCCAGGCCTGACCCTATGTGTCTCCAGCAAAGCACAAGGCAGCATGACTGTCTGATCCATTGGTGAGTATCATTGGCTTTTCTAGTAATAGTACATCAGAGTCTACACAAACTCAGAGCTTAGAGTAGAAGCAAACATGCAGGGCCCGGAAAAGGTTGGGACCAGAGCCATTATGTTGCCATGGTTAGCAACTCCATAGGCACATCTGGTAAGCAATTATAGTCCATGAACCCTGTAAAATGGTAAATGTGGCCTGTTGAGCATAAGGGTCCTTTATATCTGACATTATATTGACTAGGCTCTTGCTATTCCCTCTAGAGGGGCCCTTCACTCTGCTCTGTAAACAGAGAAGGAAGTCAGAGGCCCGCTCTTGCATGCAGGAGGTTGGCAGCTCACCCTGAACTTGCTTTAGCCAGAGCACACTTAGGCGTCATGGTCAGTGGATATCTTGAACCTTCAAAGGTGAGTCCACTGCTCAAAGAGAGACATTTCGATGACCCAAGATTCCTGGCAGATTTTATTTCAATTGCTGGAAGTTTCTCAAAAAAACTCAAAAGCCCTCCAGCTGCCTGGAGAGTCTGTGAAATGCATGCAGTGGGTCTCCCAGACAAAGCTTTAGAAAGCTGCTAGCACCACAGATCCAACCCAGCTTCTGCATCTTGATTTCACTAGAACAGATGTTATCTGCAAGCAATTAACATACTTGTCATCACCAGTGAAACAGATACAGAATCCTTCAGTTTTTTTTTTAAATGCACCCTAAAGAAAAGTGCTGTGCATAAAACAAAATGTTCACATTGGCATTAAAATAGTAGTCAATAAAGAAATTTGCATGTGTCAATTTTTCAGTTTTTTCCAATTTTGGGACAAAAGACACTGTAATAATTTTTAGAAAACTGTTAGGGAGTAAATGTCACCAGGAATATAAATATTTGTGATAACTCCCTATTCAATTAAAGCAGTATCTATTTGTAATTATTTTGTATCTTCATATCGTGACTGATAGAAATTACCATTTGTTATATTTTCCTGTGTTTAAAAATCTTCAAAATTGCTTGATTTTATAGATTTCTATGGGAAATAAGGGGATTTGACTTAATAATAATACATATGTCAAATAGTAAAATATTGAGCAAAATATGACCCTTAAGATGGATACAAGTGAAAATTTGGTAAAATTGAATGTGTAAATGTCCAGGGTGATAAAAACAAAAATAAAACTAAAACAGTAGAAATTCTAAACTCTTGAGTTTTTCTTAAAAAAAAATCTAAATAGCATAATACATTTGTATTAGTATAATTAGTATAATTATACTTTTGACATCAAATCAGTTTCTTATAGGCTAACTTTGTAACATGACATTCCTAAGTTACTTATCCTCATTAAATTCACAGTTGTTTAGCATTCATACCCTTTTAAATTTATTTACTTTTTAAATTTATTTAATTTAATTAATTTATTTATTTATCTATTGGCTGTGTTGGGTCTGAGTTGTGGGATGTGGGATCTTTCATAGCGGCGCACAGGCTCTTCATTGCAGTGCACAGGCTTCTTTCTAGCTGTGGTGTGCTGGCTCAGTAGTTGCGGCATGTGGGCTCCAGAATGTATGGGCTCTGTAGTTGTGGCGCATGGGCTTAGTTGCCCCATTTGCATGTGGGATCTTAGTTCCCCGACCAGGGATCGAACCGGCGTCCACTGCATTGCAAGACGGATTCTTAACCACTGGACCACCAGGGAAGTCCCCCCTTGTACTTTTTTTAATTAGTGAAAACTGAAACGCCTAATTTCTAGCAATTCAACCTTTGATCACAAATATTTCTGCTGAAGTTAAATATTTTTTTCTTTCATACTCCTTAAGTTAAGAAATTTAGTAAAGATTTAGGGCAATGTTTCTGCTATAATAACAGCTTAACTGGTTGGAAAATATAAACTTAAATCGTGTAAGCAAATACTGTGACTGATACATTCATTCTGCACACAGGTACTTACAGTATTTGAAGTGGAATAAATATTTACTGCAATTGAGAGACAGATATGAAACAGCAAAAGAGCACTGAACTAGATAAAGTATGATATCCTAGATCACTCATAAGTCTGCAATTTACTAACTGATGACCTTGAGAAATGAAAAATGACTTAGCTTTTCTACCTAGAAAATGATGATCTTCTTAACTGTATATTGTGAGTTAAGATAATTGATATGAAAATACTTTAAAAACTATGGCACATTATTCAATTTTAATCATAGAATATTTTATGTAGTATGTACTCAATAAATACCTGATGAAAAGAATTACCAATTTTATTAGGTAATGTCAACTGAAGTGCCCTGGTGTTTTGGGTGCTTCCTGTCTAATAGGAAGTGTTTAATCAGTGCAGCTTTAACACCAGATAGATTGGTTAATTTGTCTACTGATAATCCCTCATGTATCATATGGATGCCCAGGTTGCTCACATTCTTCTCCCAGCCTCTTCTTTCTCTCTCCACATACAAAGGCACATGTCCTTCTGGGTCCTGCCCAGCCTTTGCATTTCCTCAGTACTCAGTGTTCGTGCAAAAGTCAAATCTTTCAGCTTGCAATCTCCACGTCGCTGTACTTCACTGCCTAAGACAGGACTACCTTATATTTTAACACCCTATACTTTTACTGATTTTATAATAAATATTTTTCTTTTCTATTATATCAGAATCCCCTTGTGATTTCTCATTCTTCTTCATAGTCTCAGTACCTATTAAATTGACCTGTAAGAAATAATTACTTAAGTATCTACTAATATTAATGATTTGAAACCTCAAATCAGAACCTGGATATTATGGGTGAGATTTTGTTCAAGTGACAGCAGAAGTTCTATTACCCTTGTGTGATCCACTTCTTGACCAATCCTTTAGTGAGAAAGGCAAAACTTTGAGGTTGCTTTATCTATTTATGTACTTTTTTTGGAATTCAGCTCTTTTAAAAACATCTTCCTAGACCTTATTCTAATTAGAACTTCTGATTTATTTGTGAATTTATTAATTCATTCAGTAAATATTTGCTAAAGAACTTCTATGTGTAAGACATTACTCTAAGCATATTTGATACAGCAACAGACAAGTCAGGGCAAATGCTCCCTGCCTCTTGGAGCCTAATTTTACTGGGCAAGACATGCAATAAAGCGAGTAAGTTCTCAAATAAATGAAATAAATTCAGTTAATTAAATGTCCAATGAAATAAACAGGGTACTATGATGGAGACAAGCAGGGGCAGGAGAACACTTTAGGTGGAGTCTTGAAAGTGACAATTTAAGTTGAAATGTAAAGGATGAGAAGAAGCCTGTCAGACCAAGAGCCAGGCAGAGACTAGAAGTCAAGTCCATATGTAGACAAGAACTTGACCTAGTCTAACAGTTTTCAGAGGCCAGTGTGGGTGAAGTACAGTGAGAGGAAAGGAAGTCATGGGATAAGGTAGGAGAGATAATAACAATATTATCGACTAACATTTATTGTGTGCTTTCTATTGCCAGACACAATGCATAGATTATCTCACTTGATCCTCTCAAAAATTCTATGAAGTAAATACTATAATCAACATGTTACAGATGAAGAAACAGATGCTTAGAGAGGTTAAATAGGTAGGGACTGAATCACAAAGTGACTTACAGTTTGGGGTAAATAATTCATCTTTTGTTTTTGTACAATGAGAAGCCATTGAAAGATTTTAGTTAACAGAGTGGTATGATTCATTTCTATTAATATAAATATTTACCCTGAAGGACAACATGGATTGTTTAACTTTTCTCTTTTCTCTTCATCTCTGGTTTGTTTTGTGCCCACTAGATTCTGAGGCCCTCTAGGAGAGCAGAGAATGATAAACAATTCAGTCTTGTTTATTACTTTATATTCAGTGCTGAGCATGGTGTTTAGCATATTGTGGATGTTCAGTTAGTATTAGTTGAAGGAATGGCTGCACTTGATATTTGCTGATTTCCACTTATTTGTATTCTGATTTGGGGTTTCTGATATTAAAAATTATATTGGCTCCTGTTTTTTGAGGCCTATAACTATTCCAGGCTCCCCTTATCTTTCCTAAGACGTTCATGAGTGGGCAGTGGCTTACAGTAACAGGTGTACATTGTCCCTTTGTGGCTTAAGTGCAATGACTGTGCCAAATTCCACAGTGGCTGGGGAAGTGTGGACATGGGGACTACAGCCAGAGGGGTCAGAGGGGAAGCTGCAGAGGTGAAAGGGATAAGACCATCAGGGCAGAGTCTAGAGCAGCACAGAAAAACTGCCTCTCAGTTTCTCTGAGCACTGCCAAGGACCATTCCACCCAAGGACCCCCCTCTGTCTTGCCTTGCTCACTGTGCTACGTACTTGGGTCTTTGGCTCCCCAATGAGTCAATAATTCTCAAATAATAATAGTTACCATATCCATTTTGCAGATGTAATAGACTAAATGAGGATCTGAGCATTGGTGGAATTAAAGCACATAAATTAGAATTCAATCCTTTTTATGTAATGTAGAATTATATCCACCTTGAAAAAATATTTAAAGGAAAAAAGTTCAAGTATTTTTCTCATTATGGGACTCACCATAAATTTTGAAAACTTTTTTAATTTGTAAAAAATAATATTGGATCTAGTAGTTGTTCAATATTAATCAGAATAGGCTAGATTTTGCTATTATAACAAATTAATCCCAAATCCCAGTGCTTTATCTTATGGTTACTCACATAAACAGAACTGTAGTCTGCATAGGTTTACTTAGTATGCCAGGTTTACAGAGGCTCCCCCATTTTGTAGCAGCACCTTCTGAAACATACAGGTGTTTATTGTTGGGGAAGGGAAAGAAATACAGGAAAATCATTCATGGGGTTTTCATCTCCTCCACCTGAAAGTGATATATATATATATATATACCTTTCTCTTTCTCTTTCATTATATATATATATATATATATACACACACCTTTCTCTTTCTCTTTCATTATATATATATATACACCTTTCTCTTTCTCTTTATATATATATATATATATATATATATATATATATATATATATATATATATGCCTTTCTCTTTCATTTCCTTTCATTCTCTTTCTCTTTCATTTCAAGCCTGGTCACATGCTAGTGCTGAACTGAAAGGGGGCTAAGAAATATGGGAAGCAGATGGAATTTGGTTGAGCATCAGAGAGTCCGCAATGCTCCTCAAGCATACCACTTTCAGAAGGGTTGTAAGCCTGAGATGTTTAGTTGATAGAATAGGGATCATATTATTCTTTCAAGTTTGTAATTTCAGTTTCTCTTCTGAGTCAGGATACACTGATTATTATACAGCCACTGGAACACCAGACGTATGTCCATAGTTCCCCTTCATGTAGACTATTAAATAAACAGATGTCATTTCTAATTCGGACTTCCATTTCTTCTCACCTAATATAAAATATATCAAGTCATTTCCAAATCAGAGATTTATTTTTGTTTATATTTCTCTATGGTCTAAGCAGTGTTCTCTAAGAAGAGTAGGCTCAGGACTGTTGCTTGTCCCAAGTATACTGTTCATATGTTGATTGATTTGAAACATAACTTCTAAAAATGTGAAAGCATCTTCCAATTTTTAAATAAGATGCAGTTGTACTCTGATTTTTAAATGATATACTGTGTTGGCATGGTATCTCTATGGTGTCATCATTATTGTAGTACTGAAGGTTCAGGCAAATGTTCAGTTGTGTTTTCACTTATTTTGGAAAATTGGATTACATCAATAAATTTACCAGGAAAAGGAATATGGTTCAAATATTTTTTAAAAAACCTTTTCAATATGGTTCTAGAACTCAAACTGAACATCACTGTAAAATGTTTTTGGAGTGTTGGAAGGCTATCTATAGTATGCTGTCAAAAGAATTATTATATCAATTGGGAGGTTAAACTGGAGGACTCCTTGCTTTTCTTAGAAGGTTTCATTCCTCTCCACAGTTCTTTTGTTTCAGGGCCTGATATGCTTATTTTTATTTATTTATTTTTTGTTTTTAATCATTAAGTCCTAGGTCAAGGCATGGAGCACTTTCCTCCCATTTTTAAAAGAAAAATTTACTAACAAATGATCATGATTTTTGAGTTAATCTGATAGATAAGAATTGTACTTTCTATTCCAGCGATACAGTAGACTAGGTACTCTGAAGTTCCTTCCAACCTATCTGCAACTAGAGACTGCATTAATTATAACAAACACAATTTTTAATTATGGATTTTCTCACTAAAAAATGGAAATTAGCAAGGGCAAAAGAAAAAGCAAGCAGTGAGGATTAAGATGTTAAAGAGGACTTAAATCAGTAGCTAATTTTACCATGTTTATAAGTAGAAAGACTCAACATCTTGAAAAATATCAGCCCTCCCCAAATTGGTACATGTGGTCAATGCAGTTATGAAGAAAATCCAAACTGGATTTTTTCTTTTTTTTTTTTTTGAAGAATTTGACATACAGATTTTAAAACTTATGAAGAAGTTCAAGGGTCCAAGAATAGTCAGGATATATCTGAAACAGAGTAATCATGTTGGGGGAATTGTCTAACCAGCTATTAAGATTTATTCTCATGAATTGGAATAAGCTTTAAAATGACGAATAGGTCTTCCCTGGTGGTGCAGTGGTTGAGAGTCCGCCTGCCGATGCAGGGGATGCGGGTTCGTGCCCCGGTCCGGGAAGATCCCACATGCTGTGGAGCGGCTGGGCCCATGAGCCATGGCCACTGAGCCTGCGCGTCTGGAGCCTGTGCTCCGCAACGGGAGAAGCCACAACAGTGAGAGGCCTGCGTACCACAAAAAAAAAAAAAAAAAAAAAAAAAAAAAAGATGAATAAATTAGCATTAAGACCCCAGACATAGACCCATTAACATATGGAAAAGAATATATATCAGAGACATCATTGCAAATGACAGGGGAAAGGAGGGACTATGAAATACCAGTGCTGGGGACTTCCCTGGTGGTGCAGTGGTTAAGAATCCACCTGCCAATGCAGGGGACACAGGTTCGATCCCTGGTCCGGGAAGATCCCACAGGCCATGGAGCAATTAAACCTGTGCACCACAATTACTGAGCCTGCGCTCTAGAGCCCGCAAGCCACAACTACTGAGCCCGGGTGCCACAGCGTGCCACAACTACTGAAGCCCACGCACCTAGAGCCCATGCTCCACAACAAGAGAAGCCACCACAGTGAGAAGCCCACGCACCTCGACGAAGAGTAGCCCCAGCTCGCTGCAACTAGAGAAAGCCCGCGTGCAGCAACAAAGACCCAATGCAGCCAAAAGTTAATTAATTAATTAATTAATTAATTAATTAATTAAAAAAAATACCAGTGCTGGAATAGCTGATTATCCGTATGGAAAGCATTAAACCGGAATGCTACCCCAAACCATACACAAATATCAATTTCTGATTGACTAAAGAGATAATTTTTTTTTAATTTTAAGGAAAGTGTAGGGAAAGTGTCTTTATAACATCACTATAGGGAAAAATTTCCTAAGCAAAGTATTAAATGTGCTAGCTACAAAAGAAAAGATGGATACGGCAGACCATAGTAAACTTATGACCTTTAGATCAAAACCTCTAAAAGTTAAAAAGGCACAGTATGTAAACAGATAGTTACAACACACATTGCCAGCAAAGGAGTATTATCTAAAATATAAAATCTCCTAAAATAATTTTTATAAACTATCCAATTTTTCAAATACATAGAAAGAACTACTGTGGAAAACAGTCAGTGCTGTTAGTGAAGTTGAACTACATTATATCCTGCAACCAAGAAATTCCACTCGTAAGTATGTATCAGTCAGGATTCTATCAAAGTAACAAAACTTGGAGGAAAAAGAGACACATCCATTCCCCTGCCTTTTGTTTGTTTGTTTATATATTGGCTTATGTGATTATAAGGGCTGACTAGGCAAGTCCAAAATCCATAAGGCAGGGTAAGCTAGAAATTCTTGGGCAGAAGTTGAAGCCTCAGTCCACAAGTGGAATTTCTTCTTCCTCAGGAAAACCTCAGTTCTACTCTGGAGGCCTTCCCAATGATTGGATCTGGCCCTCCTAGACTATTGAGGGTAATCTTCTTTACTTAAAGTCAGCTAGTTGCAGATGTTAATCACATTTACAATATACCATTACAGCAACACAGATTAGTGTCTGAATAACTGGGGATTTTAGCCAAGTTGACACATAAAACTGACCATCACAGGTACTTTGCCTAATTTTCCATTGGATTATTGGGTCTTACTTTATTGATGATAGAATATATTTATATACTAAGTAAACTGCCCTTTATCTCTTATGCATGTTTCATATATTTCCCAGTTCATCATTTTTCTTTTGCTTTTAGTATCACATTTATTTCATGCAGTATTTTTTAAATTTATGTAAATAAATCATCAATATTTTTATCTATGGATTCTGTATGTTGGATATCAACTAGAGATATCAGTCTCATATTGAGACCTAATAGTTTTTTTGTTTGTTTGTTTGTTTTCACGGTACGTGGGCCTCTCACTGTTGTGACCTCTCCCGTTGCGGAGCACAGGCTCCGGACGCGCAGGCTCAGTGGCCATGGCTCACGGGCCCAGCCGCTCCACGGCATGTGGGATCTTCCCGGACCGGGGCACGAACCCGTGTCCCCTGCATCGGCAGGTGGACTCTCAACCACTGCGCCACCAGGGAAGCCCAACACCTAATAGTTTTATAGTTTCAAATTTTATGCTTAATTCCTGGATTCATCTGAAATTTATTTGTCATAAGGTTTGAGGTAGTGAATAATTGTATCTTACAATAGCTTCTATTTTTCCCAGCTAAATTGATTCAGTGATACATTTCTTTTTAAATTTTTATTTTATCTTGGAGTATCATTGATTAACAATGTTGTGTTAGTTTCAGGTGTGCAGCAAAGTGATTCAGTTATACATACACATGTATCTGTTCTTTTGCAAATTCTTTTCCCATTTAAGTTATTACAGAATATTGAGCAGAGTTCTCTGTGCTATACAGTAGGTCTCTATTGGCTATCTATTTTAAATATAGCAGTGTGTACATGTCAATCCCAAACTCCCAATCTATTCCTCCCCCCAATGATTCATTTCTGACCACAGATTGTGAATACCATCTATGTCATTTTAGAAATGCCAACACAAATTTGGGTCTACATCAAGACACACTATTCTATTACATTGATATGTATATTGATATTTCAGTATGAATCCTACTTTAATTAATAAAGCTTTCCATTATAGTTTGTTATCTGATAAAGCATTGTGCCTTTATTTCTCCTCTGTCAGACATTACCCACCTATTTTTGCCTGTTTATTTTGCCATTAAAAACTGTAGAATCACTTAGATTCATTTTTGAAAATAAATTTTTAAATGTATTTAAAATAATCAATTTGGTACTTTTTTGGGGAAGTATAAACATTTTATACACATTTAAGGTCTCCCTATCAAAGAACAGAACACATATTTACACTTTTCTTTAGTAATATTTTAGGTTTTCTTCTTATACTTCTATTTTTTATGTTTTTTATTAATTTATTTATTTGGTTATTCTTTTGGCTGCGTTGGGTCTTTGTTGCTGCGTGCGGGCTTTCTCTACCTGTGGCAAGCAGAGGCTACTCTTTGTTGTGGTGCACGAGCCTCTCACTGAGGTGGCTTCTCTTGTTGCGGAGCACGGGCTCTAGGGCACGTGGGCATCAGTAGTTGTGGCACACAGGCTTCAGTAGTTGTGGCTCGCAGACTCTAGAGTGCAGGCTCAGTAGTTGTGGTGCAGGGGCTTAGCTGCTCCACGGCATGTGGGAATCTTCCCGGGCCAGGGCTTGAACCCATGTACCCTGCATTAGCAGGTGGATTCTTAACCACTGCGCCACCAGGGAAGCCCTTCTTCTTACACATTTCTTCCTAAGTTTATTCTTAGTGTGTTACATCTTTTCTGTTGTCATTTATAATGGTGGGTTCTTTTCTCTTTTATTATGTTTTGCATAATAAAAGAGTTGTTTTTATGTAAGATGGTTATTGATTTTGTTATATTGATATTATACTCAGCCAACTTACTGAATTCTCTTATTGTTGGTTATAGTTTCCTGAGTGAATGTCTTGAAATTTTCAGTTATGACCTTATATCTTAATGCAATACAATTTCACTTCTGAAAAAAATTTATATTCTTTATTTTTCTTTTCTAATTTCATTGATCAGAACACAGTTAATGCTTGTGTTAGTAAGTGCTTTTGCACTTTTTTAAAATTTTAGAACAGCACTGTCATAAAACTTCCTGCAATGATGGAGATGTTCCATATTTTGTACTGCACAATATGGTAGCCACTAGCTACATGTAACCACTGTGTACCTGAAATGTGGCTAGTGAGACTGAGGAAACTAAGTATTTAATTGTATTGAATTTTAACTAATTTAAATAACCACATGTGGCTAGTGTACTATATTGGACAGTGTAGTTCTAGTGTTTTAACTTTAGGCATGATATGTTCTTTATTCTAATTCATTCATTGATGTGTTCAACCTACTGTATATTTTTCTTTCAAATTTTATAGGCCAGTATTTTTTGTTACTCTTCTATTTTTATTTAACAAAATTCTTGATTCATTAATTTCTGTTCTTTTTTTATTTATTATTGTAAGAAGTACTTAACTACTTTTTCTATATCTCATGTATTCTGAAATGTCATATTTCATTAACTGTAGATTTTACTGTAACTCAGCTTTGATATCATCTTTGAGTTGTTAATTCACTGAAATTTGCCTTGTGGGCACATATGATCTTTATTTTTTTTCTCTCAATAACTGGCAGTCTGAGAGGTATCATGTAGCTCAATGCAAATCTGTTTAGCTGACAGGATTTGTTAATTTGAACAATAGAGATGATAAATTATTTATAGGTGAGGGGGGAAAAAAGATGAAAAATATTGGAGAGGACCTGGTGTTTCTGAAGTTTAGTCCAGGTTAGCACAGGAGAGGAGAAATAAATCCAAATGTGAGAAGAGGATGTTAAAACAGAATAGGAAAAAAAAAAGTAGGAACTGAATACTGAAAAGGTCAGAATGTTCCCTTAGATCATCACTACAAAACATTCCTGGGAGTATAATGAAGACTAATTCCCTAATTGGCTTAATCTGCTGGTTCTAGATCAGTGCCAAACAATAACCCCTCCAAAGAACCAAGAAGCAGAACTACTATAATAGTCTTGGTCTGGTCTACATCTTAAGCTGAGAGAAGTGTATGTTCCTCATTTTTCAGATGAGTCAACAAAGGGCTTTGAAGAGTGCCTGACACATAGTGATTTCTTCTGAATATTAGTCTGATGAATGAGCAAATGAAAAATGGTTCAGTGAAGGTCAGAGAGCTGGCGACACGTGGAGAATTAGGGGTAAGTGATACTTATCTCCTGGCTCCTAATGCCTTAGTCTTTCTATATTCATATATAGTCTTTCATACTCATCTGTTTTTCTTTATTTATATAAATATGACAGATTTAAACTTTCACTTCGTTGGATAGGTATTGTTTCCGTTTCTTCTTTTCCTAATCTTAACAATGAGAAAAAGAAACTCTAGAAAAAAGCAGTGGTGGGTACAGCCAATGACAGTTTTTAGGAAATATGTACCAAAGAGAAGGACTGTATAGGTATATGATGGGAACATCCAGACAGTACAAATAATTTCATATGGATTATTATCACTGCACTCCAGCAATACACACACAGGTAAGAGATGAAGAGCACTCAGAGTAATTGCATGTAGGATGAGATAGGTTTATATTTGCAGTACCAACCCCAGTAGTTTAGTGGTGGCTTTCTGGAACACTGTTGAGGAAAATTCAGATGTCATGCACAAGATCAACAAGAAAGTGTACCTGATTGATTAAAAATGTCTATCATGGCCATGGAGGGAGATGCAGCATTATGAATACCACAGATTTTCAACTTTGACATTATAATTGCTTTCATATCATTCAGTGAATTATCTTTGCTGGCAGACAGTAGACAATTTGTATGTATTTGTAGAATTAACTTTTGTTAAAATAAGCATTCTACTTCTAACAGGGGCTTAATAGATATTTGATAAGTAACATATGTAGTGATCAAAGTGTGCTGATAGGAAGATCTATTAGAAAAGATAAGAGAATATTATTCCAGAATAAAATCACCTAGCTCTATTGCCTGGAAATGAATAGGAAGACAGAGAGATTTTTCGATACCCAGGAAAGATGATTGACATTGCCTCCCATGCCAGTGGTTAGATGAAAAAAAAAAAGCCCTTTAATTGCAATATTTTAGAGAAGTTCAATTAAGTCTACACTTTGAAAAGTTTGGGGCTGAAGTCAATTAAAAAGTACAAGAGAACTAGGTTAAACTTGTGGTTAATGTGGTTGCACCATTCAATAACATGTGGGACACATTCTTGGATGGAAGAAACCATCATCCAAGTTTAGAATTATTTGGAACCTGCGGCTTTTGAGATCTGAACCCAACCTGAACTTTTTGGTGCTGTGTGTTTTCTTTTTGTTTTGTTTCCTGGGAAGAGAACATGTCATGCGTGAGAGTGTGTGTGTGTGTGTGTGTATTCATTCTAAAGTTTATAAAAATTATTGTAAAGCCAATTGGGAAATATGTTTCTAAATACACTTTGATGAGTTTACTGTAAACAAATTAATATAACTTTCCATTAAAATATATGAATATTTAAAAATTGAAGGGAAAGATACTTAGAAAAACATAGCTTAGGTTTTACCCAAACAAGAACATT
The DNA here is from genome assembly GCF_025265405.1 of Mesoplodon densirostris. Taxonomy (NCBI): domain Eukaryota; kingdom Metazoa; phylum Chordata; class Mammalia; order Artiodactyla; family Ziphiidae; genus Mesoplodon; species Mesoplodon densirostris. The sequence goes on along the minus strand of NC_082672.1, from coordinate 36,169,241 downwards.
TGTAAAAAAAATAGCTAAAAAATATTAGATGATCTCAAATTGTGGCCCAGCTCAAAACCTTAAATTACACTGTTTACCAATATTCAGGTTTCCTAGGATCCCCAAGCAGTAGAAGGTAAAACTATTACTCCTTGGGGAAGAGAATTTCAGATCTCTGATTTTGGTCTCCTGCTCATTCGTCAAACCGCACTGGAACCTGTCCTTGGTTGGATAATATATAGGGCCACCATGCAAGTTCTAAGAGCCACCTGGGAGAAATGATTAAAATCATGTGGCTAAGCTCTTCAAAACATATAGAAAAATTGATATGCCTGTCCCTGGGGGAGGAAAAGAAATCCACAAGAATAATGACCTTAATGGAGCCTTGGGGTTGCTTGACTTCCAGTGTGTATTCTGTAGTGCAGCCAAATCTTCTAATCTGAAGGACTGTGGTGTTGGCCAGCAGGAGAGTAAAATAAATGTATGGCAAACAGGACTTTGTTTGCATGTGGTTTTGTGAGAATATCATTCTTTTAAATAGTAAGTCGTTTTACTGTTTTACTTAGTTGATTGTGCTACTTTATATTTTTTTAAAAGGTGCCATTTTAATATAACATGGTAGAATGGAAAGAGCATGGGTTTTTGAGTCAGGCAGATCTGACTTAGGCATTCACTAGCTGAGTGAGTTGGAGCAAGAACTGTATGTGGTGTATGATGTGAACAAATACTTGTCAAAGGAGGGAATGAATGAATAAAAGCAATTAACCACTCTTAGCCTCAATAAAACTGACCTTGTTAAAATTTCATTAAAAATGAAAAATTTTAATTTTCATATAATGGGACCAGATTGGTAAGCATTTTAGTACAAAAAAATGGAATAGAACCTCTTCTTCCTACTAGAGGATTTTGACAAAACTGTAACAAATTAGAGAACAAATTTGACCTTATCATAAAAGAGATAGAAATTAAGAGATCACATTTAGAATATTCTTTTGCCAATGTTTGGATTGTGCAAGTGTTCAACACTGCTGTTTGGTACTGTTGTACTATTAGGCTGCTATGATCTTCTGAAATATGTAGTGAATGTTAGTGTTCATAGTCTAACTTTTGGACATCTATAGACATTATATGAGGAGCAATATTCTAGAATCTACAGTTAAGCTTAGTGAAGAAAGAATGTTCTTCATTCTCTTCACGTCCCACCTAAGCCAGTTTCTGGATATTGCTGATTGCCCCGGAATACATATATCCATTCCAGAAACCTATGGTGGTGCTCCTATAGGCTTAGAGGATGCCTGATAGTACAGAGAATCCTGGAATGCACTACATCCACGTAGGTTATTAGTCAGTTGTATACCAACTTGTGTGTTTGAGGGGTACGTTTCTGACTGGTGTGTCCTCCATTCTGAGACCTTGGATCCTAACTAATGAACAACAGTGACTCCTGATATTTAGTATAAATCTATAAAAGAAATATCTTTATTATGCAGCTACTTTTAGCCTTATAGACACTGTGTTCCCTTGTGTTTCCTTTTTTCTCTTTTTATTATTACTCATGCCTCCATATTCAAAACTCTCATTGGTTCATGACTTGAATTACAAGAGCCTTTTACCTGGCTCTGCTGTTTCTTCTCAAACATCCTATCAATTCCTGCCTGCCATAATCATAATCACAATACTCTCTGTAAGTTTCTACAATATTTTTCTATTGTCTACCACTGTAGGAGACTACAATAAAACTTGGGATCTTATTAGGTGAGCTTCAAGAGCTTGGAACTGAATTTTAAAAATTTGTCGGAATTAAACTATCAAATCAACAGAATGTACAAAAAGTATGTCAGGTGAAGTAAGAGTCTCTGGTAACCTATCTGAATATGGTAATATGTCTAAGGAAAGAGTGAACATTTCAGAAAGAGGAATTTGTCACTCCTGGACACATAGGAAAGAGGTGAGTGTCAGATGTATATGTTGGCAACATCTATCCAAAGATAGTCCAAGGAAATGGAAGTTGGCTATTCTACCTGGAATATTTCCATTTCTAATGGCAGAGATATTTTAAAGATTCAGATGAATGTAGGTAGTTGTAACAGATTTTAGGTCCCATTGTCAATACCATCCTCACTGTGAGATGGACATATCTACCTAGCTTAATCTGAAGCCATGAAACAATACATTGCTTATACCCATGTTCACCAAGCAAGTGTCTGTCTAATAGAAATGTGCAGGGAGATCACACTCATATTAAACATTTCTTATTCCTGTTACAAATGTTGCACCTGGGAATTCAATAAAATTATATCTGATCATTATTTAGCTTTCTGTTTTAGTCACTTTTGCTCAACTGCCTCCCTAATAATACCCCACATTTTTTTCAGGCATCTATCTTCTTGCTTGTGATCATGAGCTTCTCAGAGGCTGGAAGCAGCCTCCAAGCAAGGAGTGAATCCTGTCTACATTGGTCACTGATTCCCATTCCCCTTGGCAGTGGCTTCTTTAGACCAGAAGCAATCCTGGCATGTGAGATATAAAGGCAGTCTGCTGGTGGGCTTCAGGAAAGATTTCTCATCTGTACAGTTGTACAAAGGGAAGCATGCCTTCTCCCTCTAAAGGACTCGGAGTTCTGCAATGATACACCAGCATTTTGATATCCACCCCAGTCTTACATGTATTAAATTTAACATGATTCATTCTCTCAAAATCTGATAATCCCTTGGCATTGGTAATAATGAGCTTTTGAAGTTTCACTGTGGTGGACCTAATGATCCAGCAGAACTACCATCACATTAGTTGCTTCCAAACATCTCTCAGTGAACTTATACAAGCCTGTGATGAAGTGTTCACCAGTCTTCAGTAAAATAAGGACATAAGGAATAGGTTTTTCACATTTTTAATTTAAAATTTTAATTTAAAGGATATCCTTTATCTTGAGGTTATATATGTACTACACTTTTGTTTCCAGATTAATTTTATTAAATTTGTTTTATTTTATTAAAATGTGAAATTCCAAATTCCTAACATGGCTCTTTCTGGCTGGTCACTACCCAGTGTGTTTCCTGAGCTCCTTTCACACAGGATTTCTCACTTTCTCTAGACCTGCTTGAGCAGAACCATCACATCCTATCAAAGTCTTACCTGTCAATTCTTGGGGGCCCCAGTGTGTTTCCAGCAATTCCATCCCCAACAAATCTGAGGCGCTGTCACACCAAACCTAAAAAGTACTGTAGAGTCTCCACCTTACTGTGCTGGGCAGCCTATTCCTACCTGCTCTTTCAGATGCTACAGTTCTCTGCTGGCCCCTCTTCAGAGCCCACCTGGCAGTAGGTGCCAAATTGGGAAAACTGCCCTTTCTCCTTTGTGTTTATCTCTGATGTGGTCCAAAGCAGCGTTATTAGGGGCCCTTGTGTCTTCTGTTTGGGTTCAAATATCAGCCCCCATGATAGACTCACAAGTCTATTCTCCTGTGACTGAAATGAGTCACTGGGTCAAGTTCATCATGCCTGACTTTCTCTCAGGGGGAATCCTTTCCAGGGAACTTACTCAGGATCTTGTGTTAAGTCTTTGAGAAAGCCACTCCACCAATACTACCCACTGGTATGTCTGAACTACAGCAACAGATTAGGTATGAATTTTTTTCCAGAGGGTACAACTATATTTCCAACAGGCCTGTTTCATTGCTTGACAGGTATATCTGAAGCCCAGCAGTTGGTAGTAGAAGCCCATGTGTAACTCAAGCTGAATCCTTACTTTCATTTGTTAGGAAGTTTTGGATATGAAAATAGTACCCAAACATCCAGACTCCAGTTCATTTGAGTTATTCCTGGGCAAATTACTTAATCTCTCTAGACCTCAGTTTATTTATATATAAAATGGGATGGTAGTGGAACTTACTTCATGTGTAAATTAAATGGGTTAATATATTATGAGTAAGTAATAGTGCTGTATATGGTAAATATACATGTCAGATATTATCATTATTAATTCTGTCACATTAGTTCCAAAAAAGAAATACATGTGGATAAATTTGCTTGTCTTAATATTACCTCGAGTTAGTGTATTCTGATACCATTTCTTTTAAAGACACACATAATGCTTTGAAGAGAAACTGCTATAATTAATTATGTTGTATTACTACATTCACTTTAAAGTTTACTCTGATGATTTTCCAGACTACAACAAAACAGAAGAAACCTTGGAATACAGCACAATACATAACTCAAGCAATTAATTATAATAATGTCCTACATTACTAGATGCATAAAATTGGTAAAAGCGTTACATCAGATGATGGGATATGTAAGCTAATAGAATGGAAAATTTTCTTCATACTACAGATTATCCTCTCCTTCTTGCCTTTTTATCCAGCAAGTGGCAGGGAAGTTCAAATGACTGCTCACATTGTAGCTTTAGTTCAAGTCACGGCTCAACCTCACAAAGGCACAACTGACAATTCCAGATGTCCATTAGTCACGGCACCATGGAGACAGACCCCAGTGATCAGTTTGTAAGCTGTGGGCAAATCATGAAATTGTCTTGCCACCATACAGATAAACAAAGCATATGTGCTATAGTTCAGAGCTGAAGATAGAATAAAAATATTAACTTCAAAAATCTAACAAGAAACATGCAAGAAACAATAAAAAAATATTTTTACAAAGGAGAAAATACAAACTCTGCAGACATAAACAAAGGTAGGTGGTAATGTAGAAGAGAGCCTGATTTTTGTGGTAGTGTTTCCTTCTTTGATTATTGCATGGGGCAGACCCACGCTAGCTGAAATTATGTCTAGCATTTTACAGCAACGGATTGGACTAGCCAGAGGCTTGGAACCTTGTGGATTTGTGGCTCTTCAGAAGTGCTTCTGTATTGGAATGTGTTTGTGTTTGCCTTTAGTTGTTTTTAATAAAAAAAAAAACTTGAAGAAAAAGTTTCTGCCTTGGTAGATTTTCTTTGGAATCCCAGAAAGGGCTCTTGAGGGCTCTGTGGCTCTTTTGTGATGATAAACCAAAGCTTTGAGCTTGTCCCAGTTGGAATTCCAGACACTAAAGAAGCCAACTTTAATTATTATTATTGTTGTCTACAGAACTGAGCCCCTTTCTGATTATTCAGGTTTATACAAATAGTCTTCTAAACATATTAGTTTTTTTTTTTTTCAGCTAAGCTAAGACTGCAAAACAAAGCAGGGGAAACTTTGCAATAGGGTTTCAGAGGTGCCAAGTTTCTGAGTCTGCATAGCGGGTACCTGTGGTGTGGCAGGTTTTTTTGAGAGGGAAACATTAATAAAAATAGGGCCTGCAGTGAAGAACAAGTTTCACAAACTTGTAGAAGAGATTATTACCTGGGAGAAGGTGACTGCTGAGATAAGCAGAGTCTCTGGGAAAGAAGAATTTTATTACAATATCTGACTCTCCAACTGAGACATTAATAAATATGAAGCTAATCATAGAATCTTAGCGTTATATAAGGAAACTTAAAGATTTTCAAATCCAACCTTAATCTTCTGCAAGAACTAGCTGTACCATGTCCCAAACAGATTACTCAGTTTCCACCCCAAGCATATTTCCTAGCAGATGACTCACTACCATACAAGATAACCCTTTCCGATTGAGAACTCTGATAGGAAGTTCAGCCTCATACTGGGTCAAAAGTTATTTCATTTTAACTTTGACCCATTAATCATGGTTCTGTCCTCCAAAGTTACTCCTTTCATGTAAGACCTGTTATTTATTGAAGATAGTTATTATTCCATCCCATTCCTGAAAGTCTTCTCTCATCAAGAGTCCTTAGCTCTTGCAACTGTTCCTTTTCTTTAAGTTAAATCAAGTCAAATTAACATATACTGAATACTGACTATGAGCCATACTCTGGTAGGATCTTAGAACACAAGGTTCAACAGTCTGTATTTTAGGAAGATCCCAATGGGACAGCAGGAACTGAGCGACGTATAACTTATCACCGCAATACATTCTCACAGATGTTAGAAACATGCACAGACAGGATGGTGGCCAGGGAGTGATTAGATCTGCCAAGGGAAACTGGGAAATTCTTGTCAAAACAATAGCATTTTCCAAATGAAAAATTAAGGAAAGGCATTCCAGGTGAATCAAAATACTGTGTAAGGCATAGCTGTGTGAGAAGCAAGTTGTGTTAGGAGAAAGGGTCAGGTATATTATAAAATTTTTTATATAAATCTTGAACGAACCCAGAGGTTTTATTAACATAAAATCAGCTAGGGGATCTTTTCCAATCTTCTAACTTATCTTGAATTTCCACCTCCTCTTAAATATGTTTATTCTTCCTTTTCTCATTTAAGAATAATTCTTAAATGAGGAATAATAATTCTAAAAATTCTTCCCTTCATAGGGAAGGCAGAGTGAAATAGGAGTTGAGAATTTTGGTTTTCTCACAATTTCTTAAACACCATACCCTCCTATCTCAATCAAACGGTCTATTCCTTTCTTTTCTTAATCCTTGAGCCCCAGTAGCTCTAAAGTGCTTCCATTCTTCTGATTTTCAGCCCATTCCAGGCTTTATTCTTACCAACACTATTATTTTCCTGCTCTTCTGCTTATCTGTGATTATTTACCTTTCTTGTGTTTGTTATGTTTATCCATGTAAAATATTCCTTGAGAAAGAAATCAGTGTTTTTAAGTTAATTATAATAGCTAATGATTTAACTATTATCGATCATTGTTCCAAGAGATTTAGCTACATCATTTCATTCAACATTTATAATAGCCTTACAAAGTGATTCATACTATTAGTTAGAGATGGAGAAATCTGAGAGGACTAGCAATTTAGCTACAAAATTTGACTCCAGTGCTGGCTTTATTATTCAATATATTGCAGTGATAATTCTGTAACTTTTAGAACCTTTCCCTTTTTACCACCTTGGCCCCATTGGTAATTTTATTTTTATTTTTATTTTTTCGATACGCGGGCCTCTCACTGTTGTGGCCTCTCCCATTGCGGGGCACAGGCTCCAGACGCGCAGGCTCAGTTCCCATGGCTCACGGGCCCAGCTGCTCCGCGGCATGTGGGATCCCCCTGGACTGGGGCACAAACCCATGTCCCCTGCATCGTCAGGAGGACTCTCAACCGCTGAGCCACCAGGGAAGCCCATCCCATTGGTAATTTTAAATGAGAAAACTCCACTTTTACTTTACTTGATCTATTTGCTATTTTTTTTCCTATTCTTGAGTCTATAACCATGTAAACAAATCCCATTTGTGGTTTTAGCCAAGTACTAATTGAACACCCCCTGAATGACCCCATCTGCAGATGCTTTGAGGTACATAGATGTACCTAGTAAATAAGAAATTTTCTAAGAAACTGGATTTTTTTTGCATAATTGCTACAGTTAAATAACTTATTCCTTTGAATTCATGGTTCTTACTTATAAATTTTGCTTATATTAAAAGGCTTATAGTCAAATCAAGAATGATAAAGTCAGTAAAAAATTTTTAACTCAAAATTATAAAATTAGAAGATTGTAAAAATATACATTAAACATCCTCATTAACTGTAGAAATCTGGTATTTTCTGTGCCTTTTGCTGATCTCCCAACTCTCCAGACTCCCAGGCCCTCCTCCGGCACAGGAATGCCCACTGGACAGCCACATATCTTGCCATCTCTTTAGCCCTTAAATATCTTGGCCATTACTTTAGACCTAAAAATAACTAGTGCTTGGGATCATCATAAAAATTTGTTGGCAGATTCTAAAAACACAAATGGGAAATTCTGTTGCATTAGTTTTTATAAGATGTGAAAAGTGTGTTTTATCAAAGTAAAGGACACACTTAGGAGACTTCTGTGGATAAAAAGGATGGCAACTTATTGGAAGACATCAGGGGAAATTGAGCTGGAAGAAGAACAAACAGAAGCAAAGTTGGAGGCTTTGTTAAAAGAAAGTACACTTGTTATTAGTCTACATGATATAAATATTTTTGAAGAGAAGTAAGCTCACAAAGCAGACAGTGTCTGTCTCAAGCCTGAGAACATGAAAAAGAAAATGGGAACATAAACATTCTATCAAATGGTCAGTACGTGAAGCAAGTTATATCCTCCTAAAAGACAAAATGGACACAATAAGGGTGGTGTTAGTTCTGAAGGAAAATACAGGCTGCGTTAGAAGAGATGTGTAATTTTTAAATGATCTCCAACATAACTTTTTCTTATATAAAAGAAACCATTGAGAGTGTTTCTGATCTTGTTCATAATTCTATGATTCCTTTTAAAGTGAAAATGCCTGCCAGACATTTCTTGTAGAAACTGAAATAATGTCCTTTTCCAATCCCAGATGAGGAGAAAGGAATACCTCCCATGGAGAAAGAAGAGGGGAGAAAAAGGTGTGAAGAGTGTTGAAGTAAAGGAATGCTGTTCTGGCATCTCATCCATGTCACTGACAGCAGGTGCCACAGAGGAAAAGACAAATAAAGGGCAAGGAAACCAGGAGAGCAGACACAAAGAGGGAAACAAATCCATCTGCCCTGTGCCTCATTAATCTTGTCACAAATACTTGCTGCTGAGAAATGCTAATCTTCTCACTACCCAAAGTAGCCTCCCTCACAAGAATGTTTTCAAGGTCTGGTATATCTAATGACTGAACCATTTAATAAATTACTTACTTACATTACTATAAAAGCCAGTCCAGCAGCTGTAACTTACATGTAAAGCACTAAATCCTTATACCTGACTTTCTAAAGGTTCCTCTAAATCATATTTAGTGACAGGGTGAGGTACACAGGAATCAGGATTTAGTGGCAGGACATACTTCATGCTGTTTCGGGTAGGTCAGGAGGTCTAACTTGGATTTCTTCCCAGTAACCTGATCTAGGTGAATCAGCAGGTTATAAATGAAAGTCAGTTTCTAAGACTCCAAATTTTCTTTAACTATCAGAAACTTTATAAGAACATGGTGAGAAACAGGAAAAGACCAAGAGATAATAAACACCATCGACTGATATTATGATATTGCAATTTCTCCTTTCTAAAACAATGTGAAATGAGGTGCCATTTTGTATAAGTTAAATATTTGTATCAATTCCTGAGGTTTTTATTTCTATTGTTATCCAGGAAAAATACTCAAAATGTTTCAGAGCTCACATTGCCTTTTCTACTAGGTCACAAAATATAACTTTAGATTGTGAGTTCCTCAAGGGCAGTTTCTAAGACTTTCATATATTTTTTCACTCAGAGTATGAGAATACCTTCCTAACGTGTTAAATTATAGGAAAGAGAAAGAAGAAAGGGGAAGACAAAGGAAAACAAAATGTATTAGTCTCGTCACATTCAAAGCACTGATACTCATTGCCTTGTTTCATCCTCATGACAACTCCTGGATGAATTAAGAAACTTCAGCTCAGGGTCACAGTAACTATGATAAAATTAGTGTTTGATTCTAGCTTTGTCTGATTTGAAAGCTTAAGCTCTTTGCTCTGGAAGGAAGATCTCTGAGTGTAAGCAAACCTTCCAGTGCCCCTGAAACCATGCCTTATTGATAGCTGTCTTCTTATCCTATACGTGGCATGGATCTCACCAATCTATGGAGTATTTCTAAAGGGTAATTAGTTCTTCTCTATTATTTCCAATCAAAAGACTTCTGAGGGCTTCCCTGGTGGCACAGTGGTTGAGAGTCTGCCTGCCGATGCAGGGGACACGGGTTCGTGCCCTGGTCCGGGAAGATCCCACATGCGGCAGAGCGGCTAGGCCCGTGAAACATGGCCGCTGAGCCTGCGCGTCTGGAGCCTGTGCGCCGCAACGGAGAGGCCACAATAGTGAGAGGCCCACGTACTACAAAAAAAAAAAAAAAAAAAAAAAAAAAAATAGACTTCTGCATTAGCATAGCATGGTAAATCTAAGAACTTACATTTACAAAATCTCAGAGAAGTCCAATGGTCTCACAAACACCACTAGTAACATATTCCCTTCATTGTAAAAGGGGCAATAACACGTGCTATTATCGAACCCCATGAACACTTTAGGAATATTCAGCCACTTTGTGGGTGAAGTGTAGGAAAATCATATGAAGTATGAAAAAACCATCTCAATTTTCTCATCATATTAAAATGGCAATAATAATAATAATAATAATAATGACTCATAGGTGTGCAATGAAGATTGACAAGCTACTATATGTAAAGCATAAAAGCAGCTCACAGCACAGAATAACTGTTCAGTCAACACTAACTTTTATTAATGCTATTTTCATAACTGTGATTTCGATTATTAGGTTTCTGTTCTCTGAAATGAGTTCACTAGGCCCAGAATCCTAAAGTAAAATACTTGCTTCTGTTTACTTCCCTTCCAATGTCAGTTTTATTGCTTCTATCTTGTATTCCAGGAGAGTGACTGAGCCGTTCATAAAGGAAAAAACATGAATAAGCTACAGTTGATATGAAACTGCTTATATTTGCAGATTCAGTCCCCAGTAACTTTTATATTTGTAAATAGCTCAATATTTCAGCCCCCATGTGTACCAAAATAATAATTGAAATTCAGTTTCTACACATTCACCCCCAACCCTCCCTCACCCCCCAAAATAACTAAACATAGGAGACCGTGACTGTAGCTAAATAAAAAAGCTCTGCCTTTATTGCTTACCTCTTTCTGAAAGCCTTACTGTGTTTCAGGAATGTCCACCCTTGATCTTGCTAATGCACTACTCTGAAATGTCTGATTTTATTTTTATATTTGTTGTGTACTGGGGTGAGGACAGGCAGGTAAAGGTTAGGCTGTGTGGTATCCAGAGGCTGGAAATTGAAACCTCCTGTTTCTCACAGCGCAGGTGTGGTGCAGACAGCCCCGGCCTCCACATTTCCTCACCATGCCCTAAAAATGACCTTAACCCTGACATAGAAAGAGAAGCAACATAACTGTGAAAGGCTGTTGTTGGCTGGCTGCGTGAGACGGAGCACTGGGGCTGTATCGCATTGCTCTCCCCTGCATAGTAACACTTCTAGTCTCTCCAAGTTGACCTGGACTCTCTGAAGCCATGGAGAGGTCAAAGTTAATCCTCAGTGCCCATCAAACTCATTTTATGAGTCTGCTCCATGAAGCAGTGGGAAAATGACTCAGATCAATTCTATCCCTTCTATTCAATCTTGAAACCTATTGGAAAGAACTCTTTTCTTCTAAGATATTTCACTCAGGTACACTCTATCTTTTCCACCTCTTGCACTATTCTCATTAAATAATAAATAAACAAATAAATACATATGTAAATATGTGTGCATTTATATATATATATATATATTTGTATGTACATAACACAAAACACTGAAGCTAAAGCAATATATTTGTTAGGCCAACAAACTGCATTTCCCTTACATTGCTTAATCATTTTTCATATATTCCATATCTTTCCAGTTACAAATCTGACAATGATGATAAAAGTATCTATTGGGCTTCTTTAAAGAGTACATATCCTTATTTTTTTCCTTTAAGACAGATGTTCATGCTTATACGATATTTAGGTTTTATAAGGTCCAGGTAGAAGAATGCTTTTGTTTTCAAAATATTTCTGTATTTGTCAGCATAGAATGATAGAAAGTGATCAAACCAGGGAATGGAAGAGTTTAAGCAAACGGAATTTTCTTTACCAAAATTTATTGAAACAACATGGACAGGTTTTATTCTTTTAAAAATGATGGGTAAAGTTTAGCTTTATAAAGTATTTCTTGCAACCATTTAATTAAATTCAATTCTTATGCAGTATAATTCAAGTCTTATGTAGTGTAACCTCTTTGCAAGAACGAACAGTTTTGGGGAAAGAGTCATTTCTCAAACACTCATTTGTTTTCTTTAGTAAGCCCAACCTTACTACAGAAGACTCCCTGTAACCCTCTCTTTGTCAGGGTCTCTGAATACTGAAAATAAGAAATGAAGGAGCAAGACCTGTGATAGATTTCATAAGCTTGGTGGAAGATCAATATCAGCTCATGGAAGTGTGATGTCTTAGCAGAGGTAAGTGGTTCCCCATTTATATCATTTGCTCACAGGTACTTCCTCAGAAAGATGGCCAAGAAGATGGCCAACCAGCTTCAATTACAGATCTGTTCCTATGTTATTGCTCTGTTGAGCACTCATATTTTAAAGGGGAATATTTATGAATTGGTTCTTAAATATTCCAAGTAAGAAAGACTTATGTAAACTGATGACTAATGACAAGTTTGAGGGTGGTGTGACTTATGTTCAAGTTGTACTCAAAAGAGGGCATTTCAACTTAAAATCTGAGTCTAGGCTCAATGAATGGCAGACCACTGGCCTTAGGCATGCTAGCATTGTTCACTTTGGACTTCTCGGTGCAGCAGAGAAGGCCCAGCACCAGCAATGTTTTTTTAGGGGTTGAACCCTGAAGGAGATAGTGGCTGAATTACCAAGAGAACAAGCAGTTTTTCACTTTTTTCACTTCCTTCATTTTATGCTTTCCCTGGAAATGTATTTTTATTAGTAACTAGGTTTTGAAATTTTTACCAAGATGTCAGCATAAACCATTTCTTTCTAAATAAATGCCTCCAATATCTGATGTGTACATATAGGCCAGTGTGAGCCAACCATGCTATTAGGAAACTAATAAATATGTCTCCTTTGTTTTCTATTAAATAAGAAAAAGCAAGACAATATTGCTTGTGCCAGATCAGGTTTTGACTGGTATGTGCTTATCCTTTACATAACAAGTGTATTTTATAAGAAAAAACATAGGGGAAATATTTTTATTTATTTTATTACTTGTACAAAAGCCATTTTGGCAACTTAAGAACTAATAAACTGAAATTGTCTCATGTGGTTCTTATTATGGAATCAAATATTAATGTAAAAGGCAAGCACACACCAATCATAACCCCATCTGGCTGAAGGAACAGGCAAATGTGGCTCCATTTTCATTAGTGAGGAGAGGCGTATATTTCATGATGTGTTCAAACCTGGCTGTAAACGCACTCTCAGAGCACTGCGGCATTTTGTACCACTCAGGGGTGCCATATCTACTGGTACAGGTTGATGTAATTGACATGGCTTGGAGGGAGAGGGTAGCTCTCAGTCTTGCAACTACACTAACAGAGCACCAGTGGAGACTGGAGCAGCATTTCTTGAAATTCTGGGAAGGAAAGCAAGCTGAACCAGTACGTGATATGTACAGCTCTTATAATATATGCTTGGTTTATTTGCAGCAAGTAAGTTGACATGCATGTAACCACCAAAATTTCATTCCAGAATGTTTGGTCTTTTCAATAACCAGACAAAACCATTCAAGCTCTGGAATCAAAAGACTGCATGCATAAATATTTTCTAAGTTCCTTCAGTGCTGTTTTCAGCTTACCTCCAAGGAAATTTAAGGGTGGCTATTATCAATGGAAGGTAGGTATTCCTTTGTAGGGGGTTGGGTTAGCAAGACACTGCACTAATCAATCATCCCTGAACCAATGAGGTGTGGTCATCAGGGCCTCTAGCAAGCATTGACATATTCTTTATTAGGAACAGAAAATAAGTAGGTTCTGATAATCAAAGTTGGGTCCTTCTGGTTTCTCTTTGTCACTTGCTATTAGCTGTGTGTGTTTTTTTAAACCTACTTGTGAATAGGTGACTAAATGATCATATCACCCCAAAATATATGAGTTTCCTGACTTTTGACCAGTGTGTGCCACAACTGGGATGGAATTATTTCCCTATCCTGAACTTGTTGTGGAGTGCAGAAGAACTGATAAAATAGTTCTTAAGGTATGTTGTTAAATTAGACTTAGACTTATGTTTGACATTGATTATTGATTTATTTGGCAGGAAAATAAGTGCAGAAGAGGACTCAGGTCACACTAAAGTTCTAGATTTACGATCCTATTTAAAAAATCCATCCTTTTCGTAAACAATCTTTTAAAATGTAGTCAACAGACCAAAAAAGAAACTACAACTAAAATAATTGTTTATATAAAAACTAACCCTAACAAGTGTTTTCGTTAGCAGTATCCTTAATTACAGAGTGCATTGAGAATCTATACTGTTGGACCTATTTACTTGGTAACTAAATGGTTGACTAAAGATATTACTGGAACTGAAACAACCACTCCATTGGATAATGGGACCATTGAAGATGATATTAAACCCATGCTCCTAAGAATCTAGGACTAGATCCTAAGTGAGGAAAAAGCATTCTTTGTCCTCTTGGGATCTACTGTATCTGGAACAACTGGGGGTCATATGTAAAATGCCTGATTTGCTTCTGACACCAGTTTTATTCTCCTTTAGTGAGAAAGGCTGATAAGGAAAAGCTGGTGAATCCCTGGGTCTGGCATCAAGAGGAACTAGACTTGAATATTAGATTTTCTACCTAATAACTGTAACACTATTATTGCTTTGTTTTGAAAATCCAATGAGAGAATGAACCATGAGGATTTTTGCTTACAATTTTATCCCCAAATCTTTGCCCAGTGTGTGGCATAGAGTAGATATTCAAAACGTATATTTTAGGGGAAAAAAATGAGCGAATGAACTAATACATCTAAAGTTAATTTTTTAATTTATAAAATAGAGATACTAGTATTTATCTTATAGTGTTACTTCAAGGACTGAATACGGTATTATATGCAAACCCTAGAGAAATTCTTGACATACCATAGGTGGATGTTAGAAATGTCCGTTGGTGTTTATTTATTTAATAGATTATCCACTTATATAACAAATACTTGACTTTTTTCTCGATCTGGTGTCTTAGTTGACTATACTTAACAATTAACGTGACCCTTGAAGGTGAAGATGAGATAAATTTTGAAGAAAGAAAAAAATGAATGTGAATTCAAAATTAATATGATATAAATTTGGAAAACACACACACCCAAATATTTTTGTTTCCCAGAATACCCAAAGCCTGACCAATGTTAATATATCTACATTGAATCCCAGGAGAGTTTTATACATACTTCAAAAATTAGTAAATTATATTGCAAAATGCACTTCAATTCAATTGATATGAATTCAACAGAATGGAGAAAGGGATATACAACTAAATGCTTTCTTTCCTGAAGACAACATTTTTTTCTTGAGCCATGTTAGCCATGTAATATAGATCAGCATGAGTAAGAAAAGAGACCAGTTTGGAGAATGTCATACTGCTGTATTACATTGTGACTCATAGCAACAGAAACAAGAGAGGAACAGAGGAGTTGACGAGGTCAATAGCACTGCAGGCATGGGAGACAGAAACAAACCAAGCCTAACCCCAAAGGGCACGCCTTCCAGGAACTGCTGCCTTGACGGAAAGGCAACTCAGCAAGGGCTGAGGGCACAAGTTTTCTGTAACAGTTTTTGGGACTGTGGATGTGGATATCCCCAGGCCTCCTATGGCTGGGCCACTGATTAATCCTTTGAACAGCATTGCTTCTGTTTCTGAAGGCAAGGCTGGAGCTCAGCACAGTTGCCGTGCCAAGCCACTAGAAAGGAAAACCAGAACCGGCACTGATCTTTCAGCACTGTGTTCCCATCTAAGATGTTTATTCCTCTAAATCTTTTAACAATTAAAATACTCTCAATTAGTATACAAGCATCTTTATGATTTGCTATATTCTTTCAACTTTCAGTGTAACATTATTTATTTTAACTTCGATTTAGTTTTGATGTGGTGCATGTATACAATTTACCACAGAACCCATTTTTAACATTTAACAGGATGCTTCCTTTTTCCTTTCTCAAACTATTTTAAATCACATGTTTCACATTTTGTTGGATTCAGATATGTTTTCAGCAGATAGACAGTAAAACAAACAGAAATAAATTGATTTTGGTAAACAGCAGAGATGTAACTCAAGGCAAAAGTTCAATTTACACTTTTTATGTTTCTCTTCTTCTTCTACTTTTTTTTTTTTTTTGCCAAGGGATATAATTTTCACTCTAACAGATAAGATAATCTAAACTAGAGGACATAGTCAGACAAAGTTTAGCATTTTCCTTCTATTGATGGTCTCTTCTTTATCTGAATTATAAGCTCTTCTTTAACAGTTAGTATATGAAGGGAGAGTTGTAACACAGAATGTCATGTTTATTTAAAATACAAAGTACAACTACCACCACCAACATCAACAACAAAAATTCCTTGTTAAAAACAGGTGAACTAATAAACGTCTGAAATTGTACTTGATTCTTAAAAATCTAGTGTTAGGCACTTCACTCAGGTCAAATAAAAGATAACATTTCTAACTGCCCAACAAACATGGGTCCCTTCTCCCAGGAGCTTAATCTTATTACTACATGTTGGCTCATTGGGAAGACTTTCTCCCTGTCGTTCCACAATGTTTTAAGCAAGTGGAATCCTAGGAAATAAAAATGGAGGAAGGCGGCACAACAGTGCTGCTCCCCAAATGGCTTGGGAATCCTGGTCTCCCTAAGCATCTCTTTTGTGTTAAATGCTGTATGGTTGAAACTTCCACAGAATGCCTTTAAGTAAATAAATATTTGAATGTTTATCACATGTTACCTGATTTATTCCCTCCAAATACACCTTTAAGGAGATGCTTTCTCCATTTACACTTGGAGAAATGGAGGTCCAGAGAGGTCAAGTAACTAACTTGAGGTCACATGGAAAAGCCATCATTTGACACCAGGTCTGACAGAACCAAGCCCATGAATATCCTGCTCAGTACAGCCCACGCTGCTCCACTGATGACATTATGAAGGAATTTGCCTGTACATGTAAGAGGAGAGAGGGGCAGGGAAGGACAGTTAGTTCAGTGTGAGTTCTGCTTTATCCCATATCACCTCCTTTACTTATCTCAAGCTCATCCTCAACTCCTTGTTCAGTTAAGACTCCCATTTCCTGGATGACTGTATTAGTTTCCATTGCTTCAGAACAAATTACCATAAACTTAACAGCTTAAAAGAGTACCCATTTATTAGCTTACAGTTGTGTTGATCAGAAGTTTGCAGGGCATGGTTGGGTTCCCTACTTGGAGTATTGCAAGTCTGAAATCAAAGTGCTGGCCATGCTGAATTCTTATCTGGAGGCTCCAGGAAAAGCCCCCTTCTGTTTATTTATGTTGTTGGCAGAATTCAGTCCCTTGCAGTTGGAGGACTGATGTCCCCATTTCCGTGCTGGTTGCTCTCAGCTTCTCAAGGTCCCTCTCAGGTTCTTTACACATGGCCTCCAGAGATGGTTCACAACATGGATGTTTCCTTTTTGCCAGACCAGTCACAGCTTGTCTCTTTCCTCTTCTACCAGCCAGAGAGCACTCCCTGTTTTTAAAAGGCTCACATGATTTGGTAAAGGCTCATTTAGATAGTCTCCCTTTCTTAAATTCAACCACACCACATGATATAACCTAATCACTAGAGTAAAATCCATTTTTTTCATAGTCCTAGTAATTAGAGCAGGAATCTTGGGGGCCCTCATAGATTTTAGCCTGCCACATTGAGATAGCTAAAGTTATTCCACTATTTTTTAAATCACATTAGATTAAGAAGGAATGTATCCAGAGGGTATATACTCAAATTTTTGAGTATATTATTAAGTCACATGATTTTACAATTGATGGAATCTATGGGAAAGATATTTTAGGGGTAGCACAATGAAGCATTGCAGGCTAACATAGTGACTATCTGATACAATAATTGAAGAATACAGAAATTGTTTACTGCATTTAATTTCTGGCTTCTTTGATCAAATGCTAGTATTTAAGTGAAAAATGTTCATATAATATTAGTATATTACTAAATTAATACTGTTACAGTATTTGTACAGGTGAAACTGTTGGGGAGAGGTAAAGTGAGAATAATATCTGTGGATCTATAATTGCTGTGTGCCTCCTGGTTTCCCCCTTTTTGAATGGGAGTGTGAAGAAAAGGCCATCCTTTATTTGTCTCATTATTGAGTATTGGGTATTTGGGAAGCAGATAACACAACTCTTTCATTCTCAAGTCTTCAGGTCAAGATGAGTGTTAGTGATGAAGCTATACTTGAGGAATTGCACCCAAGGAGCCTCATTTGCACCTGGACCTGATTTAGATGAGGAAATACTAGATTTTAAGCAGATGCCAAAATAGAATGAGACTAAGAAGTCTCAGGGAAGAGATGAGTGCATCTGCCATGTGCGAGCGTAGGAGGGATGTGAAATTTTATGGCCAGAGGTTGGACTGTGACATACTGTATTTTCCAAAGATGGCCTGCATGCTCTCCTCACAATGGCAGTCAGACAAAAGTCAGATCACATTTCTAACTGCCCTCAAAACCTTGATACTCTTCCCATTGAATGGTGAAGTTCATGTTTCCTCTCCCTGTACTGGGCAGACCTTTGGACTGCCTCAACTAATAGAGTATGGGGGAAATGACGCTAAGTGATTTTGAGCCTACATCATAAAAGTGCCACGCACCTGCCCTTTGCTCTCTTGGGACATAGCAACCGCCATTCCGTGAGGAAGCCCCCACTAGCTCATAGAGAGAGATTACATGAAGAAGCCACATGGAGATACTCTGGTCCTCAGCCAAGCTGAGGTTCCAACCAACAGCCAGCTCCAACCACCTGACATGTGAGTGAAGATGCCTTCAGATGATCTTAGTCCCAGCTATTGAATCACTTCAGCCTTAAAGCCTACCCAGCTGAGATCTCAAACATTGTGGAGCAAAGATCAGCCATTCCTGCTATTCCCAGTCTGAATTTCTAACCCACAGAATTTGTGAGCATAACATAATGACTCTTTTTCATCAGATTTAGGTGGTTTGTTATACAGCAATAGTCACTGAAACACTGGAAAATTAGAAGAAATTATATAGACAAATGAAGGTATTTTCAGCCCTTGACTTTTTTCATATAATTCTCTGGTAGTGCCCTCTCAGCATAAAGTATTATATACATTATGGAATCTATTGTTGAAACCAACAAAATTTATTACTAAGTTAAAGTGATGCACATTTAATGATATGCATTGTTCTTATTGCCAAGGAAGAAAGCATAAAGGAAAAATCGTTTAAACAGTGATTAAAATTTGTACAAAATATTCAGGTTTTTATCTTACCAGTTAGTCCTCAATATTTTTACTTGTATTGTTTATAATTTGAATAGATTTCTGTGATACACTGATATAATTCTAATCCAGATACTGCTGACAAGATTAAATTTCACTCAACTGTAGAGTGGGGCTAAGTAGCCCATCCCATCAAGAAAGAGAACATGTGCCACTAGAATTACTTTAGGTCTGGTTATACGCTGAGTGTAGGAAACATGAAGCTGGAGGCTTTGTATGAGGCAAGTGTCTGGAAGCCCCCTGTGAAGCTGATGAAAAGTCTGTGCTGTAATGGTGGACTAGAGTGGCTGGAACAAGAGGTGAGGCTAAAGGGATCTGAAGTGAAGCACAAGAGGCATCTGACACTATTTCTAATCCTAATATTAGGAAGTTCAATCAGATAGGGATGATCAATGGAACAGAGTTATTTGTTGGGTAGTCTATTAAACAATGGGTTGGAAGATTGCTTAGTGAAAGTGGGTAAATTAACACAAGAGCTTTAAATCAATAATTTCCAATCTGCCTTAATGGTACCTTGTTCTTCTTAAAGCAGGGATTTAAAGAGATTTACAAGACCTTCTTCTACCAGAATCAAGGCAGAAAGAGCATTGCTTTAGAATTATATAGGCCAAGTTTTGACACCGGATCCAATTCTTATTTATTAGTTATCAGGCCTCGGGCAATTTATCTTACTTTTTTGAATGTCTTAAACGTGAATAAGGAAAAGAGGTGAATATAAATGTCCTGGCTAATCTTACCCTTTTCAAGCTAAGCTGCTTTTTCTTGAACATTAAACTTGATATACTGCACTCAAACATATTGGTTAAACTACTAGTATGTCATCCCTTAGGAAGAGTATTAAGAAATGTATGTACTGGGGACTATGTATTCTCTCATTGAAGCCCCTAGTTATCTTGCAAGAAAAACTGATTCTCTTAAATTTACTTTTGGAGATAATCATATTGATTTTCTTCATTGGTAATTTGACCTTGATTTGTTCTGAGTTCTAAAATCCATGATCTTTAGCAAACACTGTTCATTTTTCCTTGCTTACTGATTAAAGATTGAAAGCCTCCTTTAAGGTCAGTACTAGGCATCTGAAAGGTGGCACCAAGGGAAAAACAAGTATCTATCCTCTGACCCTAGAAGTCAGGAGGTGGCCTTCTCCTGACTACTACTTTCCATTTCCATTTATAAATGAAAGATGTGTGATATGAAATCAAATAAACACACAGAAACTTAGAACAAAGAAAACAACCAAACAGTAAAAACAAGAGTGAAGAAACAACACAAATCCCAACTAGGCAAAAACTCTCAACATACTAATGGTCTAAAAAATTTAGAAAAATAAAGAGAAAAAAGTCCACTCAAACCAACCAACCAACCAACAAACTAACCAACCAACCAATAACAAACAAATAAAAAAAGAGAACTGCGGACTGCCCTGTGTGGCATTCTTGGTGAGTAGAGGGGCTAGCTATTAGAAAGATCCTGATCACTTCTTTTTAGAGATGCTACAGTCATGTCTTTCATTCAAGTTACATGAAATCTCTGTTACTAAAGACAGAGGGGGGCAATCAGTTTCTTTGTACAGCAGAGGACTTATTTTCACAGCAGGTCATCATGAACTTGTTTCCCTCATCTCAGCCAGCACACTATCAGCACTAGGCATTGCACTCCCAGCAATTTGATATTTCCTCTTCAGAAGCATAAACTGATTCAACGTAGACATTGCCCCTAAGGTTATGGGTTATGTATGTACACTTGCTGGTGAGAATAAGCCACCAAGTATAGAGCACCTCACCTCAATACCCCAACACCATTATGAGGCTAAGTATTAGAGGCAATTTCAAGATGTTCAGTACTTTTTCTTATCACAGTATCACGTAGTACCAAACTAAACGTACGTCATCACATTATCACAATTTTGCCACCTGCTCTCTTTTCCAAGCCTGAGACCCCCATGAACTCTAATCTTGCCAATAAATGCCTCTGTCCTCTCCTACCCCTTATGCAATCCTGTTTCAGGTTCTCATCCTCCAGAATAAGAGGGCTGTTGCCTCCATAGGCTCATTCGGAGGTGGGTGCCATAAGTTCTGGTGATTTTCATTAGCAGAAACATTGAGCCAGAAGTGGGAGCCATTTATCCTATAGGGAGGAGTACACCAAGCAGGAAGGTGAGCCCAGGGGAGAGAACATCAGAAGAAAGGATCTGACTTTGAGCACAGAGGAAGTGTGTGGCCAGAATATTCAGAGACATTAAGACCAAAGGATAGGAGTGTGAAGAGGGGGAGAAGGAACTGACACTCTGCCTCCCTCGCCCCAGGTACCTCTGAAGTCCCTTCTGAATTAACACTTTGACACTCCAAAATGCTGAAGCAGATCTATCCGTGGCTTCACTTTAAAGTAACTAATCCTTTTAAATGGAGATCAAATGCCAAATAAGTAAGGGAGGTAACACATCAATGTTGTAATGCAACCTCCTAAGAGAGATAACACCTCAGTGTGAATCAAGCTCAGTCAAAATGTAAACAATGATATCTGATCACTTCCTGCTGTTTTAGAGGAAAGGGGTGGGGATGTAACTAGGAAGCAATAGAGATGGGAACAGAAAGGCAGGCAGTTCCCTCTCTCTCTGTCTGCTTTGCCTTTTCTCTGTTTATACATGTACGTTTGTGCCCTTTATTAACCTAAAAAGTTTGCCTCAGTCCAAAGCCTAGAAAATGAGTAAAAAAAAATTAAATTGACTATACTAAGAGATTATACTGCTTTATAGTTTTGTCACAAATTTATGGCTTCACATACCTTCGCATAAATTATGCTCTCACATTATCATCCCCAATTTCAGGATGATGAAACTAAGGCCCAGACAGTTTAAGCAACTTCCTATGCTCCAGAAAACAAGGAATTGGTAGAGCCAGCCCTGAGCCTCCAGACGTTTGACTCTAGTTCCCACGTTCCTTCCATTCCTCAAGAGCTGCTTCCTGTTTATGCGACCTGGGTACAGACAAGCAGAGGAGCCGCGCACAGTGGCTTTTGATGTCTCCAGTCTTTAAGTTCTGTACCATAAAATAAACCCTGTTTATTTTAATATTATATTATAAAAAGAGTTGCCCTGGACAACTGATAAGACATTCTGATGTTGTGCTTGCATTTTCTTTTTGAGAAAATAATACCACATACAGTACTTGTGATCTAGGGCTGATAAATATACTATTAGAAATCATAAAGAAAAACCAGGATCTCTATGCTTTTAAAAATTCTGCTATTTATTCCTTAGTTTAGGATGATATGATTTAAATACTATTATTCATATATTTTGAAGCTAGAAAAATACAATACAATCAATTGTAGAGCAAGTATAAGTAATTTCAGGGGATACATTTAGGTCCTGTAACTTCGTAAAAAGGCTAACATTCATCCAGTGCTGACCATTTGCCAGCAACTGTTTTAAAGGCCATCAAATGGATCAACTCTTTTGATTCTTATAACAGCTGCCATATAAGCTATGTACTACTATTAATCTACATTTTACCAAGGAGGAAACTGGAACATCAAAATGTTAAGTAGCTTCTCTAAGAGTTCAGAGTTAGCAAGCTGTAGAGCTGAGATTTGAAACCAGGTGACCTGGCTCCAGAATCCATGCCTCAATTCCAGGATAACCTCTCTGTCTTTAACTATGTAGTTACTGTGCATTGTCCATATGCACTGTATTTCACGCCGAACTCACGGGCTTCCCTAGCTACTAATTGTATTTCATTTTGATATCTCTATTTTTTCCCTTGTTTTTCATCTCTTGCAATCAGGAACAGGGTCTCTGTTTCAGTCCCAACTGTAACATGGGCCTTGGGATATAGTCTTTGAAAGACCTAGCTAATTTATTTAATAAATAAACAAATGAGTGAATTATCAGGGATAATGTTTATAAACCTGGTCGGACATAATTGTCTGGGAGAGGAGGTTCTGTTTAAAGCTTTCCCTGAAATGAACTCTATAGGGAGGTCATGTAGGAAAAGTACAGGAATGTAACTAGAAAGCTGGAATGAGTGTATAAACTAGCAGTGTTTAGTAAGTAAATTAATTTCCCTGGGCTTTATTTCTTTACCTATGAAGTAAAGTTTTGGCCTATGATTCCTTTGAAGCCTCTCAGTTCAAAACTATATGACATTATGATTCTTTAAGTTATAACAGAATTTCAGTGACCCGTTTTTAAAAGCCTTGGGCATTTTGTTTTTGTCAGTTGACTTTTGCTGGGCTCAGAGTATCATATCTTTCTTTCTTCTCTTTCTCTCTCTTTCTCTTTCTTTCTCTCTATCTTTCAAAGCAAAAAGAAAAAAAAAAAATGATTCCCTAAATGGTACAGTTATTTTTCAGGCTCTCTCACAGCTGAAATTATTTACCACATAAAAACCCCAAACCAAAGCAGTGACATATCCCTTATAAAGCATTCACAAGCTAGTCAACCAACATTAAAAGTGGAAAATACATCTTTGCTCATAAGGGGACATTGAAAAAGATTAAATAGATTTCTCTGAAGTTCAGGGGGTGAAAGCCATATTACATCATTATCAAAGTTAGACATTTTTCTTCAAATAGTGGGTAACAAGAGAGCCATCTTCTGTCCTTGCTGTGCATGTGGAAATTTCTTGGACAATAGTGGAAACTCTGCATGAAGTAGTGATCATAGGATGCTTCTTTTGCTTATTTACTTATTTGATTTATTAAATCTTCCTGAGCCTCTGGAGTCATGAACATAACTGTAGAAAATACTAGTGTGCATAAATCTCCATCTCTTTCCCAACCTCACAGTTGGGATGCTCCATATCAATCAGACAAAGGCCTGGATTCAACCCAGAGTATTAATGAAAGTTGTATTCTCATTTTGCAGCCCTAAACAGAATTACATTTGTTGACACATTTTCCTCTCTGATCATTGCCCAGAATGCCTCAGGTTTTCTAATGTTTATTTTGTTTTCTCTAATTCATTTTCTGCTTCCAAGGGTCGATTGTACTACAACATGAAGAAGGGTTGATGGAAGCTTTTTCTCATCAACACTCGAGTCTTAAATGCATTTCTTTGGGAAGTTTGACCCAAGGCACTAAACAGAACTAGGAAAGAGAAACTGGCTGACAATTTTCTTTTGCAATATATATCCAGATGGTTAGTATAGATATTGGAATATTATTAGATCTACTGAAGCAAGAGGTATTGGTTACCAATAGGTATTGGTTACTTATCTATCACTGTTTTTGAAGCAAGTTCTGAAATTTCCATGGGTCACTTAAGCGTAAGATTAGTTTTGTGGGTATGTGACCTGTGCAGTCACATAGGGCGGCAAGCTTAGAAGGGTTTCATGCTTGGTTTAATGCTCTGTTAAAGCAGTCTTGTAAGTCTTAACAGTTTTTGAATAGGAGGCCTCACATTTTCATCTTGCACAGGGCCCTGTGAATTACGTATCCAGTCTTGCTTAAGAGTATGATCTAGTTAGGGAATTTCAGTGATGTCATAGATGCCAGTTTTATTTTTGTACCAGGGTTAACTCTCCTAGAAGGGCAGTAGCAGCTGCCATTCACTGATCTTCATATAACCAGAGCTGTATAATGGACCATGTGCTTGACCATCTTGAAACCTGAAGACATCATTTTTCTCATTTTTAAGGATAAGAAATCTGAGCCTCAGAGATTTTAAATAACTTGCCCAAAGTTACACAAGCAATAAGTATTGGAGACCGAACTTAGACTTATGCCTTCAGCTTCTAAGGTCAATACTCTCTCCTGTACACCACACCACTTTCTGTGAATGTTTGCTTTAAACTCATGTTGGAGCATGGATTCACAGAGGACACTCTGGTGCAGGTATCATCTGTAGGAGTTTTAGGAAGACTTGGATGGGATTTGTTAATCAAAACCTAAACGTCATAATGTAATCCACTTGACCTCTGTGTGGTTTCCTGAATGTGACAAGATTTCTTTTTTTTTTTTTTTTTGCGGTATGCGGGCCTCTCACTGTTGTGGCCTCTCCCGTTGCGGAGCACAGGCTCCGGATGCGCAGGCCCAGCAGCCATGGCTCACGGGCCCAGCCGCTCTGCGGCATATGGGATCCTCCCAGACCGGGGCACGAACCCGTATCCCCTGCATCGGCAGGCGGACTCTCAACCACTGCGCCACCAGGGAGGCCCTAGATTTCTTAAACTATGGTAAGCCAAGTTAGCTCAGAGTTGAAGCCTTTATGCATAAGTAAAGATATTATTTTATTAATGTTTTCTTTGACGATGAGGACTACACTTCGAATTCTCAGAGCACTTTGCACATAGTGAATCATGAGAAAAACATCGGTTAAAGTGGAGCTATTTCTCCTCTACTGCAAGTTAAGTATGAATGCTATGCTATTTTTTTCATACTGTCTTAAGATAGGTGACTTAAAGTTTTCCCCTCTAGTCACTACTCTTCAACAGTGTTTCCTGTCAACCTCTTCAGTCTCTCCAATGTCATCAATCTTTTCCGTTACCCCTGTAGGACATTGTGGACTGCGAAGCATCTGATCAGAAGGAAATCCCTCCACCGACTCTTCTGTTTCTTTTGTCTTTTTCCTTACACTTAATGATAACCGTTTTGACTGCTGCTTGCCTTGTCACATTGTAAACTTTCCTTGACATCCTTATATTTCTTTCTCTTTAAAAATTAATTTAAGTTAATTTGGTAGAC
Source organism: Mesoplodon densirostris (assembly GCF_025265405.1). Classification (NCBI taxonomy): domain Eukaryota; kingdom Metazoa; phylum Chordata; class Mammalia; order Artiodactyla; family Ziphiidae; genus Mesoplodon; species Mesoplodon densirostris. Next base: position 36,143,581 of record NC_082672.1, on the reverse strand, counting down.
TGAATATTTGCTGCAAATCACTTACTTTTTTTTTTTTTTTTTTTGCGGTACATGGGCCTCTCACTGTTGTGGCCTCTCCTGTTGCGGAGCACAGGCTCCGGACACACAGGCTCAGCGGCCATGGCTCACGGGCCCAGCCGCTCCGCGGCATGTGGGATCTTCCCGGACCGGGGCACGAACCCGTGTCCCCTGCATCGGCAGGTGGACTCTCAACCACTGCGCCACCAGGGAAGCCCCCCCCCTTTTTTAATGCTGATTCTGCCTTCTGCCGAAATTGAATTTGCTTTAAGCTCTCATTTTTAATGACCTGATAGAAAACATTTAACCCATGATATTCCATCTCCTTTACTAATGAGGAACATAGCATGTTTATTTAATAAAGAAGTGCTTACACAAAGACAGGTAGCTGCAAAAACTCTTTACATTGGGCAGATGGTGAAAAAGAAGGTCAATTTAAAGGGCCTTGTAACAGGCTGGTAAGATTTTATAGTCTCTTTGGAAAGATTACATGTTCTAGTAAATAGAGAAATTGACATCACCAAGTTTTAAAATATTTTTTAAATAATAAGGAATATAGTTTTATGTATGATCTTATTAAAAAATCTCATGTCAGCAAACACTTGTTGGGAAAATGCATAAACTTAAAATTTTTTCCTATCATTTATCTTCAGCAAATGCATTTTAGGTATTCAACAAATAGTTGGACTAATGGATATATTTTAACATTTCTCCTTCTGTTTGTCCTCAGAATATGGGTTAGGAATTCATCCGCCTTTCACACACCCATAAGAGACAAAGAAAATAACAGGTACAGAAAAAAACTGAGGTTCATATACATGATTTTATTAGATTAAAGCCAAATTCTTATAAAGTTTGAGTATACAGGAAAGTTATTTTCCCACCGAGGGAACAATATAATAATTTTCTATTGTATAATCTGAGCCATTCTCCAAGGAAACACATGTTCAGCCTTTTCCCCTTTTCTATTAAACTAAATTCAACAGAGAATGGGGAGAAATGTAATGCTGACCCAGGCTGGTAATGCTTTCCTCAGAGTCTCCCTACCTCTTTCACTACTTCATACCCTCTTGGTTCATCAGTCTTTTGTAGGATCCAAAACTGCTTAAGGGGGTTCATCTTCTGGAATATTAAGGACATGGGAAATCCTAGCAAACACTTGTTGAGCATCAGAAAGCATAAAATAATAGAATGTGTGAGAGGAAAGGGCCCATGGATATCATCAGGCGCCTGGCCCTAGAACTGAGTCTTAGGTTTGTCCTCATCACGTAGGGCTGGGGCCTGGAGGAATCTTGCATGATGCATGGGTTCTGGGAAACCATACACCCCTATGGGGTGCTGATCGAGGTAACATTCCCAAATGTGTATAGATAACAAAATACAACTTTATTTGCAAGTCATTATTCAATTAAAGAAGCTGTTTATAATTGTCAAGTTTGTCGTCCGACAAGTACATGTATGATATAGTAATGTAGAAGTCCATTTACTTTTCTCTCAGTTTAAGAATGCTTTCTTTTTAAGTAATAGGATATGGGTAGAGGTGATGAGTACAGGTGATGGTTAAGTGTGTGGGAACCGGTGTCAGTCTGTCAGGGAATGAATTCTACATTAATAACTTCCTAGCTATGTGAACTTGGACAAGTTATTTTACTTCTCTTGCCTCCATTTCTCTTCTGTTTAATGAGGATAAAAACATCTACCCCATCAGGTCATTGCGAGGCTTATATGAACAATTATAATGAAAACATATAGATGAGTTCCTGGTACAAAAAAACCCAGAAGTAATACAAAGTGATAAATGTTAATACAAGCTACATTCTACAGCTTAAAGTAGTTCTGACACTCACTTGTTAGTTGAGTGGGTTTGAGAGATTGGGTCTTTTTTTTTGGATACTCAATCTAACCAAGCTTGTGAAGAAGCCTTCCTCCCTGTACCATCATTCACAGCACATTCTATATGTAGTTAAATATTTAAATACAACTGCATGGTAATATTTTGGCTATGATTTGGGATTTGAGCGGCAATTTCATCACAAGAATGATCATCAGTCACTTTGTTGTTTTTAACTGTCACTTGCTGATTCAGTCCTGGACTCTTCCCATCCTCAACTTCACAGTCACATTTCCAGCCAGGCCATTCTTCTTTCCCTCAAATCCCCAGACACACATTGCTGGAGTGCACTTCATGACATGTCTGGGACTATGCCCTCTAAGAGCCAGAAACATGGGCACACACAATCCAAGGGTCACAGTAATAAAGAGAATGTTGATTTGCTCATGGAAGCCATTCAAAGGGCTCCAGAGCCTATCCACAAAGGCTGTCGCATTGTTATACCACATTAAACACAGGCCTGTGCAATATTGATGTGTTTCGTAACTTCAGAAATAACAAAAACCTCAACTGCTTCCAGGCTTTTAATTTCCTTTTGTTAACTATTGTCAACTGACACTTCCACGTAAAATTAAAAGCTAACCCTCAATCCACTAACCCTTCCAATCCGTCCCCCTCTAATTCCCCCTCCAACACCCACTTAAAAAATAGCCCAGTCTCCCCTTTGCCTCATTTCTGAGTGGAGGACTCATTCTTCTCCCAAGCAGATTCTCCTAGTGTGGAATGATCCGTCCCTGTGGTCAGCCTGCATGCCAGGCCTGCCCAAAGCCTCAGCCGTGTCTGGAGCTGGTGGGGATCCTCAAGCAGGAGAATGCTTTGAATTCCCTGAATTGTCCTGATGTATCACTGTCACCAGACGCACCTGGGGATAGTCAGGGATCCTGTCAAGGAGGGCGCCAGCCGTGCCCTCCCTGAAGGAGTCTACACTCCTTATCTCAGGGAAAAAATTAAAAGGAAAGCAATAATAATTTTTTTAAAAAGTGCTTAACTCAGGTTCACAACAACTAACTGTACTATAAATGCAACATAAATACTGTAAGTCAAAGAGGAGAGGATAGAAATTATCTGCAGGCCAAAATACAATTTCTTAAAATTTGCCTTGATTTTTCTCCTTCCTCTGAATTCTTTTTCCCATTGAACTCGTGTGCTCCACTTTTCTCCCAAAAGCGTGTTCACAGTGTCTTCTGTGTTTCCAGGGCCCTCAGTGGAGTTTCTAAATCACTCAGTGGCTCTTTGCAAGTGGGCTTCATTCTCTTTGACCCAGAGCTTTCTGGACTCATTTTCTATTAAAGTGTCCTTAGCCTGGATCTCTCAGGTTCTTGCTGAGGTGACTGGCTATTCATAAAATCTAAACTGTGCTAGGAAGTTAAGTATCGTGAACTTAATAAGCTAACCGTCTGAGGGGTATTTGCATTTTTCCTCGGAAATCACAGAGATAAAATATTACATTCTAAATTATAGAAGAATTCCAGGAAACCGAAGAAAAGAGATTTGTGGGTAAAAGACTAAATACATCACCTACAAAAAAATGGGCTCTGGTGAGACAGTGTGTCAAGTACAGTGAATCCAGGCAGAAGATAGACGCTAGGCATTTGGGAAAGGTAGGGAGCGAGGAGGAGAAAGACTGTGGATTTTAGTTGAATTTTAATGTAGAATTTTATATTTGTCAAGTGAAAAATGAAGTGTTACTTTTTGTAATAAAACAGAAAATACAATTCTACAAAATTTCCTAAGAAATTTAGTGATTCTTAACCTTGGGAGTTTCCATATGCTTATCTGGGTGAGAGGGTGAGTATCTCAGAATCTTGAAAGATTAACTACTTAGGTTACTGCATTAGAGGTTATGCCAAAACAAAAAATAGAGGAAAATGCATGAGCTTTGAGGTCAGGTAGACTTTTTTTCTTTTTTTACATTGTATTTTATTTTTACATATACATGTATCTATTCTTTTTCAAATTCTTTTCCCATTTAGGTTATTCTTGAATATTGAACAGAGTTCCCTGTGCTGTACAGGAGGTCCTTGTTGGTTATCCATTTTAAATATAGCAGTGTGTACATGTCAATCCCAAACTCCCAACCTATCCCTCCGCCTCACCCCACTCTTCCCCACTGGTAACCATAAGTTTGTTCTCTGTGAGTCTGTTTCTGATTTGTAAATAAGTTCATTTGTGTCTTTTTTTCTTTTAGATTTGGGTAATATAAAAGTAGAGTTTTCGCTCAATTCTTAGTAAGCTGTGTGATCTTATATAGGCTATTTCATTTCTCTGAATCTGTTTCCTTAACTGTAAAACAGAGATGATTTTCCTACCTATCTTGTAAGATTTTTGACATATGACATGTGAAAGGACTAGTGCAATGCTTTACTTATAGCAACTTATAGCAAACAGTCAATAAACAGTAGCTCTTATTATCATTATTATGTTTCCAAGACTAAATGCTGCATTATTGTTTGATGGCATTTGGAGGTTGCCAGAAAGGCCCAGAGCTACTCAAAAGTTCTGATTTTTCTTTGGAATCATGAAAGCATGATTAAATGACAATTTGCACAGTTATTTTATGCCATTTTAAAATTCATCTTTGTAACTGCCACTGAACCCAGAACAATGCTTTGTACTTAGCAGGTATTCAGTAAATATTTGCCAAGTTGATAAATCTGACAATTGGAAAGATCCACATGGGGTCCGGGGTACCTCTGTTGGTGTAGTCAGAATACTCCCCAGCCTCAAGCCAATGTGGTATTCTTGAGTGTCAGCAGTAAATGTTATGGGGGGACATCAGGTTTCTATTTTTGGTGGAGAAATAAATTTGCATGCATGTGTATGTGTAAAACTAAAATGTTCTGGCATAAAGCAAATATCCGAGGGGCAAACTATGAGGAGGTTATTTATTTATTACAAGTTATGGATGGGTTCTCAGGGCTCCCTCATAGCTCAACCATGTGTGAGAGCCATGAAACCAAAGGATCTTAACGAACATGTGGAAATAACAGTGCTCATCCTGGTCAGCCCACAAGATAGACCTCCAGTCTCCCCATATTGCCCTACTGGGGGCAAGAGGTGATTTCTGAGATGCCTGTGTCTTCTGTTATTGCTGAGCACCGTGGGGCTGACCCTCATATTTGAATATTAAATTAGTAAAGGCAGAATCTACACAATACCAATGGCATTAGTCATGTCTGCTGGGGCATCCAATACCAGATGTCACTTTTCTGATCTTTCAGGCTGGGCCTTCACTGTTTTTGGCACATCAGAGTTCGCATCTGAGTACAATTTAAGTTGTAACAATGCAATCAGCATGCCTATTTTTTTGCCTTCCTCTCCTGCTATTTTGGGAGCTGAAGCTATGAAGTTCCTCTGCCTATTAATCTGGGAAGTTAAAGATGATTTCCTAGGCCCCCTTCCCCCATCTTTTTTGGGGGAATGAGAGAGACTGCTCTCTGCTGCCTTGCAAACATTCATTTGCAAGATTTACAGCAACCTTGCAAATAACCATTCTCCAATGGAAAGTAATAATTTATGTCGGGTGAGTAGAAAAGAGTTCTGATCCCACTCATTTTCCCACTGGTGCACCTCCTGGGAGGGAGGCACCAGTCAAAAAAAAAAATGAATGTGTGCTGGTGAACTGTTTGTACTTCTTTTCAAGGTTGAAAAATTATGATAGTTGAGAATTCACCCATCTGCTATACCTCTTAAACTGAGTCTAATTGTCAGGCAGGAAAGGGGCATAAATTCAGGTCTACCTCATAGTTTCTAATCATTAAGCAGTAAGACTGAAAGGATTGTTATCAAGCTCGGGAGTCTTCAAAGTTTGGTCTGTGGACTGCGCTCCAAAAGACCCTTGGATAATTCTCACACGTAATCAGTTCTAATGCAAGTGTCACTTTCTTTGCATATAGTACACTGTGACATTTGCTTAAATTACATCTCCCCTTTTAGATTTTGAGCTTCCTAGGAACATGTATCATGGTTTTGTGTCATCATTTTGTACCATGCTGGGTACAAGTTATGACCAAAATGAAACTTTTGTTGAACTATACTGACATTACTTACATGTGCTTTTGCCACTTCTACAACCCCGGTTTTCAAAAGTCACATCTATTGTCATGTTCTAGTTTCTACTTTTAAGAGTCTGTTTTTCCCCTCACCATACATCTTAGCAGTTCCTGCTCTAAGACACTGTTTGAAACTCGCTGTGTCAGAGTCTCAGCAAAACACAATGGCAAGTACTGTAAGGAATACTTACAAAGGGGTGGGCAGGGTATAGGAAACTACAAGAGAGAGAATAGTACCCTGGAGTTAGTTAACAGCAGAATGTTATTACCATCCCAAGGGATGAAGAAGGGAGCTGCTTCCTGAATATGAGGACAGAGAGGATAATATTGAAAGGGCTGCCTGATAGGAACTCTGACATTTGAGGAACTCGTCTAAACTTTGGCAGCTCAGCAGCGAGGCAAGCAGGGGAATAAATATCTCAATTTCTTCCCATTGGTTGAAATGAATAGAAGCCAAAAGACAAGGGAACATAGCAGGGTGGGAAGAGTGGAGAATGGTACAAATAGAAGCTATTGACATAACTTCTCAACATCTCTCACCTCATCAAATAGCTTTAGTGGTGTTCTGCTTCCAGTTAAGATGTAGAAGGATATGAAAGGTCTTCATGGCCACCAAAACAACAAGAAACCAAGAGACCAGCCAAAAATTCCTACTAATGAGGAGCTCTGGACACCAAGAAATCTAAAACTACTAAAACTTAGTCAAAACTTCAGGGAGATGGGTGAGCAAAGAACAGAAGATTGCTGTGATTGGAAGCAGTTAGAGAAGTAATGCTGCCAGAGAATGATGCTCTTTGTTCAAATGAGAAATCTGATAAACTTTTCCTAATCCTATGGGCTGGCCTATTGGATTTGAATTTTGAGAAGCTCCAAATCCAGAGGTCATTCTTCCAAGTAACAATCTCTCAGACTTGTCATCTTGGTGATCTTGCAATCTTACAGTTTTGAAGTCTTGTGATCTGAAAAGCTTGTGCTCTCACTAACCTAAAAATTTTAGGTTCTGCAGACACATTTTCAAGGTCTGAGAGTCTCATAGTCTTGCAGTTTCATGATGTGTCATATTTGACATCCAGTAGCATTGAAATCTTTATCTTCAGGTCTAGGAATCTAGCCATCTTGCAGTTTGGAGGTCAAGCAGACTCAACAGCTTGCAGATTTGATATCTGACAGTGTTTGGTCTCAATGTGCAATACTAGAGCAAAAGGCTTGAAATCACACTCAAAGCATCTGATGCTAGAGGGAAAATGAGTCTAACTGAACCTGCAACCAAAACCCTACCTGATTCAATGTCTGATAAGATCAACAACAATTATCCCAATAGCTGTGGAAAAAGTTGGAGTTGGAATGAAAATCAAAGAGACAGCATGTTAGATGTGTGATGCTTGAATTCTAAGATTTTGTTTGAGGGATTAAATTCACAACCCTGACCCAAAGTAGCTAAATCCATGGTTAAATCAGCCTTTCCACCTACTGTCTTTCATAGGAAATAGTGTTTCTTATTGAGAAAATGTGTGATATATAATGTAATATGATATTCTATGATATAACAATATAATATGTGTTTAGGTGTATGATATCTTTTTAAAATGTACTGCAACACCTACTGTTCCTTTAGATACACTATCCAACATACAATATTATAAGACATGCAAAAAAATTTGAAAATATGACTTGTAGTCAAGAAAAAAAATCAGGAGAAATATACTCTAAATAAACTAAATGTTGGAATAGTCAATAAAGGAATTTAAAATAACTATAACAAATGTTTTAAAGAATCTACAGGAAAAGATGCATAAAATGGTAAAAAGATAAGTAATTGGGGGTATTAGAGAGTTTTTGGAGAAAAATACAACCAAATAGTAATGCTAGAATGAGAAATATGATATCCAAATAAAAAATTTGCTGGATGGGACTAACAGAATTGAACAAAACAGAAGAAAGAGTGACTTCATTGAAGCAGGTCAATTGAAATCATCCAATCTCAAGCAAAGAAAAGATTTTTAAAAAAAGCTTTCAATGACATATTGAACAGTATTAAGAAGCCCCAGAAAAAGAGAACAGCCCAGAAAAACTGAAGAATTAATAGCTGAAAACCTTCTAATTTGATAAGACATAAAACTCCCAGATCCAAGATGCTCAGTGAACCTGAAGCAGAACTATTACCAAGGAAACCATTTCTAAGCACAAATTTGTCAAACTGTTATAAATTAGGCATAAGATCTCAAAAGCAGCCAGAAGTCATATTACATAAAAGAAAACAATGATAAAAATAATGGCAGCCCTTTCATCAGAAACAATAGAAGCTTGACAAAAATAGAATAGCATATTCATATTTACAGAGACAAAAAAAAAGAGAACTGTCGGTTATATATTCAGTGAAAAATATTTTTCATAAATGAAAGTAAATTAAAGGCATTTTTAGATAAACATAGGCTGAGAGATGTTGTTGCCAGTAGACCCACACTACAAGTTATGCTAGGGGGAGTTCTCAGGTAAAAGAAAATAATACCAGAAGGAAATTAGAATGTATAGGAAGCAATGAAGATTGTTAGACATAGTAATATATAAGTAAATATAAAATTCTTTTTTTCTTAATTTTTAAAAAGCCAAATGACTAAAGTAAAATAATAACAATATATTGTGAATTTTATACCATATAGAGAGGTAAATATATAATAAAGATATAATATAATAAATAAAAAGGCAGAAAAGAAGGTAAACTGAGTAATAAGGTTCTCACAATAAATGAAAACAATATAACTTAAATTTGAGGCAAACTGTGAATAAGGTAAGAATACATATTTTAACCCCTAAAGCAGTCACTAAAAATGAGATAATGAAGTATAGCTTAAAAGGCAATAGAAAAGATAGAGTGTAATAATACTAGAAAACACTCAATAAAGACAAAATAAGAGAAAAGAAAGAAAAATTCACAAAAAAACAAAGGGAATAAATAGAAAACAAATGGCAATGTGGTAGACTTTGCTACACATTAAGCATAAATGAATTAACATTCAAATCAAAAGATAGAAGCTGTCAAACTAGTTAAAGAAGGAAAACCAAGACAAACACAAGTTGTAAGTAAAAGGTTGAAAAACAATGTCATAAAACACTAACAATAAGCCAATTATTGCCTATGTTAAAAATCAAGCAAAGTAGTCTCAAGAGACATGTATAACAGAAATAAAGAGGACCATTTTTAATGATAAAAGATAGTACAAAGATAATATCTTTGTAGATTGTAGATAAAACATATCACAAAATTTTATAATCTTAAAATAGAGCTTAATAAAATATGAAGCAAAAAAAGAACTAAAGGGGAAAATAGTAGTTTTAGCATAGTCTTTCAATAATTAGTAATTCATACAGACAAAAACAAAATCAGTATGAGTATAAATTGAACATTATCAAATAAGTTGATCTAAAGATATATATATAGAACTCTATACCTAATAAATGCAAAATACACAATCTCTTCAAGTGTATAGGAAATACTAAAACAGATTACATGCTATGCCATAAAACTGGTGTCAATAATTTTAAAGAAATGAAATCACACAGAGTAGGTTCTTTGACAATAAATTATTAAATAAAAATCAATGATGGGGGAGACCTTCAAGATGGTGGAGGAGTAAGACATGGAGATCACCTTCCTCCCCACAAATACATCAGAAATACATCTACATGTGGAACAACTCCTACAGAACACCTACTGAATGCAGGCAGAAGACCTCAGACTTCCCAAAAGGCAAGAAACTCCCCATGTACCTGGGTAGGGCAAAAGAAAAAAGAAAAAACAGAGACAAAAGAATAAGGATGGGACCTGCACCTAAGGGAGGGATCTCTGAAGGAGGAAAGGTTTCCACACACTAGGAAGCCCCTTTGTGGGCAGAGAAAGGGGATGGTGGGGGGAAGCATTGGAACCACAGAGGAGAGTGCAGCAACAGGGGTGTGGAGGGCAAAGCGGAGAGATTCTGGCACAGAGGATCGGTGTCGACCAGTACTCACCAGCCTGAGAGGCTTGTCTGCTCACCCGCTGGGGTGGGTGGGGGCTGGGAGCTGAGACTCGGGCTTCGGAGGTCAGAGCCCAGGGAGAGGACTGGGGTTGGCTGCGTGAACACAACCTGAAGGGAGCTAATGCACCACAGCAAGACAGGAGAGAGTCCGGGAAAAAGTCTGGAATGGCCTAAGAGGCAAGAGACCATTGCTTTGGGGTGCACGAGGAGAGGGGATTCAGAGCACCACCTAAATGAGCTCCAGAGACGGGCGCGAGCTGTGGCTATCAGCGCGGACCCAAGAGATGGGCATGAGATGCTAAGGCTGCTGCTGCAGCCACCAAGAAACCTGTGTGCAAGCACAGGTCACTATCCACAACTCCCCTCCCAGGAGCCTGTGCAGCCTGCCATTGCCAGGGTCCCGTGATCCAGGGACAACTTCCCCGGGAGAACACACAGCGTGCCTCAGGCTGCTGCAACATCAGGCCAGCCTCTGCCGCCACAAGCTCGCCCCTCATTCTGCACCCCTCCCTCCCCCTTGGTCTGAGTGAGCCAGAGCCCCCTAATCAGCTGCAACTTTAACCTCATCCTGTCTGAGCAAAGAACAGATGCCCTCAGGTGACCTACATGCAGAGGCAGGGCCAGATCCAAAGTTGAACCCCAGGAGTTGTGTGAACAAAGAAGAGAAAGAGAAATCTCTCCCACCAGCCTCGGGAGCAGCGGATTAAATCTCCACAATCAACTTGATGTACGCTGCATCTGTGGAATACCTGAAGAGACAACATATCATCCCAAAATTGAGGCGGTGGACTTTGGGAGCAATTGTAGACTTGGGGTTTGCTTTCTGCATCTAATTTTTTTCTGGTTTTATGTTTATCTTAGTTTAGTATTTAGAGTTTATTATCATTGGTAAATTTGTTTATTGATTTCGTTGCTCTCTTCCTTTTTTTTTTAAATATAGATTTTTTCCCCTTTTTTTCTGAGTGTGTATGTGCATGCTTCTTTGTGTGATTTTGTCTGTATAGCTTTGCTTTTACCATTTGTCCTATGGTTCTGTCTGTCCATTTGTGTTTTTTTTTCCTTAGTATAGTTTTTAGTGCTGGTTATCACTGCTGGATTTGTTTTTGGTTTGGTTGCTCTCTTCTTTCTTTCTTTTTTCTTTTCTTTTTTTTATTATTTAAATTTTTTTTTAGTTTCAATAATTTAAAAAATTTTTATTTTAGTAACTTTATTTTATTTATTTATTTATTTTCTCTCTTTCTTTCTTTCTTTTTGTCTCCCTTTTCTTCTGAGCTGTATGGCTGACATTATCTTGGGCTCTGGCCAGGTGGCAGACCTGGGCCTCTGAGGTAGGACAGCCAAGTTCAGGACATTGGTCCACCAGAGACCTGCTGGCTCCATATAATATCAAACAGCGAAAGCTCTCCCAGAGATCTCCATCTCAATGCTAAGACCCAGCTCCACCCAATGACCAGGGGGCTACAGTGCTGGACACACTATCAAACTACCACTGGCATTTTTCACAGAACTAGAACAAGAAATTTCACAATTTGTATGGAAACCCAAACGACCCTGAATAGCCAAAGCAATCTTGAGAAAGAAAAATGGAGCTGGAGGAATCAGGCTTCCAGACTTCAGACTATACTACAAAGCTACAGTAATCAAGACAGTATGGTACTGGCACAAAAACAGAAATGTAGATGAGTGGAACAGAATAGAAAGCCCAGAGATAAACCCATGCACATATGGTCACCTTATATTTGATAAAGGAGGTAATAATATACAATGGAGAAAAGACAGCCTCTTCAATAAGTGGTGCTTGGAAAATTGGACAGCTACATTTAAAAGAATTCAATTAGAACAGACCCCAACAGCATACACAAAAATAAACTCAAAATGGATTACAGACCTAAATGTAAGGCCAGACACTATAAAACTCTTGGAGGAAAACATAGGCAGAACACTCTTCACATAAATCACAGCAAGATCCTTTTTGACCCACTTCCTAGAGAAAAGGAAATGAAAACAAAAATAAACAAATGGGACCTAACGAAGTTTAAAAGCTTGGCACAGCAAAGGAAACCATAAACAAGATGAAAAGACAACCCTCAGAATGGGAGAAAATATTTGCAAACAAAGCAACTGGCAAAGGATTAATCTCTAAACTTTACAAGCAGGTCATGGAGCTCAATATCAAAAAAACAAACAACCCAATCCAAAAATGGGCAGAAGACCTAAAGAGACATTTCTCCAAAGAAGATATACAGATTACCAACAAACACATGAAAGGATGCTCAACATCACTAATCATTAGAGAAATGCAAATCAAAACTACAATGAGTTATCACCTCACACCAGTCAGAACGGCCGTAATCAAAAAATCTACAAACAATAAATGCTGGAGAGGGTGTGGAGAAAAGGGAACCCTCTTGCACTGTTGGTACGAATATAAATTGGTACAGCCACTATGGAGAACATTATGGAGGGTCCTTAAAAAACTAAAAATAGAACTACCATGTGACCCAACAATCCCACTACTGGGCATATACCCTAAGAAAACCATAATTCAAAAAGAATCATGTACCACAGTGTTCATTGCAGCTCTATTTACAATAGCCAGGACATGGAAGCAACCTATGTGTCCATCGACAGTTGAATGGATAAAGAAGATATGGCACATATATACAATGGAATGTTACTCAGCCATAAAAGGAAATGGAATTGATCTATTTGTAGTGAGGTGGATGGACCTTGACTCTGTCATACAGAGTGCAGTAAGTCAGAAAGAGAAAAACAAATACTGTATGCTAGCACATATATATGGAATCTAAAAACAAAAAAATGGTTCTGACGAACCTAGGGGCAGGACAGGAATAAAGATGCAGGTGTAAAGAATGGACTTAAGGACGTGGGGAAGGGGAAGGGTAAGCTGGGACGAAGTGAGAGAGGGGCATGGACATATATACACTACCAAATGTAAAATAGATAGCTACTAGGAAGCAGCCACATACAGGGAGATCAGCTCGGTGCTTTGTGACCACCTAGTGGGGTGGCAGGGAGACGCAAGAGGGAGGATATATGAGGATATATGTATATGTATAGCTGATTCATTTTGTTATAAAGCAGAAACAACACACTACTGTAAAGCAATTATACTCCAATAAAGATGTTAAAAAGACATCAATAATAATATAAGCCTCAAATATTCGGAAACTAAACACACACCTAAATAATTCATGGATCAAAGAAATTTAAGGGTAACTAGAAAATAATTTGAACTCAGTGGTAATTAACACACAGCATATCAAAATTTGTGGGATGGAACCAAACCAGTTCTTAGAAGAAAATTTATAACATTAAGAGCTTATATTAGAAAAGAAGTAAGGATTAAATCAGTGAGTTAAGCTTCCACTTAAAAATTTTACAACAATAATAATAGAAGAAAAGAAATAATAAAAAGCAGAAATCCTAGCTAACTTATCAAAAAAAAGAGAGAACATAAATTACCAATATCAGGAATAAAAGTGTATCCATCACAACAGGTCCCAGAGACATTAAAAGCATAACAGGATATTTTTATCAACTTCATGCTAATAAATATGTTAATTTAGAAAAAAGGACAATTATTTGAAAAACACAACACACCAAAACTGACACATAAAGTAATAGAAAATTTAAATGGACCTTACTATATTAAAGGCATTGATTTCATAATTAAAATTCTTCCCACCAAGAAATCTTCCAACTTCAGATAGATTCACTGATGAAATCTGTCAGAAATTTTTATTATGGTAAAATATATATAACATAAATTTACCATTTTAACCATTTTTGCATGTACAGTTCAGTGCCTTTAAGTATATTCACATTTTTATGCAACCATTACCACCATTCATCTCCAGAACTTTTTTCATCTTCCCAAACTGAAACTCTGTACTCATTAAATAATAACTCGCACTTCCCCCTCTTCCCAGCCCCTGGAAACTACACTCCACTTTCTGTCTGTGAATTTCACTACTCTAGGTACCTCTATAAATGCAATCACGGAGTATTTGTAATTTTGTGACTGCCTTATTTCACTTAGCCTGATGTCTTCAAGGTTCATGCATGTTATAGGATGTGTCTGAATCTCCTTCTTAATTTTTTATTTTTTTGCCACTCTGCACATCTTGCAGGATCTTAGTTCCCTGACGAAGGATTGAACCCAGGCCTGGGCAATGAAAACAACAGTCCTAACCACTGGACCACCAGGGAATTCCCTGAATTTCCTTCTTTTTTAAGACCAAATAATATTTCAGCGTTACTATGAACATGGATGTACAAATATCTGTTTGAGTCCCTACTTTCAATTCTTTTGAGTATAAACCCAGAAGTGAAATTGCTGGATCATATAATAAATCTCTTTTTAATTTTTTGAAGAATTGCCATATTGTCTTCCATAGTGGCTATACCATTTCATATTCTCAATAGCAGTGCAAGACCGGTCCAATTTCTCCACATCCTCACTAACACTTATTATTTTCTGTTTCTTTCTTTCTTTTTTTTTTTTTAATGATAGTCATCCTAATGGGTATGAAATGGTATCTCATTGTGTCCTAACTTACATTTCCCTAATGATTAGTGATGTTGAGCATCTTTTCTTGTGTTTATTGGCCATTTGTGAGTCTTCTTTGGAAAAATATCTTTTCAAGTCCTTTAACAATGTTTACTTGTTGTTGTACAGGATTGTTGTTGTTGCTGACTTGTAGGAGTTCTTTATATATTTTGGATATTAATGAGTTATCAGATATATTATATGCAAATATTTTCTCCCACTCTATGTGTTGCCTTTTCACTCTGTTGACAGTGCCTGTGATGCACAAATGTTTTAATTTTGAGGTAGTGTTATTATCTATTTTTTCCTTGGTTGCCTTTGCTTTTGTTGTCATATCCAAGAGATCATTGCCAAATCCAATGTCTTGAAAATTTCCCTCTATGTTTCCTTCTAAGAGTTTTATATTTTTAGCTCTTATGTGTACATGTTTGACCCATTTAAATTAGTATTTGATATGGTAAAATGTAAGGTTCAGCATCATTCTTTTGCACATGGACAGTCAGTTTCCCCAACACCATTTGTTAAAAAGACTGTCTTTTCCCCATTGAATGGTCTTGGCACCCTTGTCAAAAATCATTTGACCATATGTGTGAGGGTTTATTTCTGGTATCTCTATTCCAATGCTCTATGTTTATCTTTATGCCAGTACCACACTGTGTTGATTACTCTAGCTTTGTAGTAATTTTGAAATCAGGAAGTGTGAGACCTCAGACTTCATCCTTCTTTTTCAGGATTGTTTTGGCTATTAGGGGTTTCTTAAGATTCCATATGAATTTTAGGGTGGACTAGCATACAAGTAATACAGAGATGTCAGTGACCTTGGGAAGTCTTGTGGAAGAGGCTTTGTAATTGTGAATTTAATGTCTTATATAGTGTTATTTACATTTTTAAAATTTCTTTTTATGTTGGTTTTTGAAACATTTTTCCTAAGAATTTGTTTATATTATCAAAGTAGTTAAATAGTTTGCCACAGTTTTTCACAATCTTTCCTTACCTCAAAACCATAAAACATTGCTAAAAGAAATTAAGGAAGATTTAACTAACTAGAAAGATACACCATAGTGATGAAATAAAAGACTCAATATTTTTAAGAGGTCAATTATTGATTCAATGTAATTCTCACCAAAATCCTAGCAGGCTTTTTGATAGAAATTGATACACAGATGCCAAAATTCATATAGAAATTCAAAGTACTTAGGTTAGACAATACAACTTTGTAAAAGAAGAACAAAGAGAGCTTATAACATCTGATTTCAAGACTTACTATAGAGCTAACTAATTAAGATAGTGTGGTATTGGCATAGGAATAGACAAGTAGATCAATGAAACAGGATTAAAAATTCTAAAAATAAAGTCATACACAGTTAACTGATTTTTGAAAACACACCAAGATAATTCAATGTGGAAATAATAGTCTTTTCAACAAATGGTGCTAGAATACTAAATATTTGTTTTAAAAAGAACCTTGATTTCTCTCTCTCATTTTTCACAAAAGCTAACTAAAAACAAATTGTAGACCTAAAACTATAAAACTTCTAGAATAAAACATAGAACAGTATCTTCATGATGTATCTTCTTGATCTTGGAGCAGGCAAAGTTTTCTTAGGACATCAAAAAAGAAAAAAGAAAAAAAGGAAATAATTATAAATTGGGTTTCATATAAATTAAAAATTACTGTTTTTCAAAAGACATTTTTAAGAAAATGGAAAAGTAAGCCACAGAATAAGAGAAAATAATCATGATGTATATATCTGAAAAAGAACTTCCATCTAGAACATATTAAAAATCTCCTACAGCTCACTAACAAAATGATAACCAGATTTTTTTAAATGAGGAAAAGACTCAAAAGACACTTCACACACATAGACACACACACATTCACAGACACACAGATACACACAGATATAGAGACACACATACATACAATGGCACATGAACAGTTGCTCAACATCATTAGTCAATGAAGGAAATACAAATTAAAACTAACATGAACTGGAACTCTCATACATTGTCCATAGGAATATAAAATTGTGCATCACTTTGGCAAATAATTTGGAAGTTTCTTATAAAGTTAAACAAAAACCTATCTTATGACTTAGCAATTTCACTGCTATGTATTTATTTATAATAACCAGATCTGGAATCATTCCACATGTCCATCAGCAGGTGAATGAGTAAAGAAATTGTGGTCCATTCACGTAAGGAATACTGATCTTAACAACATGGATGAACCTCAGAAACATTATATGGAGAGAAAGAAGTCACACAAAATAGTGCATACCATATGATTACATATGACATTCTAGAACAGAAAAGACTAAGCTATGATGACAGAAGTCCAGTTAACAAAGAGAGGGGTATTGACTGCAAAATGATATGAGGGAAACTTCTGGGATTGTGGAACTCTTCCTTAGCCTTAATGGGGGTGGTAGTTGCACAGCATTTACTTTGAACTATACTTTAAAATCTGTACATTTAATAAAATGTAATTTATAATTCAACAAAGCTGATTTTTTGAAAGGTGGTTCTGTCTTCTTACAGTGAAGGAAAACAGTTAGTCCACTGATTGGAGCAGGATTAAGACTAGTATTTTCCACTCTTGTCCTCCTAGGAAGTGGCATTAGAAGGTGCATCAGTCCATCTTCTTTTTTCTGTTAATTCAGGTGTGCCAATGTCCTTGGCAAGAGTCTTGAAGTCTTCTTGATGTAGAGGACATTGTGGTTCCAATGCAGAGTGAGCTCTCTGGGGTGCCATGTGATTCCCTGAGGCATGCATGCTAATATATTTTTGTAGTTTTTGCTATACTGATTTTAATTAGTTATATCAACTTAACATTCATCTTATTAGAGGGTGCATCACTACAATAGCTATCTAGCTAAAATAGCACATTTTTTTTCTGTAATAAGTCTAGCAAACTTTATGTTTACTGTTTTTGCAATGATGAGCCATTATTGTAGAGATTCACTATTCAGTGGGACCCTTGTTAAGTAGCAGAATTTTCGTTTGTAGTCAGCCTCAGTCCATCCCGTTGCTTTCAGGCAGAATTGCCTTAAATCATTCCAGATTGTTCCAATCTATATCCCATTTTTATTTATTTTCATTTTTTATTTCTATTTTGTTAATGTAGTGATTTATTTATTTGTCTATTTATTTTTAATTGAAGTATAGTTGATGTACAATATTATATAAGCTACAGGTGTACAATATAGTGATTCACAATTTTTAAAGGTTATACTCCATTTATAGTTATTATAAAATATTGGCTATAGTTCTTGTGTTGTACAATATATCCTTGTAGTTTATTTTATACATAATAGTTTGTACCTCTTAATCCCCTACCTCTATGTTGCTCCTCCCCCCTCCCCTCTCCCCACTGGTAACCACTATTTGTTCTCTATGACTGTGAGTCTGTTTCTTTTTGCTATTTCACTAGTTTGTTGTATTCTTTACATTCCACATGTAAGTGGTATCATACAGTATGTGTCTTTTTTTGACTTATTTCAGTTAGCATAGTTCCCTCCAAGTCCATCCATATTGCTGCAAATGGCAAAATTACATTATTTTTATGGCTGACTAGTATTCCATTGTATATATATACCACATCTTCTTTATCCATTAATCTATTGATGACACCTAAGTTGCTTCCATATCTTGGCAATTGTAAATAATTCTGCTATGAATGTTGGAGTGCACATATCTTTCTGAATTAGTGTTTTCATTTTTTTTGGATATATACCCCAGAGTGGAATGGCTGGATCATATGGTAGTTCTATTTTTAGTTTTTTGAGAAACCTTCATACTCTTTTCCCCAGTGGCTGCACCAATTTACATTCTTACCAACAGTGTACAAGTGTTTCCTTTCCCCACATCCTTGCCAACACTTGTTATTTGTGTTCTCTTTGATGATAGCCATTCTGACAAGTATGAGGTGATATCTCATTGTGGTTTTGATTTGCATCTCCCTAATGATTAGTGATGAGCATCTTTTCATGTGCCTGTTGGCCATCTGCATGTCCTCTTTGGAGAAATGTCTATTCAGGATTTCTGCCCATTTTTTTTTTTTTTTTTCTTTTTGCGGTATGCGGGCCTCTCACTGTTGTGGCCTCTCCCGTTGCGGAGCACAGGCTCCGGATGCGCAGGCCCAGCGGCCATGGCTCACGGGCCCAGCCGCTCCACGGCATATGGGATCCTCCCAGACCGGGGCACGAACCCGTATCCCCTGCATCGGCAGGCGGACTCTTAACCACTGTGCCACCAGGGAGGCCCTCTGCCCATTTTTTAATTGGGCTGGGTTTTATTTTTTCTGTTGTTGAGTTGTATGAGCTGTTTATATATTTTGAATATTAACCCCTTATCAGTCATATCATTTGCAAATATTTTCTCCCATTCAGTAGGGTTCCTTTTCATTTTGTCAATGTAAAAGCTTTGCTGTGAAAAAGCTTATATCCCATTTTTAAGCATTCACAAAGAACAAAATTTCCATCTCCTCTTTTCTAACTTTTAGAATTATAATAGTTAAAGCTCTTATTTCAAGAAAACTCCTCTTTGCTCTAAGTCAAATCCTCTGTCCTGAGATTTAGTCCAGGAGGCAAGGCAAGATATTGGTCAGCCTGGCACTGGTAATCAACACCCCCAGAGGTGATAAGTAGCCAGTTAACGTAATAGGAGTGGTGACCCAAGAACAGCAAAGAGAGGAAGGTGATTTTATTATTCAGGATAAGTTAGTTTACACTATGGCAGCTAGTAAACCAAAAAATCTTGGTGAATGAAAACAACAAAGGTTTGTTTCTCATGCTGCATTTCTGTTGAAGATTAGTGGGTGTTAGGACCTACTGACTCTGCTTCAGGTCATCCTTACTCAGGAATCCAGATGAATGGATTCAAATATCTGGACTATAACTGTCACTTCCAGTCACTAGTCCTGAGAGGAAGCAGTAAATTTCACACATCCAGGGGAGAGGAGAAACAAATATCAATGAATAATAAGACTGTTGACCATATTCTTGACCACGTGATTCCTAAAAACACAAAACTCTTAAATGTCCTCAGACAACTGTATGTATCTACAAGTAGCAAAGCTTCAAGACTTCATGATGCAACTGGGCTGGAGGACAGATCCTGAGCTCCAATTTCAAAATTGGAAAAAACAAGAGGAATTAGAGGACTGGACAGAAACTTGGAAATGGATAAAACTACATCTCTAGCCTTGCAAACTGTGGCAATGGAGACAAGTATTACTTGGGCTCTTACCAGCAGGAATTAGATGGTTAATATCAAAACATCCATGAGAGGAGCTTGGATCTAAGCACAGCTTGAGAGTCCAAAGGCCAGTCTTGAAGCACTGTGTCCTGAAGCAACTGATAAGGAGAACGCCCTAAGCTGTATGTGGTGGGTACCACTAGGTGCAAATTGAAGCCTCTAAAATTCTTTGTGCTTCAAGCTGGTGTTACATGGAAAAGGGGATAGTAAACCACTAAATGTGGAGAGTCCAAATGTGAGGAAACTAGAAAGGAGCAGAGATAATGAACTGGATTTGGCAGTCCTTGATATCTAGTGTCTTACAATTTTCTTGTCTGAGGAGGAGAAGAAAGGAAGTGCATACATCAAAAAATCATAAATATTTATTTATCATAAATAAATAAACACTTGACTGCTAAACTATCTATTAATGTTCTAGAGTGGATTCATGGAAGGGTAACTTCCAGAGAAGATTTCATGGATGAGGTTGGCTTGGTACAATTTGCTCAGCTAAGAAAACTTCCCATGGCTACGTGTCTGACTTATTCCACCACAAAGACATTTTCCAGCTGCCCAACAGCATGAGTGATTTGACAGGAGTGCGGCTCCAGAAACAACAGATACACTAGATGGTGCCTTCCATATCATACTAGGGAAATGAACATTAGGACATTTTCTTCAGTTCACCTCCAAACCTGGAAAACCCTTCCTTGGGTAGATCAGGGTTAATACCTGAGATATAAGTAGAAGAAAGGGCTTCTGATTCATTCAGGGAAATGTGTTTTGAGTCCCGTTTTAGTTTATAGTAAGTAGTTAAGAAATTCTGGACAATGTAATGTACTTCTATGGTTTCATCTTTTCTCTCTGCCTGAAACTTACAATCCAAATCTTATCCCACACTCCTCTTTCAGAGCTTCAGCTGCACACTGAGTTTCTCTACATCCATGTTCTATAGATACTTCAACACATCCCGAAATAATTTAGCATATTTTCCTCCAAACCTGTTCTTTCCTCTGCCTGCCATAGAAGAGTATCTCTCAGTTACTCAAATCAGAAATCTCTGATCCCTTCCCGCCTCCTGTTTCTTCTAAACACCCAAATCCAGTCAGTCACCAAGACCCAATAACTCTACCTCTTTAATAGCTTTCAATGGCTCCCCTGTCTCCACTCACACTGCTTCAGGAGCCTCAACATTTCTTGCCAAAACAATATTATTGTACTTGTTCTCCCACCTCCATTCTCTCCCCAGACTCCTCCATTTCTCATGTTGCAACTAGAGGCTTCTTCCTAGAATGTAACCCTATCATGTTAATCCTTTTAAGAAGCTGTTACTTTAAGGACCAACTCCAAACTGCTTAGCTGGACCTTCCCTATCCAGCCTCTGCTAATCTTCCTAACTCTAGTTCTCAGCTCAGAGGCCCAGCACCCTGCTTTCCAGAGACATGGCACAACTTTCATTCTCATAAGTAGACCCTGCTTTTTTTTTTTCTTTTTCTTTTTCTTTCTTTCCTGAGCTCTCACACGTAACTTCCTGGATCCCTGAGCAAAACTGTGTCTCAGGAAAGTAGACTGATATGTCCCCTATGTTATGGTGAAACCAACAAACCCCTTTTGTAGTTATGGAATACCATTTTCATCTACAGCTTTGGCCTACGTATATCTGAATACTTCCGTTATTCAATATTACTCTCAAAAGATTATA
The DNA here is from genome assembly GCF_025265405.1 of Mesoplodon densirostris. NCBI lineage: Eukaryota > Metazoa > Chordata > Mammalia > Artiodactyla > Ziphiidae > Mesoplodon > Mesoplodon densirostris. The sequence continues at coordinate 36,122,091 of NC_082672.1, read as the reverse complement.
GGTCAGTTTTTCACAACTGCCCATTTTTTCCAGCCTCTATATTAGAGACAAAAATATAGATGCAAAGCAATTTTTAAATTTCAAATCACCAGTTTCTCTCTAGAGACTTTACTCCTAGACTCTTTATACTAAAATGATGAATAATCTTAAAATATAAATTAGGCAAGTCCCATTTTTATTAAAAATATGATGAGATTTAGATATATCCAAAACCCATTGAATAGAATATTCTATGTATTTTTCTCTGAAATCTATTACAGGCTGATCGATTTTGCTCTTTAGCTATAGTCTAATAAACAAACTCAGGCAGCTGTTCTGCCAATGCCAATCAAAAGAGAAGTTATGTAAAAGAATATGCGTAGATCTATCCAGGACCATCACTACTGGAAATTCAACAAAAGCTTCTTTTTTAATGGTAGGCCAATCAAATGACATATATGAAGGAAAATAGGTTATTTTTATTAAATTAAAATAAAATCTCGGGCTTCCCTGGTGGCACAGTGGTTGAGAGTCCACCTGCCGATGCAGGGGACACGGGTTCGTGCCCCGGTCTGGGAAGATCCCACATGCAGCGGAGTGGCTGGGCTCGTGAGCCGTGGCCGCTGAGCCTGTGCGTCCGGAGCCTGTGCTCCGCAACAGGAGAGGCCACAACAGTGAGAGGCCCGTGTACCACAAAAAAAAAAAAAAAAAAAAAAAGGAAAAAAAAAATCTCAAAGCCTGGTAATATTCATGGTCAAAAAAAGAAATAGTTGTATGCTGGGCTTAATACTTTAACATAGAAAACAAAATACTTAGCTTTAGGTAAAGTAAATTTAATTATTATTAAATACATTAATTACTAAAAAGAGCCCCAACTTTGAAGATACCAGCTCTAAATTTTGTTATATTTTATACGAATTAACAAATGTTCCTTAATTACAAAAGGAAGTCCTAAGAAAGACAGCATTAGCATGTTCAGAACATGTAATTTTTCTCCCTCATCGGGTGCCTGGTTCTACATAAAACCGAACATTTTTTGTTGCTGTAGAGGATTATGACCAGGCTCATAGTCAACACTAACTAGAATTAAGCTTAGTTATTAACCAGGTAACTATAATTTCTACCAGTAGGAAGTTGTGGTTCTAGGGGTCAGATATACAGAAATGAAGTGTAAGCAATGGGCTGAGTTAAAAATTTAAAACATTGAGGCATGGCAGTGTTTGGCATTCATTTCACCGACTGCCTCCTTCACACACCTGCCTCTTAGTTAAGGGTTACATTGGTGATGGAGAAGGGGTGGCAGGGTGTGGGGATGGAATGACCGTAGCCAGGAAATCAACTCTGAACTCTGCAACCAAGCTGAGCAGGGGCTTTTGGATCAGTCAGCATGAGTCCCTCAATGACGAAAAAGCACAAACCGATAATTCTCCAAGTTTAGATATCCTGGAAGGCTTTTAATTCAATCCAGTGTTTGGTCTTCATCTGTTCCTGTTAAACACAGCAACATTCACATATCATAACTAATTAACAGTTGTTGAGTGTAATCTCTAGGGAATTGCATGGTATAAGGTGCATGCTTTGTAGAAAAGAAAAGTAATATACTGGTCATGACAGCTTATATCATAAAAAAAAAGACTCACTGGTTGCATTGTGCTTACATATGTTTTGATTGCAATTATTTGAATTCAATAAAATGTAATGAGGTGCTCTTAGCCTGTGGGCAAAACTGACATAGAATTTAATTTGCACTAGTCAGCTGAAGGCACAAAACGTTCCTGGGGAAAATTCTGCTGTGCCATATAAACATGCAACTCTTACTGACAGGTCCTTGGAAATCCTGTGCATAAACTTCCTATGCAAGTGAGAGAGAGGGTGTGCTGATAACCACAAACACTACTGGAATTGAAGTAGAATGTTCACTTATTTGACAGAGTAAGCTAAATTGTTTCTCGACCTTAGTTTCCTCCCTAAAGGTCAATATTTTCATTTTGCAACTTCTAGCTGAGATCACTGACAAATAAAGCAAAATAGAGGGGGTGTCTTTTAAAGGAAATTTGGTGGAAAGCAGACCATTTGAAATTAATTTTAAGTTATTTCTTGGTTTTTCATACATGACCTCCCACAGTCATGAGAACCAGAGGCAAAGGTGACTTTCTCTCAGTAACTGGGACAGGCTTTTTTTTTCTTCCTTACGAGTCAGGATTATATGACCTTATAAATTGGTCTCATTACAGAGCTACTGACAGACAGACATATTGGTTGCTGCCAGTAGGCATATGGGCTGAAATTTGGAGGAGGGGCGAACAGATGGAGTGGGGACATGGAGTGATGGACGGGCCCCTCACACAGGGCCCAGCTGGTAGGGAGCAGGTCATGTCTGTTACTGCTAAACTGAGAAAGATAAGAGTGTCAGCAGTGGGGAAGGTGACTCCATCAATCAGCCTCTTCATTATGGCAAGAAAGAGGCTTGTAGTCTGACGGTGGAAGAAGGGGGCTAGTCATCCCACACCCCACAGGTGGCAACTCGAAGGGGCTTGTCTTTCACATTGCAGGAGGAAGAAGAATGTGCCTCCCCAAGTTACCTTTAGTTGTTGTGAGTCCTTCAGAGAAAACTCAGGTGACGATTTAATATCTTAAAGTTTATTTTCAAGTGTTTTTATTTTGAGTAAAGTATTACATGAACATTACTGCTTGATAATGTAAGAAAGTAACATTACAAGGGGGTTTCCAGGGACTTCCCTGGCTGTCCAGTGATTAGGACTCAGCGCTTTCACTGCCAGGGGCTGGGTTCGATCCCTGGTCTGGGAACTAAGACCCTGGGGAAAAAAAAGGGGGGGGTGTTTCCAGGTGAACCCCAGGCTCTCTTCTGCCTCAATGGCAAAGTCCAAGGCAAATGGGGTGGAAACAGGGAGGCTATCTAAGTGCTTCTGGAATGTAAGCTGTGTCAGTGACTCGGTCTTGCTCATCTCTAATTCCCAGGTGCCTAAAGCAGAGACGTGCCGTACATACTTATTAAACGAATTAAGTCAAAAGTACAGGAAGTGCGTCAAAGTGATTTTAACTCCCAAGCAAATCTATTTTCTCTTTCTCTGACGTCAATTTTACTTTACCAGCTTTCCTTTTCTGCTGTTTGGACCTAGGTTCTACAGGTTCAATTTAGGTAAGAAGCAGCAGCAAATGGAACATTTGGGACTAGATGTAGTTAATACATTCAATTAAGAGTTGCACTAATGGTTCACACTTTAGTGAGGGCATGATGAAATATGGGGAAAGGAACGCTTCTTTTATTCTGAGGAATATATCCTTATATGACACATGCTACTGAGAGATTGCTGGGTCTGTTTCAGTTTCCTTAAAGACAGAACAAAATCTTATTTATTTAATCCCCAGTACAATGTCTTGAAAATAATGATACTTAATAAATGTTGAACCAATGAACTTAAAGGATTATTTTCTATTCACAGAGTTTTTCATTAAACACAGGTTCCATGAACTAATTTGGCTTTATTATATATTTCTGGGAGGCAAAAATGCCCATATTCTCGGACAAGGAATGTGACCCAAAGATTATTTTATTTGAAAGTTTTCTGATCTATAGAATTTTTTTATTTCAAGAGAGATACATTTATTCTCTTAAATAATAATTTTTTAGTAAAAATTTTGTCATGTGGAAATTAGAATAGTTATGGGAATTAAAATAGCAAATAGTTGAATCTAAAAAAAGCTGACCTTAATAATTAATTACTAATATAGACCAACCTATGAAGAAAGTGGGTGTTACTGATTTGTAGGTACATTTGAAAGTTATTGACCTGATCAAATAGGCTAAATATCTGATATTCTATTTATATTCTCCCTTATCACCCAATTGGAGATTAATAAAATATAGTACTACAATATGAGAAAATTATATACTTTTTTGAGATTTCTGAGCAAATACATTTTTAAAAATGTATATGGCTTTAAAAATCCCAAGATCTCTGTAAAGAAGTTCTATTCCATACTAACATGATGTTAACTCTCCTTACTTAATTTGTATCTCCTAAAAGACAACTGTTTATAAAATTAGAATAGATTTTGAATGAATAGAAAAGAGTGTTAAATTTGAAAGTGTTCTTATATTCTGAGTGTACAGGCAGCTGACCCCTGTGTGATAAGATTTGTTTCAGGGATCCTGCTGCACTCTCGGGAAGGACACATTGCTGACCTCAGTAACTGGGTTAGATAGCAGTTTCCTAATTGATAATGAAGGGTTTGAACAAATGAGTCTTGGATTGAGGGAGGCTTGCTGCGGAACATGTTAGGGGAGGAGACGAAGTGAATGAGTGCTTGGGCTCTAGACTGAGAAGGACTTGACTCTGAATCCAGTCCTAAAGCCTTAGGTGAGTTAATTAGCTTATAACTCTTTGTCTTGTGAGGTGTTGACATTAAAACAGACAATGCACGTGAAGCACCTACCACCCTGTCTGATACAGTGTTAGCACTCATAGATGGTAATGGTTTTATTTCTGCTGTCACTGTTTGCTTTGCTAAGATTGCAGTTTTGTTCCTAAATACCCCAGGGACATTTAGTGCTTTTTTGTCATAATTCTCCAAAAGCTGCCTTTAAAGAAAATCTAGGAATTCAGTCTTTCTTCCTTTTTTTTTCCTTTTTGCTATCTTTCCCCTTCCTTTCTTCCTTCCTTCCTTCCTTCCTTCCTTTTCCCCTTTTTTCCTTTTCCATGTCTATGTAGTCAACAGATTTTTAAATAGTTACTATATGGGAATCCAAAGCTTCATGCATGTAGGACATTTAAGAATGAAGTTTCCTTGTCTGTAAACAGGATGATTTATACTGTCTGGATTATCCTATAAGGGGGAAAATACTTTCTAATTATAAGAGAAAATGCTCAATATTAAGATAGTGGTATCTCCTGTAAGTATAGATGAGACTTTGAATTCCTGAGGGTATTTTTCATCTGGTAATATTGATCATAGTATAAAAAAATCATGATAGATTAAAGGTATGCCCTCTTCTAGGTTTCCTAGTGTCCTGCAGGACCTTCACTTTAGTGACTATCCTGAAATATATACTATCCTTTTCTCTGAATGCCTTTGCTTCTCCCAGTGTGTGAGATACTCGTATGCCAGCGTTCTTTAGAATAAGCTTGCTGCCATTTATTTTGGGAATGTATGCCAATCCTCTGATGAGGAATCTCTCCCCACCCTCTGATTCAATTTGTTCACAATCACTTTGATTTCTATTGATCCTAAAATAATATGGAAGTAACAATAGTAAAAATAGACGTGCTAAAGTATTTCTGTATGTATATGTTGTATTGGTGATTTGAAACTTCAGGTATTGAGAATTGACTCTAAAGGAGAGAGCCCAACCACAATCTGGATTACTTTCCAAACGCTTTGGGTTTGGCAGAAACTAAAATGCTTGTTGCCAAGCCCCTTTCCTCCTAATTTTTAAAAATTATGTGTGTTTCAAGGGAAATTTAATCCACATGTTTCTGATTCATTTGCACTTAAGTTGTCAAACTGTTTTGTAATCACAAGTCTCTATCTTTCTCTCTCCAGAGAAAGTTGAGTTTTTCCAAGTGTGCATAAACAATAACCTCTCAGAAGAATGAACTGAATTTTAAATTCAGAAATCAAGGATGGGCAAAAATCTGTATATCTCACCTGCTTTTGGGAGAGGAAAAGATTTGTGGAATTTTGACCCGGCCTCAAATCTTTTGATGTTAGACTTTCACTTGCACTTGGAAATATGAGATTCTTCCCACCAGGAAAAAATGTTTTTAGAGTTTAAAATACACTGTAGAAGGTGCTAAATGACCACTGACACAGGAAGATTCTAACTCTTTAAAATTACAAGTAAACATGACTGTGAATAATATTAGTGTTATGTTTTATAACAAAAGACTTTATAATCTCCACACTGGGCTTCTTTACAGCTATAAACTCTTCATCTCTTACATGTGAATTTAACAAAGCAAAAGTGCAAGCCTTCTTTCCCCAAAATACTTTATCTAAAATTAGTTTGAATTACTAATAGGAAAATTTACAGGGGGAAAATAAACATGATATTTTAAAAGCTTGTTCCATCTCTGAAAATAGCTCAGAATTTGCTGTATTTACATATTTTTCTTATAAAGCATTCTGTAGTGAGGGTTCAAATACTGAAGCTTACTATAATAAAATGTCCCATTTGGGAACACTAAGAACTTTTGTTTTATGGGAACTCAAAATGGTTACTCCCATTTGGATCTCTTAGGAAGTGCTAATTCCCAACACTTCCTCCTTTATCATGAGATCAAACCATTTGAACCACTTATTATCATGTACTCAGTAAAACTCAATCTGTTGTGTTAATTAGTTATGTAAACACATTTTATAATTGTGGAGACAAAGCAGAACTAGGCAACTGGGTAGGTGAGAAAAGATCAAAGATCTTCCTTAATAAATTGTTACGCTAATTAGTGTTTGTCTTGTAGTGCTTCTCCAGGGGGTCTTTTAAACCCAAGCTTGGGAAAACCTGCTTAGAGAACAAGGAAGCTTTGGCACAAACAGATCTTGCCAAGCTCCCAAAACTGACTTAAAATCAGTGAAGCAAGAGAAAAAGGAGGACAAAAGAAAGAGGCAAAAAGAACTATGTATTCCTCTTGAGGAGATCCTACTCTTAAGACTATAATATGGAAAAGGACTATCAGATCACATGTAGCCTATTTTTATACTAGAAAACAGCTTTCCCTAGCCCTCACCCCCTCCAAGAAAGATTGTGTGTAGCTTGCTTTGAAAATAAGCAAGGTACTGTAATGTCTATACATCTCAAAAAGTGTTATTAAAAGGTACCTCAATTTTAGGAAGACAAAGGACTCCAGGAGGTGCCCACACCCCCATCCCACCCCCGCCCCCCATCAGCGTTACCTAGGCTTCTTCCCTGCCTTATTCTCCTCGTGGCATTTACCACTATCCACCATACTACATAAGTGACTCATCATCGATACTCTTCCAATTAGAAAGGCCAGGAGGGCAGGGAGTTTTGTCTGTTTGTTTTCCATTGGCTTGTCCAATGATTGAACAGAAGAATGGTATAATATGGAGTTGTTCAGCCAGTTTCTAAACATGGTATAGTATACAATTGTTCCACCACTTACATGATGTGAACTGGCCTTGGGCAATTCACTTAATCTTTCTGAATTCTATTTCCTCACGGGTATATGTGGTTATTATTGTCTTCCTTTCAGGGTTGTGTCAAGATAGGATATGATTATATAAACTGCCCAGCAGTGTCCAGCACTTAGCAGATGCTCAGTAAAATGTGGTTATTGTTTTGTTGTTGTCATCATTATTTTTTCCCTTTGTCTTTATGCAAGCCAACTAATATTAAGACCCTTGGTTTGAGTATCCTTTTTCTTTGCCTTGCTTCTCTTCTTTTTTTTTTTTACATTTTATTCATATTTCCTTAATTCTATAGTATGTTCTTGAGGGTTAGTCAGTTCAAATGTTTAAAAAGCAGCAATAAAATAAACAAAACCTGATAATAATTTGTTAGGACTATTTAACTTTCTCTGAAAATTTCCACATATTTGTAAATTACTACTGCTGTTCCCAATTTACAAATATAGTATAGGTAAGGGTGAGTATTATCTATTTCCAAGTATTGATATTTCCAAACCCAGGGACAGTTTCTTATTACCCATTTTGCCTAAGGTTTTCAAATAAGATTTTATTCACTTCCTTGCAGGCTAGGTGGAGATTGACTAGTCCCAGATCTGTATCTAGGGTTTGCCTCAGCCTCAGCCATATCTTTTAACTTTTAATTTATAACGTACTTTTTAAATTAATTAATTTATTTTTGGCTGCATTGGTTTTTCGTTGCTTCGCGCGGGCTTTCTCTAGTTGCGGCAAGTAGGGGCTACTCTTCGTTGAGGTTCATGGGCTTCTCATTGCGGTGGCTTCTCTTGTTGCAGAGCATGGGCTCTAGGCATGCAGGCTTCAGTAGTTGTGGTGCATGGGCTTAGTTGCTCTGCAGCATGTGAGATCTTCCCAGTCCAGGGCTTGAACCCATGTCCCCTGCATTGGCAGGTGGATTCTTAACCACTGTGCCACCAGGGAAGTCCTATAATGTATCTTTTAACTCTAAAATAACAGTCCTATCTTGAAACTCTCTCCAGGAAGACTGGGAGTGCTGAAGAAAAGAGGAAGATAAAACAGCCCAAGAAGTTCCCTTCTAGAATGTTCTGTATCTGGTCTTATTTTCTGGCACCCTTGCTATTTCACAAGTTCCCAGCTGGTATGTAACAGTCAACTTGAAAATACATTTTTTTACCTAGTATTAAAGTAATATGTAAACAAATAGTAATATGTGGTTGCAAATGTAGAAAATATGGACAAGCAAAGGAAAAAGAGTAAATATAATCTGTAATCTCACTGGATAGAACCTTTTTTCTAGCATACAATAGATATTTATTATGACAAAAATGTATTATCATAGATAGTATTTTGAAATCTGTTTTTTAATTTACAATTCAGCATAAATATTTTTCTATCATTAAACACAAAGGCATGATTTCAATAACATAGTAAGGATATATCACTGTCTATTAAAACAATCTTTTGTCTGCAGATGTGATGGAAATGCTATATATTAGAGCATATGGATTTTTAAGGTAAGAGGGCAAAAATTGATAGTTTTCATGTTTTTTTTTCCTGCCAAATAACTCACTTTATTCTTATTTTTTCCTCTTCTTTAATAGAAACCTTGTAAATAAGGGCACACACACATAAACTATAGACCCATCTCAGTAACCTGGAATTACAATGAAAACCTTCTCTGTCCTGTTGAACATTTTCTCCCTTGATACCCAGCACATTACTACTCAAACAATAGTTCTCAATAAATATTAGTTGGAGAGCTGAATGAATTAAGCTAAATCACATATAAATGCTGTCTTTTGAGATCTATGATTGCAATTTTACCAGCTTGTTTATTTTGCCACTATGGGAATAAATGAGTTGAGATTGCACCATTTTAGTCTCCATCTCTTTAAGTGTCATTATTATCTAGGCTCAAAGCTGCCAGGTCACTGTTCTCCCCAACTTGGATCACCTGGATCAGAATGACCTGGAGTGCTGGTTATAAATGCAGATTCCTGGGCCCCGCCCTAGACCTGCTGTTACAGAATATCTAAATGTAGAGCCTGGGAAAGTCTGAGAACTACTCTGAGGGGGGTCAGCAAGCAACTACATTTGTATATAGGTAGAATAAGTATAGAACATACTGCACCTCCCAGCCTGTGTGGAATGAACGTATCGTGGGGAAAGATAGAACTGGGAGGAAATTTTGCTTCTTCATAAATCCAATGACATTACTTTTATGTTTAGAGGATGTTGAGATCTAGTGAGGGTAAAGAAGGCACATTTGAAGGTCAATTTTGTTTTGTGTGGAAACAACTTCATTGGACAATTCTAATTAAGGGAAGAAAAATAACAACACAAACCATCTAGGTTTATAAAGTTTCTCTTTACTGCTTGTTCTTTCTATATCTATGGCATCTTTTGAGACTCCAGTGAAAGCTATATAAGGAAAACGCCCATTCACTGGTCGTAAACAAGAATCTAATTTATTAAGGCTATTTTCTTCTATGCTTTTCGTTCACAGTAAGACTTTTAGAAGTACTTAAGTTTGCTTAAGTATTGTTCAGTCTACAAATGCATTAATTATATCACTCTGTCTAATCAACCTCACAGAACCAGAAACCAACATTTAAAAAAAAATTTTTTGTAGGAAGATGTGAAAATTAATATGGCATGTAGGTGCTGTTGGTTCCAATTAAAATCAATATCTGTCCTGATTTGTGCCTCTTGTCTCTATGACAGCAAGGGGGCTAGCTAAGGGGATACATCTGCTCCTCTCTCCCAAAGGGGCTCAAAACAAGTGAATGACCTGCAGTGTTTATTATTAAGTTTTCAAAGGGAAAGTTGTTTTGGTCTAATTGAAGCAATAATATGAGAGAGGTTATTTCTGGTCAGTTCCCTGCTGTTTTCACTCTGGAGAATATATTCCAGGTGTTTGCCATGCTGCAGTGCCGTACAAGCACCGTCTTCCCTTGAGTTTAGACATGCTAGGGCCCGTGGAGCAATAAACTAGCCTTGGGAGCTGAAGCCAGTTTTGGCGTTTCCGAGACACTTTTTTAGTTAACTTCGTAGTAAACCAGATGGTTAATGACCACATTCACTTTCAAAAGTTACAGTGACCGTGGAATAAAGCAATGAGATTTTAGAAATCCCCAATACATTAAAGAACAATTTCTTTTATTTCCCTTTACTCTTAGTCTTTGCCACACCATAAAGAGTAGCTATAATGTCATGTCACTATACTTTACTTTGAAAAGAAATGTCTTTTTTTCTCTTCATCCAGAGTAATGTTTGCTTCAAGTAAATGAGAAAAGAAAAATTGAAATCTATCTAATTAGTCAAAATACAAGCCATGATTAATTCAAAACTGCTTATTGTATTTCTTTGGTTTTGTAAAAGATATTCTAGCTCCATGATTTTCAAATATCCCTAAAATGTCACAAACAATATCAAGGATGATTGGTTAAGAATGTAGACTCTGCATCTGGATTTGGGATATTAATACAAATATCCAGTACATAATATTTGGCTGAGGTATATATAAGTGACCATTTCTAATAAAGGATATATGTTGTCATAAACAATAGTTTGGGAATTTCAGAGGTTATCCTCCATGTATTAGCTAGCAAACAGATGCTATACACTTTTATATTGCTTTGAGATATTTTCCCGGCAAAATCACAAAGTTGAAAACAACATATTAGTCAGTGGAATTTAATCTTAACTTTCAGAATTGTATGCAATATTCATTTAAGATACTTTAATCTCGATTAAATTCCCAGGTAACCCACACTGTTAATCACAAACACAAAAGACTATTCTAAAGTTGAAATTCAGTCTTCCTGGTTCCAAGTGGAATTTTGGACCTTGATTTTGCTTATTTTCATCTGTGAACCTAATATGAACCCACAGACCAAAATAGTCACATTAAGAATATGGGCTGGATTTCAGGCTAATCAGGGGAAATGCCTGGGGAGGGTGGTGGTGGTGTTGTCTGCTGCTCACCCGCTTAATCATGCAGACGTTTTGAGTCCAGGATACGTCCAGGGCCTGAGTGGTAGCGATTTCTCAGTTCACATTCCCAGATGTGCGAGTCAAAGGATCTAGCACCGAATGTCCTCAAAGTCTGGCCTCTGGAATGAGGATTGCTCTGCCTCTCTCGAAAGAGAATAATGAGTGGCACTCAGTGTCAAGGGCATCATATTTATGAAGCACTTTGGGTTCTTTGGATGATATTCAAAGTGCTATGAAAGATCATTACTTATGTATTTTCACTAAATGCAAGGAGAGGGCAGAAACCCAGCTCTGGTGGCTGTGTATCAGGCAAAGGAAGCTGACATGCACATTCCTCTTATTCTTTCCCTGCCCCTTCAAATACCACACACACAGCAACGGTCAATTACAAGGGAGCAGGTGAGGTGTGCAAATTAACACAGGAGAAGAGTGGTGAAAGTCATGGGGGTGGGCTGGGGAGGGAGAAGAGGAGGGAAGAGAGGGACTGCCTGGTGGGAAAGGCAAGCCGCAATGCCACTTCATAAACATGACAGTGAGTAAAAGAAGATTTAAATTCTTGAACAGGAAACAAACCAACCAAAAAAAAGAAAACCATATGATTTCATTCTGAGTGTTTCCAAAAGGTTTGTGATGTTATTGTCTCCATTAATGGAGACTGGTCCCCCCCAAAAAAGGAGTTCCTTTGAAATATGTAACTACCAATGAAAGAAGTAACTGTCGTAACTCAAATGATTTAAAATAACTCAGATGATTTAAAACAACTTTATTTCAGGGGGCCATCGTTGTTAGACAGCGTACTTAGATTATTTATTTGCCTTATTAAAGGCTATATTCATATTGCAGAACTAACTGTTTGCTAGGATTTAAGAGTCTTAAAAGAAATTTCACAGATGAGGGTGAGATCAGGGAAGTATCTGTTACTCCCCCTACTCTTTGTAAAACCTCACAGCAGGTGATGCCAGAAACCGTAGTTATCACTGCCAGTCTTAGTAGACCTTAGTATCTAGACTTTACTACATAATGTAGAATTCATTGTACTTTCAAAATTAGCATCTTCACTGATCATTTCAATGAGCTAAATAGGCAAACCATAAAGATAAGCTCCTGAGTGTTTATTATTCTATGATTCACGATTGGTTTACCTCAAGAAAAGCATCCTTTTTTTTCTTTTTTAATTTTATTTATTTATTTATTTATTTATTTATTTATTTATGGCTGTGTTGGCTCTTCATTTCTGTGCGAGGGCTTTCTGTAGTTGCGGCAAGCAGGGGCCACTCCTCATCGCGGTGCGCGGGCCTCTCACTGTCGCGGCCTCTCTTGTTGCGGAGCACAGGCTCCAGACGCGCAGGCTCAGTAATTGTGGCTCACGGGGCTAGTTACTCCGCGGCATGTGGTTTCTTCCCAGACCAAGGCTCGAACCTGTGTCCCTGCATTGGCAGGCAGATTCTCAACCACTGCGCCACGAGGGAAGCCCAAGAAAAACATTCTTAAGATGAAAAGTTGGAGGTACATCTGAAAGGTTCTTTGCATGAGAGAGCCACATTTTTAACAATTGGAGAAGGATAAAATGCGCATTGTGGCAACACTGCTGACTATAAGTTATTTATTTACTTATTTATTACTATCAGTGTTCTTTAGGATCATGCAATAACCTAGTTGTAATGAGCTTCAATTATCACTTTATTAGAAACATTTCAAAGAGATCTACAGTTGATAGATTGTGAGAGAAAAGGTCATTTACACTATTGTTCTTCAAAACACAAAGGTCATTTTGAAGTATATGTCTCCTTACAATCTTTAAGACATGACAAATTATCTTTTGTTGTTGTTCAAATGAGGAAACTGAGTCACAAACCGATTTATTCACTATTAACTAAAAAGCTTTGATGTCCTGTATTTACAACAGCTGTTTATTTATGATGTTTTTAAGAAGCTGCCATTGTCTATTGCTGGCATCATAATTTTCTGAAACGAAAAAGTGATCCACTTGCGACAGTGCTGGGCTGTTTAGTGCATAAACTAGTTTAGTAATCACAGTCTGGGTTTATGGCTTCACCGTCTTAACGTTTATAGTAGCTATTTTTCTGAGGCGGGTGGGCATGTGGGTGACTGGCACACCTTGAGTGTTGTAGATAACTCTGGAGCAGAAGGTGTGAGTGTGGGGCAGGGTTGGTTTAGCACCGCAGACACTATTCTTGAACAGATACAGAGGATATAAGCATCCTTTTTGCTGCAGCTGTTTGTTTTAGTACGAAATATTCACATGTTTACTTAACGCTTTTCAAAGGATATGTAGCATATCTTAAAATTTAAAGACCCTGAAGATCAAGTAGCCATACCACTTGACTTTGTAGATATAGGAGCTGAAACCTATAAGGTCAATTGTCTTCTCTAAGGCTACATTTAAGTACATGGGGACCAAGGGCTAAAATTCAGGAATCTTGATGACTCCACTCCATGTTCCATACTGTGTTAATAGATGTTTCTTATTTGATCCTCATAACAACCACGTGATACAGGAATGGCTATCTATTCTTGTTTTATAAACAGGAAATATAGCTCCAAGGAATTGCATGCCACTCCATCCAGAGTCTCAAAGCTTATTAAGGACAAAATTTGATTTGGTACCCAGGCCTTGTTCAAAATTTTAAAAGTTATATAAAAATGCTCCCAGTTACATTTCTAATGAGAAACTTTTGGACTATTTCAGTTTATCTGTGTGTTATCTGTTAAGGGTCCCTTGGAATGAGCACCAGCTAAATCTCTTAAAGACCTATGAAACTAAAGTGGTTTCTGTTAAATTATAACACCCAGTGGACTGAAAGATTTCATTATGTTGTTAATTTTGCATAACAGTTATTAATAGGTGAACTAAGTTATTTTGCTTATGATTTTTTTTCTGAGATCCTATATTTGAAGCTATCGTTCTAAAGTGAAGCCATGTAAAATATTCCACTTTTGCTTTTCAACAGTTCTTTTGCCACATTATTCCTCATGTCCCAAATATTCTAAATTGTTTACGTTTTTTGACCATGTGAAGATTCTTGCCACTTCCAATAAAGACTTTAAGACATTCTGATTGCCTGTTTATCTCACTGGTTATACTTCACTTATTCATTCTTTAAATATTTACTAAGCACCTTGTTTGTGGCAGGCACTGTTCCTTGTTGGTGGCTGGGAAAAGAGTACTGAAAAATAGAAAAAGTCCCTGCCCTCCAGTTAGCTTACGGATGGGGGATCCATTCTATGTTCAAATAAATGTGTAACATGTCTGGTGTGAAAACTGTAAAGGGTAAAAATGATGCTGTGTAAGGGGATAGGGCGTGCTGAGCCCTGGGAAGAATAGCCTTATACACAGTCCTCAGGAGCGGCTTCAATGATGAGGGGACATTTCAGCAGAGAACTTGAAGGAGCGAGTTATGTAGAGATCTGAGGGAACAGTAAACTGAAGAAACTAAAATAGGCCTGTGCTTGGCATTGTCGAGGGAGAGTGTAGAAAAGGGAGAGGGAGTCAGGACATACAAAGCCTTGTGAGCCATTTTAAGGGCATTGTATGAGTGACATGCAGAACGTTGAAGGGGTTAGAGCAGAGGAAAACATAAAAAAATAAAGTTTTGTATTTCTAGAGATCTATTTTGACTGCTTTGTGAGAATAAACTGGAAAGAGCAAGAGTAGAAGAAGCAGGGAGACCAGCCAGAAGGCTACTGAAAAAAAAGATCTTTCCTGTAATTGATTGCTTAGATCAGGAGAGATCATCCAACTCTGGGCATATTTTGACAGTAATGTCTATTTATTCAAAGATTGGATGTAAAGTGTTAGGGAAATATAGCAATCAAGGATGCTGAAAAACTAGAAGGATGGCATTGTCTTTTATTAGAAAAACTAATAGAGAAACATTTTGGTGAGGCAGAGTGAGAAATTGGTCTTTTGACATCTTGTATTTGAGATGTTTATACATAAACAGACATCTTGAGAAGGCAGTTGGGTTATAAGTATCAAGATTAAGGGGAAAGCTCGTGAATGGAAATGATGATTTGGGACTATTCAGACTGATCTTTCACTAAGGATGAATTTATTGGCAAAGGGAGGGAGGATAAATACAGAGGTTAGAGGATTAAGCCTGTTTGTTAAAATACCAGGGAGACAAGGAGCTAGTGAGAGTAAGAAGGAATGACCAGTGAGAAAGGAAGTGTGTTGTCTAGGAGTCAAATGAAGAAAGAACTTTAAGAAAGAAGTACTTAATTGGATTTGCCTTTTCATTTGCTCTTTAATCAAACAGGATGCCAAGGGATTGGTTCAAAAGGAACATCAAGATTATATTTTGTAAGTGAAACTACAAAGTTTTAAAAATTGCCTACTAGGAAATATTAATAGGAGATTTACTTATAGTTCTCCATTCACAGAATTACTGTTTGTATTGAATTCTTTTCCACATAATGGTTGGGTCTGAGAAGATTTGCTCTGATGTAATTTTGCATTCTCATAAAGAAAGCAGTATGAAATAAGTCAATAATTCTGAAGACTATTTTTCCTAGAAAGGCAGTGTGATGTAGTGTAAGGAACACAGGCTTTGGAGAAAGGGCAATCTGTGTGTGAACCCAGTGTCCAGTGAGACCCTGCTGAAGTTGCTTCCCTTCTTTAAAGCCTACTCCATTCCTCCTTAAAATGGAGCTATTGATACCTAACTCCCAGGATTACCATTCAGATTAAATTTTAAAATATAGGTAAATTGCCTTGGGAGTTCCCTGGAGGTCCAGTGGTTAGGACTTTGCACTTTCACTGATGTGGCTGGGTTCAATCCCTGGTCAGGGAACTAAGATCCCATAAACTGTGTGGTGCAGCCAAAAAAAAAAAAAAAAAAAAAAAAATATATATATATATATACACACACACACACACACACACATATATATACATATATGTACATATATATATGTAATTTGCCTAACACACTGTAAACACTTAAAATCAATCTCTAAATCACTAAATATCTTTCAAATAGCTTCTTTGAAAGAACTGCACTGCATATTAACATCTTCCAGGGAGATATTCAGATTGTCTTGGCTGTGAATTACGTCTTTAGTGACATATACATCTTCTTATAGCTGGTAGATTTAGTACTTAAAATTTTTAAACAATTGTTTACTTTCTCCTAGTTTTGACTCTGGGATAAACAAATAAGCAGAATACCTTTTCTTACCTTTCTCTCCCTGAGTCATTCTGGCAAAGTCTATCAACCTGAGAAGTATAACTTTGTCTTCTCAAGATTTTGCTCAACCCAGCTGGAACGTATGAATAAGAAAGACCTCCCTGAAAGAGCTGTTGTCTCCAAGTTGAGCAGAATTCTCTGGAGAGAATATATTTTACAAACATAAATAAAACAATTTTGTGACCATTTTCAAAGTGCTCTGCTTGTATCCTCTCTAATCACTCTTTTGTGCAGACCTCAGTGAATAGGGAACCCGAGTGATCTATCTCATCTCAGTCTCACAAAGCAATTGCAATTTGAATTCAGATGATGGATCTATAATCTATTATAAAATGAAAGAAAATTCATCTTCAGAAGAAACCCGAATGAAGAGAAGATTCTAATTAGATGCTATTTGCTTTTAATGGTGCCCTTTTATCCCTGGGGTGAATAAGTTCCACTGTCACCAAGACACTCTATTATTCAATTGGTGTCCTTGCCCTCTCCAGGTCCCACAGCACAGTCCAGCAGGGACTAGACTTGGATCTCTTCAGAGCTCGTTAATTTGGAGCCTCAGTTGACTAGAGACAGAGATATGGTTAAACTGAAAATGCTCTTTTCCATCTCCTAAGAGTTGACCTTGCTGCTTCCAGACTGCTTTAACTAAAGAAATCAAAGATAAGGAAGCCAAAAAATCTAAAGTGGATTTTAAGCATGGAATAGAGAAATGTTCCCTTTCTAACCTAGGTTAGACAAGAAATAAAGGGGGAAAAGTGAAACTTTCATGGAAAAAGAGGCAATGGGTTACTCTAATCTTTGACTCTCAGTAGCTTAATTTGGAATCTACACAGTTTTCCTGCCATGCATTCAAAAATTAGAATGGACTGCTACATTTGGAACGGGAGACTTTTTCTTTGAGTAAATGCAGTATTATTTAAACATAGTTTAAAAAAAATTCTAATTAATGTGTTACGATGAAAACACAGATTGAGGATTAATCAAAAGGAGGTATTTCATTAAGGAAGAAGGAGGTAATTCATTAGAGAATAAAGTATTTTTCTTCATTACCAAATAAGAGATCTGTGCCTTTCCTTAAACACTAAATAAAATTAGAATATACATTTTACATTCACACCAGACAGATGGTTATTTAACTTAAAATGTGAGTCCTTGCCATGTGCAAAACTCTGTACTAGACACTGCAAATTATAACAATGACTAAAAAGTAATCTCTTCATAAGAAGAGCTCAGTTTCTGGTTGGCTTGGTCAAAGCCTCAAATGAACTAAGAAAAAGAGAGTTACAAATTAACCGTAAGGAGGAATTAAGTGAACAAATCAGAGTACGCAGAAGAAAAAGCAGTCTTCATTGATTGGTGGCCATGGAAGGCTGTTGCTATTTGAGTTGAATATTTTTGGTTAACAGAATAGTTGAATGCAGCAAAGTTGTGAAGTTGTGAAATTTGTTCAGGAAATGGAGAATGGAGTTGGGGAGCCAGAGCATAGGGTCTATGGAAGAATGAAATAAGAAAAGAGGTTGGAATCATCACCTAGACATAACTGAATGCTAACTGAGGAGTCTGGGCTTTACCCTACATAATGGGCAAACTATTTTGGGTAGGGATGTATATAGTCATGGTTAAGAAGAGATTATTAAGACAATATATGAATTCATCAGTGGAAATGTAATTTGCCACATTAGCCCTAAAGAGTGAATCATATATATATATATATATTTAATATTGGTTCAGTCTGCTTTGAGTTCTTTCCCTCCCTCTTAAAATTTCAAACTGAATTTCACATTCTTTTCTGACATTTAAAAATACTTCTGTTCCCAACAGGAATAGGGATACCATTGGCATAAGGTTCTATAGAGTGTCCACATACACTTGGCATCTTGTCAACATTTGACTGACTCCACAGCCTCTATCTTTCCCAGTCTGGCTCACTGATTTTTCCACCAAGAGGTTATCCTACCCTTCATTCTCAAATACATGCTGAAATAAAACACATCTCTTGATCCACATTTCCTCTATTCTGCTTAAGTTTGGTTTTCAGGGGTCGTTGTGTTGATTACTGGGCTCTCTCTCTGCCAACCATACCCAGAATCCAGTGCCCTATGATGGCAGTGACCCAGCAAGGGTATTGCCAACCCCTCTTCCTGTCACTCCTTCCTGCTAGCCTTGAAATTAGAAACGCACTCCTGAACCCTATACCAGTGACTACGGCCTTGCCACCTATGAAAAAAGAGATCTTGGCCCAAGTCCCATTGCTAAATGTTATCTGACTACCTCCATGGCCAGTCTCGGTAGCTGGGATAGTTCTCTGACCTTGTTTACCTATTAGGTAATACCTCTTGTCAAACCTCAGGTCTCTCTTCCTTCTTATATCTTTCCATTGCTAGGGGCCATTGTACCTCATATATAAGTGCCCATAATTAACAATCAGTGCAACTGTAGAATCTCCTGAAATACAGAAAACTGGAGATTCTTTAACAGAAAATCCAAAATATGAACTTTTGTACTATATGAATTAACATTATGACCAAAGGCTGTTTAGTCTGCATTTAGACTTGAAGGAATCAGAAACTTAATGCTTTCTTTAACTCAAACACACAAGTAAACATCTGCACTTCTATGTGCTATACCAGGCTCTGTGTTGAGGTGACTTATTACTCTTCATGTCCTGTCATCACCTTACTTCCCAGCCAGAGTTCAAATGGTACTTAATCACTTGAACATGCCTGGAATGCAAACAGGAAGAGAAGGAAAACAGGTCAATTGATTGTTGATTGGTCTGCTGGCTAATCCCATTGCAAAAGAAAAATCTCTCCCACTTCATAGGCATTTAATTTATTCAGCCAAAAGTAGAAGGAATGTCAAGAGGAGAGTATACTGGAAGAAAACAAAAAATTAAGAAAATGTTTTTTTAAGCTTCTTGTCTTAATTGTATTTTCTCTGTGTTGTTGCTAACTACTGATTTTAGGATCTTAAATCTACAACATGTGCTGAACTAACCAAGGGTTGTGATTTCCAAACTTGGAGGATCACAGATTCCTTCCTAAATCTCTGGAATAAAGACCTCCCGCTGGTGGTGCCCTGAAATCTGTGTTTTTAGTAAGCTCCTCAGGTGACAAGAATGGTTGTTATAGTAGGAAGCACTGATACACAGTGCAGATATATTAAAGTTAAGTTAATTTGTATTTGATATTTTAAATGATGACTTTCTTTTTAGATGTTTCTGTTATAAGCAGGATATTCTTTACAGACAGATCAATTGTACTGATTGTTAATTTGTTTTTAAGTCATATTTTCTACTTCTCTAGACAAAAAGAAACAATTAGAAAATCTGAGGTTAGGACAGTGAGATAAGTTAGTGGGGAATGTGAGAAAATCTGATGAGGGAGCAATAAATGAGGCTTACTAGCATTTGCAGAAACCAGAAGGATGGTTTTTATTCTTCTTTAAAAGAAGAATGAATTTTGCCTAGGGCAATTGGTAAACCAGGAACTTTACATTAAAGTTGTTATAAATGTTATTATAATTTGCACATGTTGTAGACAGAATATTCAGGCTTTACCTCAATGAAAAAGTCAGTATCATTGTCTTGATGGTAGTCATTTTCACAGTTTTTAAAAATTCTAGTTTAATAATATAAAACTGGAAACCCCTGATAAAAATTTCAGAGGATACTGTTTGTCCGCTGATCTCAACAGACACAGAACCAGGAGAGATGAGGATAGGCAGGTAGCAGTTAAGCTGAAAGGAGAAAAGTTTCAGTAAAAATTGACCCTGAACTACAGAAATTTCCCTGAACACCATTTGAAAAATTCTGCTTCAGAGTCGGTCCAAGTGGATCATTTAAGGCCAGTAACCCAACCCAAAAGGATGAAGAGAATTAACCCTCCAGACTAGGCCATCTACCATATAATGCAAAAGAGAGAAAATCAATATGCCCACTGACTTGGGCCCTGGTTTATAAAACAGAATTTTAAGTCCTCTCACTGAATAAGCCCAAGAAGTTACAGAGGTTATCCGTCGTCATACCTTAACACTCCCAGACAAATGCAAACCAAGCAAGGTAAAGCTCAATTTCAGAGATCACCAGAGGGGCATTTAAGGTTGCCTAATGATCTTATTCTAGTTCTCCACAGCCCTTGCTACAAGATAAATCTCCCATCTATTTAATTTAAATCATGTCCTTATAGAATTAACATATTTTTTTCTTCTACTCCCTCAGTGGAGATGGAGAACAGCTGGTCAACCCACCTCTCAATGGTATTTATGACTGTACCATTTCCTTCTAAAATTCAAGGACTCTAAGATAAAGTTTTTAGAAATTTCCACCTTTATTCAGACCCACCCCCTTTTTTCTGATTTATAATTACTTGTCTAGTGGAATTGAATGGACAGACTTATACAAGATTGTTTTTCATCTGTAATTTTGTTCTACTTATCTAAACTTCAACATATTAGAAAAGCGATTAGAAATATGTGCAGTCTTTTTGAATTGCCATTTAATTATTAATATTAATGATTAAAAAGGCCTCTGGAGTCCAAACATTAGGCAGTCAGCCTATCCGTTGCACTCTTGAGTTTCTTATTGGGTACCAAGTGTTTCTACGTAAATCGCTTCTGTCATTTTGAAATACAACTAGCAGATCATCAGTCCTTAGTCTCATTCTCTTCTCCTTCTTTTTCTCTCAGTTCTGGAGATTTTCCATTTCTTTTATTTTCTCTGTTAATCTTGCCACTTAACTAACATCTCATTACTTAAAAACCCCTTAGTTCTTACCCTGTGCTTTTAGGAGAGGCCTATTTGTCATATCTCTTTATTCCTAAAATAATAATACTGCCAAACTTAACGTTTTGATAAACATTGAATATAAAATGATAGCATCCTCTGTAGTGATTAAGGAAAATAAAGGGAAACAGAAATTAAACTCAGCCATCAGGTATCAGAGAACATGCCCTAATGCTCTGCCTTGGGAAGCATATGACCACTTCTGAGATGACAAAGATGGGTGTGGAGACTTCACCCTTTTCTTCTCCTGTTCCAGCAATAAATATTTTTCTGGGAGAATGAGGGCACAAGGAAATAAGGGGAATCTTTAGTTTCCTCGAATAATGGGATCATATGAGGGGAAAGAACTACAACTTGATCTGGCCTTAGAATTGATAGAGTCTCAGATGGCCCAAGAAAAGCAAATGAAACCATCTAAGGTAAACAGTTGCCTATTTGGGGTCATCAGGGAGGGTACTGTGGCTGTGTCATTTGGTTCTAAGGTTTCCAGTGTGAGTTAGTGGGTGACAGCAGCTTTGTATGGGTGACAAGAAACCACTTGGGAGGGCTGCCTGTTAGGCTAATGCTCCCTTGAAAAATTTTTACTCAGTGAGAAATTGTAAATTAATGTATGATGGTTCCATTTTGATACCTTAATGTGAGGTATCAAATGAATGGTGTGCTAAATTTTCTAAATAGTATCCCTGCCTGAACACAATAGAATATCATGCTGTGCTGAGAGACATTTCCCCTCCTCCAAATGGTAATTTAGGAATAGAGCCATAAACTCTATGTGCACAAGTGTACCATAAAAAACCCATTAACTAAGGTGCAGTGAAATGGATCTCACTACCATGTGTCTAGTATGCCATCTCAAAAGGTGCCACTTAATAGCATTCCTGACATCACCTTGAGCCCCCAATGAGAAGGGAAAATGAAAAGAAGAGGGAGATTTTTTCCCCCCACGTTTAGTAAATCAAGAAGCGTTTTGTCTAAAGGAAAGCAAAGTCAGGATTGAAAAAAGCAACAACATGATATATCTTGGTCTTCTTCCAGCATCAGTGAGAGTTTTCGCCAAAAAGCAAGAAACAGTATCTGAAATGTTTGAAAGGCAAGGGGACATGCCAGCCCTCATCCACAAGGTTACTTGAGATGGGGATGAGGAGTTCCTGAATGATTGGCATGACTTGTTGCCATTATCAATTAAGGGTTAGAGAGCTCACTTGATACGCCAGGCCATTTTATCCAGTGCCAGAAAGGCAGCCTTTCTCCACAGTTGAGAGTGTTTAAGGTCTGTGTAACAGAGCTAAGCAAAGACTGGCTCTAAAACAACAAAAAGTTTAGTTGAATTTGCTTGACAACGGCCATTGGACCTAAGCCCAGGCCATGGATAATGTGCCAGTCATCACACACTTTGGTCCTGATCATCTCTCCCTCAGGTCAAATGGCACCTAGAAGGAGGGATACCATTTTGTGTGGATAGACCACACAAAATGCAACATTTGAACATGGCCAAGCCCTGTTCAAAGTGGCAGACACTGAGCTGAGGAGTAAGGTGCAGACCATGTCCCATCTGATAGCAAATCTGGTTCCTTTTTTTTTTGAACCTTGACTCTTTTCAGACCCCACAGGAGTGCAGAGAGAGAGTAATCTGGGACAGGGTCAAGAAGATTGCATATATTTTTCATCCCTGCTCACTTCTCCTGTCCTCTTTGTGAATACAAAACAGAGTGTGGCTATTAAAAATGTAGGGAACAGTGACAACCTAAAAGGGAAAAGAATTTGAAAAAGAATAGATACATGTATATGTATAACTGAATCTCTTTGCCATACACCTGAAACTATCACAACATTTTTAACCAACTATACTCCAATATAAAATAAAAAGCTTTAAAAAAATGTAGGGAACAGTGGATATTTATGACTAAATCAAATATATTTTCCTCTTTCTTCCCTACTACTATCTCCCAGTCTGAAGAGACAAAAATTGAAAATATAGGTTTTTTGTGGGTTTTTTTGCTGTACACGGGCCTCTCACTGTTGTGGCCTCTCCCGCTGCAGAGCACAGGCTCCGGACGCGCAGGCCCAGAGGCCATGGCTCACGGGCCCAGCCGCTCCGCGGCATGTGGGATCCTCCTGGACCAAGGCACGAACCCTCGTCCCCTGTATCAGCAGGTGGACTCTCAACCACTGCGCCACCAGGGAAGCCCTGGGAAGCCCCCAAAATATAGGGTTTTAATCCAAGAAATACTTTTTCAGGTCCTTCCACTCTGTGGACTGGTAAATAGATCATTACTTTGGGAGGTGCACTAATTCTTTCAGCTAACTGAAATATCCGTTTTAAGATCATATCATCTATCTGGTGAAACCCATGACCCTGAACAATGACCTATCTCATTCATTATCGCATTCAACACAAATGTAAAGACCAGGAACTGAGCAAAGCTCTAGGGATACAGCGGTGCTATCACATTCGGCAACTGTTTGAGAAACTATGTTGGCTTACAGAGGTCGACATCACAAACAAATGGAAAGTAATGTTTCCTTTTTCTTTTTTTTTTTTCTTTCTTTTTTTTGAGACTTTGCTATTTTTAAGGAAAGATTGAATCAGGTTATACGAGGCTTTAAATGATAGACTAAAACTTTATTCTATAGGCAGTGTGATGTAAGGTCCAACAAATGCAATATTAATTTTGAGGTTAATTTAATTGCTATAAAAATAATTGTGCAACATATTATTTGGAGTTCATAGCCTCAGAATATTTGGAAGTGATCTCAGAGAAAATTGATCCAACTTTCTCAATTTAAAGATGAAAAAACTGAGATCCAGAGAAATTAAATGAAAACTCTGGGTTAAAGATGGTGGATTGAAATGCACCAGAAAACCCATGCAAAAGACTATGAAAGGGTACACAAAGACAAAGAATGTGAGAAACAAGGGAAACAACATTTAGGAGGCTGGGAAGCAGAAGATAAAAACCCAGAAGACAGCCCCATTGTCACCTCCACAGATGAAGCCAGGTAAACAAAATCAAATATATGGGTATTTTAAAGGGACAATTGGGACAAGAGCTTTGAAATCTGGCTTATTGTAATCTTTTGGGTTTTTTTTTTCTTTTTTTTTAGGTTTGAAATTTTATATAAATTGTTTTAAAATTTTATTGGAGTATAGTTGATTTACAATGTTGTGTTAGTTTCAGGTGTACAGCAAAGTGATTCAGTTGTACATATACATATAGTCATCCTTTGCAGATTCTTTTCTCATACAGGTTATCACAGAATATTGAGTAGAATTCCCTGTGCTGTACAGTAGGTCCTTGTTAGTTATCTATCTTATATATACTTGTACTGTTTTTTCCATTATGTGTTTAGGTATAATGTGTACATGAGAGAGGAAGAGACAGATTGATTTTTAATAATATATTAGACACTAATAAAAAAACTAATCATGATACATCTCAAATGTCATCATGAAACTGAGTCATTATATAGAAATTAAGAAGAAATTCCTGTTCAACTACTTATATATTAACTGAAAAAAATTTTGCAGTGACTATGTTGATGATTTTTGCTTTTCCTTTTACTATGGATTGATATTGAGGCTGTTTTTTTTTTTTCTTGCTAAATCATGGAGCTCTTGGAAGAGGTCTAATTTATGTACAAAGGAACAGGGAAAACTGAGCAGCCTACCACAAGTGGTGGTTACATCATATGAGTTACAAGGCCCCCTGGGAGAAAAGGGCCAAGTCTACTTTGGGACTCACGGTCTCAAGGACTATAATTCTCACACTAAGAGGTGAAAGGAAGAGTGTTTCAACACTGGAGAGTTCATTCTAATTTCACAGAAGAGATTGAGTGTAAAAGGAAAAAAAATAGTTACTTACAAGATATTTTAAAAATTGAAGTATTTAAAAACCAGAAAATCCAAAGGTCATTAAAGGGAAAATGTTATCATTATGGAAAAATACTTCCTCCCCTATACCATGACCATACCCAAATTCTAGACTTTAAAAATAGAAAGCAAGAAAGCAGGGAAGGAGAGAGAGAGTTAGGCAGGGCAAGTGAGCAGAGCCCAATTATTATGACAGGAGCAGAACAGACCAACTTCTAGAGATTCCTAAGAACACTGGCTGATTGAAGAATCTATGTTATCAAGAGAAATTTAGGAGATACATAGGGAAGGAAAAAGAATTTATGTTTGTGGGGAGTGGAGGGTGAGGGGATAGAAGAGAGCACTAGTAATTAAATAAAGATATGTATGAGGGACTTAGAATCAAATTCTACAACAGTCATCTATACACTTTGTAGATTTAGGGTGTGACAACTCACAGTGTATGCTTTAGATAGT
This sequence comes from Mesoplodon densirostris, assembly GCF_025265405.1. Classification (NCBI taxonomy): domain Eukaryota; kingdom Metazoa; phylum Chordata; class Mammalia; order Artiodactyla; family Ziphiidae; genus Mesoplodon; species Mesoplodon densirostris. The sequence continues at coordinate 36,096,653 of NC_082672.1, read as the reverse complement.
CTCAGATTTATGCCTGTTATCCTAGTTTAATTATTAATAGCACCCTCTTTTTAAAATTAATTTTATTATTTTTATTTTTGGCTGCGTTGTGTCTTGGTTGCTGTGTGCAGGCTTTCTCTAGTTGCGGCAAGCAGGGGCTACTCTTCGTTGTGGTGCACAGGCTTCTCATTGCGGTGTCTTCTCTTGTCGTGGATCACAGGCTCTAGACTCACGGGCTTCAGTAGTTGCAGCACGTGGGCTCAGTAGATGTGGCTCGCAGGCTCTAGAGCGCAGGCTGAGGCTTAGTAGTTGTGGTGCATGAGCTTAGCTGCTCTGCGGCATGTGGGATCTTCCTGGACCAGGGCTCAAACCCATGTTCTCTGCATTAGCAGGCGGATTTTTAACCACTGTGCCACCAGGGAAGTCCCTAATAGCACCCTCTTCACTTTCAAAAGTTGTTGGTTAGGATAATAAATTACATGATCAGTGTAGTCCCAGTGCCCTTATGGTTGGGGAAAGAAATTTGAAGTATCTTTGGAAGAAATGAGCTGGAAAGAGATGGGAAAGAAGAAAGGGCTTTCACTGAAGACCATTTAAAGGAAATTCCATAGTTCTGTTCTATAAGGACCAAGAAATAAAATAATGGAGCATGGATTCTAAAAACATGTGTGTTCTAAGAAAATATTAAACTGATACCACTCTGGAGCAAAGTAAAAGTTCAGTGATAGTGATCTAGTTTATAATTCTCAGGATCATTATTCTTTGCTACACTGTATCTTAGCCCCTGAAACTATCTTAAAGCACTCCATGGAGTTTTATTTAAATATAATTTCTCTTTTGTTTTTTGATTTTATTAAGATGGAATTTTAGTTCATGGTCATGACATGGAGTAAAAATCCAAAATTTCTTAATTATACTTTTTTTCTCCTAATAACATTACTTGTTTCTATGTAAGATTATGCCTTTATTACATCTACTAGTTAACCAGACAGGGTAGTATCTCATACCACAGAACCAGTAGGAAAAAAATTATCTTTTAAAGACTTTGGCTAAGGTCAAAACTCTAATTATATAATAATTAACACAGATAAATGTATAATTTAAAAGACATTACTAGATATGTTATTCATTACATTCTACTTTGGACTTTAGCCACAATTTGGTCTGCTGTTGAAATGTTCATATTAAGGTGACTAACTTGTCTTAGTTACCTGATACAACCCCCATTTTGGAATTGAAAAATCCCACATCTAAGGAAAACTCTCAGTTCTTGACAAACTGAAACAATTGGTCACCTTAGTTCATATGGTTAAATAATTATAAAAGGATCTGTAAAGAGTGTTAATATTAAAAAAATTGTTTTTACAAAACTCCAAACTCTTACTAAGGTTTTAAAATAATTAAAATGCCTTTTTGATTTGTTAATTTTTAGTTTGTAGCTTGTAAGCAGCATCAGAACCAGAGGTGCCAAAAATCTTTATAAAAGGCCATCCTTATGTAGTTCCAAGCCAGGTCCAGTAAGAAAGAGCCAGAACTGTCCAGGCCAATTCTGAAGACTTGAAAGGTTCAGATAGTTCGGATAGGCTTTGGACAAGCAGCCAAGTTCTGGAAGCATATCTGAACTTCTTCCGAATCACAATCCTTTTGAGGTTTGCCTCTCCTCTGTCCAAAGCCACTGCAATAGCTGACAGCCTCTTCACAGCTTTACATGAGCAATAATGAGTATGAGATTATTGGAGGCTCCAAGTCACGCCATTCCTTCATTGTTTGGATAATAGAGTTCAGAGGTACTGAGGATAATCTCCCTCGAGAGACAGAGACCAACTTTTACTTATCATTCGTCTGTTCACTTCCTTTTTAGCTAATTAAACCTTGGTTCTTCTCAGGAAATAAAACTTTGCAACTTCCATAATGGGTTAGCTTGGTAATATTGTATATATCTTTCCCGGTTTATCTGGAAAAACAGGAAAAGAGAGGTGCCAGCATGAAAATCCAGAATGGAGGGTTATCTTTTAAATTAGCAGATTTTTCATTTGCACGTGGCCAGAGCTGGCTGTGACACTGGGTCGATAGGGATGCCTGCTCTGGATCTCTGGAAGCCTTTAGAGAGAAAGAGGGAGGAGAAAGATATGATGAAAGACTGGAAAGAATTTTTAGAACTACACATAGACCATTTTTATGGGTGCCCTACAGGCTTCAGTATGTGGCCCTGAATAAGCTACCCAATAAGCCAAGGAGAAGGCAATGGAGTGTGTGGTATGAAGAAGAGAACAATAAGGCAACCTTGTTTTCAGTATTAGTCGAATTTAAACCATACGAGAATTGTCTCTTTCTGTCATTTTTTAGGGGACTCTGGGTCCATGCTCATACGTAGCCCCTAACTTACTGTTTCTTATCTACTCAAAGCATAATGGAGTGGACAAAAAGACAGATATTGCAGGACCAGGGCCTTTCTCAAAGTCACACACAGTTCTGTTTCAAAAATAGTCTGTAAAAATTCTTTTTTTCCAATATATTTCTAAAGAAAAGTGAGGAGTGGAGAAAGTAGACAAAAAGCTAGATTTAATAGATACATTTTCATACAATTAACACATTTAATCTATCACTTGGAATTTTACATATGGAATCCAGTAAAAATTAACAAATGTTCATACAAGATAACAAACTGCCAAGCGACGTGTTAATTAAACAGATTTGGTAGAATAAATATGCTAAAATTAGAAAGAAACTCAGCTGGAATTAGTACCTTTTTTTTATTCCTATACTTTGGACAATCCTGGGATTCTTTCATCCCCAATGGTCATATTATTTAGCAATTAGGATTTCTTGTAGTTTTTGACCTATTTTGTGACTAAAACTATTTATTATTAGTGATATTTAAGCTTAGAAACAATGGTATCTCAAAATAAAAGAAAATCATCTTATTTTGTGCAATAAATTGATTTTGGGAAAGTATTAAAGCAGTTTACTGTAAATTAAATAACATAGCTATTTGAAAGATTTTTTAGGAAATTCTATTATAAAATAAATAGTCTTTTGTGACATCCCTAATTACTTCCTAATTTGTCTTTTTAAAAAATAAATCTAAATTTTTGTGTACTGGATTTATTAAGAAGGAGCCAAATTTTAGATGACTGTAAAATTTAGATATTGTTGTCCCATAGACTTAAGAAAATAGTGTGGTGTCTTAACAACAACAACAACAACAAAAGAGCACTCATTTAAGAAATTAGGCCTAACACAGTGCTTAAAACCACAAGGTAGCATTATGAATAAGAATGTGCAAGAATTTAGATACCTGGATGATCTCTGTTAGCACATCAACAAAAATCAATTCGTGGGACTCACGAAAGAGACCAGGACATTGGATAATAAATCTCAAGGTTAAAAGAATGATTAATGCCAGATTAAACCAATGTACTTCAATAACTATAATAATTAAGAGTCTGAGGTATTGGAATCTTAATAATGTTAACTGATCTACTTTAAGACTTGGAAATTTAAGTTTATTTTTTTCCAAATATAAATACTGATGATTAGAAATATTGAGGGGTTGTAAGTTGCATGAACTAAATGATATGTTTTGAATACTAATAGCAATTTTGACTGGGGTACTTCCATAGAAGATGCTAGAGCTTTCTGTGAATGGCAGAGGGAGCATGAGAGAAAGATCTCAATTCCAATTAACATATTTTTATTTTTCCAATGAACAGTGGACAAAGTATTTGGTAACTGGAAGTAAAAATGGGACTGGGTGTTAGAGGCCCCCTCCAAAATATATTCCTTTTGGCTGGAGAATTCTAATACTGGTCATAGTAGTTGCTATAAGCAATAAAATGGTGACGTGCCCATTCCATTTCTTCCCCTCATCTCTACTGTTTGGATCGGCCAGTGTTCCAGGTACCTACCCTGGCCCCTCCCACTGCTCTTTGCTCAGATAGCAATCCACAGGATGGAGCATGCTGGGGAAGCCACACCCCTCACTAAATATGTGTCTTCTCCACAACTGGTAGTTAAAACTAATTTCAGATAAAGTGTTGATAGCCAGTAATGGGTCCTCTTTCTAATACTGTTTTTGGTAACAATCATATGGTGAGGAAGACATTTGGGGATAGAAGAAGAAGAATGAGAAGGAAAGGGTCGGGGAGAGGACAACTTTTTTGTTCCCCTTAAGCTGCAACTCATGATATGGATAAGGCTGACTCTTTCTGTTAGAATCATTAAATGTTAGAGCTAAAGGAAACTAAGATATTTTGTGGTTCAATCTATTCATTTTAGAATTATTGAAACTGAGGCCTGGAAAGGTTAAGCAATTTTGTCCAGAGTCACAAAAATAAATTAATGATTGAACAGGGATGAGACTCAAGCCTCCTGAAACTTATACCTGTATGCTTACAGCACATTTGTGCTGTTTTAATTGTTTTCAGGTCATAATTTCCAGGAAAATTTCATCCTGGTTAGATTCTCCACACAATTTGTAACAAATCCAGATCGCTGTTATAAATCAATAGCGACACACTTTTCCTCCCCCTCCTCCTCGCCCTTCTTCTTATTATATAATCTTTAATATAGAAATATCCTTCCCTGGTTATTGTTTCTTCTATGCAATGGTAAGGCTATTAAAGCAATGTTAATTGTTTAACATGTGGTTAAATTTATTATTTACAAAAGAAAATAATTATAAAAAATAAAATGATTTTTGATTATAATTATGTTTATTATATTATGTATGTATTATATATATGATTATAATTATATGCCTTATATCATTCCTTTTGAATTATATTTTCTCATTTAAAAATCAGTGAGTATATGTTAAAATATATTTTGTAACATAACTCAATGAACCCCCAATGCAAAAAAATATATAATGGGCTAGAATGTTAAAATGTAAGCTTGTTTCTATTTCTCTCTCTCTCACCACAGACTATTGAAAGTTTACTCAGCTGTTTTTGATGTCTTAAACTACTCTTTCTAGCCATCTGTTGAATTTTTTTTTCTTTTATGAAAATAGACTGAACCTATACACACAGCATTTGGGTAAAATAATTATTTTGACTTCTTTTTGACTGCATGTAAAGTGAATTTAGGCTTCAGATTTAACCAGCATATCAGGAATATTCATTCTCACCATCCACCAGACAAGATTTGAATTTCGTTTGACTGTTTCCTTTACCCTTTCTGTGCAGACAGCATTATTCACTATAAGCACCATTAAAGAACCAAGTGTCAATGAACCCAGCAGTGAACTGACAGTTACTTAAACAGCACATGATCCAAAGCTGTCTGAGGAATGCCAAATGCTTCTCATTTCAACAAGTTCGTTTCATCCAAGGGAAAAAAAATATTTCATTTAAAGATTTATATTTATGAACATGTTATGAATGTTCTGGATGTTCCCTGTAATGTTTTATGAAAGATACCAATACGTTTCCAAGAATCATGAAGTAAGCCGGCTGGCCAAAGAGGCAGTTTGGCCCTTAGTGGGCAGATGCAAGGATGGAAGAAGTCCTGGAGAGGGATTATGCTTGCTTGACAGTGGGATCTGCTGCTCTTCTACCTGACAGTGTTCTGTGGTGTTCTTCTTTGTTCTGACTGCTTTCTCTCCACTCCTCCCAGATGGGTAGTGGGAAGAGACCAGCTGCTTGGGAAAATAATCAGGAGGATCATTTCTAGGAGCCCTTCCCAATAGTCCAGGTTGGAGGCCAACCACCTGAAAAGGTTATTAGCCAAGAAGCACTTCTCCTACTCTCTGGTGAACTGCTCTCTGGAGCTGGTTGAGAGGAGAAGGCCAAGAACAGCAGAAGGCTGTCCCAGGGAGAGGCAGAGCTAGACTCCAGGGAGCAGAGCTGAAAGAGGATCCAGTCTCTACAACACATTTCCTTCCTTTCTTAGGGTTTGCCTAGTTATCTATCATTCCAGTGGAAGTAGATATACTGTCACTGGGACTTTTCTTGTAATTTTAATTTTTACATATTTTCTTTCATTTCCTGGCTTGATTGGCTTGCTTGGTAAATCATGTGGCTAAATAAGTAGAAAGGATAACAAGTTATTACTTATTCCTAGAAGGACCCATCAGTGTTCACCAGAGAAAATCGCTGTATCTATACAGCTAGAGTCTGAATCCCTAAACCTGGACAACTTTCTCCAATGCCATGTGGTTGGTTAGAAGAGTAATCAAGGAAAAGATGGTGAAAAGCTAAACATAAGACCCTGCTCATCACGGAGGAAACAATTTAGTGTGTATCTTTCTGATAGTAGGTGACTACGATGTGTGTTTTCCAATACCACCAAGCAATTCTCCAATTCTCAGCAGACCTATTTGTACATGATCTACAAATCAAACTCAGTTCTGACACATTTACCTGGAAATAACATCAGATCCTACAAGTTAAGGTCTCAGTCCCACAATACTGCCTCCAATTCAGATGCCAATTGCAAGTCCAGGTTGTTACCAGTGCCTCTTACAGACTGGCTATAAATTGGAGGTCCCTATGACCCCCTCCATGGGGTCTATTAATTTGCTAAAGAAACTCACAGAACTCAGGAGACCAGTTTACTTACTAGATAACCAGTTTATTACAAGGGACATTAAAGGATACAAATGAACAGGCAGATGAAGAGATACATAAGGCAAGGTCTAAAGGGGTTCTGAACACAGGAGCTTCTGTCCCCATGGAGTCTGGAGTATGCCATCCTGGAAGCTCCCTGAACCCTGTAGATCGGAGTTTTTATGGAGGCTTCATTATGTAGGCTTGATTGATTAAATCATTGACCATTCATGATTGAACTTAGTTTCCAGCCCTCTTCCCTCTTTGGAGGTATGAGTATGGTGGGAGGAAAGTTCCAACCCTCTAATCACATGATTGGTTCTCTTGGCAACCAGCCTTCCATCCTTAAGTTACTTAGGGGCTTTCCAAGAGTCACCTCATTAACATAAACTCAAGTGTGGTTGAGAGGGGCTTGTTATGAATAACAAGATACCCATTTTACCTTTTTGGCTCTGGAGTGATTTCAAGATTTCAGGAAGTGAAGACAAAAGACTAAATGTTGTAATAAAAGATGCTCCCATTGCTCAGGAAATTCCATGGGTTTTGAGAGCTGTGAGCCAGGAACTTTGGATGAAGAGCAAAATATATATTTATTATAAATCACAATATCAGTGATTTAACTTAAGTTCCCTGGAAAGCAGACCCTGGGACAAGGGCTTTTGTGTAGTAACTTATTTTGGCAAGTGATCCCAAGGAACAGGACTGGGGCATTGGGAAAAGTGAAAGACGCACGAGGGAAAGACGATATTTGATCTGTTCATTAGCTGATCACCTCTGGGACTCTATCTTGCTGGGAGCCCTCTGAAGAGCCTTATAGAAATAACTTCAGAATGCTTGAGGGGCTGAAGAGGAGTATGTTCACACTACTTCCATTCCCCAAAGTCAAGGTCTTCATAGGGTGAGGTGTTATCCTTTGATACTGGAGTACCCACTCCTCCAAAAACTAAGTTTTCTTTACAGTCATCTCCTAAGTGATCTCATCTCCTCATCAATCTCATCCAGCTTCATGGTTTTAGGTACCATCAATATGTAAATTTATATCTTCTGTTCTGACTTCTCCCCTGAACTCTTATCTCATATAATCAACTACCTACTCAGTGTGTTCACTTGGCTGTCTAATAGGGGTCTAAAAATTAACATATCTAAAATAGAGTCCTTGAATTTCTACTCTGACCAATGTTAATATTTTCAAACTTTATAAAAATCTCCACCATTTATCACGTGCTCAGGCCAAAAACCTAGGGGTCGTTCTGATTCCTCTCTGCAATAGCCTCATAACTGATCTCCACTTCTGCTTTTATTCCCCATCTGGAGCCAAAGAAAGCTTCTAAAAATATAATTCAAATCATGTTATTTCCCTGCTATAAACTGTCCAATGGCTTCCCAGTGTATTCAGATAAAATCTGTTAGCCTACAGGGTCGTGTACGATCTGGTCCCTGGTTAACTCCCTAATGTGGTCTTTTGCATACTACCCTTTACTGTTCTTCAACTACGCTCGCCTCCTTGCTATTCCTTGAACATGCCATGCTTGTTCTGGCCCCAGGGACTTTGTATTCACTCTTCCCTCTGTCTGGATCACTGTTCCCCGAGTTTTCATCCAGCTTGCTTCCTTATTGCATTCAGATCTCTGCTCAAACATTATTTTCTCAGCGAGGTCTTTCCTGGACACTTTTAGTAGAATCCTATACACAGTCATTTTCAGTTATGGTTTACCCCTTTCTACGTGCCTTTGTTGTCCCTTAGTGCTTATTACTTCCTGATATATATGTTTGTTTGCTGTCTCCATCCCTGAAAAGCAAGCTTCATAAGCTTATAAAAACAGGGCATTGTCTTAGTCATAACTGCCATGGCCAGTACTGACAGCAACATTTAGGACAGAAAATTGTCATTGAACGAAGGAACAAGTCAAGAGAGAACTTAGCTGAAAATATTGCTGCCAAGTTATCACCTATGGCCACTTATTTGAGCCAGTAAAAATACTCAAAAGCTTCCTAATATAAAACTCATCCATTTGACAAAGTATACAAATTCCTATAATGTAGAAAAAGGAAAATGTAAAGTAGTATAGAATTTAAAGTATTAAGAGAATTCTTATTCTTTCATATATTATGTGTGATTAAGAACAACCACACACACTTTGGGAGAGTCTATGAAAAATGGAGATTAATTAAACTTCTGTTGTGTAAAGGTACTCAAGGACTAATGTAATGTTTTCTCAAAGTAGAGTTCCTCACCAGGAGCTCCTCTTCCAGCCCCTTCTTTCACCTAGGCTTTGTGACAGACGCTCTCAGATCCTTGTGTCCACTCACCATCTTTTGTTCATCACTCTCTTCTTGATTCCTGAGAGCACTTGACTGATTTTTTCCAGCACTAGAATAATGAGATCTAAGATCCAAAAGAATTGGTGGGGAAAGAGAAATGAAGGGTTTTGGACTGCTTTAATTTTAGACCACCCAGACAAATTTAGCCTGATCTAAAAGGAACTTCCATTGCTTACAGCTTGAGTTTTGAAAGTTCTCACCAAAATCTTGGGTCAAAAACCCTTGTTTGGCCTTATCCTCTATAGTCATATTTCCCTTAGGGACCTAGTAGGGAAGGGCAACTAGAAGGGCATGCTCATGATTCTTTCTTTCTTTTCAATAAGCACCTATCAGCACCTCATTTTGACACAGATTACATCTTCTTGCAGTCAGCCCCCTCTTCACTTTGACATAAGAAGGTGAAAACAGTGGGAGAAAGCAATATTTCTATTAACAAAAAGATGATGCATTTCATTTCTTCCACTCTTTTCTTTATTTGCTCATTTTTGTATTGAACAAGTATCTGTTGAGTTCTTACTACTTATGAGACTGAATATAGAGGATTGTACAGGACCAACATAGTTCCTGATTTATGGAGCTTGCATTATTGAAGAAGAGGTAGATATTATTCAGATAATTTTTAATTAATGTGCTTATACTGTCCAAAGAAAAGAGCTGATAAATCAGAGGACCCTGACTTAGGAGTAGGAGATGATCAAGAATAGGAGGTGTGGGCTTCCCTGGTGGCACAGTGGTTGGGAGTCTGCCTGCCGATGCAGGGGACGCGGGTTCGTGCCCCGGTCTGGGAGGATCCCACATGCCGTGGAGCGGCTGGGCCCGTGAGCCATGGCCGCTGGGCCTGTGCGTCCGGAGCCTGTGCTCCGCAATGGGAGAGGCCACAACAGTGAGAGGCCCATGTACCGCAAAAAAAAAAAAAAAAAAAAAAAAAAAGAATAGGAGGTGTGCTGTGAAGGGCAAAGAAAAACAATCCTTGGCAGCAATATGAGCAATAGCCTTGAGGTAAAAAGGAGCTTAGCGTTCAAAGAGAAAAAAGACATAAGAAGCTGGTGAGAAGAGAGCAGGGGCGGAAAGGCTCACAATGAGGCTGGACAAATTTGATGAGGCTGATCATAAAGGCTTTTAGATTGTGTTAAGGAGTTGTGATTTATCTGAAAAACCACTGGAAGTCATTGTAGTAAATCTTAATTTTTTTTTTTTAGAAATGTATGTTACTGGAGGTAGAAATAAAATGGGATAAGCTGGAATGTGTCCCCAAATGTCTGATATAGGTGACAGTGGTCATAGTAGGAAAGCAAATAACAGTCTAAAAAATTAGAAATGCAAGTAGATTATAATATATTTACTCTAAAATTTATTTTACCAGAAAATGTAAGGGACCGTCTTTTATCATTTACTGTTTTGAAAGGGAAGCTGGTTTATAGTCACAGGGCCCTCTGAAACTGAAGTGAGAAGTAGAGTTGAGGGATTAATTACTCTTTGGAAGGAGACAGAAGCTAATTGTGTAAAATGCAAACTTGATTGGCTTCATAACCAAGGCACATTTCAACAGCATATTGACAAATAACAGATAATAAAAACCTTTTTTTTTAACAACTTTCTTTTCTACCATACATAGTACAATTTCTACCTTGAGTAATCTTGTGACAAGACCATCGAAAACTTTGCATGAGAGGCTAAATGTATACATTAATTATATAATAAATACATGCACTATACCTTTTAATCTTGATTTTACCATCAATATCCAGAAAGATTTTCCTACACTTTTCTCTTTTTAGATAACTTTTTTAGATTAAGCAACCTTCAATTACTTTGAGGCAGTATTGAAATTCTTTTTGCAAGTTTCCATCATAATTCGTATATTCATTAGAAATCTAAGCTGAAATCTTATCCCCAATTTTCTCCCATTTTCTACGACCAAAACCATTTCTTGTTGTTGCTGTTTCTGAATGTGGGCCACCTTTACGATGAGTACCAATAATGAGTAAATAAGCTGTCTGTGCTAAGATGATTTCTTTCTGTCTTGCAATATGCCTAAATTAGGGAAGAGTACATTTTTAGAGCAGAAAGAAACTTACATAAATGCTTTAAAAAGGAAATTTCTCAAAATACTAGTCAATTTAGTGATTTCAATGTTCACTTCTGAAATACAGAGCTATGAAGCTGAAGTGACAAATCCTCTAGCAGTTTTGGTTCCATAGATAGTTTCATGGTCCCGAGTATCATGAGAGCTTGGGATAATTCCCCAACCAAAGACATTGAGGTATCTTGCCCAGAAAGTAGGAATGACAAAACCAGGGCAGAAGCTGAGTGAATGGAAAGCCAATAGAGAAAAGCAGGGCTTATAGAAACCTGAAAATGGAGAGATAAGTAGATGACAAAAGTCAAAAAGCTGGTGGTAAAATATGGGGCATGAAATTATCATTAAGGAGGTGGTCAGAATCACAGAAACAAAATACCAGAAACAAGAGGACCTTGGAAAGAACTAAATGCCTATTCTAGTGGGCAAGACAGAGCAGTGTCATGACCCCTTGTAAACTTCTCTCACGGTGTCCTCTGGGGATCATGTAGTCCTTTCCTGCTTCTGTTCCAGGCAGTCACAATAGAAAACAGCAGAAGTTTAGAGCAATTTCTCAGGTCATTAGCTACACCCAAGACCAACCTAGACTTCTCTGAGCATAGGAATGACCTAAATATCTTATAATCTTCACATCATAGGTCACCATGAGTATAAAAGAAAGCTAAACTATTCCCATCCAAAACAATGTTATCAATTTCCATTGGACCAAAAACAGCTCCAAATACATTCTCTTTTCTGAAGTAACAAAGGGAGGAATATTTGATTTTAAAACCTTGGAATTTATTTTGCTTTACTCTACTTTGGTCTTAGCAAAGAAATAGGAAATTTACCCTGATTTAGAGGCTGCCCCTCTCCCCCAAACTATTGTTATTTTGCCACAATTAAAATACTGATCAGCTGTCTGCTATAAATATTACCTTATTCAGCACAGTAATCTCTGGTTTTGGTAAAGGTTTTACCTCCATGTGATCTCCAGGATGCCATGTGTCTAGCTTATTCCTTTTGGTGACATTTGTAAGCGATATGATTCAGTAAAAACAGTGCTACTGTGCTTTTCCTAGGATGAACTTTATAAGGACTTTCCCCTTCCTCTTACAGAGAATCTGGGACTTTTTCCTCTCTGCTGGTTGGTTCTTTCCTTCTTTGCAAATAATGAGACACTAATAACTTGATATTCCACTTCTTCCTTAGAGAGGGAAGTTGTAAGGTATTTACATTCTGCCTTCTGTGGGTATGATGCAGGACAAACATCGAGTGAGATTTCAGGGCTCTGTTGGGCCTTCTGGTGATTTCCAGCGGTTGGGATGTTGCTCTGTATTTGAAGTGGGGACCCAGAATTTAATGAATGATAATACACTAATTTGGGGACTCTCTTCTCAGTCAAACTGTGAATGGCCTCAGATTTTATTCCAAGCATTTTTTCTGTATCTCATTCTAGGAAGTTTTAGATTAGTTGAAAATATGTGTAAACAACTTTGAAGATTTTTTTTTCTGTAATTAGTGTAGTTTTTTTTTTTTTTTGCACTCTTCTGTTCCGCTAGTTGAAGATACCAAGTCCTTTGAGATCTGTGAGTTGTTAGGAGATAATCTTGTCCATAACTTTTTCCATATCATTTACAAAAAAGTTTCAAACCAAAAAGGAACTACAATAACACTATAAATACAATATTTCTTGCAACTTGACTTAATGGAAAAACTATAATCCACCCTTCATTTGTGAAATGTTTAAACTTCTTGATGTCTTTCTAGTTTGACTTCTATTAAGAAGTTCTTTAAAGAAGACAATAAATTGGCCTTTTTAGAATTATTTTTAAGGAGAGTCTCTTGTTTACAGGTGCTTCATACATCAACACATACCTATACTGTTGTTTGTATGTTTCAGGAGAATATCTCATTTTTTTGACCCTTCAGAAATTTATGGTTAGAGAAATGGATAAGATTCTGGTACTTTTATGTGTATATGTGTTAAGCAAGAAACTGAATTTAAGAAGCATCTTCCCAGTTAGGATTTAACTAAAGCCATTCCAGCTTTGTTCTGCTGCTTCCTGGCATGTTGATTGCCCCAATTAATTTCTGAAAGTGTGAGGTCCTAACACCAGGACTTAAACCAGACATTCCCAAACTGGATCTTAGAGTCAGAGTGTTTTATTTTATTTTATTTTTTAGAGGAAGAAAAGAAGGGGCCTGGGAATGAAATTCACGTTGCTCCGGGGATGGTTTTTTCCCTGAAACAATTTCACATAAGCCTACTTTATTAAAAAACACTCTCTCTCTCTCTCTCTCTCTCTCTCTCTCTCTCTCTCACCCCTGGTTTAATTGCCACTAAAATAATCTAGCGACTCAGGAGTGGGTGGTATTAAGAGTCACCAGAGCTCCAGGGAATTGCAGCCTAGAATTAGCATGGCACATTACCAAATACGACTGCGTTTCCCTCCTGGCTCCCTGATCATGCCTTCCTTTCCCTTCCCTCACTGTCCCCTGACACTATATCACCATTTTCCCCCAGAATTTCCTTTGACAGTTCATTAAGGCACCAAGTTTCCAAGTTCCTTGAGAAAATGATTTTTTATAGTCTCTATTTCCCATGATGGATCTGACCAAAGCTTGCCTTAATTGTCTGCTTGAATTTTTTATGGGACCACACAGAACATTTCCCCTGAGACCTTACTTCTAGTTTGTCCTCTCCACGTTCTCCAAGCTAATTTACTCGTCTGATTGACCCTGTCTCTCCCTACTTTTGCCTCTGTCTCTTTCCTGAACTCTTCCCTCTGCTAGAGTGACTCTCTCTTCTCAATTTGTCACATGCTGTACTGACATTGTACAGGAGACTGGGGCTATGCAAAGCATTAGAATCAAGATTCTGAGACAGAAATCAAATACAGTCACCATTTGGACCACTGCAGAGATACCAAAAACTTGATACATTGCCAAGACAAAGAGTGGACTAGAAACCCATTGAAGAGTCCAGAACCAGCTAATATACAAGTATCTGAGATCTAGATAAAGGTAAGACAAATCAGTAGCCACAAGATGTCACTACCAAAGGGGAACAGAGACTCAAATAACTGCTACTCAGACAGGAAATCTTGCAGAGTATGGGCCAATCTCAGGCTGTGGTCTTACAAATGTCTGCCAGTGTGAATGAATGAGCCGTGTTAGAGTGCGGGCAAATCTGTTAACAGGGCTTAAACAGGAATGTGGTTCAGTATCCTCGCTCCATACTCTCCCACTTACAACTTCCCCCAACCCATCAAAATGGATAAAACCCATGATTTTGTTTTCACTCAACACCCTGCCAATCATAGTTGCTTTCTTCTCCATAAATGATGGAAATGTGTTATACACTTACATTTATATCACCATTTTCAATATTTCTCTGTTTCCTGTAGACATTCCTCTAGTGGGAGAATTATTGTTCAGGCTAACCCTTCCTAAACTATTTGTATAGCACCTAGTCCAGAGACAGCAAACTAGGTAAGATACACAGGACTATCTTCCCGGATCCTACCTCCAGCAACTAGTATTTTAATCAGGACACAATTTCCTGCTAAGTTCTTGCTTTACCCCAGAATTCTCAGCAGAGCTTTCCAGGAAGCCACCACCAATGTAACTGAACAGGCATCGGAGTTGACATATTTACTACCCTGGCCCATCCCTTGGTGCAGCTGGGGAAATTAAATGTTCCTCATGGTAATATTGGCATAAGCGTTTGGGGGCAAATTACTTCCTTACCAGAAGTATAGCCAGATCAATTGCATGAAGCAAAAACAACATGAATATAGATATTTGTAACTAGGCTTTAAAAAATGGGCATCATTGCTTCTCTGTGACAGGCACAAACAAGTAGGATGTGAATCTTTCCAATGAATTGAACCCTGAGCAAGAAGTTTTCCACCCTTTCTCTCCCTCTCTAAGGGGGAAAGTACTTAATCCTCTTTGCAAATACAGCCTCAGCTTTCAACTTAACAGGGCTGCCTATTATGTTGAATTATATACAGAAGATTTTTTTGACATAGACCACTGTCCCCTAGGGACAGGACAAGACGATTTTGTATAGAACTATATTTTGTATAGAACTATAGGTCAGATTGAAACCTGTATCTCTCTGGCAAAAAGCCAATGCTTTATCCACCACGTCCCTTAACCCTTTCCCCCATGCTGTATAGTTCCAAGTGTCCAGAAAGACATTTCAGTCTCAGTAAAAGTGGACATAAAAATCCAACCCAGACATAAGACAGACAAAAGAAAATCAATTTTTCCTTTCAAAAATATAGACTAGGTCAAAGAAGAGCATAGACAATTACAATTTAGGATGCTGACTTATAGTGGACTTAAATACTGTTTGCCATCAGGACATGGATGCCTGGGTGCGAAAACTTTGGGGAGGGGCTGTGTTATGTGTGCGTACATGCATATGCAGGCACCAATTTTTTGTGTTTGCTAGGGGTGGCTTAAAGAGGTTAGTGTAGGGACAGAAGTAAGGAGGTGAAGTTAGTTACAGGATTTTGCATGGATGCCTCTCATTTTGCCACCATATCTTCCTGTAGGTGGCAGCACTAACAAGGCTGGGGTTAGAGAATAAAGGTTGCGCTTCAGATTCTGAAGAGGAATTTTTAGTAACATGAATACAGAGAAAAATTATGACCTATGTTTTGCCTTTTTAAATAACTATAGATGCTCCAAGTCTTACAAGTAACTAATCTGATCTAGTATGCCAATGAAAACACACACACACAGGCAGAGCCATCTCATTTAAAGAAAACAGACTGAAGTTGGGTAACGTGGCATCATCAGTTGCATTAGAAAGACATGGAATGTTTCATGTTCTTTGCGTGTCGGAGAATGAACATGGTCTTTCCTGTCTGAAGTATCACTTCTCATCGATAAGCTCAAAGGAGATTTTTAATCCAGACCCTTACTTCAGTGAATACTCAAAAATTAGTCTTAGTGAATTTGGCAGTTGGAGTTAGAATCTCACACCACATTTTTGAGGAGAAAGATCATAATTTCATACCTTAATATCATTATTCAGTAATTAGGAGATTATTGAAATGGTAACGCAAGCAACAAAATATAACAAAAGTCTAACCAATCAACCAATACCAAATAAATCCCCCGATTTTAAAATAAACTTGATAGATTTCACCTGTTGGCATCAAAAAAAATTGCAAAAAGAGAGCATGTTGAAAACTTGGTTTAGGGGGAATTCCCTGGGGTCCAGTGGTTAGGGCTGTGCTCTTCCACTGCCGCGGGGCCTGGATTCGTTCTCCGGTCGGGGAACTAAGATCCTGCAAGCTTCGGGGAGGCAGCGCAGCCAAAAACACAGCACGACAAAACAAAAACCAAACAAACTTGGATTTGTAAAATTTAATTATTAATAATCACAAAATGTTAAATCTATGATCATAGCCATTAAATTAACTTAATATTTTACAATATATTACTTACATAATCCCTAATTTTTAAAATCTGTTTTTGTGTTTGTTTTGTTGCCCCACATAAAACATAAGCTCCTGAATAATCATATTATTTCATCTCCAGCAGCATCATTTTTACTATTAGTCTGAGAGCAGTTTCTATATAAAATTCACTTCATACTAATCCTCCCAACAATTGGACGGGGGTGTACTGTTTTCTCTATCTTTTGTGCTGTGAAGCTGAGGATAAGAAAAACTAAGCAACTTGCCCAGCCTCATATAACAGCTAAAGGCCAGTGCTAAGAGTGTGAATTTTGGTGTCTACACACAAAACCCTTTCTATTTATTCTCATTGCCCTGCCTATTGGCATATTGCACTGCCAAGCTCAGTGGACGACATGTACTAGATGCTCAACCAGACTGATGGAGTCCATTATTTTAGGGTTAGTGTTACTCTAAATGATGCTGGTTAGTTCAACAGTTACCCATTACCTATGCTCAAATTAATAAAGCATTTTTTTTTAATTCACAGGGAGGGTAGGGGGAAAATAGCTATTTTCTTGTCAAATTACCAAGGTGGTAATATCATCCTTTATTGAAAAGAGGACTTGTAGAAGGAAGATATAAAATCTGTTGCCACCATCAGCATTCAAAAAGTAAATAAATCTCCTCTGGGAAATTTATGCTTATGTATTAATTATTAAAGTGATATTGCTTTGTTTGCTCTTTTGAGTGATTTTTTTCACCTTGTTAAGTGGGAGTTCTATTTTGCTTTTTTCCAGAACTTTTTAGAGGAATTTGCTTTTCATATTAGCTAACTCTTCACCCTCTATCCTCCACCAAATAAAGGAATTCCTTGGATTTCCACATGGCACCATTTCTAGAGCAATGACAACAAAACCTGACTATATACTACCCATACGAGCTGTGTTGATATCTACTCAATCTATAAGAATTTCAGTCTGAATACTCTCAAAGAAAAGCATTTTTGTGGTATTTCTCCTGTAAATCCCTCAAGAACAAGCAATGTGGTAGTATTTCCCATTGAAATACCACATTTTTCTTCCAGAGGTGACAGAAGGAAACGATGAGAAAATCTACTTTGCGAAAAGGCATCTCTTGACCCACACAGTGTTTCTGAGGGAAAGCAGTGGAACCTGCAGGTGGTTACATTTAATAAGGGAACTTTGCATTCACAAATGCCTTTGACCTATGAAACATAAAGTGCCTTACAAGCATTAATTAATTAATCTCCCCAACACTTGTATGGGGTGGGTGAATCGTATAACCAAGATCTAGCATTCATTGCAATTTTGTGAGTGTGAGAATATCTATAGAGCTGTCCACTGCTCAGCTAGTTTGGTGCCACAGAAGGAAGTTTACTCTTGCTGTTCAGATGGAAGGGAAGCTAACCAACTGTGGGGCAATGCAGTGTTAGGCACTTGAACTATGTTAATTTACTTGCACATCATAACAACCTAGAAAGGAATTTATTGTTATCGTTACTTTCCTCAAATGGCCTCAAATCTGCCCCAATTCAAATGTCTCATAGAGAGAGAGCAGTATGTCTGGATCTGAAAATTGTGTTTCCATGACATCACACTGACTCATCGAGGATCTAAGTGATGTGTTGTCCTATATGCAAACCTGAGAGCTTCTCTGTCACATCTTTCACATCCTTTTGCTACCCCTCCTCATCACAGCTTCCTGTTACATGGCCAGATTAGAACAACTCTCTCTTCTGTTCTGTTAGGCAAAAAGATTTAAATTACTGGAGACAAGACAAAGAAGGGGAGTTTATTGTTTTGCACACATTTTTATGAAACGTTTACTTATCCTATTTTCTCAGGTTGAAATTCAATTTCACTCACTACAATTGTGTTCATAGACCACAAATACCTTAAAGCAAAGAGCGGTATTTTAATTGATTTCAACCTCCAAAGTTCAGCTCCATGTTTGGCACATACTGGGTGGTCAGAAGAGATTGGATAAGCTAGTAAAATCAGAGGTCCTTTTTTACAATTTGATGCCCTAACTTCATTCATTCCCTAAGTCTACATAATGACATTTCCAAGACTATTAAAGCTAGGCAAATTTTAGAATTTTTACAATACTTGTAAAGCCATTTTTCAACTAAAACTTTCATAATATTGATAATTACAACCAATATTTTCCTACCATTTGTATTCTAGAGGAGTAATACATTATGTCACTATTTCATGAAACCAGCATAGAGCTTAAAGAAAAAAACAGAAGAGATGAGCATTGAATAATGGAATTAAAGTGTTACCAATGTCTCAATCCATTAGTTTACCCTACATCTTTGTTTACAGTTATGAAATATTTCCATAGTTGATACCAATGAAATAAAACAATGGTGCTGGGAGCATTATATTGGTTTTTCTAAAGATAGTATAAATTTTAGATGTACAAGTTCTTTTAGAAAGTATAAACTACATAAGGAGGCTATATTTCAAAGCTAACAGTCAGAATGTTCTTTTTAAAGCGTGAATATGACAAGGTTAACCCCCCTCTTCAAAACCCTCTATTGATTTTTCATCACATTTAGAAAAAAACCGAACACCTTAAGATGGCCTAAAAGACCATCAGTGGCCCATCCCTTCTTTTCCTCGGGCTTATCTCCTATCCCACTCACTCAGCCTGTTCTTTGTCTAGACACTTTGACCTTTCCTTGAACAGACCTCAGGACATTTGCATGTTCTCCTGTCTTTCACTGGAATTCCTCTTCTCTCACTCCCTGATTTCCCCATGGTTCCCTTTCTCATTTTGTTCATCTCTCTGCTCAAGTGTTGAAATGTTCCCTCTTCCATCATCTTGGTCCACTTCTCCTTCCACTCCTTTGCACATATGCTCAATCTTTACCCTCCTGGGATGCTTTCCTTTTTCCTTTTACTTATTATGTGTAATTATATTGAATATTTATTAATTTATGTCTGTAATTTTCTACTATAATGTAAGGTCTGTGAGGGCAGAGATTTTGTCTATCTTGTTCAGTGCCTAGAGTCCATGACGAGCTCTCATGAATAAAAGAATCAATGAGCTGTTATATCATTTAAAATATGAGGAAGTTATTAAGGGCATGATATTTCATACTACTCTAACTGCATGATGATACTTGACTTATTTTTCAAGGCATTGGCATCCCCATGTAACAAAAGTGTGTGTTTGAAAACTCAGCCCAGTACATTGCTCCTCATGAATATTCTTCATCATAACCAAATTTTTACGTTTCCTTGTTTTTTTCATGGATGTGATATCCTCAGTGATATCCTAAGCAGAAGCAAAAGGCTATGGCATTTATTCAATTTATAGAATTTGTATTACTTGATATTTTGGGGGTTAGGAACTCAGACAAGTCAGTAACTGAAAGGCTGCATCATAGTAATTCAGTGATGTAAACTCACTCAACTGACTTGATTTTTAGCCCCATTTATTCCTAGAACTAGCCAACTGATTATACGTATCTGTTTTCCAGAGAGCTGCCTCAGAACAAATAGTGAAAAATTGTTTATACAAGCTTATTTTATTAGGTGGGTTGAAACAGAAACACAAATTCTAACCCTGTTTTCTGCCACACTTTCTTTTCTACATTTAATTGAAGAAATGAAAATGCTTCCAGGGTCAATCTCAAGGGTCCTCATAGAAAAAAAAAGTGTAGCTAAACTGGTGTCCAGAGAAGGACTAGCAACAACATTAGTTTTACCACACTGCCTGTCAGCCCTTTTATGAAGAAACACTTACCTCTAAATGGAATTTTACCCCCAAAATGTAAGGAAATGGTTATAAGACATTGAGTAAGATTGAGTATCCTATATAATATTGAAAAATAAATTTCTTAGCTGTTTTTGATTTTTTCAGTGAAAATACGTCATGGGAATGGAGGTTTCTAACAAAGATTTTTGGGTACCTCTATTTTGGATGTCATAGAAACAATGTAGTTTTGGAGTTTTAATAGACCTTGACGGGACCCATCTCCTCATTACACATGAGAGGTTCAGTGACTTGCCACTTGTTTGGAAACAAAGTCAATCCTGAGATTCTCAGTCAGAGGTCAGTACTTTTCATTCCACAGCAAACAACCCTCTTAACAAAATGGAAGCCCTATCAAGAATTCATCTGCTGAAAATGATGTTTCTTTCCAATGCTAAATTTCTGAAAATACTTCAATTGCCTGCAATGTTACAGGCATGGGACATTTTCGGGGTATTTGAGCTCATAAGTAGTTAGTGGTTGGATTTGAAAATATATTTATTGACACTATAAACATCAACCCTAACTACACCATTTTCATGATTAAAGTTATGACACATTCAACTCAGTATTTAGTGAATAATGGGGGGATAGTTTTTCTTCAATGTGACAGAATTTCTTTAATTTTTAGGGGTTAACACCTTGTTCAGTGTGTATTCTCTCCAGGATAATCTCATTTATGCACTTTTATCCACTTGACAAAATTAGCCTAAGACAAAGTTTCTCATTTATCTTGCTCTCTTATATATCATGAAAACAACTGAGATTTAAAATAATTACCTAAATTTCTGTATTCTTCTTTTCCAAATTTTGATTGGCAATCTGGAGCATACTGTATGGGAAGAAAGGGTTTTAAAGGAACAGAATCAATCTGCAGATTTGCCTAGGGGGACTGTTGCCATTACTCCATAATCAAACTCTATGCTACGACTATTCAAGGCACTTTTAGGGCTTTAAGAGAAGAAGCAGTCCCTAGCCTCATGATCTTCATTATTGAAATGTATTGTTTTATAGAGGACAATATGAATGAGTTGGTAAATGTTTAGGTTAGAATATGTTGGGGGAAGGGACAGAGAAACACCCTTTCTTTAGTAACCCAATACATCCACCAAGTTTACACATATTTCATGAATTGAAAGATATGTAAATATATGGGTTTACTGCAGGGGTCTTTATCCTTATTTTTGCTGTGGACCCCACTGGCAGTGTAATAAATACCATAATTTCAAAGTAACAATGACTGACCACAAGTGGTATTTCAACATATCTGCAACAACTATAATATGCTATAAAGATAGCTATGATACACCACATTAACAATTCAAGGGGATAGGAAAAACAGAAATGAAAGTTTTCTTCCCATCATAGATATCCTGAGTTCCATGTCCAGACCAATGGGTCTATGGGCTCGATATTAAAAACCTCAAGTTAGAGAGCAAATTAAAAAATCTTTTTACTACAAAAATAAATTTAAACTTCCTTTTCAAGGTGATGCCTATTTATTCCACCTTAGGAAATGTCTTACTTCTATAAAATATAATAAGGTTTAATTAATTCATAAATGAACAGTTTTAAGGAAGGAAAGGGAACCAGTGTTTGGATATGCCCACGCTTGTCTTACCTTCTTCATACTCTTAGAGTTTTCTTTTGTTAATATTCATACTTTGTTTTTTAGAGCAGTTTTAGGTTCACAACAAAATTGAGAAGCTACAGAAATTTCTCCTATATTCTCTGCCTGCACAGATGCCTAGCCTCCCCCACTATCAGCATGCCCCACCAGCTTTAGACCTTTCTGCAAAACATGAAGACCAGATGCCTGCTTCGAGTAGAATATCCATCCCCTGATAAAAAATGACCAGAGAGCTCCTGGATCAGGATTTAACTTGTTCACTAATTTCCTCAGAGTTCAGTAGTTTCATGTTTATGTACTTAGGCTTCCTTTGGACCAGCTTCTCTTTGCTTTGGCTTTGTACTACCCAGGCAACTGTCCAGATGATTTTAGCCAAAATTCACTTTGGACATTTTCTGGGGCTTACACATCCATGTGAGTCTTGTACTTTCTTCATTCACATTTTATGTTCAGTTAAAATTTATACTAAATTTTGTTTACAGACATGTTTTACCAGAAGAACCTTGATGATTGATATATTTACCCCATAAATTATTTTTTCCTTTTTTTTTTGTTTCTGAGGCTGAAATTCTTATGCGTTCCTTGTTTCATTAAAATTTGAAATACATCGAAGTACAGTTGTAAATAAACTGTGTAACTTCATACTAAAAGATAATACATTTTGAAAAATGTTCACTTTACTTCAAAATTAACCAAATTAATAATAATCATAAAGCTATCCTAAGTTGAATAGGACAAAAGGGAGAAGAAATGGTCTTGATATCTAATCATGATATTTTTATGTATCAGGCACTATATTATCTCATTCATTCTTTGTAATAACTTTAAGAGGAAGGTATTATTATAGTATTATTATTGGAAACCAAAATCAAATAAGTTCCCCCAGGTCACACTAATTAATAGACCAGGAATTCACACCCAGGTATTTCTGTCTTTCTATGAACAACACAGCTCTAGTTGTATAGCTAGGGAAAAAAACACAGATATTATGGATACAATATCTAAGACATCTCATAACAGATTGACCTCAAGCCAATCAATATAAAGACACTGAAGTTCGCAGTTAGCTTTTCTTCCACCTCAGATTTTCCTGAGAAGTTAGGTTTTTTTCACTTTCTTTATCTTATACAAAGTTGAGTTAAGAGATAACTTTTTAAGGCATAAAACTGACAGGTAAATGAGAAAGTTTCTGTAATAGTTGAATCTATTGTTAAGCTATTTTGAAAACCACATTTAAACGTTATTTCTTTTTCAAGTTGCATTTTTTTTAGTTAAAAAAGTCATTTTGTTAATAGATTCAACTCCTGAACCTGTTGTCCTAAGTATCTTCTGTTTTTGTTTGTTTGGGTTATTTTGTTATTACTATCAGATGATGCTACCAGTGCTTCTTTTTTTGGAGGCAGAAGGTGTGGGATTGGTGTGCTCACCAGAACAGAAAACAATCTTGTGTCTTTGTGTAGAGGTAAGAATTTGGAGGAATCCTTTGTCACGCTATTCCAGCTTCTCTCACTCTCTTTCTCCTTCCCTCTCTCTCAGCTCTAGGGCTGCTGTGGACTTTGGGGTCACTAAAAGAGCAGCTAACCATTTGACACAGTGTTTGGATTCTCAACCCCACACAACAGACCCTCATTACCAAACTGTTAATCACTGCCAAAGGAGCAAGTCCCCTGGCAGCTCTCAAACTCCCATCCCCCAAAGTAGATCTTTTCACACTTGGTTTCAAATTGCATTGTGATTACAACAACGTTGGGACTGGGTATTTTAATTGTATACTAGCAATGAGGAGGGTTTTTTCAGCTTGGATTTAAATGTTTCTTGAGTTATTTAGTACAGGTTTACACACCAGTAAAAAGTACAGAGTTTGAAATTTGTTCTCAAAAGCACATATACATTATACACAACACACCTGAAGCCAAATTCTCTTGGAGTCAAAACTTCCTTGCTAAGAAATCGAACCTTTCAGTGTGAGGTTTTATATGTTCTTGTCATTAGAAATTGCCCCATCTTTTATTTAGCTGTTAGGGTAATGACACAACTACTTACTGAAAAGGGAAAACTTTGTCCCATCAACAGTCATTTTGTTTATTTGGTGCCAGATAGCCAGACTATTTTTAGCTGATGTTTTTCACCCACCCAGTGGACTCGCTGAAATTATCTGGTGTATTGATATATACATACAGAGCCAAGAGGTGAGAAGGCAGAATTTGACTTATATAACAACCCGGATGTTAATTTCTTTGTTTCCAGCATATCTTTATTCTTTATTTTTTAAAAAGTCATATTTTCATTTCCTAAAACCTAAAACTTTATTAAAAAGTAGTCTCTTAAGTGACAATGTGAGACTGAAGACAGTAATGTAACATGGCCACTTTGTCTTGTATTTATTTATTAGATTAGCAAAATGGAGAGCTCCTGCTATACTGGTGTTTGATTCCTTAATTTTTACTCCATTATATCAAAGCCATTCCAAGTGACATGCAATTGATTACCTTAAGCCAGTTCTTGGCCACCAAGCCCCCTTAACCTCATATTCTTATTTGTGAAATATTAATAATATATGATTAAAAATAAAAGTACTGTCTGGTGATGATCAGTGTTTGTGCTTCTGTTAATATTTCAATCATCTCCCCAATGGTTGAATCATTGTACTAATTAAGATTCTGTTTATTGTTTAAGTGACAGACTCCCAAGCCAAATTGGCTTAAATTGAAAGGGAATGTATTGCTTCATGTAACTAGGAAATCACAGTAGAACTTATTGCCTGCAGGCACAATTGGAACTAGAAGCTCAAATGTGGGCAGTAGGGTTATCTCACTTTCTCCATCTCCCTGCTTTGCTGCTTTGCCTGGCTTCACTCTGTGGGCTAACTTTCTCCATATGGTAAGCAAAATGGACCCTGGCAGAACCAGACCTTTATCTTTCTGGGAAGAGTGGTTCTTTCTTCCAATGTCTATGTATCAGTCCCTGAAAAATACTTTACCTTTCTCTGATTGAGATACATGCTATCATTGGAACTATGGTTGTGTCCAAAATAATTCAGAACAATAATTGGTCCAGCTTCAGTGATAAACTCGTTCCTATGGCTGTCGGCAGGTTTTAATGATTACAGTCCTACCAGGATTCTACCATCTGAAAGAGGGACAGTTTCTCCAAAGAAGTGACACAGAAGCATAGCTGACATATTCTCCACCCACTCACCACCAGTTGCCAACAACAGGGGCACTAGCAGCTGAGTTAATATTCACTAAGTGTAAAGTCAGGAATTCAGAAGGCACTCTCTCCCTGTCAATCTAAACACTTCAACACAAAGATATAGCTTGAACCAAGCCGGTTTCCTCACTCTCCTCATTTGATCCTGTAGTCTGCATCCCATTTTCCTACCCCACTTTCCTAGGATTGCTTTAGCTCTCTTTTTATCCATTATTCAAATTACATGTATTTTGTAGGAAACAATTCAAGTCTTCATCTAAGTAAATCCTGACATAAACAATAACAAATGTGCTTATATTTTCCTTCTTTTATTTCTTATAGTGTTGTATTAATCATTTGTTTTATATGTCTTTTATTCTCAACAAAATCATAACTTACTTCCTAGGTGTAAATTTTACTTCCCTTGACATAATAATATGGTGGCCCACAGGCACTGGGGAATGTGTCTTTTTAGATGTATCACATTTAGCAAGGGAAAAAAAGAAAAAGGGAGAGGGACAGAGAGAGAAGAGAGAAAAAACAGAGAGAATATGGCTTCATTTCAAAGATCTGAGCAGGCCTCTTTCCCAGTAACATTAGCCCAAAGTCAGGCTTGCCTATCCAAGACCCAGTCTCTGGCCAGAGGACAGGAGTATTTGGTAACCATCAATTGCTAGACAAATCACTTGAGGCAAAATTAAATTAATAAAAAGACCACTATCATATCTAATCCTGAACTGAATAGACACAAAGGGGTCAAATGTAAATACAAGTAGAATGGACTATAATGTAACTAAAGCATGTAATAAGCTAGTTAAATCAAATGAGTAATAATTAATGTATGAACCCTGTTCAGTCAGAATTAAAAGAGAATATTTTGCAACTCAAATGAATTTTATCTTATTCACAATGATTTTAAACATCCTAAAGAGTTTATCTGATTAATCCTTGTATTGTATTATTAATTAATTAATAATACAATAATTAGTAATTATTAATCCTTGCATTGTATGTATTAATCCTTGTATTGTATTAAGCCTAGTATAAAATTCCTAAAACATGTAGTGTTATATTTTTAAGAAATGGTACCTTTAAGTAATCTGAAGAAGATCATGGTAAAAAGCCCCTTATCCCACTGAGACAATTCTACATAATGACTCATCAGTTTTCAAAAAGGACTTAAGAACTTGATTTCCAGTGATCATGCCCAAGACATGTGTTTCCTTATATCTTAATTATCAAGAAGTTGGGAGTGCCAAAGGGAACAGTATATAATTTATTGTATATTCATTCCCCATAATACCTGAACAACAATTTGCTATACCATGTTACCATGTTACAGCTTAAGACTTCTAAAAAGGCAAAGATTTGAAATTACTGTGTAGGTCTTGAATTAAATAGATTATGTATAGCATTGAGGTAAAACGCTGTTTCTATTTGCTCTTCTCCAGTTAAGGCTTGTGAAGCATGAGGGGCATTTATCAAAAACACTTCTCTTTCCTTTTGTAAAAAAACATCTTGGAAGGAGATCAGTGCCTAGATTTGATTGGTTCTGCTTACAGCCAAAAACTTTGCTTATCATGAAATACAATAGAATGAAAATTTTAAATCTTGGACAGCAATACCACTGTTATATCTCAATAATATAGCCAATGGCCACACATTCTGAATTAAAGGTTTTATCCTTTAATTTTCTATGTCTCAGTTGTCAAAGTATTTGCCTGTATATGTACGTACATGTAATTCATTTCAGGGAGATACTGAGCAAAAAATAACTATAAATTCATAGAGTTTCAATACCTTTTTTTAGTATTTATGAGGAACCCAACCTAAGGCAACTTTTCCATTTTGTTATTTTCCACAAACTTCTCTGAACAGTGGTTAATGGGTTATCGTTATTATTATGATTATTGTAATGTTTGAAGGTTTGTTATTTGGTGGGGAAAACTCACTATCCAAGCTTCTTTGGGAGCCTTTCCCTAGCTCCATGCCTTACTTTTTTCCTGGACAGTAAGGCTGAAGGAAAGTAGAAACCAGTAGAACAGAAAAAACAACACTAATAGATTAAGTAGTTAGCATTACTCTTCTTTTTATATGGTAATTGAGAAAAATATCTTGAAGAGAATAAAACAATTTTAAGCACTGAAAGTTATATTTTTCCAGTTGTCCTATTAGAATTTAAGATTATCAGATTTTTGAAAAATGTAGAACATGTTTAGACACTAACAAATATTACTTATAGGTAAGATACACTTACATGGCGATTAATCTCTATATTCTAAGCCATACCCCAAGCATAGTTTTATCCTAGATATAGTACCTAATAAGAGGATGCAAATGTTGAAAGAGTGTAGTTTACTGTATATTCATTCAGTGCTTGTTTATAACATGACACATATTTTCCCAAAATCAAGCATTTGAAATTGAATACATAAATTTAACTCAGAAGATTTATCTTTATTTCAAATTTTTGGTCTCATATATTATTTGCAGTCAATATGTGGCTCTGAAATTTGAAATGTTTATCTAAGTTAAGCAACTAAGGACATCATTGTCTTTTCCTGTAAGCTAGGCAAAAAGTGAAATAATAGCATATTATTGCATATTAGATGATCCAAATTTAAGTAAAGGCTCTGGGAATTTTAATGTTGCATATTGAATGGCCAAGACACTCCATATATGATTATCAACTATTTCATATTACGGATTAAAACACTGATGTAATTTATGTTAAATTTTTTTGGAAAATTACAGCTCAGCTCATAATTTTATCCCTAAAAATCAATATCATTAACTATCTAAGTTTTAGCTTTTTGGGATAAATCAAATAAGTTAAAATATACCAAATTAAAGTTTAAATTTAAATATAAACTATATTTGAAGGGATTTAAAATTGTAAAATACAGAAATGTTCATATTACAGAATTTTCACTTGGATTATATTTTTAAATGTTTCTAACATATTCATGTGACTTAAGATTTGGGGTACTAAGATGAAAAATATCCAACAATGTCCTTTGTATAATATCAAGAAGAAATAGAAGCTCTTTGCTGAACTTAACCCTTGCATATCTGCAATTGCATTAAGTACATAATCACTAAAATAAGTAATCACTAATTTTAGCTATATTTGCACATGTGTTTTGCTCTCAAAGATTTGAAATAATTTACAGTAGACAAACACTATAAAATAGAACTTTCCCATTTCAAAAGATGTTAAGTTGAAAACCCCTATTTTATCTTCACTGATTCACTGTTATTGAATCTCCCAGAACTTAAGTTTCTTTCTAGAACTAAGTAGAGCTTCTTTGGAATGCACATGAGTTTTTTTCTTACCGTGAGGATATTATTAAGTAGATCGCTATAAATTTTCAAGCAGTTTTGAAAAGTAAATTCTCCGAGTCAAAACTAAAACATTGTCAAACAGCAGCTGCAACCCTTTTAGCTCCCAGTCAAATAGCTCTGCCTTTTAGTTGAACTACATTGATCAGTTAGAATGGTCAGAGCCCTTTTATCCTTAAGTATCCGCAAACTGCTTAGACTTTAAGGGTTGAAGAAAATGTCAAAGCAGGAAGGTCCTATGTACTATTCACTCTAATTCTCTCAGTTTACAAAAAAAAAAAAAAAAAAAAGAAGTCCCAGTGAACTGTTGTCAAATCCAAGCTAGAACTCATCTGACCTCACTCCTTTGCCCCTGCGCTGGGGCTCTTGCATCAAGCTGTTTGAGGGATGGCATCCCAGAAACACACACTGTTCCCATAGATTCTTCTGCTCTGCCATTAATATAATAATTTTGCCAGTTATTGTGTTTTCTTAAATTATCCTTAAGGATTTGGTAAATCATCTAAAAATTATTCTGCCACCATGTATAAAGAAAAGAATTAAACAAAACACAAAGTTCTGGGTAGAAGATTTACAGTTTCCAAAAAGAAATAATTTGCATTGGAGATGGAATTTCAACAAAGAGGGGAGGGAAGGGAAGCCAACTGAGGTCCATGTTGGGTAGAAATTATCTTAGTCTTTGATCATCAAAAGAGAATTTTTGAAAGATAATGACAATGATAACAGTAATGTTAGACAATGTTTTTATTTATATTGTGTCATTTGATCTTCAGATTATATAATAGGCAAGTATTATTGTTAACTCATGTTAGGTCTATAAAAATGGAGGCTTAAATTCACTAACTTGTTCTTTGTAACAGAACCAGTTATTGTCAATGCCTGGATCTGAATACAAGTGTTCCAACTCCAAATCAGAATTATAACCTTCTTGTTCCTTATCAAATATCCATAAAAAGTTATGCACAAATGCACATGAATTCATCCATAATATAGTGAATAAAATTTTCCCCATTTTTTGCAGCTATGAAATACTTTTACATTCACTACCTCATTTGATATTGAGAACAGTCCTATGAATTAGACAGGACAATTATTATTATGACTTCCATTTCAGTAATGAGGAAACTTAGGGTCAGAAAGTTAAATGATTTAATGAAGGTGACACAGTAGCTATGTGACAGAAGCATGCTTGATCCTCTGTTTCTCACTCTGAATTCAGCAGCTGAGTTTGCAGAGAAAGACAAGTTGCCTACCAGTGAAAGTCCATATGCCTCCTAGAACTTATTTGATTCTGAGTTTTTAATGATTGGTTGAACTTATTGACTTCTAATACTAGAGTTAACTTCTCTCTTAGTAACTCTACCAAGGACTTCCTTTAAGCAAACTATGCCTGTCATTTAAAATGCATCCTCAGAAATGCCCAGGATTCATCTAGGTTTTAGATAATGTCCAGACAATCACACCAATGGTTAAATATTTGTCCCACAATGACTTAAACCCAACTGTGAAGTAGACAGACTAACTCAACAACATTTGCTTCATCAGCACTTTTAAAATCCTTCCTTATAGTTGTTATTCTGAGGACTAAAATCTGCTTTTCCCTTTGAGCCTTTACGCTGTATAATAGAGATGGCTGGAAGCCATTAGAACAAAACAATCTGTGTATCCTCAAGGCAGAAGAAAAATGTAAGTTCATTTTAAGCATGACACTGCTATGATGCTGATGTTGTGCTTGTTTTGATTAATTTCCAAGTGTATGTTCATTTATGCAATATGTTATATGACAATAGTTTTCCATTTAGCAAATTAATTTCTGCTCTAACTCAGTGAGGATGAAAAATATTAAAATCTGTCTTTTTTGTAAGACATTTTCTTTTCAAGAGGCCCTGATTCCAAGAAAAGTAGAATTTTGAAGTATACAATAAATATTCTAGTTCAAAAATTGAATTACTTCTGCTTAAACTCTGGGTCTCTTGATTAACGTTAGATTTGCAGTGGCGATAATTTTACTGAAAACAATTAATATTAAGGGCTGAATTTTAAAAATATTTTCATGTAAAGAGGAAAAACAATATGATTGGGGGTTGCTTTAAAAACAATATGGAGAATCTTACAGTGAGACAGAATTTTATATGTTTGATTCAAGGATTCGATGCTGAGGTAGCGTTGGCAGCAGGGAGTGGGGGGGCTGAGATGGGGTGGTCGAGTGGAAAGAAGGCTATTATTAAATTGTATGTCGCTGCTAGTTCCAGCCCCCTAAGGAACTTTCAGAAACCTTGTTTCTGGTGCTGATACAAGTGCCAGACTACAGTTTTCACATTATAAATTACCCTTGTTTTGTTAAAGCTTAAATTATTTTTATTAGCTGGTCACCTG
Source organism: Mesoplodon densirostris (assembly GCF_025265405.1). Taxonomy (NCBI): domain Eukaryota; kingdom Metazoa; phylum Chordata; class Mammalia; order Artiodactyla; family Ziphiidae; genus Mesoplodon; species Mesoplodon densirostris. Next base: position 36,065,996 of record NC_082672.1, on the reverse strand, counting down.
GGATGTGAACAAGAGTCAAGTTAAAACTTTCAGATAAGCAGAGCAGCTGTTGCAATCAGCTTTCTCTTTGTCCTTTTTACCACACACTCTGCCTCATGCCTTTCCCCATCCAGTTTCTCTCTCTCTCTCTCAATCACTCTCTCACCTCCTCCTTTTCTCCATAAAGAAATAAAGTGGCAGAACACATGAGTTTTCAGAGATACTTTGCAAGCCCAGCTAGATCCATTTGCCATCATGACAAGACTCTGCCTAGGGCAAGTGGTATGGCTGCCTTGTCCTCCAGTTTGTTAACCTCAAAGATTCAGTGATGAAGCCAAAAACTTTCTACTGGTGTGACATAAGGAGAATAACAATTTGTTCATAAAAACATCTGAAAAAAATTGTGTTCCATATAGGAATGTCCAATAGTTAAAAATAAAAGTTTATTGGAAATCTTTCATTTTTCTAAGTAATATTTGCTAATTATAGAAGTTGGGAAAATGTATAAAAATATAGGGAAGAAAAAAATGAAATAGTATAACATACAAAAATAACTATAATTTTGGTTTTTATTTTCAGTATCTTTGGAATGAATAGTGTTTGTATGCGCTCTCTCGCTCTCTCTCTATGTATATAATATATATATTTCTATACTTATCATACATATTCTTCTATTGTTTTTTATTATCATATGATTATAATGTTCATGTTCCATAATAATTCTTTTGGCCACATAATATCCATAGAATGGATTTCCATTAGCTGAATGGATTCATTCAATATTTTCTATCATTGGACAATTAAATACTTTATATCCATATATTTTTGTGCTTAATATTAAAATTTCATTTTTGTGCATAATATTTTAATTTGACATTTCAGATTATTTCCTTTGTTACGTTCTTAGAAGTGGAATTGATTGGTTACAGAGAGTATATATTTTTTAACATGAGAAGAGTGTGGTTTTAGAGAAAATATACATCATAGCTATGAAGCAGACTACACCAATAGAATTCTGATATGCTATTACTCTACCACTTAGTGTGGAAATAATTAGTTTTCCCAAGGGGAACATCCCATATTAGATTGTTACGAACACCTGGAAACTGCCACAAAATATTTAATTAAGAGTATTTTATTTAAGAATATTGACACACCAAAGAGCAACTCAAGAACTAAAATGGTTAGGTATCTATAAGCCGTACCAAAAAAAAAAAAAGATTTAAGTGTTTTTATTTTGAACATCGTGTGGGGAAAGAAGAAAAGGATGGCAAACAGCTTTGCTTCATATCATTTAAAGAGTCCACCAGAATCAACAAGTAAAACTATAAAGAAACAGCTTCTGGTTCATTCTGTGGAGACCTTTATATAATTAGCTGTCACCCAACTGGAATGAGCTGCCTTTATAGACCTCAGGTCTTTCAAACACATGTTTGATCTGTTCTCTGTACAAGGGGCTTCTGCCCCATGTGAGATGATGAGCTCAATGCCTCTTTCCCCAGATAAAATTTGGCAGTTCTATGACTTTTAAATACATTTTAAATATTCATGATACTTGCTTTTAAACTATATGCTTAGAACTTTTTCAATTTAACAATATTTAATAGTAATTTTAAGGACCAGTAATGAATAAATCCATATGTAGAAGAATCCTACATTTTAACTATAGGTGATTTTGTCAACACTCTTGCCTCTCTCTGTTCTACTTGAACTCCATGAACAAAATATAAAGAAATGGCCAAGGTTAGGATTTCTCAGCAAATCACATTCTAGAAATAAAACATGAAACTTTTTTCCCCTACAGTACTGAATGACTATATTACTTTATGGAGATGGTTTTGAAAACATTTTGAAGTTTCACAGCAGATAAAAATAGGAGAGAAGAAGTTATAAGTGAGGAAAAGATAAGAAACATAATTAGGTGATACCATCAAACTCCTACGTATAGAATATTCGTGATCCTTGATGTAGACTATATTTGGTGGTACAAGTTACCATAGTCCTAGAGACCTATCTTCTAGTTGGAATTGTAAGGGGCAATTATTACCAACCTTACTCGCTGGGGCAAGTCAACAAATGAGGGCTAGCCAAACATTTTCTTCTTGCATTTCTAAAATAGTTTGAGGAAGCCTCTTGAGATCCAGTATCTGATTCTTCAGACTATCTTGGGAGAAGAAAAAAGGAAGTCAGAACAAAGTCATGCATATTCTGATACAAAAATAAATAAACATGGTTTTAAAAGTAAAAAAAAAAAAAAGATGATGGACAAGAACAAACATACCCTTAGAACTATAATGTGTTTGGTCTTAAAAACTTTAAGGCAACGAGGGATTTTATATCAAGATGTGACAAATTCCTCACAGATGGGAAAAGATATAAAATGCTGCTTTGTAAGCAGTCATTTTAACCAGAAAGGGTTTTCTCATACAATGGCAATACACACTGTGTGGCAAATGATAAAATAAACGGATAGCTACTCAAGAATATTCCTCTGCATTCGTCTAGAGGCCAAAGCCATGAGCATAATCTCTACCCAGATGAAATAAAATCTCTTAGTTTCAGAATGGCCACACAGATTTTATCCATCTACTCATGGGAAGAATCTTCTTCACTCTGTTGACATACTCTAGGGATGAGGAACATGGGAACCCACCTAAGCAAATCTGTCCACCTAAACAAGTTTGTTCTTAAACTACTACTGCCCTCAATGTTAAAGTTTACTCTACCCTACTCTTCTGTCCAGCACCTCCACAATGTTTCTCACTTACCCTCTCTGTCATGGCTAACTGGCTAGCTGGCATCAGCTCTAGTAAGGGCTTTTGTTTGTTTGTTTCCTTGCTTACTTGCAGTCACGGTAGGACACCTTATTTTATCTTCTTGCTCATTGCCAGGTCATTGGGTGTCACAAGAGGACAAAGGAGATAACATATAATTAGGGATAACCAAATGGAAAATTATTTTTGATTTTCAAAAATGTTTGAGAAAAGCTCTGAGAAGAGAATAAATTACCCATGTTTGGGGGATTGTTAACTCCCTAAGGTCATTAGGTACCATTTAGTGCAGTTTCCCAAGCACAGTTCAGAGACCAACATCAGTCAATGACTCCACTGTTATTCTTCCACAAGAAAGCATATTAAAGTTTATTACTGGGTAATTATAAAAATGATTGTTTTTCATTACTGATAACAATTATAGTTGCATTTCACATATCCTCATTTTGTGCAGATGGGATGCCATACATTAGAGCTGTGTTCACGTTTCTCAGTTTATCTTTAGCCCTCTACCCCCATCCTCAGGGAAGAGGCATCGTTGGTGGAGTGGAGAGTCCTAGGTCCTATGTAGAATGACAATAGGACTCCAACCCTGGGAGAGAATGAGAGCTGAAAGAGTAATAGCAGGGCTGGAATGAGAGTGGGAAACAGATCCATGTCAGAATTCTATTCAATAACTATTGCAGGGGAGAAAAAAATAGTGTAATTCAAAAGACAAGTCTTATGAAAAAGTAAGATTTAGTCTTAGAAATCTGAAAAACTTCATTATTCTGTAAAAAATATTATGTGAACACACTGTCAATTACATTTCCTTGTTTCTAACAAGTGTGAGCAGTATTTTGAAAACAGCAGCAGCACTTCAGTATATCTCTTTATAATGTAAGAATTCAGTTGGTTGGAAGAGTTAAGTTACTTCAATAATAAAAGACATTCATTCATTTCTTACTGGCAAGAACAAGTTACATTTTAAAAATTTCAAAAACTCAGCTATGTACAAGTATGTTGAGATCAAAACTATATTCCAACATGCTTAAAATAAGATTCCACTTTGTTATTAATCTCCCTTCTCAGTTCCCTGCACAAAAGCCCTCTGCTTTGCCAGCTGTATACCATATTGAATTAACTTGTATTGAAACACTCATGTTGTCTGTGAGTCTGCTCCAAAATTCCCATAGGTATTTTGACTTAGATTATATCTATTTATAGAACTCACATATGGATATCTCTCTGCAAAATGCTGTGTCTAATCCTCTGTCAATATGCTTTTTTGGAGATGACCCCTGAAACTCACATCTCTCACCTTTGTCCTAGCAGAAATAGACTGCCCCGTATTATTAGGTAAAAGTCATCCTGTATGTCAACAGTTTAAACTATTCCTGTGGCTACTTGTTAATATCTTTCCAAATGTGCTATCCTGCATATAAATGAGAGACTTTTGACTCATACAATTACTTTGTTGGCCTTCTACAGGAACATGCATCTAATCTCTATCACAGCACTTATTACACTGTATTCTAAATAGTTATCTGGTGTCTTTGGCCCAGGTTAGTAATTATAAGCAACCCGAGAGCTGGCACAATGCTTTGTCTTGTATCCACAATACTTGGCATTTGATAGTTATATGAACATGATGTTTATTGAATGAATACGTGAACATTGACTAGGTATGCCTTGAAAACATACCTTTTTTTGTTTTAGATTCACTACTGGGATTACAAAGGAGATAAGAATGCAATTTAACAGCCAATCGAAAGCTAGAATGAAACCACAGATTATTTTTCAGTCAAACATAAACCTTTGCTGTCCACCTAAAAGCATGAAAATTGACAACAAAATTTAATATTATAATATTATAAATTGTTAACAACTTATAAATTTATAAATTAAGAGAATTTATAAATTCCCCTAATTAAGATTTTCCCTCTGTGTACCCAACCACTTCTGACATTTTAGGTGTCTGAAATTTTGCAACCTGATAAAATTGTTAATGATAAGCAGAATCAAAATATATTTTAATTAAGGAAAAAAGGAAGATTTCATGAGAAAATTAATGTTTGAATACATTTTAAAGTTATTGTTTTATAGAGTTACACTCATTTTATGCATTAAAAATACCCCATCCCATTCTAAATTGAAATATTTTCAAAACTCATTAGATCTAATTATATTAATGACTGTCATTCTTCCAAGACTATGTACTACATTTTTCAAATCTAGACTCAAAATGGAGAAATAAAGAATTCATAACCTGGGATTTCTTAGCTCCATCACCTTAGTACACTCTATCTTTTATTGTACAGGTGAGGATAACAGTTCAACTTTGGCCTTGACTACTGTCTCAAGACAAAATAGCACAATATGTACCCATAAAATTGAGGCCAATTTGGTCTTCCCCAGGCCCTAATAATGGCTCTTTAATAAGTGAAAGGAATGAATTCTGGGCTACTCAACAAATATTTTGATTTTTTAAATATGATCTTAAAAGCTTATGTACCCTCTCTTGGCATGACATTCTGAAATACTAAATCAGCTACTGATTACTGGATGTGTGATTCAAGAAGTACTATAGAATATCTATATATTAGGTATACATTAAACTAGTAATCAATCAAATCCTTATAAGCACTAAACAAACTTCTCCCAAATAACAAACATACACACATAAGAATATTGCTAAAATTTCCAGCTGTAGTTTGTTGCTGAATTTTAATTCTTATAGATAAAAATGGGCTATCAGGTTTGTTATTTTTTTAATCCCATTAAGTGGGAGAATTTCCACTTTGTTGCTAGAGTTTAGAGACCACTTAGAAGAGTCCTTCCATATTATGCAAAAAGAAGTTTGGGGAACTTCTGTTTCCAATAAGGTAAATACTCACATAAAAATTTTCCCCACGTTAAAATCACAATACATCTGAGATTGGAAAATGACCTTGAATTTTTTTTGTATTCTATTTTTATTTTAATTTCTCATGGAGTTTTAGATATCATCATGGCTCCTTGCTAAATGAATTGTCAATATGTGCAGGAGCAGCCATTAAACAAGTACTGATGCCATTAGACTTTGGGGCAGAAGGACATTGTACTCCAGGGAGAAAATAATTGTATAACTTATTTTAATTTAATATTAATTAATAAGATTCCCCATCTTAATATCCCACAGAATTCTACTCCCTAATTAGTTATCTGTGGTAGATGCTGTTAATGATCTAGTCAAACCATTTTAACCTCTCCCCACACATATGTGCATAACTTTTTCTTTTGTTCAAGTATTCATCTGTCAGCTTTGTGTTCTGACAAGGTAAGCCCTCCTCTATTTCCAAGACGTAAATCATGTTTGGTCTCAACCAGTCATGAAAAACACATACATATAGGTCATATCTAATTCTGAAATGAGATATAAAAATATTGTGCAAAGAGCTCTAGGAGTAACAAGGGAAAGATGTATTTCCCTGATAAATTAGAGAATATTTGGAAATTGGCCTCTTTTCTGTCTGTTTTATTTTCTCCTGGTTGTTGGAACCCATGATGCTTGAAACAGCTGCAGTGTTCTTGTGACTCTGAATTGAAAATTTAGAGGAAAGATAAAAAGCCAAAATGCTGAGAAAAGTAAAAGAAAGAATAGAAAAAGCCTGAGTCATGTACTAACCTAGAACTGCCAGAATCCTTTTTTTCTCCCCCACCCCAAATATTCTATTACTTGCAGTTAAACATACCCTCATGCAAAATTCATGTTAAGTTTTAGAAAATAAAAAGTTGAGATAATAGGAAAATACATCCAATCTTATTCTTTGGGTTGAAAATGAGGACTAATTGCCCTTTGATCTCTTCATGCACAAAATTAATTATTGCTTGAGTTGATGATAAGAGCCATCAAATTACTCCAAATATCAGTTGTCTTCAAACTCAGGCAACACTGAAGTTGAGATGCAACACCAGGGAACTTCACAGTTGAAAACCATGTGCCTACTCTATGATCTTTTTATTCTCTTGTCATCTTACCAGGTGAATGGATTCTAAACACGGGCACTATGCTGCCTCTCACTAATGTAAACACCATTTAATGAATACGTCAACAAGAAATTAAGGTGTATTTTCTTTAACATCACTTATCTATCAAATAACTCAAGAAATAACTCCAGGAACTTAGCTTCAAATTTATTATTATCTTTAATAATAAAGATACAAATTATGAAGGTAAATGCATAGGGGAAGGGAAAGTATTTCAGTTTTTGACTTTCTTCTCTATAGTTCTTAGATTTTTAAAAACTGATCATGGAAGATATCCCAGTGTCCCAGTTTTCTTCTTGGTGAAATGTATGGTCCAATAAATACTGATGTAAGGACAATCATGATGGGATAGAAGGACAGAATTTTTTTCGTTGTTTAAAGCTCCAATCATGAATTTAATTTTTTCACGATTGGCAAAACCATTTATAAATGATTGTCATTTATTGCATGTAAAATACTTAAGCTCTAGTCTTCTTAGATTCAAATTTAATTTACCGTGACTTCTTTGGTGGTCCAGCAGTTAAGGCTCTGCTCTCCCAATGCAGGGGGCATGGGTTTGATCCCTGATCAGGGAAATAAGATACCACATGCTGCACAGTGTGACCAAAAAAAGAAAAATTAATTTACAGATTTTCTCAAATGTTCATATATTGAATCTTTATTCAGAAGTACACAATATTAGAATTGTTATTAAAAGATTTATTTTTGTAAATAGCTATATTCAAGTCAAGTATGTAGATATTTCAGATATATCTATATGTGTTTTTTGTTATTGCTTTTAATTGTTTGTGGAGAAGAGCACGAGAAAGAGGAAGATTGTAGTTGGAAGGGTTAGACCTCCTATAAACAAAAATGCAAAGTATCATCCCTACCATTAGATTGAAATTAAATTTATGTGGTTAAATTTGGTCTTTGGCTGACCTGATAGATATGTATGTTTACTACGATATTTCTTTGAGGTAGTAAGTTCTTACCAGAACAGTCAATATTATTACAAAAGTGCAGATGCAAAACTAAGCATGAAGACAAGTGATAATAAGGAAAAATGAGTGGTGGAGCACTCCTTCCTGCCAGAGACTCATGTTCTGCAGAGTCCTTCTTAGAAAGATTTCTAATTATTCAATCTGCCACCGTGTCATTCTTCAGAACTCACATTGCTGTCTAAGTTCTACTCCGATGACATGCTAATCCTCTCCTAAGGAGTAGCATTCAGAACCTTAAGCCACATAGAAATAGGTTTCATGTAGTTGTCACGTAGGTAAATGTCAAGGTAAATAGTCACAAATGTCAAACAAGGAGAAAAGAATTAAGAGTAGACAGATAAATTTACTTCTGACTTTGAAGTCCAATAACTAACCTTCCTATTCTTTTTTTTCATTTATTTATTTTTTAAAATTTATTTTATTTATTGTTTTTTAACCTTCCTATTTCTTACATAACTCAATCCTCAATCCAAATTCAGCTCAGGGATACTTAGTAGAAGCAGCCATGTGCCAGTCAGATGCTGGTGTTAGAAATGAGATGCAAAACTGCTTACTATTTTGTAACCCCAACATATATTAAAACACAGAACTAGTATCCATAGCCAACCATTCCCATTTGCTGATGGTTTGTCTTTTTGTTTCAGTATTCATCACCGTCTCCTCTGTGGGCATTATTTATGTACATGCTTTCTCCTCCAGACTCTGACACCTTAAAGACAGAAGCCACATTTGTCCCTCAAATCTTAATTCCCCAGAAAACTTAACGCAGTTCTTTGTATACAGTAAATACCAATACATTTTTTTCTATGCCACATAAGTACATTTAAATGTTTTCCATGCCCAGATATTATTTCTTCTCTTATTTGATCTAATACTATAATTACAACAGCTTGTTTTTACCACCAGGAGAACTTCCTAAGTGCCTGAATTCTAAGGTTTCTAAATTTTGGTCCTGGAGATAATTTTAGAACTATTCAATTTCTGGATTTCCCTTTTCCATAATGAGTTGAGCGTTTTCCATTCTTTGGGAAATATTCAAGTTTGTAAGTTTAGCTGAAAAGGTCAAAGGCTTGGATTTTCATATTATCTAATCATGTAATACTTGGGCTTTGGTGAAGAAAAATCTTTACAAATCAAAAATTTACTTACAACATTTGGGAACTGCAAATTTATTATGGATTATTTCTTCCTTGCTCTGATATTAAGACGGTCTCTCTCACTCTCTCTTTTGAAGCAAACCATACATATTTCACCATTTCTACATTAAAGCTGCATCTTTGCAGGAAACAGGCAGATTGTTTAACCAATGATATACCTGACTTCGTTCCAAGACAAACAACACAGCCTTTTTATTTTTGCCCATGCTGCAGGCTATCTGAAAGTATTAGAGTTAATGTGCAATCAGGTAAGTAAACCCATATTACATATCTGTAATTTTCATCCAGTAGAAAGAAAATATTACATTACAAGCCTCCATAATTGCATTCAAATGTAATCAAATACAAAAGTTTAAGATCCCAAATCCTTTGAGTTACAAGATCTCTTTTTCTGTACATTTAACCAATCTTATAGCTGCAAAAAGAAGTTGAAATAATTTTCAAGGCATTAAATAAATAAATAAATAACAAGATTGTCCTATACTGTAATTGCCAACCCCAGGCTCTAATTCTTTTATAGCACTGTCTGCAGCAGCCATTTATGTGTTCAGGCAACAAAGGCCTGGACAAGGATGCATTTACAAAACATGTATTTATAGCTAGGAAAATAGCCATTTGGAACTAAATAAAGTTTCTTTGATTGGGGTGTTAGGTGAAAACTAATACTGTAATAAACAGAAGTTATATATTTCTTTTTTGATCTATGAATTAAGAACACAAGACTAGAGTGTTCTTGCTTAGCATCAAAATTAAGGGAATCTGAATTAAAAGAAAAGTCTTAGAAATTATGAATAGGATTAAAGCTCTGAAAATTTAAAGTGCATTATGTTAAAAAATAACTTTGTTTACTGTGGCCTGCTTCCTTTCTTCCTTTAATTTTTTCTTTATCATGGAGAAAATATAGAACCACTTGAAAAATAAGGATGGTATATGAGGGTAGATGCTACTACACAATGTTGAGTCCATCTATTTCACTCTAGTCTAGGCTACCTGTGGGGAAACATTCTGAGTGAGTAAAGGGGGTGGAGGTACAGAGTATACTCAAATGTTAGACAACTACTTGGCCCAGAAAGATTTTCCTCTGTATTCCCCAAATTCCATGAATTATAGATTCCTTTGATTGAAACATTTCCACATTTAAAATATATATTCTATCTTCATACTATGATTTCTTACTCTGAGAAGCTGTTCTTAGATGATCCATTCTCCTAAGAATGATTATAAAGATTGGTCAAAACCCTCACTAAACTCTGCTTCCCTGTCCTGCATAACAGAACACAAGAGACACATGAGATATTGTAAAATGATCTGCTGTAACTGGAATCACAGAATAGAAGTCAGACACCAATATAATTACATCTTAAAATGTTGAAGTAAAATGATTTCATCCAGTTAAAATATTCTTTTAAAAATGAAGGCGAAATAAAGCTAGATCAGACAAACAAAAACTGAGAGAATTGATTGCCAGCTGACACACACGAAGAGGAATACTAAAGAGAGTTTTTCAGTCAGAAGGAATAATATTGCAGATGAAAGCATCTGAAAACAAAAAAAAAACATTAGAAGTTAGAAAAGGGTAAATATGGAGAATAAATCAAAATGAATATTGATGATTTAAAACAACAACCATGTAAATAATTATAATAATAATAATACTGTGTGAGATGGAAAATATATGTAAAACTAAATACATGACATCAATAACACAAAAGATGAGAGGTGTCTGGAAAATGACAGAAGTACTAATTAAAGGTAGATTTTTACATTTTCTAGTTTCTAGTGTAACTACTAAAAGAATCATAAAATCAACTATAATTAACAAGGGGATGGGAAGTTATAATAATAGAAGACTCTTTATTAATCTAAGGGAAGATAAGAAATAAAAAGGGAGAAACTAAGAAGAAAATAGAAAATAGTAAGATGATTGGATACTCAAATATACGGGTAATTATGTTAACTTAAATGGAATAAACACTCCATTTTAAAGATAAACATTGTTGGATTGAATAATAATAACAGGAATAAATGATGCTTATAAAAATATAAGAAAAGGTTGAAAGTAAAAAGGATAGAAAAGCACATATGCAAACACTAATCAAAAAGAAACTCTAGTAGCTATACTAATCTGAGAGAAAGTAGGCTATAGGGGAAGAAGAATTACTAGAGATGCAGAAGACATTGTATGCTAAGAAAAGTGTCAATTCACTAGGAAAATGTAATATTTTTATTTTTTTAATTTTTAATTGAAGGAGAGTTGATGTATAATATTTTATGTTACAGGTGTACAATATAGTGATTCACAATTTTTAAAGGTTATACTCCATTTATAGTTACTATAAAATATTTGCTATATTCCCCATGTTGTACAATATATCATTGTAACTTATTTTATGCCTAATAGTTTATACCTCTTATTCCCCTACACATATTTTTCCCCTTCCCCTTCCCTCTCCCCACTGGTAACCACTAGTTTGTTCTCTATATCTGTGAGTCTGCTTCTTTTTTGTTATATTCATTGGTTTGTTGTATTTTTTAGATTCCACATATAAGTGATATCATACAGTATTTGTCTTTCTGTGACTTATTTTACTAAGTCCATCCATGTTGCTACAAATGGAAATATTTCATTCTTTTTTATGGTTGAGTAGTATACCATTATGTATATATACCACATCTTCTTTATTCATTCATCTGTTGATGGACACTTGGGTTGCTTCAATATCTTGGCAATTGCAAATAATGCTGCTATCAACATTGGTGTGCATGTATCTTTTCAAATAAGTATTTTTGGGTTTTTTTTTTGGATATATATCCAGGAGTGGAATTGCTGGAGGCATCAGACTTCCTGATTTCAAACCATGTTACAAAGCTATGGCAATCAAAATAATAAGGTATGGGCATAAAAACAAACACATAGATCAATGAAACAGAATAGAGAGCCCAGAAATGAACCCATAATTATATGGTCAATTAATCTATGACACAGGAGGCAAGAATATACAATGGGGAAAACACAGCCTCTTAAATAAATGGTGTTAGGAAAACTGGACAGCTACATGCAAAAGAATGAAAGTGGACCCTTATCTTACCCCATGCACAAAAATAAACTCAAAATGGATAAAGACTTGACATTAGACCTGAAACCATAAAACTCTCAGAAGAGAGCATAGAGTGTGAGCTCCTTGACATCAGTCTTGGCAATGATTTTTTTTTTTTTTTTTGGATTTGACCCCAAAAGCAAAAGCAACAAAAGCAAAAATAAATAAGTGGGACTACATCGAACTAAAAATCTTCTGCACAGCAGAGGAAATCACCAACGAAATGAAAAGACAATTACAGGATTAAAAATATTTACAAACCACATATCTAATAAGTAGTTAATATTCAAAATGTATAAATAACTCATACAACTCAATAGCAAAAAACAATCAGATTAAAAAATGGGCAGAGGAATTTAATAGACATTTTTCTAAAGAAGACATTACAAGTGGCCAACAGGTACATGAAAATGTGTTCAACATCACTAATCATCAGGAAAATGCAAATCAAAACTACAATGAGATATCACCTCACACCTGTTAGAATAGCTACCATCAAAAGACAAGTGACAAGTGTTGACTAGGATGTGGAGAAAAGGGAACCACTGCACACTATTGGTAGGAATATAAATTGGTGCTGCCATTACGGAAAACAATATGGAGATTCTTCAAAATTTTTAAATAAAACTACCATACTTCTGGTTACATATACAAAGGAAATGAAAACAGGATATTGAATAGATATCTGCACTCCCACATTCACTGCAGCATTATTCACAATAGCTAAGTTATGGAAATAACCTAAGTGTCTGTCAAAAGATGGATGGATAAAGATGTAGTTTATATATGCAATGGAATATTATTCAACCATGAGACAGAAGGAAATCCTGCCATTTGCAACAGTATGGATGGACCCTGAGGGCATTATTCTAAGTGAAAGAAGCCAGACAGAGAAAGACAAATACTTCAAACACTTTGTAGTATCATTCATGTGGAATCTCAAAACAAAACAAAACCATAAAACATGTCAAATTCATAGAGAAAGAGAGTAGAAAACTGATTGCCAGGGACTGGAGATTGGGGGAAATGGGAAGAGTTTGGTAAAATGGTAAAAGTTTTCAATTATAATAGGAATAAAGTCTGAATATCTAATGTAAAACATAGTGACTATAGTTGATAAACTGTATTGTATAATTGAAATTTGCTGAGAGTAAAATTTAAATGTTTTCATCAAAAAAATATGGGAGGTAATGGATGTGTTAATTAACTAGAAGAGAGGAATCTGTTCACAGTGTGCACATGTATGACCAAGAGGTACACTTTGAATATTTTAACAATTTTGTATGTCAATTATATCTCAGTAAAGCTGAGGGTTTTTTTTTTTTTAAGTAGAGGTAGGATTTGAACAGCTGGTTCTTGTTGATCCAGGAAAATTTCAAGCTCAGCTGTTCATGGATTGCCTCTCCAGAACAGCAAACTACTGCCCATGGGTCAACACCAAGAACTCTGCCTTTTTTGTAAAGTTTTTTTTGTCAATAAAGTTTTATTGGAACATAGACACACCCATTCATTTAAGTATCATTTATGGCTGCTTTTGCACTATAAGGGAAGAGTTGAGTAGCTGTGATAGAGCCATATGGTCCTCAAACACTGAGGTATTTATTATATTCTCCTGTCTTTCTCAGGAGAGAAAATTATTTGGTCTAGCTTAAATCATGGGCTAAGGTTTAAGGATGGTGTTGGAATGGAGTTCTCTGATTGGCTGGTCTATCAGAAACACATGGTATGGAGGAAAGTCAGTTTCCCAGAAGAAGGGCATAACTATCACCAGAAGAGTGGGAATGGTATATTAGACAAATACAAATAATACATGGTCCTTAACCCATGCAGTCCAATCTACAAGCATGCCATCAATACCATGTTGGTGTAACTCTGAAAAGAGAAAGGTAAGCAGAGCTTGAATACTTAGACTCTGTGACATAAGTGGAAAAGAACGTTACTGTTATATGTTACAGATTGTTTTACTATTACAGCCCACAGATTAAACCAGTAATTCATTTAAATTTTGTAATTATATATCAGACATTTACCAGTTTACAGAAAATACAGGATGTGGAAGAATAAGTTAATTATACTACAAGGACATATTTAGACCAATTCAGAAAGGTAGATGTTTTATGGGACAACTGACCTGGTCTCTTCAAAAAGTCAATATCGTAGTGAAAAAAAGTAGGGAAGATAACTGTATGTTAGAGACATAATAACCAAAAGCAACATATGAATATTGACTGACTACTGGTTCTGAAAATAGCCATCAGACATTTTGGGGGCAGTTGGGAAAAATTGAATATTGACTGGTTATAGATGATATTGGAGAATTAATATTATGAGAGAATTAATGACTTCTGTAGATGTCATAATAATAATGTGGTTATGTAGGAGAAAATCCTTATTCTTAGGAAGTGATGCTGAAATATTTAGGGGTGATATCTCAATGTCTACATTTTATTTTCAAATGGTTCATCAGAGAATTAACAGAAAAAAAGACCTGGAAAAGAAGAAGGAGAGGAAGATGGGATAGGAAGGAAGAAAAGAAGGAAGGACAGAGGGTAGAAGGAAAGGGAGAGAGAGAGAGTGAGGAAATATAGAATATCATAGAATAAGAGGGAGGTTATAGGAGTATATTGTATATTCTTTCATATTTTTTTGAACGTTTGAAATTTTTCATAATGAAAATTTGAGAAAAAATCCTTTTAAACCTGGGCCAGGAAAATAACTGCTACCTTCAGAAAGATATTGCCCTTGTCTACAAGAGATGGTATGTTAATGAAATAAGTCCAAATCAAGAGAGAGTCAATTCCTCACAGTATCATTTTCAGAATGTCCCTAAGTATACAAACACCACAGACAACTATGTACTCCCTGGAGACAGAGCGCTAGCTTTCCCTCAGGTGACATTAGTGCAGCAGAATGAGAATGGAAGTTAGCTTATCTTTTTTATTCATTTTGTGAACCAGCTTTATAAAATTGACTCCAAAAAATTATTTCTTTTTCAATCACAAGCTTCTAGGAGTCCAATAAATATATATTGTTACATATAAAGATGTTCTCTAGAGTTTTTAAAACTTTAAAAAGTAGCATTTCCTCTTACAACAATTAATGTGCTTTTTATAAAATCACCTGTCTCCTTATTTTCTTATTTCAATCATTATTATATGAACAAAGGATTATATGGCAAATATATCACAATCTTACTTTCTATCATTAGAGTGTTTTTATAGATACATACTGTAAGATTTCAACTGGTTGATAAAACTACTCGATTCCAGGAATTATGATTTATTATAAATCTTAGCATTTGATTATTTTTTTCCAAAGAAAATGTTCAGATGAGTTTCAATTCCTAAGAACCAAATTTAGCTGTCAGTTATCCAAGCATGGTTCCCATCTATTTCAATGACTCTCATTGATTACCATGGAAGAAAGCCAAATTCCACCCCAGGATGTGTGCGTGCAACTCTATTTGAAGTTAGTGGGGGTCACATACATATCCTAGGGCAGAACTTGGCTCAAGGCTTCTGTACTAATCAATTGCTGTTTTAGCATGCAAAACAATGGCAAAAATATTGCCACTGCGAAAGTAAACCAAATGTTAAAGACAGCTCTCCAAGAGAAATCTAGAAGACTTCTTTCAGAAATATAAAAACATTGTCATGCCATTACTGCTCTGCTGGAGACTGAAAACAATTAGGATTCTAATAAGATATATGTTGCAATAAAAAATTTTCTTGGATGATACAGCATTCTCACACAGATCTGGCCCACTCAAAGATCTGGCCCATTTAAAGCTTTAGTTTTCCCTCCTGTGTTTGTGTTAATCTTCTTACCTTTCTCTATTCTGGTTTCCACAACTATTTTAAATGACATTCATGTCTTTTATATAAATGCAACACTAAAAATGTATAGTCAGTTTAGTGCATCCTTTTTTTTTTTTCCAGTTAGTTCTTCAATACTGGGTACTCTCTAGATGAAAGCATCAAATAAGCATAATGCAATTACTATAGTAGGGAGAAATATAACAATAGTTTTCTTTAAATTTTCATCTGTTTTCAAACTCTTTTCCCTGTCTGGATGACAAATCAGGCCAAATACACTTTACTTATTTGTATAAACAAAGGATATGGTGAAATGTCCTTCTTTGTTACTACCTTAGTAATACTTCATCTTTTTAAGACGAGATGCTGATTTTTCCATTATTTCAAAAGTTAACACACACAGTAGAGGCTGCATATCACAAATGTATTTATGAATTTTTACAAAATGAACATGGTAATGTAAGTACTACCAGATCAAGAAATTATCATTGCTAGTACTCCAAAAATCTTCTTGGCTCCCGTTGCCAGTCATTACTTTCTCAAAGATCATTACTTTTCTGACTTTTATCCTCATAGATTAGTGAAAGCCTGGAGTGTTTACCAGGGTCTCTCCTCTTTGTGTCTCCTACCTGTTAGGGCTGAAAAATCTCAGGTTTGATTTTTAGCCTTTTACCTGTTCCTTTCAATGTGACTGTCTTGGCCTTTGAAATAAGCAAATTCCTCAAAATAACAGGAGTACACAACGTCACACTCATGTATCTGTGTTCCCTTATTTCTGGAATTTTGGTCTCTCAAGTCCTGGCTGCCTTGATAGCCCTGAACTCCAACTGTGTGTTCTTGACCCTGTGAGACAGTTGAAATGTTTGAATTACCACTTTAGGCTTGAGCTCTTGCATCACTGCTTCTGAACCACAAATACCTGAAGGGGAAAAGTGATAGTAAATGCTGGACTCATCTCAATGTGTTTGCTTTCTCCCCAAAACCAGGTTGCCTTGATTGCTCTCCATGACTTTAAAGAGATTTCAAAAGGATTATTTATTCACCTTTGTAGGTATTTTCAGTGGGAAGGTTGATTTGTTATAAATTAATCTATCATATTCAAAAATGCAAGTCTCTTCTTCAACTCTGTTCATCTGTTTCTTTATCAACTTCTTCAACTCTTTCCTCCTTGGGATTAAAAAAAAAGGTACATAGTACCTTCTCTGTATACTTCTGTTGCTTGATCTGTTTTACTCCTTTCTATATTATTTTTTACATTCATGCTTCCTCTACTAACACTAGTGGTATTAAATTTTTTATTATCATCTATATAAGTACAGTTGATATATAAACCCAGTTTAGACATATATACCTATATAGAACTAAGAATTTTACCATATGTAATTTGCCCTGCTGGATGTGATGCACCCTGATCTATTCTATTCCATCATAGTCTATTTTATTTCATTTTTTAAAAAGCTGTTGCAATCAACTAAATTGATTTCAATAGCTATCAATTTGTTATTATCTAAAAACTATGAGTTCCCTGAGGCTAAGCTAGTTACTTGTTTTAATCATAGTCATGTGTCACCTGGGCTCCAAATTATGCTAGGCATATTGTAGGTGATTAATAAATATTTGGGGGCTCCCAAACCTTATAAGCATACCCCACCGGTTCCTGGTGGGTCTAGTGAAGGCACTGTTAGAAGTAAGTTGCTAATTGAACCAGAGCTACTTGGGGTCATCATAATATAATTCTTATGGAAATGTATTCCTAAAATATTATAATAGTAATTTTTTGTCATTCTTGCACAAAGACTCTGGAAATATCTCTGCAGTTTTAATCTTATAACATTATTGAGTTATAAGTGGCATGCAGTTAAATGCACACATTTGGTGAGTTTTAACACATGCAAATGGTTAAACCATCATCATGATCAAAATAATGCCCATTTCCATTACCCCCCAAATTTCCTTGTGCTCCTTGTAATTCATACCTCCCTCCACTCCCATCCACAGGCAAAAACTTATTTGATTTCTGTCACTACTGATTAGTTTGCATTTTTTGGAGTGATGAAACCATTACTTTGAGATTTATCCATATCATTACATACATAAATATCTCATTCCTGTTTACTGTTGAGTACTATTCTATTATATGGATTTGTTACAATTTGTTTATCCATTCACCAGTTGACAGACATTTGGGTTGTCTCCAGTTTGGGGTTGTTACAGACAAAGCTGCTATGAACATTTGTGTACAGTCTTTGCTTAAATATATGCTTTCATTATAAAAAGAAGTAGAATAGCTGGACCATACAGGAGGTTTATATATATCTTTTTAAGAAACTGCAAAATAGCTGAAATGATAGTACTGTTTTACATTCCTACCAACATATATGAGTGTTTCAGTTGGTTTGTGTCCTCATTAACAATTGGCTATTCTTTTCTTTTATATATAAATTTATTTATTTTATTTATTTGTTTTTGGCTGCGCTGGGTCTTCGTTGCTGCACGTGGGTTTTCTCTAGTTGTGGCGAGCAGGGGCTACTCTTTGTTGCGGTGTACAGGCTTCTCATTATGGTGGCTTCTCTTGTTGCAGAGCATGGGCTCTAGGCATACGAGCTTCAGTGGTTGCAGCACGTGGGCTCAGTAGTCGTGGCTCACGGGCTCTAGAGCGCAGGCTCAGTAGTTGTGGCACACGGGCTTAGTTGCTCTGAGGCATGTGGTATCTTCCTGGACCAGGGCTTGACCCCATGTCCCCTTCATTGGCAGACAGATGTTTAACCACTGCACCACCAGGGAAGCCCTTGGCTATTCTTTTAATTCAGCTACTTTAATGGAATGTGGAGTTTTTAGGTAGTTAGAGCAAGCATTCCCCTCCACCATTGCAGATACCTGTTGAACAGCATATTGATTAAGAGCCTGGCTCTGCAGTTATAGAGATTGATTTCAACATGCTTCTCTCTATCTGTATGAACTTGGAGGAATTACTTAACATTTCAGAGTCTCAGTGTATACATATTTAAAGGAAGATACTTATAGTATGCAATTTCTAGAGATGTAACCTTAAAAAAGAATATTTTATGTCTTCATTCCTCTCTCCTTTTCTCTTTCTTCCATTTATATATATATATAATATATATATATATATATCTCCAAAATCACAACAAAATTATAAAAAATATATTACTTTCACTCCCTATTAAACAAAAACTAATTAGTCATACATACTGTTCAAATTAGCAGTAACCATAGTTGACTTAAACCACATTTAAAAAAAATACAGTTTGAGTGACATCAAATAAAATAAATACTTATTTTCTCTTTCCTTCTTATCAGTTCTTTCTTTATACTTCTCTCAAAACTCAGTGTTTTATTTTTTAAGAGGTTTTGGTCACACACTGATTAAAAGTTAAGTTCTTATGTATCAAAAATTTTTGGCTTGTCATGTTTTCTTCTCTCTAAATAATGCCTTCCTGGAAATATCTATAACAGAAGTAATTTATTTCAGATTAAAAAGAAAAATTTTATACTGTGTTTTTCAAAGGAGTATTAAAATTATAAAAGCATTAAGATTGAAAAATTATGAATAAAGCAATATTTACAAAACTGATATTTTGTTAATTAACATTTCCTCTTTGACTGCAGTTAATTAATTTTTATTATGTTTAGAGTTTAATGAATTATTATAAACAACATGAGATGGAAGTTAATGACAAAAAGAAGGTACAACCTTTACATTACAGTTTTGAACAATTCTAAAAGAACAGACAATTCTTGGCAACCAAGAACTCACTGCTCACTGCTCTAAGAACACCAGGAATTCTGACAATTTTCAAATTAATTCTATTTTAAGAAATAATAGCGCATAATGAAACAGAGATGCTTGATTACCATTATTGATTGTCATTGGTTGTCATCTCTTTTCAAATAATTCCAAATTTTCAAAATGAGTGTACTATTTCAATCTTTCTTTTTCTTTTGTCACTTTTATTACATATGATATATTTTTAAATTCTTCATTTACCTTTAACATGAATGGTTCCATATAATAATTTGTTCTTAATACAAGATTTCCAATTAATGTCTATGTGAGGAGGGTTTCACTGTTGGAGTCTATCTTTCCTGACATTTTGTCTCCACCTCCAAAAATATAAAGTATTTGTTGGTAATGTAAGGTCAGTAAGCAAAGAAAGGATCTTCAAACTATAAACTGATACTATAATATCTTCTGTTCCTAACCATCTTTCACTTGACCCTCTTGATTAAGGTTAATTTACATTCACTATCTTCTAAGGTGTTAATTCACCTATAAGTGTTTACTTGTGAATAACACTTGATTTGTGGAGAGATGCAAAAGAAGTACCATATTTCCTCAAATTTAAGATATCATCTCTCATAAAATGCACTGACATATGTACCACTAAAAGGGAAAAAATGTTGCCAGTTAAATTATGGCACAACTAAAAATACTACTGATTATAACATTCATCCCAAATTTAGAGATGAAAAGTGTATTGGAAAGTGTTCATGTTAAAACTCAGTGAAATATGGTAGTTCATGATAGGGCTTCTGTGCAAAATTAACATGTTTCTGTGTGAAGTTGAATGAGTTATTTCACTCCCCTGTGCTTCAGCTGCCTCACCTATAAGATGAAGATAATAATTGTTTCTCAGTTGAAGTGATGAAAGGAAATACGTGCATGTAAAACTATTAGGGTTGTGCTTAGCATATAATAAATCGAACATTACTGCTATTATCTCTTTCTAAAATTGAGCTCACATAGCCAAGAAATGGAAATGAATTGAAAATATATTCTATTTATATAAATTATATTATATTATTCATATAATTAAGAAATTGTGAAATAGGTAATATGTACATTAAGAAGTTGGTCAAAGCAGACACAGGGTAAACTAGAAGGTTAGGCAAAAGAGTTCAGTTTTGCTCAAGCAAAACAGAAAGAGAATGAGAAGTCCTAGTGGTGAGAACAGAGTGAGCAAAGGCATCCAAGTGGGAGTAAGTGTGATATCCAGGTTGAGTTCAGTGAAAAGAACCTTAGATGTGATACGTGTAAGTTGAGTTTTACTTTAGATTCTCATCAATAGACATGAGTCTTTAGACAAGTAATTCCTCCTCTCTTGGCCTCATTTTTCTCATATTTACAATGCTGGTTTTAGACTAAATCATTTTTATGATTTCTTCTAACTCTTGTTAATGCATGTACAGAGGAAGGAAAGAAAGTGAAACTTTTTTTGGAGAGGAGAATTTGCATTGAGGAGAAGTAAGAAGACAGGTTGAATATTATACTACAGATAGACAACTTTTAACCAGCATGAAAGTGCAGACTTGATGCAGTTTATTCTATTCATTGTAAACTATTCCACTGTTTCCAATAATATTATTAGTGAGAGAACATAAATACACACACACACACACACACACACACACACACACACATATATATATATATATACACATGTATTCACATATGCTGGTAGACAGATAATAGATAAATAAAGCAAATTATGACAACTATAATAATACAGAGAATTCTTTTCTAGCAGAATCTTAAAATGAGGTATTCTTTTTAATCTAATATTCTGCTTGAATTACTACAAATACTATACACAAACTTAAAATTTTATTTATTTTAAATAAAATCAATAAAAATAATACAATAAAAAGCATTTAGTAATAACATTCTATTAAAAATAATTTACATTTTATTAGATGAATAAAAACCAATTTAGGAACTTTCAGGATAATTTTAATAGTATAATTATTGTTTTCCAGGGATGTGTGGAATTGCCATTTTATGAACTTGCCAATGAACTTTCCATATATAGATCAGGACATATAACAATAGGAATTATTTCTTTTCTAATGTTATGTGTTTTTAAAAATATTTATTTATTTATTTTTGGCCGCATTGGGTCTTAGTTGCGGCATGTACCCCATGGCATGTGGGATCTTAGTTCCCTGACCAGGGAAGGAACCCGTGTCCCCTGAATTGGAAGGCAGATTCTTAATCACTGGATCACCAGGGAAGTCCCTCAAATGTTATGCTGATACACTTAAAAGAACATATAATTTTCTATCCAAAAAATTAGTTTTCAAAAATGGTGTTTTATTATACAAAGAGAAGAAATCTTAACAAGAAATTATGCACAGTATGGGAGTGGAAAACAAGGAAGCATAATGCAAAGAAGTACCTCATTGTAGAGAGATAGCTTTGCAGATTATGAGACACAGAAAAATATTCTTTTTTCCCTGTTTGAGTTTAACTTTACTATCCATGAGAATGAATATTTGTCTTTGGGAAAATGTGTGTGTGTGTGTGTGTGTGTGTAGTGTGTGGATGAGTGTATGTATGTTTAATTTGACAGTTGCCCATCAGCAACTAATTTAAATAAAGACTGTAAATTGATTTTAATTAGTGTTATTTATAACATGCAATGTATTAACAATGTTGACTAGTAAAGCTACTCAATCCATATGTCAAAGGAATATAAATTAAAAATGTAATGAGACAATTTAGTAGACATATATGAATAAAAAGTGTTGTACATCTTTTTTTTTTTTTTTTTTTTTGCGGTATGCGGGCCTCTCACTGTTGTGGCCTCCCCCGTCGCGGAGCACAGGCTCCGGACGCACAGGCTCCGGACGCGCAGGCTCAGCGGCCATGGCTCACGGGCCCAGCCGCTCCGCGGCATATGGGATCCTCCCAGACCGGGGCACGAACCCGTATCCCCTGCATCGGCAGGCGGACTCTCAACCACTTGCGCCACCAGGGAGGCCCTGTACATCTTTATGTGAAAGTTATGCTACATAAACACTCAATTTTTTATCGAATTTGAGGTAGGCACACAAATATCTCACTTCCAACTGAAATAACAGGACTTCTGTCCTGGCTCATCTTTAAAAATTGCCTTATTGTACCAGCAAACAAAACACAATCATTAATAAAATATAGGGCATCATAAATAAATGAGATAGGCATAAAGAAAAAGAAATGTTAAATTATAAAATTGCAAAAATACAAACATTTTACAATAAAATTCTCTTCTGCAAATTCCACATTTTGCAACAGTAGCAATAGGAGCAAAGAGTCAGGGAAGCAGCCAAGTCACTGAATATACACTTGTCTTCTTTAGAATAAGAATTGTCCTTGAATCTTTTTACATCAGAAGAGCCTGTTTGTCTCTGAATATTCACTGGCAGCATATTAAAAGGATGATGGAGGCAGTAAACCAGGATAAAGGAACCTACATTATCAGCATTTACATGCTTACCAATTATTAATGTCTTCTTCCATGTCGCACCAAAAGTTAAATAGTCAACTATTTGAACATGTTCCTCCCATGCATCGCCATATGGTGCTGATGACCACTAACAAAATTGCTAGTGGTATGCTTAGTAAATGCACATCACCCTTAGTGCTCCCATCATGTAAAATGCAGGACCTAAAAAAAAAGATGACTTTTGCTTTCAGTCACAATCTTGTAGAATCCTGACATATCTTGGAACCCTAGAGTTCTGCAGCATCCCTGTTGAGAAACTCTGGTCTAACTTTATATGTCAAACTTGGGCAATTGCTGCTGGAGGAAGATGGATGTTTGGAAGGGGCCAAGCATTATAACCAGGAGATTGAATTTTGTGAGAGGTGATGGAGAGCTGCATATAGGTGATTTGGAAGAAGGATGTGCCTTTCAAAAGGAAGCAAGGACCTGAGAACAGGGGTACAAGATTAGAAATTTAGGATTCTCACAAGGGAATCCACTATGAAGAACTTAACTTCTTGTGACTTTGCCTTTGAACAGTAAGAATAGTCATTAAAAAATAATAATGTTCCCTTTTAGTTATCCAACAAGTCAGTAAATATGATATACTTGTACAGCCTTATGTGATGGTATGGTGGAGAATAAGGTCATGATGTAATTATAAGAAGAGTGGCTTACCCCACTTTCACTCTTTTATTGGTTCCTGGATAGAGAAAAGAGAATCTAATCTATCAAGGGGACAAGGTGCAACCAGCAGCAAAGCGTGAGTTGGTTCAAAGCACAAAGAAAGGGCAATTACCAAGTGCACAGCTCATGAAGAACTATTGTAAGCCCTCTATTTTTTTCAGTCTATATTGGAGTGATAAGGAGGAAGTAACAATTAAGTTACATAGACTTTCTCCTTCTACTACCTCACCTCTCATTTACATCTTAATATCCTCTGTAATCTACTGAAACAGTTCTTATAAAGTCATTTACTGTCTTCTAATTGACAAATTAAGGGGATTTTTTCAAACAATATTTTATTGAAGCCCCCTCTTTATTTGGCACTATTGATTATCTCCTTAAAATTTTCTACTCCTTTCACTTCCTGGTACACTTTCCTTGTTCTCTTAGTTCTGTAGGGATTCATTCTCTGCTTCCCTTCCAAATTTCCCTTTCTGAAATTCCTCAAAAAAAAAAAAACACACTCAGGTAACCAACTCCCAGAACAAAAAGTAAGTAATGCAGAGCATCCTGGAGCCCTTCTCATGTCTCCAGCCTACGCCTAAGCTCCACCCCACGCACCCCTCACTGGCCTGCACCCATGGCAACCGGTGTCCTGATTTCCAACTATATAAATTAGTTTTGTCACACTTTGGACTGTACATGAATAAAAAATAAAATGTTTACAGTAATTATTAATAGTGTGTGTGTTTATAGATCACTCATTTTCATTGCTACATAAAATTCAATTGTATGGATATATCAAAACTTTTTTGCACTTTATCCATGGACAAGTAGGCAGTTTTCAGTTTTTGACTATTATGATTAGTGTTACTATGAGTATTCTTGTATACGTATCATGTGTTAAATATATGTGCATGTTTATGCTAGGCCTATACACAGGAACAGAATTGTACTTTCTAACATTTTTTGCTACACATTTTTTATGCACATTAAGAACTGTACCTTAGAAATACGCATTACATCATGTTCCAGTACAACACAAAGATATAACTGAAAGTTAAAAAAAACTTAATAAATGAGATTCCTTCTGGTATTTTCCATTCTATTTTGAATGCATTCTATTTTTTTAAACCCTGGGCTACAGGATAAAGGCCAGAGGTATTAGAGTGGTGCTCAGTATGCTTCTGTTCCTCCCCATATTGACAGCTCATATCTTACCTCCTCTTACCTCTAGCAGTATCAACGCTTGTAATTTCCTGCTTCTCTCCTCCATATCCTCACTCCTTCTGTCCCTTCTGCCCTCTGTTTACCATTTCTCATTCCCATTTTATCCAAATAACTTCTACTTGTCCTTTGAAACTTCATCTGACTCCTTTATACCCTTAAGTCTTCTTATAGGTGCCACCTTCTTGAAGACATGCTCCCAGACCAAGCCTCCTTATCCCAAGGCAATCTGAGGTGCCCTCATGAGTATGCTCTCATGCGCTTTGAATATCTGCATTATTTTACCAACTATACTGTATTTTACTTATTTGGGCATCTGTGAGTTCCTTAAGGGCAGAAACTATTTTATTTATTACCGTAGCTGCACAATTTAGCAGAAAGCCTGCAAAAAGCATATAAATATTAATTATAGGGACTTCCCTGGTGGCACAGTGGTTAAGAATCTTCCTGCCAATGCAGGGGATATGGGTTCAATCCCTGGTCTGGGAAGATCCCACATGCCGCAGAGCAACTAAGCTCGTGCACCACAGCTACTGAACCTGCACTCTAGGGCCTGCGAGCCACAATTACTGGGCCCACGTGCCACAACTACTGATTCCCATGCGCCTAGAGGCCATGCTTCACAAGAGAAGCCACCACAGTGAGAAGCCTGCACATGGCAACGAAGAGTAGCC
The DNA here is from genome assembly GCF_025265405.1 of Mesoplodon densirostris. Lineage (NCBI taxonomy): Eukaryota > Metazoa > Chordata > Mammalia > Artiodactyla > Ziphiidae > Mesoplodon > Mesoplodon densirostris. The sequence continues at coordinate 36,040,353 of NC_082672.1, read as the reverse complement.
TCTGCTTGCTGCAACCAGAGAAAGCCCACGTGCAGCAATGAAGACCCAAGCAGCCAAAAATAAATAAATAAATAAAATAAATTTATTTTAAAAATATTAATTGTAAAAATGAATTAACTTAAATTTAGAAACCTGGGTTTCAGTTCCAGATTTACATGTTATCTACTTGAATTTTGGCAGATTGCTTAAGTGAGCCTCCGTTTTCTTAAGAGCTAAAGGGAGATGATAATACTCACCCAACCATTGTGGTTAAGACCCAATGAGACAATGCAATCACAAGCCCCTTATTAGTATTATATATTTATATAACTATGCTAACAGATTAGATTAGAAAATTAGGTTCATGTCTTTTTAAGTCTTGTATGTTCTAAAATTTTGTTTAAGTTGTATTGAATCTGCTTTGAAAATCCTAAAAGTCCCATTTTATTAAATACCAGAAATGGTACTTAAATATACAGTTAGGGGAGTCATGTAGTCAAGTATTTCATCAACCAGTTGAATCTAAACTAAGACCATTTCTAACTTAAAATATATGTATAGTTTTGAGTTGATATGGCTTATCCAAACCAAACCGTTGGCATTCATTGTGTGTGGCAAGCAGTAATATATCTTGGAAGAAATTAGGATTCTTGCAACATGATCCTTGTGAAAAGGTTCACACTGTGTAAAAAGTCCATTTGTGCCCATACCCTACCTGATATGTAATCCCAGTCCCATTTTGCATTTTTAATACAGACAAAATACCCATTAAAACAAATACATTTAAAACATAAAAGCTATTATTTACCCTATAGGTTGAATTAATCTTTAAATAGTAATAACAAATATAACTTCATTTTACTGGAAAGAGTCTGTCAGAAACAGGATAAAGTCATCAGAGATAAATGCAAGGTAGTAAATTGAAGAATGATAAAAGGATGAAAAAAATTCAGATAAAACTAGAAAAATTTAGACTGGAGCTATAAAATAAAATGCCTCATGTAACCAGGCAGGACTTTTGCAAATGTGTGAAGCCTGCAGGGCATAAGGTCTGGGTTTGCAGCCCCTAAATGCTGATGATTATGGCAAATTAGCTCATCCCCAGCTTGAAGAGGTCAGGTTCCATCAGTGCCTGCCCATCTGGCCATGCAGGAATGTATATCCAACATTGCCAAAATTTTTGACTTTTCACAAGAAATTATAAATTCCTATTTTACGTGAATTTTCTAGGTTTTTAATGTTATTTCCTTTTGTTTGATCCGTGCAGGCCAAAAAACACAGCTTTGAATGAAATCAGGCTTCATGTCTACACATTTGTAACTGTAGACACAAACAACAGTATAAATGAGGATACAATTGAATATAAGTATCTGCCAACAATACAGTGAGTTTTAAATAATGAGAATTCTCACTGTAATGTCTAATAAGCATGGTACTGTAATTAGTATTAGTCATATCATTAAGGTTGTTGGGTACACTTTTTAATCTTCTCATTTTCAGGGGAATATATAGCAATTCGAATATTTCCAGGAAAAATACATTTAAGACAGCATGTTTGGAAAGATTTGGAAAAGGTTACTCCAAGAACTACCAAGAGAGTTACAGTGGTTTACCCAACTTCACATGAAAATTAAGTATTGTGTCTCAATTCCCCACATTTGGGCTTTTACATATTCTGCTTCTTCTGTGTGAAATTTCCTTCTCTCTAGTCTTTACATGGTTAATTCTGCCTCCAATTAATTCCTCCAATGTTTTTCATGACATCTGTGCTTTTTTTTTTTATCATAGTACATCCCCTTGTATGACTTTATTTCTCTTCTTCCTCTGGATCATGTACTCCTTGACATATAGCAGATAATTAAAAGTTAATGAATACAAAACTGAATCAACTAATAAACTGATAAATGGACAGATGACTCCCTCATCTGACATAATTATACACAGGCTACTACTGTCTTTCATTCCTCACTAATTTCCATTCTACCCAGCAAACATACTTGGCCTTGCTAACATTTATCACACGTTAGCAAACTTTACTTGCAGAAGTGATAGGAGAATTATGGATACTAGCATTTATTGATTCCAACTATGTGCCATATTTCAATATGTCAGCCTCACAATAACTCCAAAAAGTAGGCATTATTATTCTCATTTCACAAACAAAGAAAGAGAGATCTAGAGATTGAGAAACTTGTCTAAGATCACACATCGAATGAGTGAAGGAGGAATGATTCTAAAGGAAATTCCTTTTGGCTTCATAATTCATGGTCTTTCCCTGATGGGAATGCTGCCTTTGTATGAGCTCTGATGAAAAGGGCAGTTTAATTGATAGAGTAGCATTGACTTTCATGGGATATTCCCAAGAGTAATTTTTTCCTAAAGATCCATAACTGAGTACATGGTAAGTTGGATATATATATACACGTTCTCTATTAGAAAGGAGCTGTTATTTAATATCTCATTTAAAATGTGTCAGAATATCTTTAATCTCTGAAAATTTGCTTGTTCTACTTGAAACACTTATGTGATCTCTCATTTTCAGTATCATAGAGCTGACTGTTTTTCAAAAATTCAAGGCTATAGTCCTTGAAGACTAGGGCTTGCCCCATGTAACTGAATCTGGATGGATAGTCAGTTGGACATAACCCCTGCACATTATAGCCAAAAGTAATATGAGATTTTAGCCATTCCTTTCCATTCCGTCAGTCTATAAATATACTGTCATGCCTCAAGCTATTTCATAATAGGCAGTGCAAATTTTATGCCCAAGGATAATTAAAATACTTTCTTAGTATGAGGGAAATGATAACCGTAGGTTTTCATGTTAATCTTTCATATTATCTTATTGAAAAATCATGGGATCTTGTTATAAAATACTTTCCTTCTTTTAAATAAAGAAGAAAATATGAGATCACAACAGGAGAATAAAGTTGTGTTAATTATGGAACGCACTTACTACTTTCTTATTATGAAGAGATATTCTTTAAAGTCTTTTGGTGCCAAATATTCCTGCAGCTCAGATGTTTCTGAAGTGAGGCGTGACTTTTTTACAGAAGGGCTTGTGAATTGAGCAGTGTTTCTCAAACTATGTTCCATAGTACATAAGCAATGAGAGGGCTTAGCAAGCTGTTACATGAAAAGATAATTCTGTGGTCAAATAAATTTAGGAAATGATGGATTAAATAAGAATAAACAAAGGTCTTTACTTGAGAAATTCCTATAGTCTTTAATATGTTAGTGTACTTTGAATCTCCAAGAAAGGAAAAGAGAATCAGTTTAGCAGAACACTGTACAATGTGAGAAATTCTATAAAACAAGGAAATACAATTTATTGTAAGGTAGAGAAAACAACTACTCAAAAATTCATTTTTATTGTTTAAGTAAATGAATAGACAACAGTAATGAATAGAAGTCACAAATTGATTAGAAAAAATGTTGTATATTTTTAAATTCTTTAGTGCTTCTTTTGAAATGAGAGTTTTCAAATTAGGATTATTTAGTGTTTGTGCTTTATTAAAATAATAAAATATCTTTTATAGGAAAAAGTCCCATTGGATGGAAAGCAATGTTATTGCATTTGATTTTCTTATCCACATCTGTAACCTCTGACTGTGTGTTCATATGAAAAGCATCATCCTTCATCAGGCAAGGGTATAGCATAATATCAATATGTCAGGAAGATGTAAAAAGTTTCTGACGTGTCAGATTTGTGTCTTCACATTTACAAAATAATCATAGCTATTGCATTTACCATAGTGAAAAATGAAGTATGATAATAAAAGTCACTCATTCATTCATTCAACAAATATTTTATTTCCCATTATGTACCAGGCATAAGTAGTTATAAAACCTTACCCTTTTAAAATAATGATTACTTTAATATATGTGTAAAATTTACAGTTTCTACAGATAAATTATCTAGTTACTGGAGATCAGTCCCTCAAATTGTTTACTTACTTTTGTATTTTATCTCTCTATTTTGAAGACTAATCTCTTAGAAAAAAGTTTTCTGTGTGTATTGTTTATATTTCTAGAGGAATAGGTGAGTTATGAAACTAGTCTTCTATACCTAACTAGATTTAATTTTAGCAACATTTCTTTTATATATATGTATTTTCTGAAACCGTGAGATATTTATTATATTATGCTTTTTTTTTTTTTTTTTTTTTTGTGCTACACGGGCCTCTCACTCTTGTGGCCTCTCCCACTGCGGAGCACAGACTCCGGACGCACAGGCTCAGCAGCCATGGCTCATGTGCCCAGCCACTCCGCGGCATGTGGGATCTTCCTGGACCGGGGCACGAACTCGTGTCCCCTGCATCAGCAGGCAGACTCTCAAACACTGTGCCACCAGGGACGCCCCTATGCTTTTTTGGTATATGTGATAATATAACCACTGTCTATTCTTTTTAATTGTGCTTTTAAAAAAACAAAATGTTGAGAAGTTTGAAAAGTTTGTTTTTGAAAAGTTTGGTTGAATCAAAAGGGTGGCTTCTAGTCAATATTACAGTGGTAATTTGGTTATAAAATGTCCCCAAGCCCCTTTAAAAATGTAAAGAAGAAATATAAGAGCAAAACAAAATTCCAGAGCCAACGTCTTGAATAAAATGAGACAATAATATATTCATAAGAAATCCAGAATATGGACAAATAGGACTAAATTGGCAATGATAGCAAATGTAAATTATAAAATATTTATGTATATGTATTCTGAGACCTGTCAATCCCATTCCTAGGTATATATTATATTTGAAAACTTAAAAAAATACATATGTTCATAGAAACATTGTTTGCAATGGCAAAAAATTAGCAACAACCTAAATGTCTCTCAGTGAAAGAATGGATAAATGAACTGTTGTATATTCATACAGTGAAATACAGTAGATAAAGATAATGAATTAAAGGAACATGGACAAATATGTAAGGTTCTCACAAAAAATATTGAGCAAAAAGTTTTTAAAAAACAGGTTGCAGGGCCTCCCTGGTGGCGCAGTGGTTAAGAGTCCGCCTGCCGATGCAGGGGATACGGGTTCGTGCCCCGGTCTGGGAGGATCCCATATGCCGCGGAGCGGCTGGGCCCGTGAGCCATGGCCGCTGGGCCTGCGCATCCGGAGCCTGTGCTCCGCAACGGGAGAGGCCACAACAGTGAGAGGCCCGCATACAGCAAAAAGAAAAAAAAAAAAAAAAAAAAAAAACAGGTTGCAGAAGAATATTAAGGAATAATTACTTTATGTATAGTTTTAAATTTTTGCAATGAATATTATATATTAAGAATAGGCCCTTAAGAATTATTTAAGAAGACACATATACTATATATGTATATTTATGTGTATATATGTGTATGTGAATATATAATACATATGATATATTATATATATTTTATTTGTGTGAAATTCATGAAACAACAATCACCAAGTGTAGGATATTGATTTCTCTGGGAACTTGAAAAAGAATGCTTAGGAAGGCTTCCACATCATTTTAAAGTACATTAGTAACATCTCAGTTCTGAAATAGGTGGTGGCTCCATGACTAATTATTGTATTATTCTTTACATTTTTTAGTGCCTTAAATATTTTATAATAAATTCAAAAAGTCAAGCTAAACTACCTTCCTCCCTGACTCTATGAGATAGACCTCTCCAGTGACACCTGTGACCTAGAGCAAATATCTGTACAGTCTCTTTTGGTACAAATCTCCAGTGTATTTACTTCTCTGTGAAACACACCTATATATATCTACCCTTTCCTTATTCTCATCAGGGGAAGTTCATCATTATTATTTAATAACATTTGCCAGGTAGGTATAAATAACGTGCTACTCAGAACCATCATAGGACATGATCCTTTTCAAGAAAGCTCATTTTTGCCCTGAATAGTAGCCTGGCATCCAGTCATTTACATCAAATAAAGCTTTTTCTGCTCAGGATGGCAGAAAAAGAGTCAAGGAATGACCTTTTGGTTCCCAGGTCTCTTGCCCAACAAGACACAGTGCCTAGTGTACCCCCTTAAAGGTCCCCAAAATATCAGCACTTCACATGAAGATTTGTACCTGCCTCTTCTTTCAATTTTAAACTAAAATGACTAAAATATACAACATTTTCAAATGTGGTTGCTCCATACTCTTCTTAGACTTGTGGCTATCATCATATTCCCCAAAACACTGTCTCTGATTACCATTCCTCCTTAGTGGCATAAAAAACTGTTTTATATAGCATGACCCTGACCTATCTTCGTTATTTCCAGTATATCCAGACTTTTTCATTCCAACATGTTTGCAACTCTGGGAAACAGTGTATACTGACATGGAGATTTATCACCAGAAGCTTCCCAGTGGAGTCAGTGGCAAGAGATAAAATTTGGTCACAATTCACATGTGTTTGAAATGAACATTCCAAAAGAAAATGATTAATTTCTACTTAAAACCCAAAGGATAAAATACCATACTCACAACATTACTACTTCTGCATTCGCTCAGTCTCTCCTTTGCTCAATTGCTTTTGTGTACCTTTTCCTCACTTTTGTTGTTTTTTTCCCAAGCAATGAACAAAGTTTTGTTATTCTCAAGAAGAAACTTATAAATGTGTAAAAGAATTTTATTCTGTCATTGATGCCTTCAGAAAATAATGAAATGAAGTAGAAAAGAAAAGGTAAAACTGAAGTAGCATAAAGCTCTAGTACTAAAAAGTACATTAACTACCACTCCCTTCAATATTCTTATTTTGAAAATGTGGAAACTGAAACCTAGAAAGGTTAAGTGCCTTCCTCCAAGTCATTTCACCTGTGTTTAGTGTTTAGGAGGCCTGGGGATCCAGATCTTCCAGTTTCAAGGGTTGGAAATCTCTACCCCTTAGGATAATGCCATAAGTTTTATTATCAGGACTTAATGCTTTTAGCTTAAAACTTTGATCAATATTAAAATGTTTGTCTCCTCTCTCCCTCCAAAAAGTCCCAAAGTTTCTGTCTACTATACCATGCCACAAAGGAGCTACAGATGAGGAAAGAAAGATAACAATTTATGAAATAAATATTTTAACCATCAGAATATCAAAGGAATTGACTTATAAATGTCAGATTGCAGAAGTACTTGAGATACGTTAAAAAATATATGTATATATGCTTGTCCCATATGTGCAAAGTAATGCACAAGGGTCAATTAATGGTATATATGGCAAGGTTTCTACCTATGTATTAGCTATCAATGCTATATTATTTAGTATTTACACTTTACTTGCTATCAAAAAATATTTTCTTGCCCTAGTAACATGGAGCATCACTAAACAGCAAACTAGCAAAACCATTTATACAAGAAGTTAAAAGAAAAAAGTCAAAACACTAAAATACTTCCATTCAGATCTACATTCCCAAGCTTCAGGCATGGTCTTCATTACTGAGTATACAAAGGCGAATAAGATCTGGTCGTTATCACAGAAGATCTCATATCCTAATATATCCTAATGGGCCATTATTGTAAAGCAGGCAAACTGTAGGAAGAACTTGATAATGCACTCATCAGAACATCTGCAAAAGACACAGGTAGTCTGGAAATAGAAAAGAGTTTTTCTTTAAAGTTCTAAATAATTTTAGAGAGCCCAATAATTTCACAATTAGAAAGGATCTTAAGAGGTCATGTATTCCTACACTCTAAATAGTTTTCTATCTAATACATCTCCACTAAGTGCCTCTTCAGGCTCTGCTTGACCAAATCATTACTGATGCTATATTCCATTTTGAAACCTCTCTAATAACTAAAGTCTCCCTTAAAATAAACAGAATTGCCCCAGAACATACATACCAGTCTATGGATTCAAATGGGGTTCCATTTAAAGCAATTTCCATATTCCACTGGCATACACCCCACACTGGCTCACATAGAAACCCTACTCCTTAGAAAATGCCTCCCCCAATTCCTTATATTTCTTATTATTCCAGAAAATGTCTCACAAGTAATACTTATCAATGGTTCAGATCAACTATCCAGTAAATGTCATGTAGAACCTGCCACATCTGCTAGGCACACTTACCTCACACAGGGACCTTGCCACCATGCACCCTGTTCACTGGGACTGGTAGTGGCTGGAGCAGCCCTGAGCTGTGCAGAGAGATTTTGTCTCTCTCATTTTTGTGGTGTACACTGTTGTTGCTTTTGTGGCCCATACCAGCCCTCCCCAACCCAGTGCTTTCCTGAGTTTTTAATTAATTGCCCAGCCTCATCTCCCTTCATAGGACAAATTTGACTACAGAGGTAGCTGAGTGCCAAGATTAGTGCAAATGACAGACACAATACTGCACTCGGAAATCCTCCTCCCCTACAATTTTCTAAAGTTTTGATACTTAAAGCTTCTGAGTTATTCCTGCAAATGGACTTCTTGGATCATCACACCAATTGATAAATCAGATCTAAATCCCACTGCTAGGCACAGCTTAGACTCAAGCTTGAACCTGTGATAGACTTGAATTGATTAAGGCTTTGCGTCTTGTTCATTCTAATATTCCCTACAGGTTAACACAGTGCCTCACATGTAGAAAAATGATAATAAAGGCATATATTGAATATTACAGCCCTGTAAGTAATATATTTATTTAATCCTCATGACAAGTCTATGAAGTAGATATTGTTATTATTCCCATTTTATAGATGAGTAAACTGAGTCATGAAAGGACTAATTAATGTGTTTGTGATCACAAGGATAATAAGTGGTGAGTTAGGGATTTGAACTCAGACAAGTCTAACTGCAGAGCCGATAGGCTTAACCACCACATGTACTGCCTTCCCAAGCACACAGAGAAGAGGCTCAAGAAAAGTTTTGAGGAAATGACTGTAACTGTTTCATGTAACATGAACACACTAATTCTTGACTTTCCTCTGGGGACATAGATCAAACACGGTAGACATTCACAAAGGAGACAATCACATATTTAAAGACAATTCTCATATCCTTCAGCCATCATAGAGATTCTGCTTTTTCAGTCCTAATGAGAGCTTAGATATTGGGTACCCAAGAACAGCTGTAACACTCCAGGAATCTGAAAATGTCTCCATTTCCTTTGGGAGAGTGGTTTGCTTGAACCTTATTCAACTATTTCTGGAGAACTGTTTTCAACACTTTGTTTCTTCTGTCCTTCCCTACATCCCTATTTCCCACCAGGGTCTTTAAATCTCCACTCCATTGGCAAATATGTAGAGCTGCCCTCCTGCACAACAATCTGTGCTCTTCAACTTTCCCATCCTCTTCTCCACTCTGTCTGTCCTGTGTCTAGCCACTGGCTCTTTATGGGCTCCAGAGTGCATGCTATTCTGGCTCTTCCAATCTTAGAAATATTTAAAGTAGATATATTTACACAAAGGTTGTGATTTATTGAAACAATGTATTGAGTCATCAAGAGATTTTGCTTTTTATAAAAGGTTGATAACCAGAGAAGAAAATGCTTAATTCAAAAAAATTAATCCCTAACAATGGACTTTAAGGAGTGTTGAAGCCTAGATAGGACTGTAATAGTTTTAGGATAAGATAACTTTTTAAATCCCAAAAGAATAATAACTGCAATGAATTATCATATGTCTGGAAATTCCTTTACCTTATTCAAAACTTATAACACCTTCTGATTTAAGTATTATTATCCACATTGGGAGAAGACAAGAACATTTCACAATTTGCACAGCTAATAAGCATGATTGAGACTTGAACTCTGACCATTTGCCATTGCTTTATTGCTTAGTAGTTGACCTTTCATAAATTCAGTTCTATGGTGAATTCCCAGGGTAATATCCAGTTAACCTGGAAAACTATTTTGAGTTATGATGAAAATAACTTAAGGACACCTAGCATATCTTCACTTTAGCGACAGTCTTTAAGGCATTAACCACAGAGAGGAGATTTGGTGGCCCAGAGGAAGGGCTTATAGTGGACATGTTTAAGGATGAGTGAGACTTCCTCTCAAAGCACACTGTGTGACAAAAGAGCTTTTTGATGATGAATGAACTAAGCTCTGATCTGGAAATCTGTCAGAGAAGATGATCTCTACCTGAATGTGGAAATGGACATAAGAAACTCGGCTACATCAAATTTTCCTTCTATCGTTAGAATGTTGTTTGATTTTCCTTGTCTGTCCTTCCATTTCCTTAGCTGTTAACTGAAGCTGTCCAAGTGGATCAGAGCACCTCAAACCTGCAAGCTCATTAGAACTAACTGGGGGGTCTTCTTTCAAAATATCTATACCCATTTCCCTTTACTCTCTTCTAAAACTCAAAGACTCCATGCATTCATATTTACAGTTCTTACATAACTGTTTTTATAAGCTTTAAAAAATTTTTTATTTATCTACTTTTGGTTGTTTTGGTTCTTCATTGTTACGTGCGGGCTTTCCCTAGTTGTGGTGAGCGGGGGCTACGCTTCATTGCAGTGCATGGGCTTCTCATTGCAGTGGCTTCTCTTGTTGCAGAGCACAGGCTCTAGGCACGCGGGCTCAGTAGTTGTGGCTCGTGGGCTCTTGAACACAGGCTCAGTAGTTGTGGCACACAGGCTTAGTTGCTCCACGGCATGTGGGATCTTCCCAGACCAGGGCTCGAACACGTGTCTCCTGCATTGGCAGATGGATTCTTAACTCCTTAACCACTGCACCACCAGGGAAAACCCTTACATAACTTTTGACTTTACCATGTTATGCTTAAACTTTTGGAATGTATTGTCATCCTGAGTATAATAGGGGAAATGAAATCAACCAAAGCATGTCAAAATAAATTTGTAATATCATGACTTTCAAGGACTATAATTATTTTAACTGGAGAGTGGAACAAAGAGATAAAAGGTTAACAAAATGCAAATAATATCAGAAGTTTAGCTGGCTTTATTTCATTTTACTAAAGATATGAGTCTATATACCACTGTGGCTTAAATCACCTCAAGTTAGTTTTGTCTTCTTTTCTTATAAAAGTTTGTAATCATATAGCTGAATGTTTTTTTAACTGAATTCAATAGAAATACTTAAAAATTCGGATAATTTCTATATTATACACATGACGTCAAACATGTTTGATTAAATTTTAACTAGCTGCTTCAGCAATATTTCTTTTTTATTTTTATTCCATTTTGTCAATATTTTAAATCCCTTAATTACTGATACCGTATGTTTCATTGGATAGGCAAGAGGGAAAATTTTCACCATGACCTGACCTCTCACCAGTTTTATGCATCAGAAGAAAAAATCTTTCTAAAAGATCAAGATGAGCAACAACCAAGACAAACTTTCAAATGGTACTGTTGATTGAGAGCACAATGGACAGTACCAAACTGTTTACAGATGTTACACTTGGCCTCTTTCCCAGTGCCAAATATTTGCATAAGAGATAAAGAGCATAATCTATTCACATATAGTGACTTTCCTCTCTAAAATCTTTTGAGGTTGGTTACACTTTAATAACAATTTGCTCTTGGAAATTTATTTCTTTCTTGAAGACCATCTGCAGCTATGTAGCTAGGCATTCATTCCTTCCTTTTCTTCAGTACTGGATATTGGCTTCTTTCCATCAAGTACACTCTTGCCACACTGCCAGAGGCCCAGTAGGCTGCATCCTTGAAACAGTGAAGGAAAAGGAAACCCTGAGAGATGTAGTGTAGTATTCAATTTTTTCTTCAGGACATTATATAACCATGTGGTGCAGAGGATAAGAGGACAGATTGGGAAGTTCAATGATCTTTCTGCTAGTCTTGTTTCACCAGTTGTGTGATCTTGAATATATTACTAAACCTTTCCAGACCCCTCTTAACTCCTCTTCAAAATGAGGATGATGCTACATATCTTCTTCGAGTTGCTAGGATGATTAAATGAGAGACTGATTATGAAGATTAAATGCTCAATGAAAGGTACCTGTTGTATTCCTGCAATGTGTCAGGAGTACAAGAAGTGCTGATATGGAAGGAAAAGTGACTGTCAAATCTATTGAGAGGTAGCAGCTAATTTGTGTTCTGGGAATTAAATAATTTATGTCATTTCTACCTTAAAATCCGAGGTGCAAAAATATACAAGCAGCACATGCAGCTCAATATCAAAAATACAAACAACCTAATCCAAAAATGGGCAAAAGACCTAAAGAGATATTTCTCCAAAGAAGACATACAGATGGCCAACAAACACATGAAAAGGTGCTCAACCTCAACAATCATTAGAGAAATGCAAATCAAAACCACAATGAGGTATCACCTCACACCTTGTCAGAATGGCCATGATCAAAAAATCTACAAAAAATAAATGCTGGAGAGAGTGTGGAGAAAGGGGAACCCTCCTGCACTGTTGGTGGGTATATAAATTGATACAGCCACTATGGAGAACAGTATGGTGGTTCCTTAAAAAACTAAAAGTAGAACTACCATATAACCCAGCATTCCCACTACTGGGCATATACCCTGAGAAAACCATAATTCAAAATGAGTCATGCACCCCAGTGTTCACTGCAGCACTATTTACAATGGCCAGGACATGGAAGCAACCTAAATGTCCATCAACAAATGAATGGATAAAGAAGATGTGGTACATATATACAATGGAATATTACTCAGCCATAAAAAGGAACGAAATTGAGTCATTTGAGGTGGATGGACCTAGAGTCTGTCATACAGAGTGATGTAAGTCAGAAAGAGAAAAACAAATACTGTATATTAACACAAATATATGGAATCTAGAAAAATGGTACTGATGAATCTAGTGGCAGGGCAGGAACAGAGATGCAGACATAGAGAATGGACTTGTGGACACAGTGGGGGAAGGGGAGGGTGGTACAAACTAAGAGAGTAGCATTGATGTATATACACTACCATGTATAAAATAGATAGCTAGTGCAAAGCTGCTATATAGCACAGGGAGATCAGCTCGGTGCTTTGTGACGACCTAGAGGGGTGGGATGGGGAGGTGGGAGGGAGGTCCAAGAGGGAGGGGATATATACATACATATAGCTGATTCACTTTGTTGTACAGTAGAAACTAACACAACATTGTAAAGCAATTATAATCCAATAAAGATGTAAAAAAAATCTAAGGTGCATAAAACTTATTTTTTTAATTTTTATTCATTTAGTTACTTACTTTTTGGCTGCATGGTGTCTTCGTTGCTGCACACGGGCTTTCTCTACTTGCAGCAAGTTGGGGTTACTCTTCGTTGTGGTGCGCGGTCTTCTCATTGCTGTAGCTTCTCTTGTTGCAGAGCATGGGCTCTAGGCACGTGGACTTCAGTAGTTGTGGCACATGGGCTCAGTAGTTGTGGCTCGGGGGCTCTAGAGTGTAGGCTCAGTAGTTCTGGTGCACGGATTTAGTTGCTCCGCAGTATGTGATATCTTCCCAGACCAGGGATCAAACCCATGTCCCCTGCATTGGCAGGCAGATTCTTAACCACCGCACCACCAGGGAAGTCCCATAAAACTTTTTTGAAGGGTTACATACAAGATAGAGATGGGAGGATATAGTTTTCCAAGTGCATCTCTTCTGTGAAGAGCTTAATGATTTTTAGTTTAGTGGTTTTCAAACCTGCCTAATTATGAGTGTCTTCTGTGGAGCTATAGAAACAACAAAACAAACACAAAATATGACTGGGTCCAACTATAGACCTATTCTATCAGGATGTCAGTGGGTAGGGCATAGAAAATAATAAGAGCTCTCCATTTAATTCAGATGCACAGTCAAAAATTGCTTGGATTTCTAAATTCTTCTTCTTGTGTTCACAGAGCTGGATGCTAATTATTACCCTGAGGACTCTTAAGGAAGTCATATTCTTAATTTAATTCATCTATAGAAATGAAAAAAACCCATAAGATTAAAGAAAACCCAGATAGCTTTGGGTTTTTAATAAAATAGTATTTCTATGAAGAAAGAAGAGCACTAATGAAAATATGTCAGGAAGTAATTAATTTTTAGCTGGTTGACATGGGGTTTGAACTAAAGTGAAAAAAATTTTAAGTTTAAAAGAAGGTAGTAAAAGTATCCGCATGTTAACAGAAATACAAAGTTAACTGAAGGCAATAAAAAACAAAATTTTGGAAGTAGAAAACTGAATCACAAATATTGAAGCCAATTTGAGAAAATTTTCCATAATATAAAGATTACATGAAAATAATGAAAAGAAGTAAAAGGATAGAGTATATATAATTTCGGATGAACATCTTGAATTTGAGAAAGAATAGAAGCAAACAAAATTGCAAAACAATTAAATATATAATTCATGAAATGTTCTGAATTGAAAAGAGAGTTTGTTTCCACCCCAGGCAAAAAAAAATCTTTTAAATAAGTTACTCAAAAATGTAGGATTAAATTATTTAAAATACCTAAACAGATAAAAGAATAGGTCATCTACAACTTACAGATATTAATCTGATTTCAAAATTCCCCATAACACTAAATATGAGAATTAAATGGAATGATTTTATGAAGCTTATATTTAAACAATTTAATACATATTCAGTATGTGGAAGTCACAGGAAAAATATCCTCAGATACACAAGAATGAAGAAAATGAACCACCCATAAGTGTTTCTGGAAAAATTTTTTAAGAATATATTCTAGTAACACTAAGGAGCAAAGCACTCATGACATTTTAAAAAATACAATAAATACAGCCATCACTTAAGTAAAGGAAGACTGAATAACTACTATACCTACAATTAAAATCTCAAGTTCAAATGCCAAAAATAATGTTTAAACATTAACACCTCACAATATTTGTGGAAATCTGTAATTCTTGATTGAATTTATAAAAAATTATAAATGGGTATAGGAGGGAAAGAGAGTAAAAAGTCCCAAATTTCAAATCTTATAAAAACAAGTGACATATTTTCCTTCCTGCTTGGATTTTTTTTAAAGAAATATTTGAGTTGATTTGAGTTTCAATATTTATTTGAGTTGATTTGAAAGACTTAAACACTCAGAGAATTTTACTGAAAGCTAAAAACAAAGAAAACATCAATCATATCGTAAAACAGCACAAGGAAACTAGAAAAAAATATTTACAAAACAAGAGGAAAGTACTCCATTAAGATGGCAGAAAAACAAACCTCACCAATAACAACCAATATAAATTATTTAATCTCCTTTAGTAAAGGACAAGGCAATTTGTTTAATAAACAACCATATTCTGCTTACAAGAGATGTATGGAAACCAAAATGGTACAAAAAGTTGATAGTTTTAACATTTCATAATAAGGACATAGTAGGCAAATATAAATTAGTATCAGAATATGGTTATATTAAAATCCAACAAAGTAAAATTAATGGCAAAACAAACTAAAAGGACAAGAAGGATCATACTATCTTGATAAAAGGAAGTTCACAATGAGAACAAATAGTGATACATGCAAGAATAAATTTACCCCAAACACCTGTAGTGCTATAAATTAGTATTGTTATCTATAAGTTTGGGTTAAATGTGATACAAAATAATGGCATAAAGGATTTGACTAGCATCATGCTAATAAACTAAGAAGTATAAAACATTGACTTCTACAAACAAATATATCACATTTACATACAGCCATGAAACATACTGAAAATTCTCAACAAATTCTAAATAATAGAAGATTTTAGATAACAGCCAACCATTCTGCAGACATACCTACATTTAAAAGCAAAGTCATAAGCATAAACATTCTATTAGCTTGATATGTGCTTAAATGTCTTTTCATACAACTGGGAAAATAAAAGGAAAAAATATAAATGCCATCTAAGTTCAATAAAAATAAAGATACTAATATCATGCTATATAAGATGTAACCAAAATTATATTCAGAAGTAATAGTGTAGGCTTATGGGATTGTATTATTTAAAAAGAAGCAAATAAGCATTCAACCAAAAAGTTTAAAAATCTGTTTTCAGAGAAAATTAATAGAAACCTCAGTCAATTACTAAGTAGGAAAAAGGAAAGAAAAATATAATTAATGAGTCTGATAACTGATTCTTGAGAATAAGTAAAATAAAACAAACTAAAATGAACAAAATTTTGTTTAAATTCTAGTCTAGAAATTCAAACAATACAAATAATTTTAGAAATAAAACATGGAACATAATAAAAACTGAATTTACAGTAAGCTTCTTAATTTTCAGGGCTTTGTCTTATTCACTGTATTCATCTATAACTCAGCATAGCTATAACCTAACACCTCATAGGTGTAGCAGGCTCTCATAAACTCTCTAAACTCTATAAATATATAGAGTGGATGAATAGGGAAGATATTCAAATAGTGTAACAAGGCACTTTGCACAGCTGTGTACACATTAACTCCAAGAAAAATTTCCAGGTTCAGAGAATTTTATGCTTAATTTTTCAATCTTTAAAAAATTACGTGCTTTTTTTTTTTTGCGGTACGTGGGCCTCTCACTGCTGTGGCCTCTCCCGTTGCGGAGCACAGGCTCCGGACGCGCAGACTCAGTGGCCATGGCTCATGGGCCCAGCCGCTCCGCGGCATGTGAGATCTTCCCGGACCAGGGAATGAACCCGTGTCCCCTGCATCGGCAGGCGGACTCTCAACCACTGCTCCACCAAGGAAGCCCTTATGTGCTTTTTTATTTGCCCTAGGACATAGAAAATATGGGAAGCTTCCTAGTTATCTTATGAAAGTAGTAAAACATCAATAAAATCTGACAAAAATAGAGAATAAAAAAGAAAACAAATTATCATATACAGGCACAAACACAAAACAAGCAGAACACAAATGAGAACACTATCTCATGTACAATGGAACAACAATGATAAAGTTCTAGTGAAGTTAATTAAAAATTTAAAATGAGAGTTCACCATATTGAAGTAAGGTTCCTTCCAGGGATGCAAACCTGATGTAATACAAGGCTATATAGCCTATGGTTATGAGTATGACCTTTGGATCCAGGCAGCTTGATTCAGTTCCCTGTTTTCTCACTTAGTAGCTGTGTGATCTTGAGCAAATGACTTAACTTCTCTGTGCCTTTGTTTCCTAATCCTTAAAATTGGGACAATTATAGTATTTATCTTAAAGAATCAGTTGTAAAAATTAAATGATATGTACAATACTGAACATAGTGCCTGGTATCTATCAGTGTTACTATTATTATTATTACTGTTATTTATCACTGTAATTATTATTTCAATTTATAATCCTAGGAGCCATCATTGTCAGATTTTTATTCCAGGGCAGTGACATGTACAATTACTGCAACGAGTGGTTTTATATTATTTTGTTTAGCAATATGAGTAAAGAAAATCAAAGGAGAAGAGTGATCATGGCTATCATAAGTGAAAATATGTCTAATTCCAATGTTCTTTTCCCAGGCTCAAGAAGATTTCCTTCATGGTAGGTGTGTGTCTCATTCATGGCCCATGGTTGAGTCAAGTCTGGGAAAAACCGAAGCTCTGGGGTACACCTATGTCTTTGGCCCAATGACATAGTGCAATCATGATGTACTTAGACTGGGGTGGGAAGATTTTTTTGGCTAATACCTGTGACTAGTCAGGAGTAAAGCAGGAAATAAAGTGGTGGGTAAGCTACCTTCCAAAATCTACTGGTAGGTTTGGAGAGGCATTGTCACTGAGATTTTAAAGGGGGATTGTGTTTACTGAGTAAACATGGCAAGTGGAGATGAGAGATAACCTAGTAAATGTCCTGCTTTATCCCACCAGGCACAGGGAAGGGCTGTTTGCCTCTTTTAAGTCCTAAATGCAGATATCAAAGCCTGTACTTGCTCTTTACTGTACAAAATAAATTTGCCTCCTTCCTAACTTTAAAATATGAAATGAGGATCAAATTATTGTCTCAGTTATTACAAACTGTTGTGCTAGTGAAAAGATTTTCTTCGTCTGAGAACCCCACAAGCCCAACAAGGAATAGTCTTTCAATCCTATGAAGTGATTTGTAATCTGATACAGTTAGAAAAAATCTCAGACTTTGATTCATCACCACTGTGCTCACTACTATGTCACTGCCCAACAGTGTCATAATTTCACGGACACTCAAAACTGTGCTGCAGTCATAGAAAAGCAGCAGCTGGAACACTGGTGACCTATCCTAAAAAAATATTAAACAGGAAGTGAAGAAATACCACCTCATAAATTTCATCCAACCATATATAACTGTCTTATTTTGTACGATGACTGTGCCTCTATTACAATGTTGAGGCCAATTAATTTCTCATGGCTTAAAACTTGGCTTAAGATGATTAGCTCTTCTCCCTGGGAGCTTCAGAAACTATACCATGGTCACAACACTCCCTTAATGGAGATTAATATGAAAGTTAGATTTACATTAAGTACCAGAATCTCTAAGAAGAAAAGTTTTAGCTTTTGCTCAGTCTTTGGAAGCTGATCTGGATGCCTGAAACAAGGATGACCATAAAATTTATGGGAGAGATTTGAGAGTGAAAGAGAGCACTAAAATAAGTTTATATCATTTTGGAAAGTTTATTTATTGTTCAAAATATTATTTATTGTCTACAATTTTATTGCATTATGTTCATGGACCTACACAGGAATTCTATTCAAAAATTACTTTCAAAACTGAAGTTTAAAAAAAAAAAAAAAAGTAAAGGGCTTCCCTGGTGGTGCAGCAGTTGAGAGTCTGCCTGCCGATGCAGGGGACACGGGTTCGTGCCCCAGTCCAGGAGGATCCCACGTGCCGCGGAGCGGCTGGGCCCGTGAGCCATGGCCGCTGGGCCTGTGCATCCGGAGCCTGTGCTCCGCAGTGGGAGAGGCCACAGCAGTGGGAGGCCCACATACCACAAAACAACAACAACAACAACAACAAAAAAAAACCCCTGAAGTTTTGGAACTTCCCTGGTGGCACAGTAATTAAGACTCTGTGCTCCCAATGTGGGGGGCCCAAGTTTGATCCCTGGTCGGGGAGCTGGATCCCACATGCATGTTGCAACTAAAAGTTCACATGTCACAACTAAAGAACCGGCAAGCCGCAGCTAAGGAGCCCACCTGCTGCAACTGGGGAGCCCACGTGCTGCAATTAAGGAGCTGGCAAGCCGCAACTAAGACCCGGTGCAACCAAATAAGTAAATAAATAAATAAAATGTAACCAAGTAAATAAATAAAATAAATAAATGTTTTTTTAATGAAGTTTTTTCTTAAAGATAAAGCTAATATATATTTGTATATATATATTAGAAAGAAAATTAAAAGATTATATTGATTATATAAACTATTAAGAAAAATATATTCTTGGCACATATTTACATATTTTAATCAGCTTCTTAGCTGAATCTCTCTAATTCCATATCCATAACCAGAAGAATGTGTTTTGTAAGATATGGACTTATTATTTTTATTTTTTCCATGAGATAGTCTGCAACATTTTTTTTTTTTTTTTTTTGCGGTACTCGGGCCTCTCACTGTTGCGGCCTCTCCAGTTGCGGAGCACAGGCTCCGGACGCGCAGGCTCAGCGGCCATGGCTCACGGGCCTAGCCGCTCCGCAGCATGTGGGATCTTCCCGGACCGGGGCACAAACCCATGTCCCTTGCATCAGCAGGTGGACTCTCAACCACTGCACCACCAGGGAAGCCCTCTGCAACATTTTTGAATTAGAATTCTATGTTAAAAAAAAAAGTTGAAATCATTGACAGCTTAATTAACTATTTCTTTGTAAAAGAAGTAAGAAAATAGTCTTTCTAAATGTGCTGAGGAAGCTGGTAATCTCCAAATAAATTCTGCTAGGTAAAATATATTCTCAATTCCAATTTATTTTATACTGAAATGGGTAAATATTTCAGCCCAAATATTTTCACAGACACTGCCTTTTTGCTTCCATTTAAAGTAGCTTCTTTCAACAAATATTTTTGTAAGACAACATTTGTCAAATAACTTGTGTCTGTTTACAATTTTCTTGAAAGTTTACCAAATTCAAAAGCTGCAAAATTGTAGGCTTTCTCAATTTTCTTTTATTCCAATACAGGACATAAATTTATTCGATTACAAATAGATCTATCAACTAATTCTTCCCACAAGTCAGACGTTCCAAAGCTGTTATGCAATTTCAAAACTAAATTTTATACTGTCTGTAATTCTTTGATTTATTTATCTCTTCATTTCATTTGTAGAGATAAATGTCTTCCTGTTTGCAAGATACTGTCTTCAAAAATTTCAATTTGCTGAAAGCTTCAAACTGAGGTTACTTTTCTTGCCGCACCATTTATTCAATACTTTGCTTAAAAATTCCAGCTGACTTTGAACAAAATTCAATCAAAATGTAGAGAAATAATTTACAAAAATATTAATATCATTGTGGACATTAGGGATGATTTATAAAGTAGTTATTCGAAGGCTCAAACATTCCTGGAATCTTATTGATGAGATGTTGCAAAGAGAGAAAGAATATAGTCCCATGCTGAAGATTTTTTTTATTCAATATTAGTTTTATTACAAAAGTTTAGTTATTCCAATTGTGTACATATAAAAATATTTGTACATTTTGACAACTGTAGCTTCAATTTCAACTGGTAGAATGTTATAGCTTATTTGGATGAAATTATGAATTATGTGTACATCCCAAGCAAATCCAAATATATTTCTCTTCCATAGGTTTCTTAATTTAGTGAGAGCATTGTTGTTACCATGCTGATATGCTCCACAAAATTTCCTACTAATACTATCACCACAAAAACAAACACTATAACTTTACTGTTACACTTCTAACATTCACAACAATATCAGATGTTTCACCTTTGGAAGAATACATTCCAAAAGCTTTACTTTGATTCCAGCAACCATGTGAAAATAAAAAAAGAACTGTTATAGGAATTAACTAATTTTCTATTTGAAGCATCTGCTGATACAAAACTGACATCCTTCAAACTTGAGAAGTTCTTCTACTAATGGAGCCACAGCACTTTCTGCTATTACTTCCCGCTTCATGCATGCCCAAAATCTTGGAATTGAAAATGAGCAACATGAACTTAAGCCAACAGTCAGTTGATCTAAATGAAAACTCATGCTTCAAAGAGTGATAAGTAGACACACCTTTTGTGGTTGCCTACGTAAAATTTTCCTTTTGGACACAGTCTTCCTAAAATAACAAATTTTGGTTGATGCTGCTGACTTCCTAGCAGATTTCATTTGTCCTCTAGTTTTCATCTGGTCAGTGATATCACTATGGCCTTTGTGATGAATGGAAAATTTAGTGAGTATTTTTAAAATTAAACATGCACTTTCATGTTTGAGGTCATTGATGACAGAAGGATTAATTGCAAAATTCAAAGAGTATTGCCAAACAATATGATAAATAGCTATAGAACTACAATTGGTAGATGGCATCACTGTAGGAAGAACATTCAAACTACTTGCTATACATTTTAAGACAAGACTGCTCAGTCTCTATTTCTATGCATATGTGAGATATATATATGTATCAATGGTCCTTCCTTCTGGGATACTGGTGGACTTATGACTATTGCACGTCACATAGGCTTTAACACAACTGAGTATTACACCAAGTGGCTAGCAGGGGAGCAACATCTAATTCTTCTTCTGCCATCACCAGGACAAAATGAGTTAGCTTTTGCACTGCACATTCTCTTTGAATCTGGAAAAGATTCTTAAAAAATTAAAGAGAGGCTATTGCTGGTCATCTTTCAGTGTATATGAATTTAATACCTACTGCCAGTAAGAAAATGACAGGAGCTGGAAATAAAATAGATATCTACCGGACCTATCTTGGCTTATTTTCATACAACTATTAATAATGATACTTGGGAAAAATTAAAATACTTGGACATATGCAACTGAACAGGACCTTAGGACAAATAAAAGGTAAACCAAGACTCTCCTCTACAAACTGGGATCACCATCCTTCACAAACACAAGCTTCTAATGGCACCACATATTTAGGAAGCGTTTACTAAGGGCTAAGAGTTGTGGTATTTTGGGGCTAAAATGGTGACCAAAATATAACACATACTCTTCAGGTTGGCCAGGTTTGCAGAGTTCATTTCGTAAAGCAAGCAGCTTCAGAGGCCATTTTCGCAGTTGACTCCTTTGACTTAGACCTGCCTCAGGAAGCACATCATTCCCTCGGCCTCTGTTGGCTTTGAGAACTTTCCCAGTCTTCACCCCAAGGGCCCTCAGCACCATGGAGCACAATGGGTAGCATCTATGTTTGTGCCGTTTTGAGGATATTATCCCTTCTCAGCACTGAAAGGACATGCTGTTGCTGTAGGTAGGCTTTCTCACTCAGTGTCTTCTCTTGGTGCCACTCAGCAGCTTCGAGAGCAGCCAAAGCCACAGGAATGTCAGGGTGATTATTGGCCAATGTCAAACTTACTTTGGAGCAGAGGCCCTTTAAGTTCAGGAGACAGATTTACCTTTCCTACAGGCTTAATAGAATTAAACAAATCAGCACTTCCTGCTGAAGGCGGGCTGTACAGCCACCAAGCTAGCAGTGTCATTAAGAAAGCACATGTGTTTGAAATAAAATTGCTTCTCACAGTAAGTCTCAAATACCTGCTATTCTGGCATAATTTTTGATTTTTAAGATTCTGTCAAGCTGTGATGACTTTAACCTTATTCTTTGAAACACTCTCCTTTCCCCTCTCTTCCTCTATTCATCTAATAAATTGAATTTCTTCTACTGAAAAGAGAAATAGAATATAATCAAAATATACTTGAGGATCAAGCTGGGGTCATTCTTTTCCTTCCTCATAAGATATTTGCACCCCATTTCAATCAGTGGCCCCACTGATTATTCTCACTGTCAAACTAGAAACACTGGCTTCCTCACTGCTCTTAGTTTATGTAAGTTGCCAGTCTCCAGGTTTTGTCATATTTTTCTAAGAACTGATTTTTTCATTTGCTGTTTACTCTTCATTCCCATGCTGTCTGTCCAATCTGAACCTAATAACCTCTTCTCTGTGAGAATGAACCCAAATTTCTACCTTTACCATTCCAATGTTGGAAGCAGATAGAGCCAGAATGGTTGACTCTCTCTACAGCTCTATCTACTAAGAAAATTTGAGCAAATTATTTAATCTCTATGTGCCTCAGTTTTTCATCTGTAAAATGGGGTTTATAATAGTACTTGTTTTCATAGGTGTGGTAAGGATTAAATAAGTTATATTTAGAGCACTTAGAGAGGTATTTGGCTGTTATTTCATACCCTATCTCCTCAACTTTAGGGAATCAAGTAGGACAGAGACATCATTCATTGATAGTCAAAGTAGAGAAGCTTTGAAAAGTGCTTAAGGCAACTCTCACAGCATAAGACCAAGATTTATTTTAATTGAAATTGGATCAAAGTAATTTTACTAGAAGGAATATGAATTTGTCATGCAGAAGAGATGGTGACATTTAGAAGGAAATCAGTCCTCAGTGTTTGAGGGCGCATGTGGGATTTTAGATACTTCAGAAAAAATGACCCCAGTCTAGAATGTACACCATGCACAAACAATCAGAACTTTTCTCCTTAATTCATTCAAATAATTTATTCTGCCATGATCAATGTGTTTTATGAACAGTTCAACCATAGATGTCCAAATTACTCTAAAAAAATGTTATCAAATACACATCTATCAGTAATTTTTTCCTTAAATTATTCACATATATATATAACAAATTTGATGAAAAAAATCCTTTATATTAACTCAAGCCTAGACCTCAGAAACAGAACAATCTTTCTAGACAAATAAGAAAGTCAAGCTTCCACCCATCGACTTGAGAATGCCAGAGGCTCAAGTTCTGTACCACTGACCAGAAGGCCTGGAAGCCACCCTTCTTTTACAAGATGTCCATGGTCATTCCTTCCCTTCTCACACATACATCTATCTGAATATTTTAAACCTCAGGCATTGCTTTTGTTACAACTCACACTTTTGCTCATCTTACATTGACCAAAAAATGTATCTTCTCTTTCACAAAATGTCATCTTTCATCAACTGCCTGATGAATGACAACTTTTGAGCCATTGTCTGGTAATTCTGCTAGTTGCGTGACAGAAAAGGTCAGGCTTTTGCCAAAGCAGTAGTGGATAATATCTAGAAGTAATACCAGGCCCTTGCTAGGGAGAGTACATGTGTGGCTCCTTTCTGTAATGCTAAAAAAACAAAAAATTAAAACAACAGCTTTATTGATATATAATTGATATACCATAATGTTTACCCTTTAAAGTGTATAATGCGATCAATGGTTTTAATACATCTATATAGTTTTGCAATCGTCACCATAATCTAATTTTAGAACAGTTTTATCACCCCCAAAATATATATTGTACACTTTAGCAGTCACTCCCTATTTCTGCCTCTTATTCTGAGTCCTACACAACCACTAATCTACTTCCTTTCTCTATATATTTGCCTATTCTGAACATGGAGCTATATACAGTTCATGCTCATTTGTGACTGGCATCTTTCATTCCTGGTATGGTATGTACCAGTACTTCTTTCCTTTGTATTGCTGAATAATATTCTATTGTATGGATATACTGTATTGTGTTTATCTATTTATCATCTGATGAACATTTTCATTTTTTGTCTACTATGAATAGTGTAGATATGAAATTTGTATACACATTTTAAAAAATTAATTAATTAATTCATCTTTGGTTGCGTTGGGCTTTCATTCCTGTGCACAGGCTTTCTCTAGTTGCAACAAGCAAGGGTTACTCTTCCTTGCGGTGCGTGGGCTCCTCATTGTGGTGGCTTCTCTTGCTGCAGAGAATAGTCTCCAAGCGCGTGGGTTTCAGTAGTTGAGGCTCACAGGCTCTAGAGCACAAGCTCAGTAGTTGTGGTGCTCGGGCTTAGTTGCTCTGCGACATGTGGGATCTTCTCGGACCAGGGATTGAACCCACATCCCCTGTATTGGCAGGCGGATTCTTAACCACTGCTCCACCAGGAAAGTCCTGTGTACACATTTTTTGTGTTAACATATGTTTTCATTTCTTTTGGGTAGCTATCTGAGCAGAATTGCTGGGTCATATGGTAACTTTATGTTTAATGTTTTGAGTCACTGCCAAACTGTTTTTCAAAGTGGCTGCATCATTTTACATTTTCAGTTGTATTAGGTTTCAGTTTCTCTACATCCTCACCAGCATTTATTACTATTGTCTTTTTTTTTTTCTAAATCACAGCCATTCTGGTGGTTGTGAAGTGATTGATAGCTCATTGGGCTTTTGCTTTGCATTGTGCATTTGGTTTGTATGATTGTATGAAGTTGAGCAACTTTTCATTTGCTTATTGGATATTTGTATATATTTTTTTGAAGACTTAGCTATTCAAATCCTTGTTAATAAGGTTATTTGTCTTTTATTATTGAGTTTTAATAGTTCCTTAGATATTCAGGATACAGATCCCTTATCAGATATGATTTGCAAATAGTTCCTCCCAGTCTCTGGGTTTTCCATTTTACTTCATGACATCCTTTGAAGCACAAAATTTTTTAATATTGATGAAGTGCATCAATCCATTATCATTTGTGTTCTTGGCATCAAAGCATTGCCAAATCCAAGGTCACAATGCCAAGATTTTATTTGATCCTTGTTAAAAAGGGAAAGGGACCCAGTTGTTAGGCATTGGGATTTTTTATCATGGCGGCTCACAAACATCGACTTTTGCTTAGTCTTAATAGATGTCCTTAGTTGTCTTGGCCTGGTCTCTCTTCCCACTGTGTTGCCACCCAAAAGTCCCCAGGCACAGAGGAGCAAGGCAAAGAGGAGATGAGTTGACGTAGACTTTCGGAAGAAAAGCCTCACTAAGAGGAGGTCTAACAGGCAATTAAGGGTGAATTGTGATATGCAAGGAGAGGATGCTGCTGTGACAGTAAAATGATGTCCCCTTCCCATATATACCTTGATAAGGAGATATTTTCTCTGACTCGTACAGCTGGAATTGCAGAAGGGAAGACGATGGATACTGGTAAGGAGATTCATATGGGATGACTTTATAGCAGAGTCACACAATTAATAATTCTATAATAAAAGTCTCTGGCAAGGAATTCTGATTTAGAAAAGTAATTTCAGCCTGCAGGAAACGACTGCTGACTTCACAGCTGCTTCATGGCTCTAATACAGGTGAATGGCAGGAGAAAGTGAAGAACATTGCAAAAATTCTTATTTGTCAAAGCCAGTGTATGTTACCAGTTCCCAAGGAAGCAGAATGACTTCTACCTTTCAAATGTCATGTGAATGCCCCTCATCAATAAAACTTGACCTGTATCCAGACTCCTTTTAGTAGGGGGCTTTGGAAAATTCAGTTCCCAGGCTTTTAGGCCTGTGATACAGGGGGGCCAGAGGCAAGGTAGAATGGATGCTGTCTGCCATATACAATATCCATCACAGAAACGTTAAGGAGAGGAATTAACCTTATTGAAATAAAGTGTGAAATATAAAGAACAAGTTAAAGTAAGTCTCTGAGACTGTAGAGGAAAAGAGTAAATTGAAAAGGATAAGGGGACATACAGTAGAAGTAAATGGCCTAGCAATCAAGTATATACATATTTGACATTCCTGAGGGGTAAGAAACAATATTGAAGAATGTAATAAAAGTAAATTTTCCTCACGTGAAAAATTTCCTTATTTTCCTTATCCAAGTGTGGATTAAAGTTCATTAAAAAAACCCAAAAAATTCACACCTAGATGGGGTCTAGCAAAATTTGATAATTTCAAGGATTATTTTTTTAAAAGATCAATAAACATGCTCAAGCAGAATTTTAAAATATAAGTTACTAATGCAAGAAATTTACACACTACAAGTGAATGTGTAAATTTATACACTAAAAGTTTCTGTAACTGTCATTATCTTGATATGAAACTTCTATGTTACTTATGGTTAAAAATGGGAGAGTGCTTAAACTAATTTTAATTTTATCTGATGTACACAGTTCTTTTAGATGAAATCTTCAAGCATTTTTCTATCAGGAACTACTTCCCCCTTTTCAAGGGCTTCTTTTTTCCCTCCTTCTTCCCTCAATAACCTGTATGCCCAGAGGAAAGCATCCATGTCCTCATGATAGGCCTCTCTGCAGGCTCTGATCTGCATAAACCCTCACTTGCTCCACTGGAAAGTAAGTCCTTTATTTCACCTGGTTATTAGGCATGTTGTTTAGAGAGTAACTGTCCTCAACTGTTTTTTTAGGGTATAGTGTAGACAAACCCAGCTGGTCTCTGGCAGGTTAAAAGAAAAAAAATGTGTGAAAAAATAGTCTACTTTCTTTCCCCACATTCCTGAATAAACTTCGAATAACTACTAGCAGTTCCTTGTCTTTATTTATTTTCTAATTGTTTTGCTTTTTAATTTTATAAAAAGATAGTATATAGGTTCATTTCTTGGTAATTAAAACAGAATTAAAAATCAATGTTCATAAATTTTTAAGTGTTGTAATGAACTTTCTTATATATGGAAAAAAAACCAAATAAGGCATAGCTCACATAGCAAAGGGAAAAATAAATGTTAAAGCATGAAAAATAATGACAGAGAAAAAGGCCAAACATCATCTGTGACTCTCAATATGAATTAGTTAAATCCTCATATTTAAAACTTTTCAGATCAGGGTAGAAAAATTCACCTCTTTGCTACTTACAATAGCTGCAGTGACATAGAATAAAAATAAAAATAAAAGGATGATCAAAGATTTATTTGGCAGAAAACAAAATAATAGAAAGCAGTCCTGGAGGAATAGATGGCAAAAGGTTACATTCAGTGGAAATTTCACGACTTTAAACATACACATTTTTAAACAAGAATAACCAAAACAATAAAATAAAATAACTAAGAATAAAAGAAAAAATAATATTTTGAAAGCAAAGTTTAATGAATTAAAATCAGGAAAAAATAGATAGATGAGCCCATGGATTATTGGCAATAAAATTAGGGAAGGGCCTCCCTGGTGGCGCAGTGGTTGAGAGTCCGCCTGCCGATGCAGGGGATACGGGTTCGTGCCCCGGTCTGGGAGGATCCCATATGCCGCGGAGCGGCTGGGCCCGTGAGCCATGGCCGCTGGGCCTGCGCGTCCGGAGCCTGTGCTCCGCAGCGGGAGAGGCCACAGCAGTGAGAGGCCCGCATACCGGAAAAAAAAAAAAAAAAAAAAAAATTAGGGAAGACAGGTTTCTAGAAAATCTGATTAAGAAAAAAATTGAATTAGACAGAAAAAGGGTACAAAAATCAAATAGAGTAAAATGTATGCAATTACAATGCAAGGCCCTATGTATGCAGTAAATATGTAAAACTGTGAAATGGGTGCTTTTATGAAAGATATAAACTAAAAATAAAAATTTATAAAAATTAGAAGAATCTGAATTGAATAATACCCAGAGGCATAATGAAAAACATTTCCAAAACTTACTCCAAATTCTCCAGGGATTGTTTTACTAGCGAATTATTTGAAACTTTAAAGGAACTAGTAAACTCAATTCTGTATAATTTGTTCCAGAACATAGGAAAAAATATGGAAAGCAATCAAATCTATTTTATGAAGCCAGGATAATTCTGACATCAAAACCTGACAAACATTATACAAAAAAATGAAACTAAAGACAGATCTCTCTTATGAATATAGATTCATGAATGAAGCGATATTAGGAAATATATGTGCCTGGCATTTATTAGCCACTCAGTAAATGCATCCTACATCAGTAAGTAAGCAAGCCTATCCAGAACGAATTTCCTTCACTTCTTAGCCCCACATCTACACATTTAATTCACGTATGAACCCATCATCTCCTCATTTTGTTCTATTTCAGAGGAGGAAAAAAAGTCTTTTGTTAAACATAAAAGCTTCCAACTACGTTCTGGATCTCATTTATAAGCAAATCAGACTCTCTGCTTTGTCAGTTACTTCTTTGTCAGTTACATGTAGCCTCTTTCTCTCTCTTAACTGTTTCCTTTCAGCTCATAAAAATGCTTCCTCAGTTCTGCATCCTCCTTCATTCATCACATATTTACTGAGCAATTACAAGTACAAGGTGTCAAATGCACTCAAAAGTCATGACCAGATTACATGCAACCCTTGCCTTCAAGGAGCTTTCCATCTGGTCAGGGGACAGCTAAGTCAGCAGTTGCAAGGCAACTGCTAACATGTGGCCATGCACAGGTACTGCTAGAGCTCATTGGAGAGGGGTCTAGGAACTCTTCTTTAGTCAGTGCCATGTGGTTGTCATGTCCCTCACTGATGATCTTCTAAAAAAGGATAGCTTCCACTTGTCATCCCAATGCTTCCCTTCCCATTAATATCTCTTATAGATCACTCTCTCCTTGAATGTCCCATGACTGTATGCTCTTCTGCTTTTACTTTTTCTTCTTTAGCCTTTATTTTCTATTCTCCTTTGTAAACTCCCATTCTTCCATCCAATTCTTTATTACACATAAGCTGTGCTTCAAGGGAACATGGTTGCTTTTATCTTCTAGATCAGCATGCTCTTTCTCAATGCATGCTCTCTCTCATCTAGTTCCATGGTTCAACTACTACCAAAAAAAAAAAAAAGATGTTGGGTCTCAATCTCTACCCACAACATGTATCTCTCTCTTTTCTGAGGTCCAGATTCAAAACTCTAACTCTCTACCTAATCTTTCCAAATGAATGCCTAACTGGTACCTCAAATACATGTCCAAAAGGAATGTGTATCTTTTCAAATCTACACAGTCTGCAACACATTCTACATACTCTATTCTACCCATTCTATGACAATAAAAAGCATCATCATTTCCTTCTCTACTCCTCTCCAATCAACTTTGGATGTCAGGTCCTACTAGAATCTTTCAAATTTGTCTCTTTTCTTCTATGACCATTGTCTCAAGATCAGACCATCAATATTTATTACTTGGATTACTACAAAATCTGTTTAAATTGACTACTTGCCTGCATTCTTGCACCTCTCTAATATACTTCTCTCTCTCTTTTTTTTTTTTTTTTTTTTTTTTTTTTTTGCGGTACACGGGCCTCTCACTGTTGTGGCCTCTCCCGTTGTGGAGCACAGGCTCCGGACGCACAGGCTCAGCGGCCATGGCTCACAGGCCCAGCCGCTCTGCGGCATGTGGGATCCTCCCGGACCGGGGCACGAACCCGTGTCCCCTGCATCGGCAGGCGGACTCTCAACCACTGCGCCACCAGGGAAGCCCCTATACTTCTCTTTTAAGATGGCATTAGAGGTATCTTTCAATAGACAAATTTACTAAGGTCATCAATTTCTTTAATGATACCCCACAGTTTATAACACGTCATACAAGCCCTCATGACCTGACTCCTACCTGTCCATTCTGCCTCATCTCCCTATTATTAATAGATTTACAACGATGGCTTTTTTCTCTTAGCTCACAGGAGATGTATATTTTGACCAGTCAAAAAAAATCAGTGCTCATATGCAAATGGATGCTCTCAGCTAACTTCCACCTTATTCTCTTCACTCTCCCTCTGACTAATCACTTTTCCACTCAAAGTCTTGCATTTCCCACTTCCTCCTCAAAATGCCTACAAAGTTATGACCTATCTTAGCAACAAGACATAAATGACTCTTGATCAGCCAGTTATGTCCATCTTTACACTCTCAATAAACACCATTCCACCCTAAGCATAATTTGCTCCAGGTGTACTCCTTATTCCTAAAACACTGAAAATTAGTTTCCCATTAAGTTTTCAAGTATTGAATCAATATAAAATAGATTTTAAAAGACATGCACAAAATCATTTTGAAACTAGAAATCTGCTATGTTGTAACTCCACTAAATGAGTTAATATATCTGAGTCGGCCAGGCAGAAGAAGCTGGTGAGATGGGGTAGGGAGCTATTTGGAAGAGGTAAAGTAAAAGGAGACAAACTTAGAAATAACCCCCCAGGTGCATGTTGTGTAAGAGTGTGTCCTGTGAGCTAGGATAACTCTGACACAAAGACAGTTTCATCTTGCTGTCAATATGTAAGTCTCATACGCATTCCAGTTTCCTTGCTCTGATCCAAACCTCAGTGAGTAATTTTTGTTAATTCTAGTCTTCTACATCTATAGAGACTTCTCTGTTCAGGATGGCACAAAGATAGCTTCTAATTGAATTAGACCTATCATAGTGAGTGAATAAACTGACATTCCAGTCCTTTATATCATGTTTTGTGAGGTTTGCCATTTGAGTTTACATGCCCCATTCTTCCAAGTCTGTAACACTAAAGACACTGAATTATGAAGTCGGTAGGACTGACTCTAGACTCTGAAATGTGATGAATTCATCAGTACAAAGATGATAAAATAGTATGAGGGATCAAGATGGTCTTTACAGGTGACACTTCCTTTGTCTCACTCTGAGCATCTTTATGCATTGCTCTCTGTCAGCAGAAATGTCATCCTCTCTGTGCAGCATTGTTCACTGTTCTATGGAAGGTTAACCCCTCTCTTGGGTGCTCTCACAGGTTTTGTTCTTGTCTCTTCTCACGTTTTCTTAAAGTTACTTGTTTAAGTGTCTGTGAGGTCCTAGGCCTAGCACATACTAGATGCTCATAAATATTCATTTAATCAACAAGTTTATCTCCTTGTATTTTGTCTAATTCTTTTCCCTCATTTCCCCTTAATTATTAGACTGCACACAAAATAGGATACCTTCTCAAGAACCAAGGCTGATCTTTTTAACAAATAAGACTTTTATGATTCGGTTAGGAAGTTATTCTAATTCCATCCAGAGCTAAGTGTTTTAGAAAGTTTTTACTGAGTCCATTCACTTATCTTCTAATTATTTTCAACTTCAATTAAACATATCAGCTCCACAGCATTTTTAACTAACTCCTTTTGCCACGGGACCGAAATGTGATTATTTTTGTCTGGTTTGGTTTGATTTGGTTTAGGTTTGAGTTGTTGCCATTAATGCCACAGAGCTGAGCCCCATGCTCCATTTTTTTCTCTCAGCAAAGTAGCCATTTAGCAAATAATAGAGGAAGCCTTTGAGTTCTAAAAATTCTTGACTGTGTAAAATACACTTGTAACCTGAAGCTTACAGAATCAATGCATATCCTAATGGTTTTTCAGTAGTTTAAGAGGTGCTTGAATTATTAGGTGAGAGAAGTCACTATAACAGTTAAGCAAAATAACTAAATACATCTGAAGCCATATAATTTAATGTATTAGGAGCAGATCTTTTGAAAATTTCTAAAAGGTTATCCAATATCCTATTGACCAGCATTTTAAGACACATTTTATAGCTCAACCCTCAACTTAAGTGCCTATCATCGACTAAAGGAGAAAGAAATGGCATGATGGTAACCCTAGCCATGGAAAAAATGCTGCTTCTTTAGTACACCATTATTTCCCAGCAAGTATTATAATTGAGAAGAAACTTCCCTTAAATGTGCTAAATCAATTAGTTACCCCCCCACACACACACTTGCTTTAACATCCTGCACTATTGAAACAACTTCCAGATGTCACATTTGCTGATAATTCTTTGATCGTCATGTTTCAGGGAGTTGGCTGTATCACCCCAGCTATGAACACTGAATTGCAGAGTCGCAGTTGCCCCATATAAGAATCACTCTGGTGATGAGCTGGATCTTGGCATGGCCACAAACTCATTTGTTTTCTTGTGTAAATAATTTGATTATTTTACATCTTCACTTCCTCATTTGTGAAAATGAGAGTAGCGGCTGGTGGTGCTCAGGAAACATTAATAACAAAAATAAATATAAGCCATTCTGTGTTTTTCAAAGAACAATGTGTGTGTTTAGTAGTAATCATACTTTGATGTTCACCATGTTCTTGCATAAGAATGATCTCATTAACTCATCTTCCCATTGAGAAAGTGTGTATGGCAACGTTACACTCTGCTGTTAAAAGCAGTCTTTTTTTCATGTAGAGTCTAATACTTGTTTTATTTTAGCGCATTTTAAAAAAAATGTTATTCTAACATACCCAACAAATTATATTTCTGAAGTCCACTGTTGTGGAGAATCTGAATAGCATTGTGTTTACCCTAACAGTAAGTTTTATTCATTAAATGTCATTTTACAAGATGAAGAGATACATTTGGAATTGCTTTGCTGCCTCTAGATTTTCTAGAGCCTTTAAAAACCACATCATCATTAGTTGAACTTCTTCTCAAGTTTTGTACATTCTACTAACATAAAAACATGCGGCAAATTTGCTTTTAATATATTTTCTAGCTTTGTGCTTTATTAGAAATAACTCATTTACAAAAAACCTTTTATTTGAATTCATGAAAATAAACACAGTTCTCAGTGACTTTTATTATTTATTATAAAGTCATTTGGCAGGGTGTTGTGTAGGCAACTAAACAAAATAAAAGATTAGTCAGAACTACCAATCTTTTTCTGATTTGCAGAGTAACAGAAAACAGCAGCCCAGCCCTGTTTCACTCCCCGAAGGTTTAGTTCAGTATGTGCCAGTGATGGAAAACATCGTCCGCCTATAAAGCAACAGTTAGGGCTGCTTTCCATTGACTCCATCAGTCAAATGTAAAAATACAAAAGACCAATATAAAATAAACCCTCTTCTGTGGGCCTTCACATGCCAGTAACATGAACACCCTCCAGTATGTGTTACTTCTGCTATTTACCAATGTTCCACTGGAATTTTTCATATTTTAATTGCAAAATTGAATATAGAAGGATAAAAATCAGTAATTTTTCCCTAGGTTACAGCAGGGTTTGGGGGAAAAGATTTAGCTGGAAGGAAACAGGTTTAAATTTACCTTTTGGATCAGGCTGTAGTTAAAGGTTGGTGGATAAATTAGCCTCTTGGTATATTCATTTTCTTATATGTGCCTTCTATTAATTGATATAAAATATTAGAAAAACTAAACCCAATTAAAGTCATCAATATTCTTGTAAGTAAGCATACTACTCAGGATTTTTTTTAACATCTTTATTGCAGTATAATTGCTTTACATTGTGTGTTAGTTTCTGCTATATAACAAAGTGAATCAGCTACAAGTATACATATATCCCCATATAACCTCCCTCTTGTGTCTCTCTCCTACCCTCCCCTATCCCACGTCTCTAGGTGGTCATAAAGTACCGAGCTGATCTCCCTCTGCTATGCGGCTGCTTCTCACTAGCCATCTATTTTACATTTGGTAGTGTGTATGTGTCCATGCCACTCTCTCACTTCATCCCAGCTTACCCTTCCCCCTCTCCGTGTCCTCAAGTCCATTGTCTACATCTGCATCTTTATTCCTGTCCTGCCCCTAGGTCTCTCAGAAGAATTTTTTTTTTTAGACTCCATATATATGTGTTAGCATACGATATTTGTTTTTCTTTTTCTGACTTACTTCACTCTGTATGACAGACTCTAGGTCCATCCACCTCACTACAAATAACTCAGTTTTGTTTCTTTATATGGCTGAGTAATATTCCATTGTACATATGTGCCACATCCTCTTTATCCATTCATCTTTCAATGGACATGTAGGTTGCTTCCATGTCCTGGCTATTGTAAATAGAGCCATAATGAATATTTTGGTACATGACCCTTTTTGAATTATGGTTTTCTCAGGGTATATGCCCAGTAGTGGGATTGCTGGGTCATATGTTAGTTCTATTTTTAGTTTTTTAAGGAACCTCCATACTGTTCTCCATAGTGGCTGTATCAATTTATATTCCCACCAACAGTGCAAGAGGGTTCCCTCTCTCCACACCCTCTCCAGCATTTATTGTTTGTAGAATTTTTGTTGATGGCTATTCTTAACGGTGTGAGGTAATACCTCACTGTGGTTTTAATTTGCATTTCTCTAATGATTAGTGATGTTGGGCATCTTTTCATGTGTTTGTTGGCAATCTGTATATCTTTGGAGAAATGTCTGTTTAGTTCTTCTGCCCATTTTTGGATTGGTTTGTTTGTTTTTTTGATATTGAGATGCATGAGCTGCTTGTATATTTTGGAGATTAATCCTTTGCTAGTTGCTTCATCTGCAAATATTTTCTCCCATTCTGAGGTTTGTCTTTTGGTTTTGTTTATGGTTTCCTTTGCTCTGCAAAAGCTTTTAAGTTTCATTAGGTCCCATGTGTTTATTTTTGTTTTTATTTCCATTTCTCTAGGAGGTGGGTCCAAAAGGATCTTGCTGTGATTTATGTCATAGAGTGTTCTGCCTATGTTTTCCTCTAAGAGTCTGATAGTGTCTGGCCTTACATTTAGTTCTTTAATCCATTTTGAGTTTACTTTTGTATAGGGTGTTAGGGAGTGTTCTAATTTCATTCTTTTACACGTGCCTGTCCAGTTTTCCCAGCACCACTTATTGAAGAGGCTCTCTTTTCTCCATTGTATATTCTTGCCTTCTTTACAAAGACAAGATGACCATATGTGTGTGTGTTTATCTCTGGGCTTTCTATCCTCTTCCATTGATCTATATTTCTATTTTTGTGCCAGTACCATACTGTCTTGATTACTGTAACTTTGTAGTATAGTCTGAAGTCTGGGAGTCTGATTCCTCCAGCTCCGTTTTTCCTTCTCAAGA
This sequence comes from Mesoplodon densirostris, assembly GCF_025265405.1. NCBI lineage: Eukaryota > Metazoa > Chordata > Mammalia > Artiodactyla > Ziphiidae > Mesoplodon > Mesoplodon densirostris. The sequence continues at coordinate 36,005,010 of NC_082672.1, read as the reverse complement.
TTCCTTTGGCTATTCGGGGTCTTTGTGTTTCCATACAAATTGTGAAATTTCTTGTTCTAGTTCTGTGAAAAATACCATTGGTAGTTTCATAGGGATTAAATTGAATCTGTAGATTGCTTTGGGTAGTAGAGTCGTTTTCACAATGTTGATTCTTCCAATCCAAGAACATGGTATATCTCTCCATCTGTTTGTATCAACTTTAATTTCTTTCATCAGTGTCTTACAGTTTTCTGCATACAGGTCTTTTGTCTCCTTAGGTAGGTTTACTCCTAGGTATTTTATTCTTTTTGTTGCAATGGTAAATGGGAGTGTTTCCTTAAATTCTCTTTCAGATTTTTCATCATTAGTGTATAGGAATGCAAGAGTTTTCTGTGCATTAATTTTGTATACTGCTACTTTACCAAATTCATTGATTAGCTTTAGTAGTTTTCTGGTAGCATCTTTAGGGTACTCTATGTATAGTATCATGTCATCTGCAAACAGTGACAGTTTTACTTCTTCTTTTCTGATTTGGATTCCTTTTATTTCCTTTTCTTCCCTGATTGCTGTGGCTAAAACTTCCAAAACTATGTTGAATAATAGTGGTGAGAGTGGGCAACCTTGCCTTGTTCCTGACCTTAGTGGAAATGGTTTCAGTTTTTCACCATTGAGGACGATGTTGGCTGTGGGTTTTTCATATATGACCTTTATTATGTTGAGGTAAGTTCCCCTTATGCCTACTTTCTGGAGAGTTTTTATCATAAATGAGTGTTGAATTTTGTTGAAAGCTTTTTCTGCATCTATTGAGATGATCATATGTTTTTTATCCTTCAGTTTGTTAATATGGTGTATCATATTGATAGATTTTTGTATGTTAAGAATCCTTGCATTCCTGGAATAAACCTCACTTGATCATGGTGTATGATCCTTTTAATGTGCTGCTGGATTTTGTCTGCTAGTATTCTTGTTGAGGATTTTTGCATCTATGTTCATCAGTGATATTGACCTTAGATTTCTTTCTTTGTGACATCATTGTCTGGTTTTGGTATCACGGTGATGGTGGCCTCATAGAATGAGTGTGGGAGTGTTCCTCGCTCTGCTATATTTTGGAAGAGTACTAGAAGGATAGGTGTTAGCTCTTCTCTAAATGTTTCATTGAATTCACCTGTAAATCCATCTGGTCCTGGGCTTTTATTTCTTGGAAGATTTTTAATCACAGTCTCAATTTCAGTGCTTGTGATTGGTGTGTTTATATTTTCTATTTCTTCCTGGTTCAGTCTCGGAAGGTTGTGCTTTTCTAAGAATGTGTCCGTTTCTTCCAGGTTGTCCATTTTATTGGCATAGAGTTGCTTGTAGTAATCTCCAATGATCCTTTGTATTTCTGCAGTGTCAGTTGTTACTTCTCCTTTTTCATTTCTAATTCTGTTCATTTGAGTCTTCTTCCTTTTTTTCCTTGATGAGTCTGTCTGATGGTTTATCAGTTTTGTTTATCTTCTCAAAAAACCACCTTTTAGTTTTATTGATCTTTGCTATCATTTCCTTCATTTCTTTTTCATTTATTTCTGATCTGATCTTTGTTTCCTTCCTTCTTCTAACTTTGGGGTTCTTTTGTTCTTCTTTCTCTAATTGCTTTAGGTGTAAGGTTAGGTTGTTTATTTGAGATGTTTCTTGTTTCTTGAGGTAGGATTGTACTGCTATAAACTTCCCTCTTAGAACTGCTTTTGTTTCATCCTATAGGTTTTGGGTCATCGTGTTTTCATTGTCATTTGTTTCTAGGTATTTTTTAATTTCCTCTTTGATTTCTTCAGTGACCACTTCGTTATTAAGTAGTGTATTGTTTAGCCTCCATGTGTTTGTATTTTTTTCAGTTTTTTTTCCCTGTAATTGATATCTAGTCTCATAGCATTGTGGTCAGAAAAGATACTTGATACAATTTCAATTTTCTTAAATTTACCAAGGCTTGATTTGTGACCAAAGATATGATCTATCCTGGAGAATGTTCCATGAACACTTGAGAAGAAAGTGTATTCTGTTGTTTTTGGATAGAATGTCCTATAAATATCAATTAAGTCCATCTTGTTTAATGTATCATTTAAAGTTTGTGTTTCCTTATTTATTTTTATTTTGGATGATCCATCCATTCATGAAAGTGGGGTGTTAAAGTCCCCTACTATGACTGTGTTACTGTCGATTTCCCCTTTTATGGCTGTTAGCATTTGCCTTATGTATTGAGTTGCTCCTATGTTGGGTACATAAATATTTACAATTGTTATATCTTCTTCTTGGATTGATCTCTTGATCATTATGTAGTGTCCTTCTTTGTCTCTTGTAATAGTCTTTATTTTAAAGTCTATTTTGTCTGATATGAGAATTGCTACTCCAGCTTTCTTTTGATTTTCATTTGCATGGAATACCTTTTTCCATCCCCTCACTTTTTGTCCTTATGTGTCCCTATGTCTGAAGTGGGTCTTTTGTAGACAGCATATAGATGGGTCTTGTTTTTGTATCCATTCAGCCAGTCTATGTCTTTTGTTTGGAGCATTTATTCCATTTACATTTAAGGTGGTTATCGATATGTATGTTCCTATTACCGTTTCCATAACTGTTTTCAGTTTGTTATTATAGGCCTTTTCCTTCTCTTGTGTTTCCTGCCTAGAGGAGTTCCTTTAGGATTTGTAGTAAAGCTCATTTGGTGGTGCTGTATTCTCTTAGCTTTTGCTTGTCTGTAAAGGTTTTAATTTCTCGGTTGAATCTGAATGAGATCCTTGCTGGCTAGAGTAATCTTGGTGTAGGTTTTTCCCTTTCATCACTTTAAATATGTCCTGCCACTCCCTTCTGGCTTGCAGAGTTTCTGTTGATAGATCAGTTGTTATCCTTCTGAGTATTCCCTTGTTTATTATTTGTTGCTTTTCCCTTGCTGCTTTCAATGTTTTTTCTTTGTATTAAAATTTTGATAGTTTGATTAATATGTGTGTTGGCATGTTTCTCCTTGGATTTATCCTATATGGTACTCTGTGCTTCCTGGACTTGAGTGACTATTTCTTTTTCCATATTAGGGAAGTTTTCAACTATAATCTCTTCAAATATTTTCTTAGTCCCTTTCTTTTTCTCTTCTTCTTCTGGGATACCTATAATTCGAATTTTGGTGTGTTTAATGTTGTCCTCGAGGTCTCTGAGACTATCCTCAATTCTTTTCATTCTTTTTTCTTTATTCTGCTCTGTGCTAGTTATTTCCACTCTTTTATCTTCCAGGTCACTTATGCATTCTTCTGCCTCCATTATTCTGCTATTGATTCCTTCTGGAGAATTTTTAATTTCATTCATTGTGTTGTTCATCATTGTATGGTTGCTCTTTAGTTCTTTTAGGTCCCTATTAAACGTTTCTTGTATTTTCTCCATTCTCTTTCCAAAATTTTGTATCATCTTTACTATCATTACACTGAATTCTTTTTCAGGTAGACTGCTTATTTCCTCTTCATTTGTTTGGTGTGGTGTTTTTTTTTTTTTTTTACCTTGCTCCTTCATCTGCTGTGTATTTCCGTGTCATCTCATTTTGCTTAATGTACTGAGTTTGGGGTTTCCTTTTCACAGGTTGCAGGTTTGTAGTTCCCAATGTTTTTGGTGCCTGCCCCCAGTGGGTAAGGTTGATTCAGTGGGTTATGTAGGTTTCCTGGTGAATGGGACTGGTGCCTGTGTTCTGGTGGATGAAGCTGGATCTTGTTTTTCTGTGTGCAGGACCACATCTGGTGGTGTGTTTTGGTGTGTCTGTGACCTCATTATGATTTTAGGCAGCCTCTCTGCTAATGGGTGGGGTTGTGTTCCTGTCTTGCTACTTGTTTGGCATGGGGTGTCCAGCACTGGGGCTTGATGGTCGCTGAGTAGAGTTGGGTCTTAGCGTTACCTTAGAGATCTCTGGGAGAGCTCTCGCCAATTGATATTAGGTGGAGCTGGGAGGTCTCTGGTGGTCTAATGTCCTGAACACGGCTCTCCTGCCTCTGAGGCTCAGGCCTGACACCTGGTCAGAGCACCAAAACCCTGTCAGCCACATGGCTTCTTGTTTCAAAAATGCAATACAAATGAGAAATAAATTTTTTGTAATGGTTCTCAAACATGTTGGTCTCAGAACTCCTTTCGTCTCCTTTAAGCCTGGAGCCTATGGAGTGGCAGGCAAATCCCTATTGGATCCTGGATTCTTAGCGCCCAGGATTATTCTTTTTAAGGCCAATAAACATGTATTAATACACTGTTCTTCTATTTTGAGGGCAGGGCTACAGAAAGCGATTTGTATTAATAGCAGTCAATGCAAGAAGGGTTTCTTAAAATCAACTATGAAGAAATGTAAGAGAAAGATAACGTGGGTTTATAGGAAATAGATGAAAGATTTTTCTGGAAAAAAGAAGCTAAGTTTATAATAACAGTAATAGGTCATGAAATGCTATTATACATTCACTGATAATCAAATATTCATTATTTTCATACACACATAAAATGTGTTTGAGTCATATAGAATGAATTTAAGGTAGATATGGGAAAGATCTGCCTGACATTGACAATGGGGAACAAATATAATTATTGATATCCCTGTCTTCAGTTGCCACACACACCATTCTGCTTGAAAGCAAGATAATTAGGTGATGCTTAAAGAGCTTTCCAATTTAACTCTTGTTTAAGAGTGTACTTAGAAGTTGTTACATTAATAAGGGTTTTTTTTTGTTTTTTTGATGATCTTATTAATGACTTTTTAGTCAGTTGAAATAGTCAAAAATCAAACATTTTTATTACTACTTTAGAGGATGTTAGAAGCATTCCATCCTTATATCCTTCTGCCTAGCATTTTGCAAAACATGGTATATTATTTATGCTTATAAACTTAAATGAGCACAATTCAGCATCAATTGCTGCCTGGTAATATAGGGCCTTTGCTTCAGGTTGGTAGGACTATGTACAGTTTTTGCTCTTTTTTTGGTGGCTTGGAGGAAATAACAATTTTATGTTCCTGGATTCTCTACCACTAGGCCTGGTGTCATGAGAATGTGTCCAAATCTCTTCCAAAACAAGAAATTAAAATTGAAAGAGAGGAAATTCCTATTCTTGTTAGAATGAGGAGGGGATGAAACTGAGAACTACCAGACTTTGTGGTAAATCTCCATAATTTGCGAAGAAAAGTTAACACTTCTTAATGAGCTGATGACTACCAGGCCTTTAGTCATCTGGCTTCTGCTGATCTCTCTCACCTCATCTTTTGTCCCTTTCCTGGTAGTTTCTACCCTGTTCACGTACCAAACTACTTTAAATGTTTTTAATGTGACATCCTCTTACACTTCTGAGTCTTTTAAGATTCTCCTTTCTGGAACATGCTTTCCCCTATTCATTCAAAAGTCTGGAAGTATCTAAACTTAACATCGTTTTCTTCTAAGAATCCTGGGTTAGCTGGCTTTGTTTTTTTTATATTCTCAAAATGGTAGATGCTATACATTGGTGTGTTAAAATTCCAACTCGCCCCTCTGTAACGTACATTCTTGCAATGCAGCATCTTCTTCTAGAGTTCCTTTCACCTAAGATTCTGAATAAGATTTAGTTTCCCTAAATCTTAGATGCGTGTATGTAAGATGTGGAAAAGAAAGGTAAATGAGGGCCATCTTTCTGGGTTTTCAGCTATTTCTATGGGCTCACAAGGTAATAGGGACATAAAATTTTTTTTGCAGTAGCACTCCAGGTGCAAGGGCAGCAATAATACATTTCTATAGGTCACAGCTACTACAGAGTGTTTTTGTATTCAATAGTTACAATGGCAGCTTAGAGGAAAAGGCAATCAAGGTAATTATTTCATATCATGGAGAAGAAAGAATGACACAGAATTTTTCATTTTTTCCAATAGCTGTTATCAATCATGCTTATTACTATCATAAAAATCCCTTAACCAAACTCTGTAGACACTTTGTCATACAAAATCAAGGGCAATATGTGGAAGGCACATTGAGAAAGTACAAATTACTCCAAGGTTAAAATGCTACCCACGGGGGCTTCCCTGGTGGCACAGTGGTTGAGAGTCCACCTGCCGATGCAGGAGACACAGGTTCGTGCCCCGGTCTGGGAAGATCCCACATGCCACGGAACGGCTGGGCCCGTGAGCCATGGCCACTGAGCCTGTGAGCCCGGAGCCTGTGCTCTGCAGTGGGAGAGGCCATTACAGTGAGAGGCCTGCATACCAAAAAAAAAAAATGCTACCCAGGGATCATCTTTGTCTCTTTCATCTCTGGGAATGCCTCTATAACAGGGTTTCTATGACACTTCTTTATAAGTACTACTTTGACATTTGATGAAGGAACTCTATAACTCTATCTCATATGTCATTACTCATATTTTCAAATATGTGAGGAGAAGTGACAGTCTAATATTGTTTTGTATTAATTTCTGTGTTAAAATATGAAAATTATTTACATCATGTAAACAGTTTTGTAATTACTTTCAATCACCTTGTGTATCACACTGAGTAGTATCTTAATTTTTCCCATTTCTCTGAGACTGGGGTCTATGACAAACTTAACACAGAGCAATATTTAATGTTGATTTAAACAAATTAGTAGAAGGTTTCCAGGAAGTGGCAGAAGATAATAGAAGTGCATCACCATAAAAAGTAGACACAAAACAAAAGGAAAATCTACTAACTAAGGGGATGGAAACCAGTAGCAGGATAAGCTATTGGCAACCAGTAGGGTAATTTGGGGGATTATGATAGTGGGAGAAGCAGACAGTCTATTCTTGTAATCACAAATCACCAACTTCAAAGGGACTATTGATTTGAAAGGACTATTGATATTACATATTTTAAATGGTCACATGATTCATCCACTTAAACATTAGGGCTTATCATTCTGTTGTGACCTTAACTTCTCTAACCACTCTCTTGTGTGTTCTTATTTTGAAGAGCTAATTTCTTCAAATCATTTAGGTTCCAGTTAAAGCCCTACTCCTGCACAGCATCTCCTAACTCCCTCTAGGTAAAAGTACCCTATCCCTTCTCTCCTTCAGTGTACTGACACACTATTTTGATGGTGTCAACATTTGTAATATGCTGCCTTCTGTTGCCACTTAACTGTGATATCTCAACAGCAAGATGTTTTATCATTTGTTTGTAGCCACCTACCCCAGTGCAGATGATAGCATTATGCATTTAGATCATTCCTGATGAAACTTTATTGAATGAATAAATGACCTGGTACAGTTTGCCAGAGCAGAGGTAGTGAGGTATGGACTAAAAAACAAAATCCTGTAATGAGAGTGAGAGGACTGTGTTTCAGCTCTGCCAGTACCTGACTTAGGAACCAAGGTAGTCATTGAGGCCTTTGGGGCCTTATCTCTAACTCAAGTCCTCTTGTAACATCTGACTGTTATCCATATATTGAAATAATACCCACAAAAAAGTATAAGAAATGAGCAAGAATATGGCAGCTAAAGGAAACCACAGAACTAGAGATTTATCTCCTTATTTTGTACTTACAGAAATTGTGCCCTCAGAAATTCCTTTGTATGACACATGAATCTGAAAACAACTTGCCATTAAATATGTTACTTGAGCTGTAAAACTCTAGCTAAAAATGTCCCAAGAACCCTAAAGAGATATAGAAACCAAAAGGAAAGATCAGTTTAATGGGATGTAAACTGATGCTAGAAAAGGGTTAGTGATATACAATTTCCTTTAGTGAACATGTGTCTTATCACAAGGTGTCACTTCACCAAAAAAAAAAAAAAAAAAAAAAAAAAAAAGAGGCTGAAATCTACTTCTTCTGTTAAAAGTAGCTGGTTATGATTTTCACATAAAAATAGATATATGGGGCTTCCCTGGTGGCGCAGTGGTTGAGAGTCCGCCTGCCGATGCAGGGGACACGGGTTCGTGCCCCGATCCCGGAAGATCCCACATGCCGCGGAGCGGCTGGGCCCGCGAGCCACGGCCGCGGAGCCTGTGTGTCCGGAGCCTGTGCTCCGCAACGGGAGAGGCCACAGCAGTGAGAGGCCCGCGTACAGCAAAAAAAAAAAAAAAAAAAAAAAAAAAAAAAAAAAAAAATAGATATATGTCCAGGAACACATCCTTATTTTAATAATATGCAAGGTGTGATGTGGAAATTACCAGTATCTTGATAACCCCTACCTAAGACTGGACTTGAATTATATATATAATTAATATAGATTTTTTTAGAATATTTATTTATGTACATGCACTTACACTAATGATCTGCAACTTACAATGGTTCGACTTATAATTTTTTGACTTTGGTGTAAAAGTGATAAGCATACAGTAAAACTGTACTTAGAATTTTGGTCTTTTCCTGGGCCATCAGTATGTGGGACAATACTCTCCCAAGATGCTGGGCAGCGGCAGTGACCCATAACTCCCAGCTGGCCACACGATCATGAGGGTAAACAGCCATACACTTACAACCATTCTGTTTTTCACTTTCAGTACAGTATTCAATAAATTACATGAGATATTCAACACTTTATTATAAAATACTCTTTTTGTCAGATGATTTTGCCCAACTGTGGGCTAATATAAGTGTTCTGAGAATGTTTAAGTTAGGCAAGGCTAAGCTATCATGTTCAGAAGTTTTGCTGTATTAAATGCATTTTCAACTTAAACATGTTTTGAATTTACCGTGGGTTTATCAGGATGTAACCCCATCAAAAGAGGAAGACTGTAGTTTCTTTTTCACCTTACAGTGGTAAGACAATGGTATAATATAATTACAAGTTGTATAGAGATTTTTTTAAAAACCATATGATTATCAAAACCTAGAAACAATATATTGAGTCCTCACTTCCCCTCATCAGCAGGAATCATCTGTAGAATATTGTATATGTTGCTATAGATCAGGATATGTTCCCATAATCTTATATCTGAAAATTAAAGTCAAAATATGACTTTTACCATCATATCAGGGCAACTGTACTCCTTATGGAATCTTTTAGATAAATTTTGAGCTGTTTTTTAAGGCTGTCAGCCTTATTAACTAATTATTAACTTAATTAATTAAGGACCAGGTACTGGAAGTTGTATCCAGTGTACAGAAATAAAAGAGTGAATGTCTTCAGAATACCAAGGTATAGACAAAGGTGGTTAATCTGTAGATAAAGTAAGATAGATTTTTAAAGACAAAGTTAAATATGTGGTGATTCATTTATTTTCTCCTAAAAGACTATTATTTCTCCACTATGGGCAAACTGAAGTATGGGAAACTAAACTATTTCACCAATATCACAGTCTAATTTGAATCCTTCTCAAACTCCAAAATAGGAGTAAAATAATGGAAAGAACAATGGCTTTGAAGACATCCAAGTCACAAGTCACACATAGCACTTACTTACCTAGTAGTGCAAATGGCGTGTGTGTGTGCATGTATGTGTGTGTGAGAGAGAAAATGGAGTACTATTAGGCAATAAAAAGGAGCACATATTGATACACTGCAAAACCTGGATGAATCTGAAAGGCATTTTATATATTCTATGTCTTGTTTTTGTTGGTAAATTCCCAGGTGTATGTAATTTAGTCAGCTTGGGCCAATATAACATAATGCTATATATAGGGTGGCTTTAGACAATAGGGAACAATATAAATATTTATTTCCCAAAGTTCTGGATGCTTAGAAGTCCAAGATCAGGACACCAGTCAATTCAGTTCTTGGTTCCTGGTGAGAGCCCTTTTCCTGTGTTGTAGATGGCCTCTTTCTGGCTATGTTCTCACAGGCATGGCAGAGAGAGAGCACTTGTGTCTCTTCCTCTTCTTATATGGGCACTTATTGCAGCATGAGGGCCCCACCATCATGCCCTCATCTAAACCTAATTGCCTCCCAAAGGCCTCATCTCCGAATACTATCAATTTGGGGGTTAGGGCTTTAATACATGAATTTGAGGAGGACACATTCAGTCCACAGCAGTAACTGTCAAAAATAATTGAGCTAAACATTAATAATTTCTGAAATTTATTTTATGTAAATTATATATCAGTAAAAAGCAATGTGACAAAAATAAGGCTGAATTTTTTGAAATATTTTGTAACTCTGACAGTCTACATTATTGCTAAAATGTAGTCTGTCGTTTGGTGCTGATCTTCAAACTGTTTATTACTGGTCTTACTGGTCTGTCATACGTACAGAAATTAAGAGCAAGTATTTAGAAAATTTTATAGCAGTTTGACATTACCCTGGCTTATTTTCCCCTTTTTTCTTTTTCTTTTTTTAAATTTTACAAAAGTATTAGACTGCAATGGACTGAGAAAATGTCTGGTCTTCTATCAGGTGGTTGAGAAGACTATACAACAATAAAAAGTATAATAAATCCCATTCATTCAATAACAAAATTAACTTCTTGAAAAGAGAATAAAGTTCAGCATTTATATTACTGGTATTGGTCAATAGTAGATTGTTTAACATTTTAATATCTTAAAAATCTTTTAAAACACAATTACATCTTGATGTCTTTGTTGCAATGTGGGCAAGAAACACTTTTAGGAAGATCAAAATATCACATCTATTCAGAGCAACTGTCATAGATATCTTTTCTAGACTATTTTGCATTATTAAAAAACATTAATTTCACCATATTTTTCTTGAATTAATGGAGAGCTTCAGTGATCACTGCATACTGGATATTTTATGTGAGTTTTTTCTTGGAAGAACAAAATCTTTCAGTAAGACCAAGTCACAACCTGAACTTTGGAGAAGCTTATGAGTAGCAGAAAGAAACCGCATTTGTTGTCAGGAGACCAGTCTCAATTCTAGATAGGTGGGCAAACCTGGTAGTCACTTCCTTTCTCTGGACTTAGATGTCATCATATGAAAAACAGAGAGATATTAAACCACATAATATGTAGTCCCGTGACCAGCAGATAATCCCTGATTATCTTATACATGTTTTATATTGTGATATCTTTCTTCAACAAAATCTAATATCTTTCCTGTCTTTCAGGAATTTCCCAGTGTCTGATCCACCAGGAATTCCCCTCTTTTCTCCTAAAACAACTACAGATAATAACTATTGTTCCTCCTAAAATTTCTAAGAACTTGAGAGGGAAGAGAGAAGTGCAGTTTGTGATCAAACTATGTTTGAACAAAAATTCATTAATGCCCATTCTATTATTCTAACACTGAATTTCTTGTGACTCAGGGCAATGTCTAACACGTTAGGTGACAGAAATAATGAGAAGATCACAATTTTTTGACCTAAGTTTTCATGAAGACAGTAGTTACAAGAAAACTTCTGAACAGAGACTAAAAAATGCCCCTGGAATTAAGAGTCCAGTGATTTAGGGACGGCCAGATTCTAAGCTTGATCAACAAGCACCACACAAACTCTCCAGCTGTGATTGAAATGACCTCTAGTGCAGTCTTTCCAGAGAAGTCTGCCTCATAGCATTCTGCCCATAAGGAGGGTGACATACAACCAAATTACCTGGGATTGGCTCAGTTTATGCATGCTGCCTCAGAATGAATATTAATAGCACTCCCTTTACTCTGAAAATTTCCCCACACAGACCTTAAAATATATGTTGCCTTCCTTTTAGGCATCTAAACTCAACTTTTGACTGATAAGCCTGGGAAATTCTTTCCCTTCTCCAAATCCTAGTATTCACTAACACCAAATTGGTTGCTATGCCACACTCTTCCTTACCCATAAAGCTTAGTAATTTGTGACATAAACAAGTGATTCTAGTACTGGCTTAAACAGTATCCTAATAAGGTGGCTCATTTCCACACCCAATATTAATTCCCACATCCAATATTTATAAATGTGGAAAAGTAAACCAGTCCCTTTTCCATTTAATTTAGACTTCTATTTTTTTATTAATGCCCCGAATTGCCATATTTCTTCCTATATTCCCCCAACAAAATCTTCTTAGACATTTATGAGCTTCATGCATCAAACAACATATTCTTTCTTCTATCATCACCCCACCCTCAAACTTTACTATCTTAAATATTTAAGTTTATCATAACAGTAATGATCTTCTATCTCTTTGATCACCTCTTAGGGGTATCTGCCTTAGATTTAGAAATAAGCTGTGAATGAATACCCCGGGGTATAATTTGGAAAATGGCATTTTTATGTTTGGATTTTGTTTAAAAACAAAAAGGTGGAAAGAGAGAGGAAGAGAGAAAAAAAAGAAGAGAGAAGAGAAAGAAAGTTTCTACATCAAGTTCAATGAAGAATTTTGTGAAGCTATAATTTCAGCAACAGTAAAACCTGACAGACTTTTCATTGAAAGTTCCCAGACACTCCTTTGTTTAACAACAACACATACCACGTGTTCAAGAGCAAAAGTGTGCCGTTCGATTCAGAAGAGAAAAAAGGTGATTGTATGATTTTTTTTTTACTTAATATGGGAAGGAATAAAAATAAAGATTCTTTATTCCCATTTTGTTCTGTGACTTTTCACAGCTTAAGCTGGATGCTGCTGCTGCTGCTGCTGCTGATGTCACATCATTTACAATATGAGACTATTGTAAATACCTTCTGGCAATAAGAGATGAGCAAGGTGAAAAAATTACAAAATTTCCTACCCCAACTCAAAGATGAAGCAACAGTAAGAGGCAGAGATAGGTTCTTGTATATACACATGGATATTCACATACATTTATTTGGCCTATGAGTGACATGTGGTTTTAACTCTATTGAGGGCCTCTAATAAGCCTAGATAGTGAGTCAGAGCCAATCAGTTGGTACAACCAGCTGATTTAGTAAATTCACCCCAACTGCTAATCAAGTCCAATAAAGCCGAGACAAAATAATTAGCCAACTGAGCTATTTGGCTGAAATGGTTGATTGATTGATTGAGCAGAATAATACACCCAACAGTGCCAGGCAGACTAAGAACACAGCCCCTCATAGGCCAATTAAAGGAAGGTAGCCTTTCATGACTGGGTAAGTAATGGATCTTTCCTCATCTCCTCAGTCTATCTTGGGAGAGACCCAAGACAACTCCTGGGTTGAGAGGTTTATACTTTTAAAAAGAATCTAGAAAAATAAAACATTTTATTGTACTTAGATTTTCACTGATGCCAAATCTCATCACTCTTCTCTCTGGCTGGCTGTAACTTTCAAGATTTATCTGAATGTTAAGTGCCATCAACAGTTCAAATTTTCAGTTGGGTTCACTGCAGCCAAAAACATTATGATATTAGAACATTAAAGATAGATATAGATTAAATTGCATGGCAATGGCTGCCTTCCATCTTAACAATATGGAGGCATGCCTTTTCAGAGCATTAGCCATTGCTTGTTTTTGTGCATGAATAGGAAACATTGGTAAAATTTGTACTGTGCATGACAAGAGTAAGAATGAAAGAGTAGCATTGAATGGTTTTCTATACTGATGAAGAATGAAAATTTTATCACTTTCAGCTTTGCTCTTACATCTGTTTTCTGGAAAGAAAGAATTTAGTGCCAGTAACAAATATGTTAATTACAATTTGGGCTGTAGCTTCAAGATCTTTAAGTAAATGCCGAATACTTTAGTTCAGTCAGGAAATTTGCTAGGACACATTTCTTCTGACAGCTGCCAAGGAGAATGTCTGTTTTTAATACTTGAAAGATATACCAGATTTGCACTTTTAAATAACCACAGTTTTACAGCTCCTATTGGAGGCTTATTGAGCTCTTGACTAGGTTTTCAACACTGAATGTCAGAAGGAAGCCTTCTTCAGATAGTTTTTTTGGTGCCAACCATACAACTACTTTAGACAGCATTTATCTCAGAGTCAAAAGAGCTAATTATTTTGCTTTTTTATTTCATCTAAACTCAAGATCATTGAAAAATGACAGATATAAATGTACTACCTGCTGGTACCCAGAATGCCTAGGTTTATGAGCCCAAGAGAGTATAGCCCAGCCAGCCCATTCAACTTGGCCATCCTCAGGGGCAATGCTGGTCTTCATACTCAGATTTATTGTGTGGTGGTCCTCATTATTTTTAGACAGGCAGAAAAATCAGCTTTGCTATATAATGATCTCTTTATTTCCCTCACCTAAAACTGGCATAGTACTCCAAATGAAGCAACCAAATTAGTGACAAATGGTAGAAAAGATTTTCCAATTCTAGTTTTCCTACACAATATTTTTATTTAAAAATCTAGTAAAGGCAAAAGTAGACTTCATTTCAAAGGACCTATTGCATTAATGTATTTCAAAGACTTGTGTAAATATTTTTGTAAACTTCTTTTATAGCTCCCACTTCTTCTTCCCCATGATGATAAAGAAACCTAACTCCTGTCCATAAAGAAACATTGAAATTTATTTACAACTGGATGGACTTACATTTTCCTTAACATGACTTTGGTTGTCCTTTCACTCTAGGCTTACTCAGTTTAAGATTTCAATATAGTTGAAACGAATGCTGACTTTCCTACAAAGGCAATAATCTGAATGTCTTGACATTTCATAAGCAAAGGACATAATTTTATGCTTGTTTAAACTACTTTATAAAACCTCATGAGAAATACTAAAAATAGTCCATGCCTCGAAATTATTCTTTTTGCATCTATACTACCACTTGGAATTTGATCTTCTTCAGAGAAGGAAAAGAAATAAACAGGTACTCAGTCATCCTTATCAACATCATCAGCATTGCCTTCATGATTTCTAGGTCTACTATATGCCAAGAATTATAGTAGACACTTAAGGTCCAATATCTCATTTTATATCCATAAAAATCTTTTATGAGGTAAATACTATTATCCAATTTCATGGATGAGGAAACAAAGTTTCAGATAAGTAAAGTGACTTGCCTGAGGTCTTGTAGCTTTTAAGTGGCAGCGCTGAAATTCATATCCAGATTTCTTGAGACTTTCTTTGAGGAATGAAAGTAGTAGAGGACAAGGCAATTTTCTCATAGGGAGCATGAGGTAGCAAAATACATGCCCCATTATTTCTTGTATCTAGCCACCCAATGACACCTGGGCTTAAAATACTATTAAAATATATTATGAACTGTATAAATCAGACATCTGGACTTTTATGTTTCACATCACCAGAACACAGAACACACAGGTATGGGTTTCAGATGAAAAGTTCTAGGAATACTTAGAATTGGCTGCAGATTATGTGCAAGTGAAAGTGTGGTCAAGAACAACAACAACAAACAAAAGGGTAAAGACATGTGATTGGTAGAAGAAGGGAGATTTACTTAAAGATGAATCCCTGATTTTCAGGTTGAAGGAATTCTAACAATTATTTAGACCCATCTAATGTATGAACTATTCTACCACATTTGACCATTTACTTGACTATCTCCTGTGACTTAAACAAACAGCCTATTTCCTCTTTTGAGTCATTTATTTGTTTACTCATTAAACACATCCACAAGTACTTTTTGAAATTACATTTGAAATTTTTTTCCTCTTTTGAGTCATTTATTTGTTTACTCATTAAACACATCCACAAGTACTTTTTGAAATTTCATGAACTGTGCCAGGCAGTGACTGGATACACAAGTCAATGAAGCTTTTTCTCAAGTTCTTTCTTATATTAGCCAAAGTCTCTTTCACTACTAGTTCCAAACTTGGGTACAAATTTTACCCAAAGAACTATTTAGAATGGTTTTTTTCCAAGTGATATCATTTCAAATATCTCAAGTCATCTAACATGCCACTTTGTCTGAGAGGGGGCCCTTCCTCCACTGTTGCTCTACTTTTTCCTTTCACTTTTAGAGAAATGAAAGTGGGAAAACTTTCTCCCATAAGGTATCTTTGGTTTTGGAGAATGAGAGGGGCCATCAGGAGAACAATGGGTAAGGAAGACAAAATTGGTTGTTTAGTGTGGCTCCAGTTTGACTTTTAGGTATCACAGTAAAGGGCATAGTTGATGTATTTTAATATTAACCAGCCCAGGTTTCTAGGGTTAGGAAGCAAACAGAGGTTTGAAGGAAAATAATGGATGTGTATTTGGCTGGAATAATGCTTGTCTTATACCTCTTGAAAATCTAATTGCAAGCATGGGTGACTAGATGATGTAGAAATGCAGCAAAGGAAAGGATATAGTAAACATATTTCTTCATGTGACACAGTTTTTAGCTCTATAACTCTCCTAATAACTACCCTCTGAGCTTGTTCTAGTTTATCTATATTCATTATAAAATATGACTCCAAAAACTAAACTCAATATTATATTTCCAATGTGAATAGTGGAACTAAATCAGAACAAATGACTATCATGTTCTAAATATTATATATATATATATATATATATATATATATTTTTTTTTTTTTCCTGTATGCGGGCCTCTCATTATTGTGGCCTCTCCCGTTGCGGAGCACAGGCTCAGTGGCCATGGCTCATGGGCCCAGCTGCTTCACGGCATGTGGGATCTTCCAGGACCGGGGCATGAACTCGTGTCCCCTGAATCGGCAGGTGGACTCTCAACCACTGTGCCACCAGGGAAGCCCTAAATATTATATTTTTAACTAATATAACCAAAGCTTGCTTTGACTTTTTTTTGTCTTGCCATCAACTCATACAGAAGTTTTTTTCCACAACTTCATATTTTTTATAACATATACTATTATACCAAACTTCTACCACCTTTTATATGTGCAATTGCTGTTCAAACTCATTTTATTAGAATCAGGTTTTCACTCCAAATTTTCAGCGTTAATTATATTATTAACCAGAACAATCACACTTTCTCCCTAATTTATTATGCATAAATTTGATGGGCATACCCTACATAGCTTTATCCACATCTTGTTTAAGAATGGAAAACGAAGCCAAAGACAAAGGTGTGGCACTCTAATGTCCACCTACTCTAGAGGGACAGAAACCTTATAATCAGTTACATTGGCCATTCAGTTCTTACTGACCTCACATCTGGTAAGCTTCTTCATTTCCTCCATAAGGAGATATAAAAGTAGATGTCAACTCTCTACTTAAATTTATTTTTAAAACATTTAAAAAGTTTATTTAAACTAAAAAAATCATAGCAAAACAAAAAACACTTCACCCATTTCTCCCACTCCCCACCCCCTGCCTTTGGTAATCACCAATCTGTTCTCTGTGTCTGTGAGCTTGTGTTTCTATTTGTAAACCCACTCAAACAAGGAAATGGGATATCTTGTTTTTAGAGAAGCCATGATGGTTTCAATAGATCCCAAGTTTTCTTATGGTACTCAAAAAAAAAAGTTACTAATAAATAATCACATACCGTTACTCATGAATAACCCAAAAGTAGGAGCATTTTTGCTATGCTGTTGATGGAAGTAGCTTTCTCTCTTTTTTTTTGAGAATCAGAGCACATGCCAATTTCCTACTTCCAACTCATTTCACTCATTGAAATTCTTCAGAGACCACTATACTTATCAATTTAATATTTTATTTTGTCAGTGTTCTAAAAGACAACTCTCCCAGATCAGGAGATTTGCATGAATTTTGAGATTCTAGAGCTCTTTGATAATGTCTTTGCAATTTCTCCTACTTTGACCAACATGGAATCCACCTTTTTCATGTAGTGATCTATGGCCATAAAGTCGGTATTCAAATAGAAATTAAGGACATATGAAGTTATGCTTAACTTTTCTTTGAAAAAAAAAGGAAAGCTTTCTTACTGGAATCTATGGAGTTCAGGAGAAATGAGTCAAAAGGAGGAAAGGTCAGGGAATCCAGAAACAGCTTTCTGGCAGCTAATGGCAAATGGATTTTTTGATTCTTCTACCTCACCATCCCTCATCGTTTAAACCAGTGCAGCTCAGAAGTGTAGTCTATGGACCAGCATCATCAGCATCTCCTTAGAGCTTATTAGTAATACAAATTATGGGACTTCCATGGCAATCCAGTTATTAAGGCTCCATGCTTCCACTGCAGGGGGTGCAGATTCAAGCCCTGGTGGGGGACTGAGATCCAGCATGCCACACGACGCGGCCAAAAAAAAGAAAAAAAGAAAAAAAAGAAAAACAAATTATCAGGTCTTCTCAGATCTACTGAATGAGTCTTCCTGGAGGTAGGGTCCAGGAATTTGTGTTTTATCAGCTTTCTAGATGATTCTCATGCATGCTAAGGAGTAGGAACCGCTCTTCTATATGACAGGTTCTGTGAAAATCTGTCCCCATTGCTACGTTCTCTTTGAGGTTGTAAGGCCATATGGATAAGATAGGGAGTAGAGAAGGTAGTTTTTGAAAAGCCAGTAAAAAATTACTTAATATTGTTTACATAATGCTGTTTGTTGAGTTCCTCCTTTCACTCAGTTGTTTGGAATAGCAAATTTTCTAAGTGAGTTTAAGGTGCACTGGTGAATTAAATGCAAAACGTGGATTAAGGCTGAGATTTTCTTACTTCTTTTTCAGACGCAATCCATTCCTTTTATTTTCCTCCACAGGGTTCCCATTTGCCTCTTGAGTAACCCAGTGGAACTGTTTTTTCCTTACTAAACTTCAGGATGTACCAGGAGTCAGGTCCAGGAAAATGTCTTCAAATTAATTCTCTCCTTGGTATCTTTTCTGATATAAGATCTTGCCAAGAGCTTGTTCTCCACTGCAAAATCATATGGTGATTCATTGTTTACCAAAAGTTTGATTGAGCCAAACCAGGGATGTGATTTAGTAGACAGCAAATTATGGTAGAAAGTGCATCAGTTTTAGTGTCAAACAGTTCTAGGTGTGAGTCATGGTCTGCCACTTACTAGCTGTGCAATTAATGTCTCTGAATTTCAATTTCCTTGGCCATTGAATGTGCTGTGTGTTAAGTAATTCTTAATTCACTTGTTTGTCAGTCAGTCTATGGGTTTATTTGTATATGCCTATCTCACTACAAACAGCTGATGAAGTTAATGAAATAATTCACATCAAGTGTCTAGTCCTTTGCCTGGAACCTATAAGGTACTTAATAAAAGTTAACTCTCTTTTGTGTTTTCTTTCTTTCTTATTTCTTCTCTGCTGAGAATTCTTTTTAGAAAAAAATCAAAGAATTTGTCTGCAGAGCTGACCAAAGTGTGAAGTAATAGACAACCTGAATATTATAATCCACATATGAGGGCAAAAATGTGAGGCTTGCCACTCTAACAGTTAGACCTGTGTTCTCCAAGGAAAAAATGGTGGTCACCTGTGGTTCTTGAAGACTTGAAATGCGCTTAAATTGATATATACTACATATTTATATAAAAATACCAGATTTCATAGAATTGGTATAAAAAAGAATATAAAATATCTCATGAATACATTTTATGTTGATTATGTGTTGAAATGGTAATATTTCAGATATGTCAGCTTAAATAAATATATTACTAATTTCACCTGTTTCCTTTTCTCAATGTGGCTATGAGAAAATTTTAAATTATATATGCAGCTCACATTTGTGGCTCTCTTTATATTTCTATTGGATAGCACTGCCCTAAGTCATGGGCCTTTAGACCACATTTGCCCACCAAATAAATAGTTTTATATTTTAACTCTATTTGGCTACTTTAAATATAGCAATAGCAATGATCCCACATTAATGCATTTTCAAATTGTTTTTAATAACTATAAAGAGGACAACAAACCCTCAGTGAACTTGATTGCATAACTGTTCAGGAAATCAGAAGCATAGGCTGTGCAAAGCTAATCCATGCAGAGCTACTCTACCCATCTGGTTTTTCCTAAGAGAACCCACACTTCATGGACAGTTTAGTAAACTTTTTTCCATAGGTGCAAGGTAGTAAGACCAAAAACAGAAATGATACACCTGAATGTATATATACTGGTAAGCTGTCATTCTTTTAATAGCAAACATAATGGGCAAGTCTCTGCTTAGGTAACATCATTTTTCAAGGTATATACTACATTTAAACTATGAATAAAATTGCTTTTCCCTTCACTTCTGCACCCAAATTAGAAATTCCTTTATTATCTTCCCCTGTTTATATCTTATCAAGACCAATATCAAGTCCCATTTTGTACATGAAGCCTTCCCTAGTCTAATTCAATCTCTCAGTTATTTGCAATCTTATAGTACTTGTTATTTTTAATATATACATACAGTCAGTCCTTGGTATACACAGATGTGGAACAGGCAGATTCAGGGGGCCAACTATATTATGCCATTTCATAGAAAGGAACTGAGCATTTTGGTATCCGCAGGGGTTCTGGAACCAAACCCAGAGAGACAGCTGTATCAGCTTTTCACTATACATGATTCTTTGTGTTTTCTAATTGTTTTTAGTATAGGTCTTATTGACCAATCCATGCACTGATCTCCTCGAGGGAAGAAGTGTAGCCTATGTGCCTTTGTGTTACTCACAGCCTTTATTTAAGCAGAGTAGGTAATGTTGGCTATAATAATAATAATGAAGTTCATAAAGAGCAATATAAAATCCAACCACTATGAAAATATGCAATATGATTACAAGTTCATTATGAACAAGGAATATCTGTTGAGTATTTTGACCTGAATGCCCTTTCTGCATGTCAAATTCATGAGGGCTAAAATCAAATTCATTAATTTCCCTTCCCTAAATTGCTCCTGCTTTGATTCCTATTTCAGTGAGTTGTGCTACTGGCCCAAGTCAGAAACATATATACCCTTGACTTGCTCTCCACCACCAAACCCAAGTCCCATTGATATCTCTCTAATCCATTCACTGATCTCAGTCCTTATTGTTAATATCCTATCTCTGTGCCTCCTGTCTTACCCTCGCCCCCAGCCCAATCATTCTGGGCTGTTAAAAGCACAAATCTGGGCCTCCCTGGTGGCGCAAGTGGTTGAGAGTCCGCCTGCCGATGCAGGGGATACGGGTTCGTGCCCCGGTCTGGGAGGATCCCATATGCCGCGGAGCGGCTGGGCCCGTGAGCCATGGCCACTGAGCCTGCGCGTCCGGAGCCTGCGCGTCCGGAGCCTGTGCTCCGCAACGGGGGAGGCCACAACAGTGAGAGGCCCGCATACCGCAAAAAAAAAAAAAAAAAAAAAAGCACAAATCTGTGCGTGCCATTTCCTCTGCTTAAAAACTTCATTCTTTTCCATGGGGGTAAAGTCTCAAATCCCTAACAGGATTTATGAAGTCTTTTATAATAGTGTGGTCCATTTATACCACTTCAACATCTCATCTCTCTTGATCTTCACCCCAACTTCCACACTAACATTATCCTGACTCCCCTAATCAGTTTCCTTCCCTTACCTCTATACCTTTGTACATGTTATTCTCTCCACAAAAAGCACTCATCCCCTCCTACTTGGTTAACTCCCTCTACTATCTCCAGTCAATTGGCCCTGGATTATACGTTCTTATGACAGAGTGCATAGACCTGATAATAACACTACTTGTCTGTCTCCTCCACTGAAATGCAAGCAGAGTCAGGTGTATCTCTTTTGCCATTATATTTCTTCCCTCTAGCACTGTATCTAGCCCATGACAGGACTCACGGTGTTTTTGAAGAAAGGAAAAAATGAGTAGACGGGTTGAAAGAAGCAGGGAGATAGAAAGGAAGAAAAAAAATTTAAAATTTTATTACTCTACTTGCTGTCAGTATTTAATTTGTGAGGGTCATCCCTGAACCACCATTTTGGGGCATAACCTTAGGCTGTTGGCTTTTACTATTGATTCAGTTACCATCTCTTTCTTGCAAATAGGCTAACACTTTTGTGAGGTCGTGGGTTGAATACAGTGGTCAACATTAATAATTCAAATTGATCCATCTAGGGACCTTCACCTACCCACTCCCAATGGACAACTACACTATGCTGTTACAAACCGGACTAATCAGCCCACTCTAAAATCCCTGTTTATTACTTTCATGGAGTCAGCCAATAGCCAAGTCAACTCAGTCAACTGAGAAGTTAATGAATGTTTGTTCTACATTCAGCACTGCACTAAGCACTCAAATGACACTAAATGAATATGTCTTAAGAATTTGGAACATGCTCTTAAGAATGTTTGCCTAGCTAAGAAAATAAAGCTAAATAAAGTACAAGAAGTAATTGTAGAGAAATATTGTGCTACAAAGATGCTTCTGAATTCACACATTAGAGTAGTTTAGAAATAAATATCAACTTGATATTTGATCAACAATATCAAAGAAATAGCCATATCTACTACAACATCAATATGAGAAGGTAAAAGATATCAACCTACAAAAAATCCCAAGGGAGTTAACTATGAGGTGGATATTTACTCACCAAAATCTCTTGGTTGGTAAAGGTACAATCATGAAGGCCTTCTCTGTTCTCCCTACTATTTACATGAAAAGTAGAATGCCAAATACAGGGCATTCAGCAATCACTGGCTCAAGCCATCTTCCTCAGCCAAAAACATCTCCCAGATGCGTGGGAGCAGCAGCCAAGGTGTTTTGGTCAGGCACTGTGAAATTGCCTTGGCTGACTAAGCTTTATGTGATTCCAGCAAGGAAATAATACCCTGTCTTCTTGCTCCACTACATGTGCTCAAAAGAAAGAAAGGGTGTCAAGGCTTCCAAAGTATCCTATCACATGTTGTGCTCCAACTCTCAAACAGTACAAGGTAAAGAAGTGTAAATGCTTTTGGCCACTTTCTTTTGCCAACCAATAAAAGACAATATTTGTTAAAATGTTGAAAGAAAACATGGCAGCTTATATAATAGGTTTAAGCAAGTGAAAAATCTCTTGGATGGGACCATTTCACTCCATAAACACTGAGTTTGTTTAGAAGCCACAGCTAATTCTGCTACCCATAGGGATTGCTAATGGTGGGGGCTGGGTGTGTGATGGAATGATATCACAATGAACAAAAGTAGATAGAAAAGGGCAAGAGCAGGGTTTGTGTCCTGACCATACACTATGTTAGCTTAGTCATTAAGGTTATTTCTTGACTGGGCTGAAACATTTCAAAACCCTTGCGTTCTTCCTTTAATAGTGTAGGTAATGTATATAATGAGACCATTAAGACTCGAACCAAAAGTACTTACGTCTAGTTAATAAGCAAAAATACTTTGAGGTCCCTCTTTGCTATTAAATTAAATGATACAGGGGAGTATGGTAAAGACATAAAGGGAGTAAATCTAGAGTTCGTTTTACACCCTGGCTCTGCCAGTATTTAGTCTTAGACAATTTAGCTGAGGCTCTCCTAGTCTTAGTTTCCCCATTAGTAAAATGGGACTGATAATAGAGTCATTAGGAGAATTAAATGAGAAAAAATCTGTACAGTACAATGGTTGGTACATGATAAGCTTTACTATTTGTTAGCTATTTATTAATATGTTTATACCCGTCCTTGTTCCTAATTCTTTGGCACTATCTGTAGTCTGAAATGTGAATTAATGTCAAGGATCTGGGGCCTTTGGGATTCCCTTAGACCACAGGGGATGCTCTCAGCATCTCTTCCTGAGGACAGAAAGACTCCTCTTCAAATAAGCCCACCTTCAGTGTACCCAAGATCTCATATCACATAAATAACATACATGTGTAAATACGCAAAAGTGCTAATTATTCATTCTGATGTCCTTTTTTTGGAAATCTAGAGTTCCTTGCAGATGATATCCAAACTTCTTAATTCAGTTTCCTAATGTTTCTAATAATAGCAAATGGGGGGGGGATGTGTGCATTTTGGGGGGAAGGAGATATTGGAGGGGCTGGCATTGGTGACTCTGGAGAAAAAAAGTAATTAAACATTAAAATATATGTGTAACTCCAAATGCTGGATATAAGAATTTGTAATTATTTAGTGCTGGGATAGATCCTGTAGATCATGTAGTTCTATTCCCCTTACTAACCCCACACCCCAGGAAAATGAGATTCAACAAAGTTAAGTGATCTGCCCAGATTCACACAGTAAGGTCTGGGCCAGAACAGAAGGAAACTCCAGCAACTTCTGGTGTGTGTTCTACTGCAGTGTCTCTAAGAGCTGAGCAACTGTTTTCTTAAATAGCTCAAATTGAGCATTTACAACAAAACTAGTTTTCTTTAAAGCATATTTAAGAAGCAGAGTCAATATTCTTTCCACTGACTTCTAATTAACTGAAAAATGTTTTTCTCTGAACATTATAAATGTGAGTGTCTTAGTCCATTGGGCTGCTATAACAAAATACCACAGATCTGCTTATAAACAACAGAAATTTATTTCTCACCATTCTAGAGGCTGGGAAGTCAATCTGCACTGGCAGATTTCCTGTCTGGAGAAATCTTCCTTCCTGATTCATAAACAGTGTCTTTTCACATTATCAAAAAGCAGAAAAACACAAACTCTGTGGTGTCTCTTTTATAAGGGCACTAATCCCATTCATGAGGGCTCCACTCTCATGACTTATTCACCTCCCAAAAGCCCTGCCTCCTAATACCATTACATTGAAGGTTAGGATTTCTTTTTTTTTTAATTTATTTTATTTATTTCTTTCGTTGCATTGGGTCTTAATTGCAGCAGGCAGGCTCCTTAGTTGTGGCTCATGGGCTCCTTAGTTGTTGCTTGCTGGCTCCTTTAGTTATGGCACTTGTGCTCCTTAGCTGTGGCATACAAACTCTTACTTGCAGCATGCATGTGGGATTTAGTTCCCTGACCATGAATTGAACCCTGGCCCCCTGCATTGGGAGCACAGGGTCCTAATCACTGTGCCACCAGGGAAGTCCCTAGGATTTCAACATATGAAGTTTGTGAGGACATAAATATTCAGACCCTAATAGTGAGTGATCGGTAAATTTAAAAACAGGTGTTCTTCCCTTTTTTGGAAATTTGAGTGAACATGGGTGCAATTGCTTATTGTTTCTTATGTATTCTTTTGCCTTTGCCTCCTCTATGCATTTGCTTCTAATATTCTCCCTACCTGGCATGTTCTCTCTTTCTTCCTCAAGTATCTGAAGCCTCTTTCCTTTACAGATCAGTTCAAGCATCTTTGAATTAACCGCTGATCCTCCCAATTTTCTGAAAGAGACTCCTCTCTTTTGAACTCCCATTTCTCTTTATTGGTGTTTCTCTCAAGGAACTTTTCACTTGTAACATTATTTAAATATTTTTATACCCCTACAGTATCAAGCACAGTATCTCACACATAGTAGGTGTTCAATATTTTTAAAAAAGCAACCAAGTCTATATCTCAGTTTAAAATACCCTAGCCCAACTAGAACTGGCCATTGCCAATGACACAGATCCTTTCATACCCAGGTTCTTGAACCTGAAACACTGTCTCTCAACAAAATAGTTTATGCACACAAAATAATATGTTTTAAAACTAACTTATTTTCTTATTTTTCTACTAAAACTCCATGTTGTCATTTAATATCAAGATATCATTAGGAAATATTATGCATCTTAACTTTAGTATAGTATTCATAGAAACCCAGTTAAGCTTACTCTAATTTGGCTTAGAATTGTGAACATTTTTCTTGCATTACCAAGAGTGAGAACAGAGATTAGGAGAGAAGTGGCATTCAGGAAAGCCAGAGACTCAAAGCCCTATTGCAAGAGGCTTAATTTCATTACATAGCTTACCTTGTGAATTTGCAGGAAAAGAAATATGTGTGTGTGTGTGCGTGTATAAAC
Source organism: Mesoplodon densirostris (assembly GCF_025265405.1). Lineage (NCBI taxonomy): Eukaryota > Metazoa > Chordata > Mammalia > Artiodactyla > Ziphiidae > Mesoplodon > Mesoplodon densirostris. The sequence goes on along the minus strand of NC_082672.1, from coordinate 35,979,578 downwards.
TAATAACTTATATACAAACACACTCTTTAAAATGTAAAGACTTTTACTATTACATCTATCTACCTTTGTAATAAGTCTTTAAGATAGAAAGAAAAAGTATTTTTAACTCCATCTTACAAAAGCCTGGGACACAGAAAGATTAATTTATTTACTTAAGGTCATACATCTAGCGAATTCCAACCTTGAGACTAGAAGCTATGTCACTTGACTCACAGTCCTTGAATCTTTCTACTACTCTATTTTGACTTAAGAAAAACTGTACAATAGTACATTTCTGCATTTTAGCACCAAAAAAACACCTCTAGAGTAGCAGTAGTAGCAGCAGCAGCAGCAGCAGTACTAGTTGTTGCTGTGAGAAATTGAGTTATCATCTTAGAATGTCTTTAAATCCCTCATTAGATTTTGTAAGGTGAATTGACTTTTTAAAGAGCCCTAGTGTTTCCCTTGAGCCTAATTTTAGAGACTATTTCTTTCCTCTTGAAATATACTGAATATGCTCTATCACTTTAGAGAAATTAAAGAATGCTGAGGATTTGAATTTTGACCGGAGTTGAAATGAGAGGGCTTCAAGAACAACAACAATAAAATGTCTTTCATATAACATGTGTTTAATGCATTCTTCTTTCATAAATGAAGTCACTAAAAACTAATTTCTACCATTAGCGGGGATCGTAGGCAAAAATCACTGGTTCCCTTCTGCTTAAAATTTTCTGTTTCAAAAACAGTTTTCCTGAAAGTGAAGAAATTAAAGCATTGGGAAGATATCCATGACCACAGCTTCTAATAGTAACTGCCCCTTTTCTTGATTTATCCAGTATTTACAGTCTATACTACTGCTTTTGCACAGGTATCTTGGAATTGTTTTTTCCCCTCTATTATCTCCCAATAAAATTTTATTTTTTTCAGGTAGATTCACACATTAAACTAATTCAGATTAAGATATGAATAATCTATGAAGTATACATTCTTCTTGATATGTGGGAAGAGGACTGAGTGATAGCATTTTGTTACTGATGTTTTTCTCATAGTGTAATCTTTAGACCATCTGAGTCAAAAGCACCTGGGGTGTTTGTTAAAATGTAGCACAGACACCTGAATAAGAATCTCTCTGTGGATGAGACTCTGGAATCTGAGTCTGATACACACTAGAGTTTGAAAATCGGTAAACTAGAGGATTAGGGAGGGGGCACAAGAAGTTACAGATACAGACACAAAATATGGCTTACCATATTTTGGATAAGTAAGGATAAGTAAAAGCCATGCACCAAAACCAAACAGCTCATCTCTAAACTGCCTGACTGCTTCTCAATTTCCTGCTCTGCAGGTTCATAGCACAAATCATTCCTCATCAAAGATTATTAACTTTCCTTACATGAAGAGATTTCACTAGAAATGTGAAATTGTTCTGCCAGAAACATCACCGGTAGTTTCTGAAGAAGCCAGCTCCAGACAGCCTGTGGGCGGCACGACCCAGTGGACAGCTATAACTGAGTTCCTCATGGGCTCAAGAAAGTGCTGTAAGTTGGGTGGTCTCTGTGAACAGTAGTTCAAGAAGTAGAACAGAAAACACTGAATGTAATTTAATATAGCACATACTCTCAACTCTGACAAGGGCCAGGTCTGATCGGTGTGAAGATCGAATTACCTCTCTGTCCATTGAGGGACACCCCTCCCCAAGCCCCGCCACTGTCAGCGTCTGTGGGAAAACTTCCTAGCAGCTGTGCTACCTTATCTAGTCAAAGGAAAGAAGAGGTCATCAGATTTCAGGGCTGCCAGTTGTTAAACCTTTATAAGACCCACAAGAAGGGAGGTTGGGGGGAAATGGGGAAGAAACCTAGAGGGTTTTAAGGACAGATACACAAAAATAGTTCCAATTCCTTTGAGAACATAATCTAGGATTTATTTTCTGAAATAAAAACCTGGAAGGAAAAAAATAAACACACGTTAAACTTTTAATGACCAAATATCATTTAGGGATTTGACTATATTTTCCTTCCTACACTAACGTTAGGGAGCCAAAGCCAGAATACTCAGAAAAACTAATTGCAAATGAAATTGAGACTGATAAGCATTTAATTAACTTTTGTCATATTTATTTAGTGTAGTATACTGGGCTACATTAGTAAAAAATAAAAGAAAATTTAAAAATCAACCTTTTAACCTAAGAAATAAGCATTGAACATTAAACAGACCAATGACAAAGTTTTGGCATCACAAAACAATCAACCCATAAGATTTTCAAAACCAAATTAGAGGTCAGCCTAGCCAAGATAGTGATAAATCTCATCTATACAATGTTAACTGAAGCTGAAACAAACCACACTTTGAATTGATCAGTTTTTTGTCATCTTTCCCCATGAAAGCCAGAAACTAAAACCTTGAATTCTACACTATTCTTGGGTCCCAAAGTTACTAGGGTTTTCTAGAAATGAGTTTGTTTCATGAGGCACTAGAGGTGAATAATGTCACTCTGCTTCCCCACAGCCTCCCAGGCTGATCCCTCTACAGCTTTGAGACTAACTCTGTTTTACTGTTATCTTACTTTTGTTTACCCCTATCTTAAAGCTTAAGCTTCTTAGGTCAAGGACCCTGTCTTTGGTGGTTTATACTTTCTGGAGCAATATACTTCTCTGTAAATAATTATGTTTGGTCATCACAAGACACTTCAATTGGATTTTCCCATAAAAGAGAAAGTTCTTTAAAGAGTGCTTTATAGTTAAAGCACAACAGAACCCTTTTGGAGTCTTTTTCTATGAGGCCTATCAATACATATACATGATGGAAAAGTCTGAGGCACAGCAAAGCTAAGGTCACAGTCAAAGGAGGTTCAAGTGTTTCTCAGAGTCTGGACTACAGTCACAGTACTAGGTGTGACTATGGTCACACAACAGAACTATGGTTCTGTTGACAGAACCCTCCAAATCAGGTAAAAAGTGATGAATCTGGGACTTCCCTGGCAGTCCAGTGGTTAAGACTCTGCACTTCCAATGCTGGGGGTGTGGGTTTGATCCCTGGTCGGGAAAGTAACATCCCACATGCACACTGCACAGCCTAAAAAATAAAAATTATTTTTAAAAAAGTGATGAATCTACTAATTATTGTTATTTTGGGAGAATTTGAGACCAAATAGCTTATTGGTTTCAGTGAAATGACTATAATTTGGAGTATTAAAGGTACAACTAGACCTTTGTTTACTGGTAAAGGTGTCATCATAGTATGTATATGATGAATTTCATTTTCTATTTCTCCAGCATGTATTTATGTTGTGATTTCAAACTTGGTGGGGCATCAGAATTACTAAGAAACATTTTAAAAGAATTAAAATCACAGCCTTGATATCAGAGCCTTGCCTAACTACTGTTGGACCTGGGAATCTGTGCAAAACATCGGAGGTAGATCTGATTTCTGATATTCAGCTGGGTAGGAGACTCCTACATATGCCCCAAAACTTGAGTGAATCTTCAGAAGGTACTGTCCTATACCTGTTTGAAGCACCTGGTATGCAAAAGGAAGGTCTGGAGCCCCAGACTCAGAATTCAGGCATGTCCTCAATTCATCAGCACCCAGTCACTTCATATGAAAAGTTTAAAGCAGCCCCAAGACTTAATGACACAAATGACTAAAAAGTTCTAATAATTTTGGAACAGTTGGAAAGTTGATGGGGATGTATGTGGAACTGGCTCACCCTTGACTGTCCAATAAAGTCACCTGGGAAGCTTTATAAAAATACCCATGCCTGGTCTCTATCGCAAGAGATTTTGGTTTAATTGGTCTGGATGGGGCCCTGGAGGGGCCTCCCCAAGACTTAATAACACACATGACTAAACATTTCTAATAATTTTGTTTTAAAATCTCCCCGGAGGATTTTAACAAGTAGCCAAGCTTGAGACCCTCTGGAAAGGATGAGACATGTCCTTTGTAGAATTATTGTTTCATCCTTTCCAGGGCATCAATGAAGTACATATATAACCAGGTACATTGACCAGATTTTTTATATCTAAGTCTCACAACAGTATTTTGGGATAAGTAGTAAAATTCTCATTAAGCAGTTGAAGAAATAGAGAATATGCTTGTCTTCCTACTCAAAATATGGTCCACATATTAGCAGCAACAGCATCACCTAGGAGCTTGTTAGAAATGCAGAATACCAGTACCCAAGCCAGGTTTTCTGCATCAGAATCTAGTATTTTAACAAGATTCCCCAGTGAGTTGTCTACATGTTAAAGTTTGAAAGGTACACTGCTCTAGGGAGGATTCATACCCATGAGGCTTCTCCTGGGAGTGAATGAGCCTTCCCTGTACACTGCCTGCCTTACATATGAAACTGTTTGGTATCAGTTCCCTCCAATATAAAGACTTTCCTCAAGTGAGCATAATGCACTTGAAAGAGTAAAGTGGGGCTATATCACCCGATCTCCTCACCTTGGCTTTTTCAGTCAAAGAACTATATATTACTCAATAAAGAAGATGTATTTTTAGAGAATCTAAAACAAGAATGGAATAATCTATAGGAGAGCAACGTTAGTGAGATGTCCTGAACGAATGGTTTGTGTTACCTACTTTGACCTTTGGTTGTGTCCCCAACACTTGTTTGAACCTTCAACTCCTGGCCCTGACCCTGTCTCAACTTAAATCTCAGCAGAACAAAGAATAAAAAGGATCTTAAATTCTACATACTGATGAAGTACTTGTGTTAGGTAGTGTTAATTCATTCATTGTTCACTAACATTGCACTGGATTTTATGATTCAAAGATGAATAGGACAGCATTTCTGATTGTAACTAATTAATGAATTATTGCAAGAGACAGACAATAACATCATTACAATATGTGTGACAAATGAGAATACCATATGTTTGTGAGGGCATGATAAGATCCATAGAGTTTATACACTGCTTTTTGGAGTATGAACTATGGCAACCTTCTTGCAAGCAGTTTGGTAATACATATTAAAAGTCTTAGAATGTTCTTGAATTTAGATGGTTTATACATGACCCATTAAGACGACATTGTATGAAGTTTAGTAGGGAGGACGGGACCAGATTTATATTTTGGAAAGTTTATTTTGGCTCAATGTAGGGAATGGATTGGAGGGGGGTGCTGGACTGGAAGCAGGGAGATTAATTAATAGGCTGTCATAGCAACCCAACATTTTTCTAATCTAAGAAAAGATGAGAGCCTGGAATGGGGCCATGATAATGTCTGGCTTCTTTGAGCCTAATATGTTTCTAGTCTTACCTCAAAAGTGCCTCTTCTAGGAAATAATCAGAGATGGACTATCACAAGAAAAGATTTGCAAAGATGTTTACTGCTGCAATGTTTATAATAGTAAAAATTTTGAAAAAAACCCCAGAATATCCAAGTTATCCTTAAATAAATCATAATATATGAGTTTGATAGAATGTATAGTCATTAAAATAGTATAAAAATTTTAATGAAGTGGGACTAAGTAATATAGTATAGTATTAGACAAAATCCTATGATCAAAATTACCCGCACATTTTAGTGTGGTCTACAAATTCACTCAAGCTCTGATCTTCTCCTAACTCTCTTGTCTTATGCCTATGACACCTCAGCTGTACTTAAATGATAGTTATTCTCTAAACATAGCAAGTTCTCTCGAAATTCCATGCTATTGAATATGCTAGGTTTTTTTCTGTGTTTTTTTTTTTCTTTTTTTTACACAAATTCCTTGTTTTCTTTATAGCTCAGAGAAAAGTCATAGCTACCCCACCCCAGGACAGCTCAGGTCCCTGGAGTCATCTGTTCAATTAATTAATTATCTATTTAATCATCTCCTATCATTTTATGAGTATGAACTGTAACTTACTTCCCCTCAGCTTAGTTCTGGTAGGTAGGATCTACTGTAGAGCTTGGAACTGTATCCTCCCCTAGTTCATCTTCATTTCTCATTCAGAGTCTCTTCCTCATGGAGATTAATTACCTTACTGGAATTAAAGTCTTCTTAGAGGAGCCATATCCTTTTCCTACTGAATATTTGAAAGCCACCAAATGGTGAAGAATATATCTTAATTGCTGTTCTGACTTCTTGAGAGATTGATTTAAAATGTTTAGAAATAAGTTGACTAATAAATTCGTTGATAAAATAGAGGAAAACTTGTGCAAACAGCTTTATGTAGATAAAGATTTAATTATTAAAGACAAAAGACAAAAGAAAATGTCTTCTTGGAGGATTTTAGAAGGGCGTTCAAGAAGAGATTGGACTTTAGAGAAAACAACTTCAGCAAAATTTTGAAGGTGGGATATCGCCAAGTATGTTTGCAGTAAAATGAGTGCACGGCCTGATGCCATGGCTCCATGGAAAGCCAGTGGTGGAAAATTAAATGGAAAAGTCTAGAAAGAGCCAAGCTTTGGTATTTGAATGCTCATGTTGAAGTATTGATATTTAAATTTTATTTTTCATATTCTAGGGATTCTTTGAAGATTTTTGTATGTAGGCAATGACCTGCTTATATCTGTGTATTGTAAAAATAACTGAAAGTATGTGAGAAGGATGGCAGAGAGGAGAACCTGGAGGTTGGTAGCTCCTAAATTGGTTGCTTCTACCCAGACCTTCATCTGACCTCTGGACCTGCCAACCAGTCTAGAAACTGATCTGCCTACAGGGCCGTCTCACATACTTACACCAAACTCATCATGTCTGAAACAGAGTTTATCAAAGTTATTTGTTTATCCCATGAATTAAATTGTGCATGGATAGGTAAACATACCCACGTAATAAAAAAAATCTTAAGATGTTGGTTTCCCAAAATAACTAGAATTGGGGAGATCCATAGTACTCCACTGGGGTTTTTGTGTCCTGTAAGTTTAGAGCAGATGAAGGTAAGTGTATCACTTGCCAGTAGGTTGCAATGCTTGAAGGTAAGGAGAAAAATGCAGAGGGCCATGTCTTAGGGGGAACCTCTTCAATCCAGACAGACTTTCCAATTGAGACAACTTTGTGAATGTTGACTCAGGCTAATCACAAGGGGATAATCTGGAAAAGAAGGGAAATCAGATGAAGGCAAGACGATCTGAAGCATAGGTGAGAAGAATGCACAGAGACAAAGAGAAAGGCCCAAAGGATGACCACTACACTCTCCAGAGAGGACTTTAATAATCATTAAAGGACTTTAATAATCGGGCATGGGTATCAAGATGTTCAAATCGCTGTCCTTTCAGTATAAGCCCAACACTCTTGTTACAGCTCTCTGTTTGTATTTCACTGTAAACATTTTGGAAATCATCTGATGTCCTGTAATGCACAGGGCAACTTCCTAGGACATTTCTGTATCTTCAGTGCTGAAACTGTACAATTCCCTATCGATGTTTATTCTTGCTCAGGTTTTTGCTTGCACAGTTCTATTTGACTCAGTTTTCTACCTTAACATAGAGGCTTATTCTTCCATCCCCACTTTTTTCTGCTTCATTCTATTTCATCTCATTCCCTCTTTCCTTTCCCTGTCTTATTTGCCACAACTCAATATATAGACCTTTAATTTGAGCCCTCCTTCACCTATACCGGGTTTTGACTTGTGAGTTTTCTAAACCAAAAACTAATACGGATATGAAGTAGTGCTCTAGCACATGTGTGGGGATTGAAGCCATGCTCTGAACCTTTGTCCTCTTGCCTGGGGCCAGGCATCCTCTAAAGCTTTCCCACATTCTGTCCTGAGAAGGCTCCTTTGCCATCAGGAGTTGCCTGTGTCATACTAAAAGCCACTGATCACTCAGACTTTCAACACTGAAATTCTGCAGAAGACACCAGCTGTGATACATCACTGTCCATGTGCCAAATATTGCACTGAACACTAGAGACACAGGGTGGCTAAGACATAGTGGTTAAGAATCCGTCTGCCAAGGCAGGGGACATGGGTTCGAGCTCTGTTCTTGGAGGATCCCACATGCCACGGAGCAACTAAGTCCGTGCGCCACAACTACTGAGCCTGTGCTCTGGAGCCCACGAGCCACAACTACTGAAGCCTGGGCACCCTCGAGCCCGTGCTCCGCAGCAAGAGAAGCCACCGCAATGAGAAGCCCGCGCACTGCAACAAAGAGTAGTCCCCGCTCTCGGCAACTAAAGAAAGCCCGCGCAGCAACGTAGACCCAATGCAGCCCCCCAACACAAAAGAAAATGGCCTGTCTTGGACTTCCCTGGTGGTTCAGTGGTTAAGACTCTGCACTTCCAATGCAGGGGGTGCAGGTTCGATCCCTGGTTGGGGAGCGAGGATCCCACATACCGCGGGACATGGCAAAAAAAAAAAAAAAAAGACTTCTGTATTTTAGACTCTTTCTTTCAGAAACTCACAGTAGAAAGGGAGGATCGGACAACCACATATATAATTAAAATACCGTGTAACAGATACAATATATAAACATACTGCATTAATGTTTTTTAAAAAGTTGAATCATGAATTGAGTTCTCCGTCTTGCACACCAGCAGTCACTTCCTCCTAAGCTGGCCACAACTGTCACACAGTGTGCGACAAGGCAGTGCCTCAGTGCATACGTATATACATATACACACCAACAGTGACCTAATTCGTATCCACCTTAAGCGTTTTCATTTGGTGAGTAAATTAGAGCTCTGTTATACTGGTAATGGGTGCATACACTGGACTGTAAATTTTCCATCAGTTTCTATTTTTTTGGTCTCTTGGTTTTCACCAATTATTGAACTCACATATTTAAGGATATGGGAAGCGAAATTATTTTCCTATTAGAGGAAAAAATGCTAAAATGAAGAAAACTTCGAGAAATCTGTATAAAATGGCTGGTTGCAAGACTCTGTGATTTTGATGCCTTCATTAGCAGTTCCTCACTCCACACCAGACATTACACGAAGTTAGAGCTTCTGTGGTTCCACTGACATTGGGTGGGAAGACATTGGTTCTTTCCTTCCTTTGTGATATGAGAATGTTTAAGGCTTCAGTGTGTATCTAAGGCAACTATGGGTCTTCCAAAACCAGTTCTTCGCATTCAGTGTAAACTGAAACATGGATTATGACCATGTTATTACCAGTGCCTAAGTCATCTTTATATAGTGCTTGGTAAATAACTAACTGCTTCTCTAACAGTATATTATTTGGTTATCACAATAGCTCTGCAAAGTGAATAGAGCTGATGTTTTATGTTCCTTTTTCTTGTAAGAAAGTCTGGCTTACTCAAGGCCACACAGTAGTAAAATCCAGATCCAGTATTTCAATACAAATATACTAATAGCCAATTTGGAAGTCTGGAAACTCTTGTATTGCTCAAGAGCGTTTTTCACATTTGAGGGGCACAAGTCTTCTCCAAGCTCCACATGTCTTTTATTTCCTAGGTTTGCAAAAGGGACAATAACCTACATGCTGAGGTATCCTTAAAGAAATATTATTTCAATGTATTGTAAAGAGCTCTTGTCTGATTCTTAGAGAAATAAAACATGCCTTATTTTTACTTTCTTAATAAATTACTTGCAGGAAAAGAGAAAACAGACAAAACAAAGACTTATCCAAAATAAAGAAAACCCCTGTATTTTTTCTGAAATATTATATCCTGACAGACAACATAGGTTTATGGATGAAGCTTGAGTTTGAACGTCAGTTACACTGGCAGCCACTGTTCCTCTTGCCTTGTTCCAATTTTCCTTTTATCACTAGCACTTATCACCTTCTCACAATACCACATAACTTATACTTTAATTATTTTGATTTACTGTCTCTCTCTTCCAACCTAAATATAAGTTCCAAGTGGGCAGGGATCTTTCCTTTATTCTCTGAAGTATCCCAGCACCAACACAGTGTCCGGCTAGTATAGTAGGAACACAATAAAATTTGCTGATTGAATGAATGAATTCCCACCTGGGTGGGAATTTCCACTTTACCACTTACCAATAGCAGAACTTAGGAATGTTATTTAACCCTTCTAACACTTTTTTTTTGTATGTGTGTTAAAATGAGTTACCATTTTAACCATTTTTAGGTGTGCAGATCTGTGACATTAAGTACATTCACATTGTTCTGCAGCCATCTATCTCCAGAATTTCTTCATCTTCCGCCAACTGAAATTCTATACCTATTAAACAGTTCTTCATTCCCTCCTGCCCTCAGTCTCAGGCAAGCATCCTTTTATTTTTTGTCTCTATAAAGTTAACTACTCTAGGTACCTCATATAAACAGAATCAGACAGGACTAGTCTTTTGTGACTGACTTATTTCACTTAGTACAGTGCCTCAAGATTCATTCATATTGTGGCATGTGTCAGAATTTCTTTTCTTTTTAAGGATGAATAATATTCAATTTTATGTGTATTCCACATTTTGCTTATCCATCCATTTGATGATAGATAACTTGGGTTGCATCCACGTTTTGGCTATCGTGAATAACGCTGCTGAGAACGTGAGTGTACAAATATCTGATTGAGTCCCTGTTTTCAATTCTTTGGGGCATACACCTAGAAGCAGAATTGCTGGATCATATAATAATTCTATTTTTAATTTTTTGAGGAGAATTCTTTCTTCTCCACATCCTTGCCCAAACTTGTTATTTTCTTTTTGTTTATTTGTTTTGTCTTGTTTTTGCACTAACCATCCTAATAAGTGTGAAGGAAATCTTTCTGAGTTTTGATAGCTTTATCCCCACATAGTGGGGATAACACAGAGATTTTGTGACAAGCACAGTTCTAGCGCAGAGTGGGTATTTACTAAAAGAAGAATTTCCTTTTTTTATTGTTATATTTGGGAAGAAATTTTCCACATAAATCTTAAGAGAGTCACTTCCACTTTTCCTGTTATTATCTAAAATTCACTCATACTGGTATAGACATAAATCAGACATAACGTATAGGAGAGGATAGAAAGTTTTATTTTTATTTTTCTCTTTTTACCCAAAAGAGACTATTACTGACTGGATCCAATGGGAAAAGTCCAAATGATTATAAACTGAGACATAATATTAGTGATTTATATTTTCTTTTAGTGAGAAAGAACTGTGAGGAAAATTAAAGAAATCAGGACAATCTGATTCATGTATTAATAGTGCTATACTTGAACTAAAACAGGAGATTATTTCAGCTGAACAAATTGCTGATTTACACATTTTTAAAAAATCACTGAAATTAGATACTAGATTCAAGTGAACTATTATTTGACTGATTTCATCATTCTATCATTTAAGAACAGTTACAATTCTTCTTTCTACCCCTGTGGAGATTCATATTTAGTCTAGACTTAATAAACAAAAATGTTGGTGCTTAGGGAATTTTAACTTTAATATTCAATTTAACTGGCTTCAACTCAGCAAAAGTTTACCAAAGAGGCATCATGTGCAAAGCATGCATGGAATACAAAGAATAAGATTCAGTATATACTTTTAAGAGTAAATTTGATAATCATTGTTTTAACGGTTACAAAGTACTGAGAGGATTAGATCAATATAGCAGAATGAACGTACATCTCTGCTTCTTCTTATGCCTCAGGTACCATAAAAGAAAAGAAAAATGGTATCTTTTATATTTATTTATTTCTCTAACCATATCTATTTACAAATATAGTAAGAGAGAGAATATAATAATCTTCATTTTAACAATTTCAAATTAGTTAAAAGAGGATTGGATCAATATAAAGAAAGGAACATATATGTCCCATTGCTCTTCTGTCTAAAATATCATGAAATAAAAAACATATTTATATTTAAAATAATATAACCTGTAATAGCTCTTGAAAATAGAAAAGACACCTGTAAGTAATCTACATAATTTGAAGTGTTTTTATCTTTCATTCATAATCACCAAAAAGTTTATGATAAACATAACCAGAAGCCATATTTAGGTGGGCAGTGATTCTTAAATACAAAATTTTCAGAAAACAAACGAATTACCAATAATTTTAGAAAAAACAAAATAAAGAAATTTTATACAAGCAAATGAACAAATATAATTATAAAAAGCAATAACAAAAAAGATGCAATAAAGAAAACAAACTTTATAATTATTCTCAGCTCTTTAAGAATTCTATATCCATAAAGAAAGAAATAGATTTTGTGTAAACAAAAGCTAAAGTAGTTGAATTGTTAAAAACAAACAAATAAGTAAAAAAAAAAAACCTTGAGGGATGGATTGAGTAGAAAAATATGCACAGCTAGATAGTAAATCCATGAGCTGAGGTGGGAGCCAAGGAACTGTCCCAGAACACAGCACAAAGGAACAAAGAAATGGAAAAAATGAGAGAAAAGTTAATAGACAAGGAAAGAAAATTCCAACATCGATTTAATAAGAGTCCCAGAAAGAACAAACAGACTGGAGTGGGAGAAATGACAAAGAAATCACATAAATCCAGAAGAAAATTTTCGATCTAATGGCACAACTGAAAGAGCTTATGTAGTACCAAAAAAGATGAATAAGAAGAGACATGTACCTTCACCACTATGCTGCAGGTTCAGAATTCCAAAGATGAAAAGAAAAATCCTGTAAGATTTTAGAGTGGAAAAAAAAATAGGTTATCTACAAAACCACCCCACAAATCAGATGAACAAGAATCATCTCCTTGGCAGCACTGAGAGCCAGAAAATGATGAAGCTATATCTTTAATGTTGTCACCAAAAAACTGGTTTTAAACCTAAAGTACTATACTTAAACTAATATTCAAATTGGAGGGCAAAATAATGACATTTTCAGATGTGCAATGAATCAGAAAATTTACCACCCACAGTTGTTCTCTGAAAAAAATTACTCGTCAGTATAAAACAGGAAAAAGGAGCCCAAGAAGTGGGAAGAAGTAGGCCAACAGAAAAAGTAGTGAGCAAAGAAACCTATAATCCTAGTTACGTTTAAATAGTTGTGGAGCATAACATAAAAAATCAAGTAGCAATCAAATTTCTGGAACTAAAATCTCAGATGATTTCAACAGAGAAATTTGGTAGAGGGCTGGGAGTATGATCATTGGGGAGGGAGTCAATTTATAATGTCCTAAGGTTCTTACCTTTTCACAGAGAGCATTTAAATTCAACTAAATGAATATATATATGTATGTGTGTGTGTATATATATAATATAATTATGGTAAGTGATAAAGTTATATATTAGATCTAAGCAAAAACAGAAGTTCAACAAAAGTTAAAATTTTATGAATACTAATATTATATACAAATTAGTTGTGTAAATTGCCAAAACCACTAGAGAAGAAAAATGCATGTAGCAAAAACATGTGATCTATTTAATAAAAGAGAAGGAAAGAGAAAGCATGGTAATTTGACAAATAAGTTCAAACACATCATTAATCACAAAAAAAAAACATGTTAAAGGTTAAAGTCTTCCATTTAAATACAGAGATCTGATGGAGTTTCTAAAAATCAAGCTATATACTATTCACAGTGGGGTAGAAAAAATACATAGAAGGCAAACACAAACAAAAGTTAAGTATTGTTGTAAAATTAATTTAAGACAAAACAAATTTTAGGCTAAGTATTTAACATGTCAGAGTGACATTTTATATTCTTGAAAGCTACAATCTATTAAAATATACAATAATAAACATTTATCTACAAGATAGCTAGCCTAGACTATATATTAAAACTGGTATAAATATAAGAAAATATTTTAAAATCCTATATTATAATTAAAGACTATAGTATGCCTATAAGAAATCAACAGTAGACAAAATATTAAAAATATGGAGGCTTTAAACAACACAATTAACAACTCTTATTTAATAGACAATAAAGAAATGTGCTTACTAAAATCAAAGAATTCACACTTCTAAAGAACATAAATTCAAAAATTCACAATTTAAAAGGCCCCAAAGAACAGAGGAAGTAGCAATTAACTCTTCCCAAAAGGAAGAATATTCAAGATAGACCAGAGTATTCCAGGCAGAAGGAATAGTATGTGAAAAGCTTATCCTTCAGTTTCTGCCCAGCCCTAGTCTCTAAGCACACTGTATCTGCCACACCTGCCTTTATGGTTCTTCAGTTACCTCCATGAAATGTGTTAGATGTTGGAAAAACTAAGTTTGCAGTATTAAAATTGTACTAATGGAAGGAGGATGGACAAAAGGTAAGCATTCATATTTAACTTTTCTATCTCAGTTATCACCAGTGCCCTGCAATACACATTAAACAATTTCATTTCGACTTTTTTTTTTTAATTTATTTTTCGCTGTGTTGGGTCTTCAGTGCTGCATGCAGGCTTTCTCTAGTTGCGGTGAGTGGGGTCTACTCTTCATTGTGGTGCGCAGGCTTCTCATTGCAGTGGCTTCTCTTGTTTGGGAGCACAGGCTCTAGGCACACGAGCTTCAGTGGTTGCAGCACGCAGGCTCAGTAGTTGCGGTGCACAGGCTTAGTTGCTCCGCGGCATGTGGGATCTTCCCAGACCAAGGCTTAAACCCATGTTCCCTGCAATGGCAGGTGGATTCTTAACCACTGCACCACTAGGGAAGTTCTTGACTCTTTTTTTTTTTTAAACACCTTTAGTGTTCTCTCTGTCTCTCTCTCCCCAAGGAAAGGCCATGTGAGCACACAAGGTGATGACCATCTCCAAGGCAGGGAGAGGTCTCTCATCAGAACCCAGCCATACTGACACCCTGATTCCCAGACTTCCAGCTGCCTGAACTGTGAGAAAAAAAATTTCTGTTGTTTTAGCCACCCTATCTATGGTATTTTGTTATGGCATCCTGAGCTGACTAAGACAGGTGGTATCATAAACCTGTCAAGAATGAAAAAAATATTCTGGGTTAGCTGCTTTACTTATATGAGGATGAACTCACCTAGATGTACATTATTCTACCAAATATATTTTATAACTCATCAGATACCAATAAAAGCCCCAATATGATAGAGTCATATAACACCAATAGAGGTCTTTAAATGTTAAGCTCTTTGGTAACCCCCTGGATTGCTCTAATCAAGTGGAATAGCATAGGTCCTGTGTCATATACTGGAGCCTCATAAACTTCACTCTTGGTCAAATTCCCAGCAGCTCCTTTCACCCAGTTTTCTGTGTAAGACCCCAGAACCAGCTCTCTTAACCTACACACACCCATAGGAAGCACACAGCTCTAAGAAGTTGCTGCCAAAATTTTTTTTTTCATTTTCTAGCTTTTGCACAGATATGAAAGAGACAAAATATGTCCAGAGGTGCAGCAAGCCTATTAATTCTGCTTCTGTGGCCAACTAAATAGAATGGAATCTTCCTAACAGGGTGTCAGTTATCACCAAGTCCACAGTCATCTAGCTCTCTTGCACCCACAGAAACAAACTTTTAAACCTAGATGCTTATGACTGAAAATATGCCCTTTCTACCTGAATCTTTTGTGCTGCACTTCTTATCCTCTCTTCCATCTCTTCTCACTTTTCCATGGTTTTATATTTAATCATCTTTTAGTATTTCTCCCCTCTGTTACCCATGATCCATCTGTTCATTTTTTTCTTTTAAAATCCATTTTAACTAACCCACTTTTTTGGCTTAACATTTTTTTTCTTTCCACTCACCCACTGATTTCAAAACATCCTACATTGTTAGTTGAAAAAAATGTAAGTGGTTACATCCCATTCTTACTAAAAATGGCCTACTCCTCTTTCTATCTCACCAAGAATGCCCATTTCCAGTCTTTATGATGCCATGACCCACAAAGGTCCAATTGTTTTCTTGGACTTTGACTAACAGAGATGACTTGCCTTACCCAGATAGAACAAGATTAAGGACCAGAAGTGAAGTGGGATGAATAACCCGATGAATTTGAAAGAGGAAGTAAGAAGGAAGGGGGAGATACTCTTCATCCCAGAAAAGGTGGCTACTCCTTGGGTATCAGACAAGACTTGACAAATGGTGCTGGTCCACTCCCACTGCCATTCTGCCAAATCCCACATCCCTTGGGTACCAAAATTAAAGATGTGTGACTTAGACTATTCTTCATAGTAATGATTTTTGGTTTAAGGATGTTTCCTAAATATGGACAGTACCATAGCATGCTTAGCTGCAATAACATTAAAGAAACATAGTTCAGAAAAAAAAAAAAAAAGCAGAACACCTGTAGTCTCTTGATCTGTGGTTCACTCTAAAAGAAAGAAAAAATATAGACTCTTTAAACTTTTATTCTTACCAAAACTCAAAGCTTTGTGTTTTAGCATCTAGAATCTCCTGGAAGATTGTATAAACTTTGGTTGCTTGCCATTGTGATACTAGGACCTTGGCAGTTACTCTAGAGAATAAAGAGTCCCAGATTCTGAGATATCACTTTGGTCATTTGTCTAATGAATTAAATCTCTTGGACAAATAATTAAATTTCACATTGGCTAAATTTTTCTGACTACAAAAAGTTGATAATCTAGCATAATGAAGCAGTGTGTATAGTGACTGGAGCAAAGCCTGTCCTATTCCAGTCTTGGTCCTGACTTCTCCATTTATTTGCTATGTGACTTTGAGCAACATACTTATCTTAGCCTTAGTTTCCTCATCTGTAAAATGAGGATAATACTTGTAGGTATTTAGAATTTTCAGAAAATTTAAGGAGTTAATGTATAAAAAACACTTAGAACAGTTCCTGGTATATAAGAAGCACTCAATATAATTGAGCTACTATTCTTAAGAATACTTTAGTCATCTCCCTTAAAACTACACTGTGTCCCTCAAGCACCATTCTATAACTCTGCTCAGTCATTTGAAGTTACAAAATTCTTCAGTATTTACATTAAAGATCTTAGCACCTGTACAGATGTCAAACAACATTAAAGCAAAAGTCCTGAAATACACTTTTGTGACTGTGAAGAAGGAGAAATCTAGAATCAGAAATTCTGCTGTTTATTTCAACGTTTTTTTTAAAGAAACCAAGTTATGCCCATTAATCAAGAATTTTTGTTCCTTAATTTCAACATTTATAAAATATGAAACATAGAAGCTGGCCAAGTTCAGAAATTATGTACCATAAGCTTTAAATTATGAACACTGGTTATATATACATAGATTGTTATTCTAGAAAATCAAAATCACAGTAGCTTATTTAATACCTACACAATGATGTGTTAGTTATGATAGGTAGTTATGCTGCTAGGTATTTATGCTGCTAGGTAGTCATGCATAAGTAATAAATTAATCTGTTAACATGGCTTTTATAAAATCATATCAAAATTTAGCTTTTTGTTAATATTTGGAAAGAACTGCATGGATTTAAGATGGCAGACTCTGGAGCCAAACTGCTAGCTTTTGGAGCCCATCTCTACCACCTGCCAACTAGCATAAGCTTGAGCAACTTACTTAACCCTTCTTTTTACCTCAGTTTCCCCATTGCAAAATGGAGAAATAACTAATCTTCTTCATAAGATTGTGATGAGAACTAAATTATATATTATATGCAAAGCACCTAGACTAGTGCACACCATAGTAAACACTCAAAACTTGTTAGCTTGAAATAAAATTCTTCTATTTCCCACTTATTTTTTCTGGTCAACATTCAATATCACTTATCGAAGGTTTATTCTAAAACTGCATGGCATTTGGTCATCTTTGCATCACCATCACATCATTTACATAGAAAATCCATGACTGCATTTCCTGGTCACCATTTCTGTCCACCCTGTCTTCTCAGTGAGATTCACTGAGTTCATACTCTGGGCTCACTATTCTAGAGTCAAGTATTTGGGGGTAGGAGGGCTCGGGGTACCAGATTCTTAGAGTCCCAGCACTTGGAGTCTATCAATTTTCTTCCATGGGCTATCTGAAAATTTAAACATGCTGAGAAGACAGAAGAAAGGGTCCAGAGATCTGAGACAAGGAAAAAAAAGATAGACACTGGGACCAGGAAAAGAGAGAAATGGTTACCGGGATGAAAATAGACAAGATTCCTGACTTCAAAGGGTTTATAATCTGGTGGAAGAAACTGATAAAGGCACAGAATCACTGCAGTAGAGCCCTGAGTTAATGAATATAAGTACTAGTGTCACACAGAGGGAGGAATGACAAGTCTGCCTGAGGGATTAGGGACGTTTTCACAGAGGATTTAACACTTGAGTAAGTCCCTAAGGACAACTAGGTATTCCCCGGCTTGAGACAAACCATATTTTGCAGAGCATGAGGCCTGCAGAAGCATGATGTGTTCGGGAAGTAGTCACTCACTGTGGCTATAATAGAGAGAGTGTGGGTGGAAGCAGAAGACGTAGAGGAAGAGGTGGGGGAGTTGAGAAATCATGTGCCCAAATAGGTTTAATATGTCTCTTTCATCTTTCTTCTCCTCCTCCCACCATCCTCCCTAGTGTGACTAAATGAGAGACGCTTGGAAGTTCCTGTTTCTGGTTCTGGGGAAGGCAGTGAATCCATGCAACTCTGAGAAGAGTGGCCCGGAGTGACCTGAGCATCTGGAAGGGCCATTTTCAGTCTTTAAGCTGGGACAGCTGAGTGGCTAGTGGTGTCACCAAGTGACTCAGCAGGATTGGGGACTGTTACTGAATTTTATCATGTCACAGCTAATAGTGTCAGCAAAACATAAAGCATTACTTGAAAATTATTGTCAGATGGAATTTCTTTGGTTGCTTTGTTGAAAATTACATGCATGCTGTGTTGGTATAGATAGCCAGCCCTGTGTGTGCGTGTGTGCGTGTGTGTGTGTGTGTGTGTGTGTGTTGGTTTTTATAGTGTGCAGTCCCCAGGAATCCTGAATAACAAACATGTCCTTTTAATATTATTTGTACACATATCTGGGTATTCAGGTCAAGGGTACAATGGAGGCTTTTTATGCCTGTGGAAATGTCCAAACAGGGATGAGAGGACAGAGAGTTGCTAAGAATCTAACAAGACACGACCAGTTGTTTCTCTTCTAGTGACAGAGTGTCAGCTTTCCTCTGGCTAATCCTCTTCCCAGCTCAGGCCTTTATGAATGGTGAAACAAATACTCCTTTTTCTTGTATGTTCTACTCTAGATGGTGCAAAATCCTTCAATCTGGCATAAAAAGGCAGTTCAACCCAGAAAATACTTTGCCTATGTTTTCCTGGGACTCTCCTCAGTAACATTCTCTGCAAATCCTGCTGCCAAGGCAGTATGAGAACACAGAATAGCTTTTCTGAGAAGAAAACTGATGTGAGAAGTGGACAAGAAGTTGACAAAAAAGGTCTCTTTAGAGTATAAGCATAAAAATGCAAAAAAACACAATTCGCTAACTAGTTTTGTAACATATTAGGAAATAACTCAATCTCTGGCTACCTGAAATTGCACTAAATTAGGAGAAAAAAAGTCAACACATTCATTTGTATAATATGAGGTGCTTATCAAGTCTACTGGATGGTGATGCGGCACAAAATATACTTTCCATATTTCACTATGATTTGCTCTTAAGGTATCAGAAACCAAAACTGGATACACTTTCTCTTGGCATCTCATAAAAATGTTCTTACAGAGTCAGTCTAATAGTTCAGCACCGCCAGCACCAATCGTGTGCAGTTCTCCTGAAAGTTTTCAGCAATAAATCTCTAGAAATGTCCACTTAAGCAGTAGAGGTCATAAATACTTCACGAGAGCAATAAAATAGAACAGAATTTTGGAAGTTATAATTTTAGTGGATATAACTGCACTATAAAAGGAAGTCCTCTGGGACCCAGAATAAATGCAAAACTCCAT